>NC_135484.1:140817259-141536426 GCF_052094955.1 Ictidomys tridecemlineatus
AACATCTTTCACATCTGCCTCTTCTGTGCAGCCTCTCTGGAAGATGGAATGACCTATTGACCTACAGTGATTTCTTTCTTTTTTCTTTTCTTTTTGGTACCGGGATTGAACTCAGGGGCACTCAACCACCGAGTCACAACCCCAGCCCTAATTTGTATTTTATTTAAAGACAGGGTCTCACCGAGTTGCTAAGTGCCTCACTAAATTGCTGAGGCTGACTTTGATCTTGCAATCCTCCTTCTCAGCCTTCTGAGCTGCTGGGATTATAGGCCTGCATCACCGTGCCTGGTTATGATGATTTCTTCCTCTTACAAAATTCAAAAGTGCCAAGACTTAGTGTAAAATCATTTTCCAACTATTTCACTTAGGTTTTAGCCTTTACTTCCTCAACTAAAGTTTTTTTTTACAGGGCAGTAGCCACATTTACATTTCATTGATATCTCTTGTACTTAGAAAAGTACACAGTGAGAAATAGATAAATATTGACTGGCTTAGTGACGCAGCCTGTCATTTAAAATAGCTCCTGCTAGAAATGCATATAAACAGGTATACAGCAAATGCAGATTCATAATCTACCATTTACCCAGAAAGGGTAAATTATCCAGAAAGGGTGAACTAAAAACGAGGAAGGAGTTTTAACTTTCTTACCTGTAGATAGCCTAGGCTATGATGTACCCAGCTGTTGAAGGCTAATAGACTCTTGGTCCTTATTAAAAAGTGATACTGTATCTTCCGGAACTGCTGTCCTACCAGAAAAATAATCTATACTAAAAAACATGTGTCCACCAACCTTCGATGTATATGGCAGCCTATTAAGATTTAAGTGCTTCTCAGACATGCTGATTATTCATGGCTGGTGTTTCCCTCTGGAGTGAGTTATGAAGACCAGTAAGGAACTGTAATTTATAGAGTTGGCTAACTATTGTGTTAAGCCAGTCCTGGGAATGAGCCAAGATAGGAACGCCAGGAATGATTCCACTGATACAAACGAGAGCCTGCAGGGTTAGCTGCAGACGCAGTTCATTGCTGGGGAATTATTAACGAGGCCTGAATCAGGTTCCAGCATATTCCCCAGAATGAGTGAGATGCCAGAGCCTCACGTCTGGTCCTTTACCATCCCGAAAAACTAGCTGAACTCCAACCCCAGAGCTGCCCGTGGTCCACTTTGTATCGATTGTTCGAGGTCATACAAGCCCTTCTTTTGCTTTTGCCTTTTGTCACTGACCCTTCAGATGTGATGAATTTTACCTAGGGCTGTTTTTAATGAAGCAAATGGACCCATTTCCACGTATAGTTTCTCCATTTGAGTTTCTTGGATGGATGTGAGTCGGTGGGAGTTCAAAGGACACAGAAGGAAGAGGGAAGGAGTTGTCTACAGAGGACATGTGGCCAGCCACACTGTCCCATCAGGCAGAGGCAGGGCTAACTGGAGAGAGATCTTAATGAAGAAAACCTCAATGTGACTCTAGGTCAGTGCCCTTTCCATCATGGTCACAAAAATCTGATCATTAACTTATAAAGAGGAAGGATTGATTTCGGCTCAGGTGTGGAGGTCCCAGCCTGTGGTTGGTTGGTCGGCCCTGTTGCTTTGGGCCTGCGGTGAGGAGTGGGCGATGGAGTAGAACCACTCATCCTCATAGCCAGGAAGCGAAAGAGAGAGAGAGAGGAAGAGACCAGGGTCCCCCAGTCCCCAGGCAGTGACCTGAGGATCTCCTACTAGGCCACACCTGTGAAGTTTCCACCACATCCCCACAGGGCCATCCAGGGGACCCAGCCTCTGGGGACACCTAGCCACACCACAGCAGCTCTGCTTACGACTTATGGGAACCGGTTGGTTTCTGATATAATAAAAACTAAGCAATTTTAATTGCAGATTTCATACTACACTTCTAACAATTATATATTTCATTCAAGAAAATGTCAGATAAGTTGATTCTGGTGCATCAGAAGTCAAAATCAATAGCCTGGGCTTCCAAAAAGGGATAAGATTTCTGAATTCCCAAATAAGCCAGACTGAGAACAGCGGCCAGCCTTTGGGGAAGCTTCTGGAGCCAGCCGCACACCCTCCCTAAGGATCCTTGCAGAGAGCGTCTCTCTTTTCTCTTTATCCTGCTGGGGGGGGGGTCCCCATGGTTTTTCTCAAGATACCAAGAATGGATGTGCCCGGCTGATCTACCAGTTTCCCTTCAGATGAGAATTCCAGAAGACAACGTCTAACTAGTAGCAATCTTCTTGTTCTTTTTCACCATGACTACCGCAAAGCGACCTTGGTGACGTTTAGATTCTTAAGGATTGGAGAACAGACAGTTCTGAGGAACGTCTGCTAATCCACCTCCACAATGTAGGAGCCAAGGGGTTCAAGAAGCTCTCCCACTATGACCCAACATGCTCGGCTGCAGTGGATATGCATTCTTTCTAGAAAGTGTACGTTTCTTATCTGGAGAGTCTGAAACAGAAGTCCTGAATCCCCTTTCAGAGTAAAAGTCCTAAAATAAGTCTAACTGGAATAAACTGCAAGTAATCCTCGGGTACCTGGACCCCCAACCCTGCAGGAGTAGGAAGGCAGTACCTTGTTCACAGACCACAGCCCCTCTCAGTAACACTGAGTGGAATTAATTATCTCTGGTCACTGGGTCTTAGTGAAGGAAATTGGAATCTCATACCTTCATTCACAACACCGGCTCATGGAATTATTTTTTCCGGATTCCTTGGGAAGTTCAAGTATTTGAGAAGAATATCAGGAACTGTTGTTTCAGCCTGTTTTGTGAGCAGATAATTGCCTTCCAACTCCATTATTTCAGGAAATGATGTGTGCAGCATTGTTCCTAGGTGTGGGGGGGGTGCAGCAGGACCCGTACATGCATGTTAAAGCAAAACAAAACAGAGCATACCATCGAAGTCACTTCGCTGAACTCAGACTTTTTGAATCTGGTCTCCAGATAAGAGGCTGGCCTCAGACAACGTACCCACATACCAATCACATTCTTTGGAAAGGGTGTAAGCATGTCTTGTTTTGAGAAATGAGAGATATCACCAAAATTACTAAATGTGGTCATGAATAACTTGGGTCAATTAAATGCTATCACAATGGGTTCAGCAGGGATCTATTGGAAAGGGTCAACTTTTCTCCATATTGGGTCCAAATCCAAAACCAGCCTGAGAACGAGAAGTAAAACTCATTTCATCCCAAGAAGTACCTTTGATTCCATGGAATATATTAGCCGATCTTCCTGAAATGTGACATCATTTGTGGTACCAGCTGGATGGGTGTGCCATCTAAGGATTTACAAAACTAGTACTTCTTTGCCTTTAATGCGTATTTTAAGACCATAGAAAGCAGGCTAATCCGGCTAAGTGCTCCAAGGGGAATCATTACAGACTTCAATTTAAGAAGCTTAAAGTTTTTATGATCAGAACCTATCAACCTTTTTATGGCTGATCACACAGAGTTATTCCCCAAGGGACATCTCAAATCAATGATGATGATGACGCTGAAATTGCTATAAAGCAAACATTAAATGCCATACTTTCATGTCAGGTTCTTTAAACATTATATACATGAACTCATTTAATTCTCCAAACAAATCTACGAGGAAAGTATTGGTACTTTTGCATCTCTCCTTCATTGAGGAGGAAACTGAGGCACAGAGAGGTTAAGTAACTCGCCCGAGGTTGCCTAGTTAGCAAGGAACACAGCTGGGACCTGCTCTGGTGACTCTCTTATCCCCTCTGCTCTGCCACCTCTCATGATGTGAAGGCAATTTTGTTTGACTCAGTTATGAGACAATGGTTACACTTAACAGAGGATACTGAACATACTGAAATTTTCTATTGAGGCTCTAAATATTTTCTAATTAGAATCTAAGTATTTCCAGTATCAAGTGTGAGAAAGTCCAGGTGCAAAGAGCCCCCGACTGTACCACACACTAGTCCCTCCAATCAGTACATTCCATATTCCAGGCTCTGGGAATACAGGACAGATGAGGTGAACAAGGGTCCTGCTGTCACAGAGCTTACGTTTCAGTGGGGGGACATGGAATAAGAATGGAAAGGCGCTATTTAGACTGGGTGACCAGGGCAGGCCTCTCTGAGGAGGTGATGTCTGAAGGGAGCTAGAAGAAGTGAGAGGAGGTCTTGACAGGACCTGAGGGAAGGACAGAGAGGCGGGGCTCCCAGGTGGACGGGAGCCTGGGCATGTCTGAAGGCCAGCAAGAAGGCCGCAGGGTTAGATGAAACCCAGCAAGGGCCAGGGGTGGGAGGTGAGGAATGGGACAGGCAGGACATGGGAGGCCACGGCAGGGGCTGTGGGTTTCATTGTGTGGGAGAGTCAGCAGTGTCCTAAGGAGGAAAATGACATGGCTGTTTCTAAAAATAGCTAGTGGGAGCAACCATAAAAGCGGATTGGTTAAGAGGCACGGCCTAGAATCGGGGCAGGGGCGATGGTGGGGATGGGTGGCTTGATTTGGAAAGGAGGCAGGGTCAACCTGACTAGCTGATGAGGTAGATAGGGAGAAGGAGGGAGAATCGAGCATGATGCTTAGATACTGGCACAAGACAGTGGGTCAACAGTGGTGCCACATACTGAAATGGGGAAGGCTGGGGCAGGGAAGGAAGAGGGGAAAGTGAGGCTAGAGGTGTCAACTGGGAGTCCCCAGCTGGGGGACTGGCTGCAGGGAATGGCCCCCGGGGAAGAGAGGAGCCAGAGGCCTGTCCTTAGGGCATGTTAGTCAAAAGATGAGGCGTGCTGGAGGCAGAAGGCAAGCCAGGAATATCCAGCAATCAGGGCCAAGTGAAGAAAGTGGTGTGCTCCACGGAGGATGCGGGTGATCCTGATGAGATTGGTTTTGGGGAGGAGTGGAATTGAAAGTGGGTTATACAGGGGTCAGGGGAGAACACGGAGTTAGGTAAGTGGAGGCAGCTCTTCCCAGACATTTGCTACACACATGAACAGATACTGGGGCCCTAACTGAAGGACAGATGTGGAGCCTCGGAGGGCTTCTTGGGCTTGAGTGGCAACTGATACCACACTTGGGATATGTTAAATGATCTTTAAAATAATCTCTAAATTCCTTTCTCTTCATCTCCTAAAAAGATGAAAATAAAAATTAGTTTAGTTGATAACAGTTTGAAATCTATTTTTCTCCTGTAAACATTTAGTCTTTGTACAGAATGTCATTATTTTTTTGAGCCACGAGGTAGCATACAAATGGTTGTGTGGACGTGGCTCAGCCGGTCAGCGGGGCCACCATAACCTTGAGTTGACCACTTACTTTTCAGGGGCTAGCTGGAGTTCTGCTTTCTCTAGCACTTTGAAAAGAAAACTTGACCTCTTCTTTGCCGAGATCCAGTGTAGTTGCCCCTTGTGGGTGAGGAGATGAATCCGCCATGGAGAGTGGTAAGGAGCTCACAGGCCCGACACCCACTTCTCCTCAGAGGTCCCTCCCAGCCGTCACGCCCCACACGTTTGATGTGGAGGGAGAGCGCCTTTCTTAATTCCCTCTGCACAGCTGAGATCATCTTGGAACATTTAAGCAAGGTTTCATGGAGGACTTGGGGGTTACAAAATGGAAACAGCCACAAATAAAACTAGAGAATCTGGTTTACAAAGCATAAATCACTCATCCTTGTCTCGGGCACTCCTACACAGACGAGGCCTGCAGACCAAAGTCCACCTCCAGGTGGCAGGGGTCATCTGAAACTCCAACCGGTAGAAGAAGAGGGAGAGAGAGAAGGGAGGGTGGGGAGAGGGAGAGGGTGTGACAGAGGCAGGTCCTCACACCTGCCTGGGCCTCTCTCAGAACTCACCGTTTCCTCGGGCCATTAACATTAATGATGTCCCCTCACTCCAGGACTCAAGTGTGGCCTGAACTCTGTAGCTTTAACAAAATACCTTCATGAGATTTTGAGACAGTAACTCAACATCAATCCACGGGACACACATAGGCCCGAGTATCAGATACACAAGGTCGGAGAGTGTTGTGCCACATGTGGGACTCACATGTCTGTGAGGACAGGTGTGGCTGGTGTAGACAAGAAGAGAAGTGAAATTCTTGGGGGGCTGCTCCCTACCTCAGTTGTTCTTTCTCCAGCCCCAGGGTAAGACTGTCGGCAGTAATCTCATGGCCAATGTTGGCACCTCAGAGTATCAGAGACCCGGCTGCAATGTTACGGAAGCTCACTGAATCTGCAGGTGGAGATGCCTTGACCTGGTGACGGGTTTGAAGAGCATGACCGCCAACCACACACACTTAAAAATGTGAGTATTTGTGTTAGGGTGAGGAGAGGGGTCCTTCTCATCTACTTCTTATTCTCAAGAAATCATATTATAAACTCTTTTAGCATCACTTAAGAAGGAAACTGAGACTCCTTTTTTTTTTTTTTTTTTTTTTTGAGATGAAGAACTGTTTTGAGTCAGTAGGGTAGCAACAGAAAGGGGAGTGTATTGTTGGGAGGCCAGGGCTGGGGCCAAAGAGGACTTGGCCCTCAATAGAAGCCTCCCTCGGTGACCAGAACTAAGAGAATCTGCTTCCTCTGCTCCTACCTGGCAATGTTACTTTCACAGCTGCAGCAAAAGCCTACATCCAGCTCCTACTAGGCAAGACTGTGGATTTTAAAAATCATTAAATGTAGTGGCTGATTATGAGCTTTTAGCATTACAGACTGCTACTGTTGCTGTAATATTTTGAGACATGATTATCTCTGAGGGCCAGCTAAGAGCCTAATCACCATGGACATCATTGTTTCTATTAGGAGACTCAGTCTGAGTTCCAAACAGATGACCTAAGTGAAGTTTTAGAAAAATAAACTATTTGTTAATTGGGGGTAATTGTTTTTTTTCCAAAGAAGTAAGATTTCAAGTTTCTATTTTAGCTGTATATAATTTACCTTAAAAACTTTCCAGATTTCCAGATGAAGAACTGAACCAACAGGAATTAAATAAATCCTCAATCATTTGGCTAGGAAGTGAGCAGATCCAGAATTTGGCTACCACTTTCCTACCTTAATAATCTAACCATCATTCTACAGTGAAGTCCATCTAGAAAACAGTTGGCCCCACGAATCCAAAGATTTAAAACGAATAAACAAACAAATAAACAAACAACAAGAAACTTCCATTCATTTAGATCCAGAAGTTCCTTTCTAGAGTACTCAGGCTGGGGACAGTTATATGCTAAGCCAATCAGTGAAGAGTTGCATGTGGCATGTTCATACAGTGATGTGTAAAACCAATGGCTGAAGCAGAATATTTGAACAAGAATTGCATCATGCAGCTTTCAAGATGGATGTTGGTCTTAGCAATTACCTGGCCAACCTGTTCACTGTTTCATAATAATCATTCAAAATAAAAAACATATTAAAAACAATAACATCAGAATAAACCTTTCCAGGAAGTTTCCAGGTACAATGGTGCAGATGTATAATCCCAGCTACTTGGGAGGCTGAGGAAGGGAGATGGCAAGCTTGGGGTCAGCCTGGTCAACTCAGTGAGACCCTGTCTCAAGAAAAAAAAAAATGGCTGGGGATGTGGCTCAGTAGTACAGCATCCCTGGGTTCAATCCCGAGTTTTACAAATAAACAAAAGCTTTACAGAAAGAAACAGCAAATATTTTCAACGAGGTGATCAAAGACTTAAAGACTACTTAGAAACCTGACAGTATAGATTAAAAATAATGAAACACATCTAATCTTTATGTATTTCTTCATATTCCACACAAATGTAAATAGTAAGGATAATTAAAATCTTTTTTAACCACACTCTTGATGGGCCTTATAATGTGAACTTCCCTTTTTAAAATACATAGTCAAGGGGCTGGGGATGTGGCTCAAGCGGTAGCGCGCTCGCCTAGCATGCGTGCGGCCCAGGTTTGATCCTCAGCAGCACCACATACCAACAAAGATGTTGTGTCCGCCGAGAACTAAGAAAAAATAAATAAATGTTAAAATTCTCTCTCTCTCTCTGTCCCCCTCTCTCACTCTCTCTAAAAAAAATAAATAAATAAAAAATAAAATACATAGTCAATGCATATCTGAAGCATGGGATATAAAAACTCATAAAATATTCTTTGTCTTTGAACAATTTAGTCTTCTGGGAAAGGAAATGGGAAATCCTTAAATAGGAGTAGTGGCTTAATAAAACCTCATAGTATTTCCTCACCAACTAGATAAAAGCAAAATATTTCTTTCAAGAGACATACAGAAATAGCTTTAATAACTTTCTTGATTTTCCTAATTTGTAGTGGTGGTGTTTTCAAAAATTCAGTCATGGGGACTAACAATTATAAATATACATAAAAAGGAAAATAGGGCAGATTATCTGAATCCCAGGCTGTGCCAGTAATGTAAGGAATATAAATAGTACACAGACTATGTAAATATGGGTATTAAAATTCCCATAATCTTACATTCCAAACTAATATCTTCACCTCTACCCCTGTCTGTCTAGGAAATGCTATTTTCAGCTACATTCTGAAAAATCCTATGTGGGCTGGCAAATTCTTTGATCCATCAGTCATTCATCTGAATCCACAGAGCAACCTTCCTGTAACATTTCTATGGTGGCTCTTACTTTAATAGTCTCATTATCTGAAGGTTAGGCACAAATTATGGAAGTTGGGGACAATGTGAGAACCATCCAAGTGATGTTTTTGAAGTCCCTGTATAAATTTAGTGATGTAAACATAGCTAAAATGCAAGGCTCTGATTCTCAACTCAGGGTGCTTTACAATTTCTGGTCTTATCTACCACTGTTTGGACATCAAGAAGTCTATGAGTTACTGTTTGGATTTGCCAGGAGTATCTCTGGTTGTGTTTTTGACAAAATAAGGGCAGAAAATAAGTTTGAGGCACCCTTCAGCCCTAATATCTCCTAGGAGTACAAAGTGCTGGGGAATACTGGTGATCCCTAAGTGCTCACTAAACTAAACCAATCGGAAACACTCTGCCAGCTTCCCATTACCCAAATCCTAATGAATTCTTTGTCTTTATTACAAATGATTTCCTAATCATGAGTCACAGAGATGGCTCCCACTGGAATTTACTTATTTTAATCATGTACTGTTATGCTTGGTATAGAATGATCTTCAATGTAATATTCAGATCTTTTTTGGTCTTGGTTGTCAATTTTATTACTGTATGTGCACAACTGGATTGTAAAGTCCTTCAGCATAGAGGGCTATACTGCCTGGATTTCTTTTACAACACTGACCCTGCTCAAGACTCCGATAAACAAATGCAATTCTACTTTTTGCTTCCACACTAGGTGGGAAAAATTACCCAAATACTAGCTTTGAATTTCTATTGTTATTTTCCATTGGTTGCTATATTTTTGTGTCTCTAAATGCTGATTTAAAAATTTTGACTCCATCTTAATTTTCAAGAAAGGAATAAGGAGGTTTTCAGATTCTATATAAAAACATTGGAAATAGTTTCTGATTTGGATTTGCCAGGAGTATCTCTGGTTGCGTTTTTTTTTTTTTTTTTAATTTTTAATATTTATTTTTCAGTTTTCGGCGGACACAACATCTTTGTTTGTAAGTGGTGCTGAGGATCGAACCCGGGCCGCATGCATGCCAGGCAAGTGCGCTACCGCTTGAGCCACATCCCCAGCTCTCTGGTTGCGTTTTTGACAAAATAAGGGCAAAAAATAAGTTTGAGGCACCCTTCAGCCCTAATATCTTCTAGGAGTACAAAGTGCCGGGGGGAATACTAGTGATACTGTTGGTTATACAACTGTAACCTCGTGATTTGTGTACTATTCTGTATATCCATATAAAATCCAAAAACTGTGTTTTTAAACTGTTTTTATTCCCAATAAACCCATCACTTCAACTATATAATAAAGGAATCTGTATATTTGAGACATGAAGAAAGGTAAGAAAAAATACAATTATCAAAACCATCTGGGAACACTGTGCATGTTTTGCTAAATTACACATCTTTGTCCACGAATGTAATATACCCACTACACAAAATTGCTTAGAAAGTAGAAGGGGAAAAAAAAAAAATCTGTTATCGTAGTGACACCTGCTGGTGAGTATTTAGCTACAAATTTTAGATCATTTAGTCAGAATTTTTCTTAGTAAAATAAATATCAATGTTTTCCATTTTAATAAATAATTTGATGTATAAGTAATCTTAAAAACAAAGCTGTTTAGTATACACTTTACCAGATTTTTTTCCTTTGTGACAATGATGTTACTGTAATCTTTTTTTTACTGTAATTTTATGAATCCTTCTCTTAAAAAAAAAATACACTTCCAAAACAGCTACTTAAGTATTTCTGATGACATAAAACTTAAAAAAGTGAATTGACCTGAGATTTTCTTTTCAAACTCTTCACCACTTCTATTTTAAGGTAAGAATTATATTAAATCTTAACATTTACAGAATCTTTTCTCTGAAGAATTATGGTAGCAATCTGAGTGATTTCGTAAATGTCAGGAATCAGATTCACATGGAGCCAACTAAAGCCCTCTTTAGCCAATTTACACAGTTTTCTCTCACAAACTTCACACTCGTAGATGGTGCTAATATTTGCTCTGCAGGTTGACTCTGATTCCTGTCTGGTTTCACCACATTTTCTTTTTGAAATTTAAAAAGAAAAATGATTACTCCAGGAACGATGAAAAGGCACACACCTTCATTTTCTGCAGAGTGCATTGGGGCTGAGCATGGAGCTGCTGGTCATGAGAGACACGTCCTTGCCAGCCCTCGTCCTCCTCTCTTGCTTCAGTAGTAAGCGCTACGCCAGGGTGCCACTTCACTCAGCATGGCTGGTTCCAAGTGGCCTTGAGTCACTCACTGGTCTCTGCAGGGTGGTACTTAACTGCTTCTTAACCTGGTCATGATCAATATATTTTTCTTTTAAATTGCCAAACCATAACTGTACATATTTATGGTGTTCAATGTGATATTTCAATACACATATACATGGTGGAAAGACCAAGTCGGGCTCATTACCATATCCATCACCTCACATTCTATTCTATCTTGCAGCACAGCCTGATGACCTAGTGAATGGTTAAACAAAATTTTATGTATTGATTTATTAATGTTTGTAGCACAGAAGACTTTTTAGAAAGCTATGGAAAACTTTTTTGATCCATCTGTACTATGGATCTTTATGATATCACTTAGGAAAGTTTTTAAAAAGCATAAAAGTATTGTCTCATCTAGTCATGCAATGGGTTGTTGGTAGATAAAACACTATATTCCTCATGTTTCCCTACGTTTTTTTCTTTAAAAGGGCCAAGTGGGTACTACTTGGTCACAAGGACAAAGTAAGATGAAATTATATATAAGGCACTTAAAAGTACTTGCAAGCTACATTATACAAACATATGCACTGTGTTTAAATACCTTACATTTATGTTGACTATTTCTTCAGAGATCTGGACCCTGAGTTTTTGTGAGGACCAAATATTAGTTCATTTATTAAGTTACTGAAATGTTGGTAATGTAGGTTTGTGTTCTCTTGCTTGTGGAATATGAATATAAATATCAGAATACTGCTTTGCTGTGGCTGCCAGAATAGTCACAAGAAAGCACTATTTGGGGGAGTTAAAATTTTTAAATGAGCAAGCCAGGTGCAGTGGCCCATGCCTGTAATCCCAGTGATTTGAAAGGCTAAGGAAGGAGGATGGCAAGTTCAAAGCCAGCCTCAGCAATTTAGCAAGGCCCTAAGCAACTCAGAGAGACTCTGTCTCTAAATAAAATACAAAAAAGGGCTGCGGATGTGGCTCAGTGGTTAAACACCCTTGGGTTTGATTCTTGATACCAAAACAAATAAATAAAATTTTAAAATGAGCAGAATGAGGAAGAACAGGCAAACAGTAATTTGACTGATTTCTATTCCCTGTTCACTGAATAACTATGAGCTGTACCAAGAGAAAATATTAATGTTCACATTTTATGAGAATTGAAACTAGTGAAATAATTATAAAACATTTCTGAAGGATTAAGAATAAACCACAAGAGTTACAAAGGGGCGCAAGAGAGTCCTCTGGGAAAGCCTTGTCACAGTCATATCTGTTTAGGTCTAAATTCACAGACAGCACTGGAACTGGAGAGGCAGGGCACCAAGGAGAAATTGACATTGAAGCTGTGTGGGGTTTGCAGTGTTCTGAGAAAGGTATCGGTAGTACACGCAAAAGTCCAGGGGACTATGAACTCACAACCAACAATCACCAGTCACACTAAGACACTAGTCACCAGTCACCATAAGCTTGTTTCAGCCACAGCAACAAACTATAGGTTCAGACACACGAACGCCTTACATACACCCTGCCCCCCAAAATACTACAATTATCACAGAATTCAAAATAAGGATTTTGTATGTTCAAAGAAAAGAAAAAAGGGCCTAATAGAACTATCCTTAATTATAAGAAAAGTTTGGAAAAAGTACCAAGGCAACACTTCTAAAAACAACAACAACAAAAAAAAACAAAAACCCACAATAACTCTAAAAAATAGCAAAAGAGAAGTTAAAGAGGTGAGAGGGTGGAGAGGTGGAGGGAGAAGACAAAATTAGTGAACTGGACAACAGATCTAAAGAAATTATCCAGAATTCAACAAACAGAGGAAAAATATGTAGAAAATATGCAACCAAGATTTAGAGATCTGGAGAAGTCGGGGAGAAGGTAAAACACAAGGCTAATTTGATTTTGTGAAGGACAGAATAGAGAGAACACAGGAGACAAAAAATTCAAAGAGATAATAGCTAAGAACCTTCCATAATTCACAAAAGGCCTAAATTAAGCATTAATTTGGGATGATGACAAGAAAGCCGTAGCTAAACACATTGTGATGCGATGACACAAGGCTGTGGAACACCAAAGACAAAAATCTTAAACATGACTTGGGGAGAGAAGACAGAGTAGCTACAAGAATATTAGTCACACTGACAGCTGTCACTTCAGAAGCAAAGGAATAACTGAAGAAAGAGAATGGAGGAGAAATATCAGAGAGAAGACAGCTGTCAACCTAGACGTGTTCACCCAGCTAGCTTTTTTAAAAAAATATTTTATCTAGTTGTGCATGGACAGAATACCTTTATCTATCTATCTATCTATCTATCTATCTATCTATCTATCTATCTATTTATATATATGTGGTGCTGAAGACCAAACCCAGTGCCTCACACGAGCTAAGCAAGCAGTCTACCACTGAGCTACAGCCCCAGCCTCCAGCTAGCTTTTTTGAGAACAATAAAATGGAAACTTGTAGGTAAGTCTAAACAAACATTGACTCTATAAAATAATTATATTTGGAGTTAAACCTAGACAGGACTAAAATTCTAGACAATAATGTATTTGTAAATTTAGGGGAGACTATCAGACAGTTCTAAAGTCTCTAATGTTTAGGAAGAGAGTAAAAATATTAACTTTAGATTTTGTTAACTGTGCAAGTTAAATTTCCTGATAAGCACTAAAAGATAAAATTTGAATACTTAACTTATATAAACTATTACAAGTTAACATAACAAAACTCAATCTAAAAGAAGACAAGAAAACAGGGCTTTGAAAAAACAGAAAAGGCAGGACAGAAACCAAGAAATAAAATAAATCACAAAATAATCCCTAAAATTAGTAATTTCAACAAATGTAAATAGATTAAATTCCCAATTTTAAAAATAACCAAAAAGAAAATTACACTTTTAAGTAATTTGACTGCAGAACTGTATTCACTCAATGAAGTGATGGAAAATATTGAAGTTTATCATGAGTTCTGGTTTGAGGAAGCCACAAATTTTGCACCCAAACTTGATATTTTAATGTAATTCCCTGGGAATTCTACAGGCCCAGTGAGGTAACCTGGAATCTCGGCTAACCTCTCAGGGTTACTGTAAAGAAGCCCTAAGTGTTCCCAGAGTGAAGCACCTTACTCAGGAACTTATCTCAGAAAAGTACCTTCAAGGTACAAGCTCTTCAATGCTTATCTCTGGCACCTTCGGTCACGGAACAGCTCAAATTCTACAGGTCAGTGGAACCCCATGCTGACAATGTATGAAAGTAGTGTACCTAATCCCGTCACATTCTCGGCTTCAGTGTGGAAAATAAAATGAAAACCCAGAGGGAAAGACAGAGCCATTTATAGTTTTGAAGAGACCTACTTAAAACCTAATAGAGAAATCCAACAAAAGGATAAAAATCCCATATAAATACTAAACTAGTTTATATTTTAAGGCAATGCAAACTGAAGCATCACTAGAAATAGATGCTATTGAAATTAGTAACTCCACTAGAAAATTCTAACATGTTTCAGAATATGAGAGATCAAGTAGAAGGAAAAAAGGTAACAGTAAAATAGAGAATTTGAGCAATACAAAAAAAAAAATGTTGTTCTAATGAACAAGCAACATCTGGAAAATATGTATACTTTTCAAAAAACATTTACATAAGTTGACCACAGTCTAGGTCTTAAAGCAGTTATCAACGAATTTCAGCAGATCAGTATTATATGTATCTATTCTCTATAATTCCATTAAAGGAAGAATCAATAACCAAAACAGAATTTAAAAATCTGTTAGGAAATGAAGGGGAAAAGCCTCCTGCAGTCAGACAAGAAATCATAATGAATACTGGAAAATACTTAGAATTTAAAATAATTAAATAATTCTATAGTGCTTTAAAATCACAAAATATTACTTCATTTGATCATATCATAATCCCGTGAACTTCAGAGGACCCACAGTATTTCTGTTCAACATAGCAGAAATGTAAATTATGAAATCATTAATATCAATTTTTATATAAAATAAATACATAACAAAAGTAGTTTGGAAAACTGGGAAACAGAAGCAAAAGTGTTCAGCACTAAAAATATCAAAAGGAGGGTAAACGAACCAGCCCTTTTAGAAGTCAGGTTGAATAACAAAATTACAAAGAAAGAACTGAGTATCTTACTGTTTAAAGCTCAAGAACCCCTTGAATTTGTTTTGATCTAAAAGTCTCTTAGATACTTGTGTAATATATACAAACTTACAAGGTAAAGTATTTATTCATGTGAGATTAACAAAAACTATCAGAAAAGTTTTCCTGTGCCAGTTGAGCAACCACAGAGCACGTTCCCACTCACACATACAATCCCGAGTTCTTGGCTACAGCATCTGTTCAATGGTGTGTTGGCGATTAATGGCATTCCGTAAAGTGCCTATGATACAAAGGGAATTTTCATTTAAGGCTCCCCTCCCTTTTTATGTGTGGGATATTTTTGGAAGTTTTTTTTTTTTTTCCATCCACTGAAAGAGAATTAAGAAAATTCCAGCATGCCTTAGTGTCAGCAAGTACTCTTTTTAGTCCAGGTACCAGAGGATGATTGATGAACCTGTCAAGCCTACAGTAGCAGACAGAGAAAGTTGGCAGAAGTTCAGTGTTATTGAAAGAAATCTCAAATACTTATTTCATCTCCTCTATTAACTTTAATCACATTTTCAACATGCAGCCAAGAATGAAGCTTTGACAGTAAGCCATAAGTTTACACAGTCAAGCTTTGTCAATTTTCTGCAGTCGCAACACTGAGATAAGATGAGAAAGTTAGGTATTTTCTTTCTTGTACCTTTCTTGACTGAAAAGCAATGAAAACTATTACAAAGATTTGGCCATACCTCAAATTCATTTTCCATAAATCTCTTGAAATTATTGCATTTACTTTTGCTTGGTTTATGGCAAACAAAATCAACTTAGTTCTTCAATTGTTAAATGCAGAATTTGAAGAATCACAGTGATGACAAAACTGGTACATGTTTCATCATAAAACACCTGCTTATGAGAACAGACGTGAACATTAAAAAGGATTTACATTTAACATGGATCATTTGCCACGTGGACAAACACTTCTGGTTCTTTCAGAGCCAGAATGCTTATATGGTTCCAGAGGGACTCCTTGGCAGAATTTGCTAATTACTCATTAAACAGTTGAACATGTATAGACGTTATTTATCTTATAAAGCTTACCCACAGAAAAATAGACACAAAAATGAGGTAAATACTATGGGCAAGATTGTGGTTCTTGGAAAAAGGCTAAAAACCAAAATATATTTTTGGTAAGCTTTTCCTCCTAAGCATGTTTCAAAAGATGAAAATAGTAAGAGCTGGAAGGCCACAAACTTAACATACACGTCTTGTCCTCCAGGGAAACGAACGGCACTCTGCTGCACTGCAAAATCTGATCTTTCCCAACAGGCAGTACCAGCACCATCACAGCCATCTTTGTCATAGTGGAGACAATGCTTTGATCATTCCCTCTTTTAAATGTGATCTTTGTTCCAAGACCAGCTGTTTGTTTACGTTACTCACGGAATAACACTTTATGCATCCTTAGGTCTCTCACAGCCAGGGAAGCTGTGGGAGGCAGCTATGCTACCTGCCTTTTAAGCTACAGTAATTAACATCAACCCTGTATGAGAATGAGGTGAATGATCCTTCTAAGAAGTCTGTAGTTATAGTTCTCTCAGCTAATGATCAGAAAACAAATCAAATTCTGACAAAGAGTAAATTCATCCCATTTTCCCCCTCTTCTTCCCCATTCAAATGATCATATTTAGGCACTTGAAACAGGAATGGTAGAGCACTCTTCTTCTCTTGGAAATTCAGTCAGGCTCCAGCTGCAGTTTCTCCGTGTGCCACTGAAGAGTGCCACTGAAGGTATTGCTAAGCTTGAAGCAGAGGCTAACTGTTGGTGGGAGTATTTTGTGGAGCAGTCAATGAATTCTCCTCCATTTGTGAATGTTGTTGTTCAAGTTCTTAAAAAGTTGAGAATTTTGCTAGGCCCTTCTCCATCTCAGCATATTGTTCTTTAAGCCTTTCCATGGCTCTTCTGTGTTCTTCATCCACCTCAGCCTGACGGCGGGGTTGTTCTTTCATGAAATCCTCCCACTGGAGTTGATGCTGTTTCTCAGTAGCTATTAAGTGGTCATGATACATCTGAGAAAAGAAAATGTGAAAATCACCTAAGATCTTCTATACAGTTATTTCTATATGCAGATGAGACAAATGTAACTTTATTGCTTGATGTTTGGTTTCTGTAATGATCAACTATAAATCACAATAAGAAAAATTACATTATCATTTTAACATCCAATAAGAATAGGACACATTAGAAACACTGAAGGTTTTTTTTTATTATAACTGAACATGAGTACTCACATTTTTGAAAATTCATAGGTGTTTAGTATCCTTAAATGACAAAAATCCAAGTAATTTTAATACCTCTATTTTTCTCAAGTTCCAAATTACATATACTTTATCAAGTTTAAAGAACATATGCTAAGACAATCATAAGAAATTAAAATGTCTGTCTTACATAATATGTTTTGAGTACAATAGAAGTAATCATAGATCATTAGCTACTGAAGGAGAAATCGAGAAATCTCTTCAGTTCAATTTTAGCCCTTAAAGCAAATCAACATCTAAAACAGGCAAATTAGTGTTTTCTCAAATATTTAAGGTCAAATATGTCAAATATCTAAATTCTTCTTGAGATGGTCCTTAAAATTTCTATAAAGATAAAAGGATTTTTCTTTGGAGCACCACAGCAACAAATAGGGAATACTACTGTAGAAAAACAACAGCAACTTAATTTTCTACCCTGAAAGAAAAACTTCAATTATTATCTTTGAACACACACAACAAAGAATTAAATAAAAAAATGGTATGAAAAGTAACTTTCTATATTTTCTTCAAGTATTCTACATGCATGTTAGAAGTTTTGATGTGGTTTTGATTCCCGCTATGTTCTTTTAAACAAACCAAGGGAAACTGTGACAGAAGCAAACCACAGAAGCCTATAACGCATCTGAAATCACAACTGATTCCTCCATATTAACTCCATAGAGCTCTAATGGAAAGGGACACCTGGTGGGCTCAGAGACTCGACTGGCCACTCAGAGGCTGGAGCCTGAAGCTTGTATATTAGTAGTGGGAATCTGAATAAGTACCAGAGTGGTGGTGGGAAAGGGTTCATATACCAGGGGAAGGGAAACAACTTCAGCACACTCCTTTTTAACTTCTCAGCCTTATGGATTTCAACTCCAAAAAAAAAAGGACAATACATGAAGAGTTTAATTAATTTTTTGGTAGGACTTCTGCCAAAAACTATTAATAGTCTCACAGAAAAGTCACAGATTAAAAACAGAATAAAAATTAAAACTTCATCAATATAGTTATCTTGCTTTAACTTATTTACTTTGTTATTTATCTACTTATTTATTTATGGTTGTGGAGATTTAATCCAGGGACACTCAGCCACTGAGTGTCATCCCCAGCCCTTTTTGTTTTTTAATTTTGAGACAGCCTAAGTTTCTGAGGCTGGCCTTGAACTTGCAATCCTCCTGTCTCAGCCTCCTGAGCTGCTGGAATTACAGGCATGTGCCACAGACATAATTGGCTTAGCTGCTCTTTTGATCTGGTTGATGGCCTGGGTTCCTACTCCTATCAGGCAGCACTTTTTATCCAGAGCAGCTCAATGGAGAAAAATGCAGACTTGGAAACCACATGAATCTCACTTCCAAGTTCTAGCTCACCCATTGCCAGTTGTCTAAAGACACTAAGTTAAAATTTAATCTAAAAATGAGAAAAATATTACTTAGTTCAAAAATAAATAATATTTATGAAGACTAGAGGTAATACATGTCAACTTCCTAGCTCAGTACCTGAGGTGCTTAAGAAAAATTAAATATTATTATATAAATCACAAGCACAGCATCTAGAAGGCAGATCACTCCACTTTTTATCCCCTTGTAGTGAAGTTTTTGTTCTTTAATTAATTAATTAAATTTTTAAAAAAAAATTTTTAGTTCTAGGTGGACATAATATCTTTATTTTATTTTTTTATGTGGTGCTGAGGATCGAACCCAGTGCCTCACGCATGCCAGGTGAGCGCGATACCACCTGAGCCACATCCCCAGCCCCTTTACTTTATTTAACAATATATTCTTGTAATAAATTGAAGCATACAAGTAATGCAAATAAAGTAAGTTTGCCCCTCCCATTTTTCATATTCACTGCATTCCTCCTGGATATAGCCACTGCTGATGAATTGGTTGCCAACAATCAGTGTCTCCATTTTGTACTACAGAACGTTATAACTAAAGACATACACACCCAAGTGGCCTTCCCACATCAGTTATATCACTGCTTTCTCTCAAAGTCCAGGAGACAAGTTGAAAGCTGACAATCCCCAGCCCCAAATGAAAACCCAGTCTTGCTTTCTTCTCCTGAAGTTCCTGAGGTCAGTCCACTTGACCTAATTTCTTAGTCTCTCACCATTAATAATAATAATTGCTATGCATTCTTCATAAAAATTACACACAAAAAAACAGAGAGGTTGACTATATGTTTCCATATTGACAACACTGCAGTCTTCACATATATAAAACTCAGCTACCTGGGAAGAACATCCCCTTGAGACTTAGCTGAGGAACTATGCAGCAGGGTCTTTGAGCTAACAACAACAAAAAAAAGATGTAACAAAGTCCATTGGCAAGAACTGCTGTTTTCAGAAGATTCTGAACCTATTTGGCCTATCACAATTCTAACTAGTTAACTGGTTTTCAGGACTATACCATATGAAAAATCACAAATAAGAAAAAGAAAGAGCTGATAAATGAGATATGAAGAAATGATAGTCAGCCTATGGCAAAGGAGGAGACAGAAAAACCCGAAGCACAGTATTTGAAGGCATTTGGTATAGAAACACAATCCTCTCTCTCTGACCCCAACCCCACTCTCTCTCCATGATATAAAACTTATGCATAGAAGAACATAGAATATATTTTTAAAGATTTTCATCCAAAACAGTTTTTAAAAGTTCTATAAGGGCTCCATGTTTAAGGAAGACAAAAACTTGGGCTTTTTGGTAAAGCTAGCTATATAATATTACAGAGGTTCCTCCAAACATTAAATGTAGAATCACACATGACTCAGTAATTTCACTTTGAGGTCATATCCCAAAGAACAGAGAGCAAGAATGTGAACAGATATTTGCACACTCATGCTTACAGCAGTATTTTCCATAACAGCTCAAAGGTGGAAGCAACCCAAGCACCCATAGACAGGTGGATAGGTGCACAAAATGTGGTCTATACACATAATGGAATAGTTCTTCAGCCTTAAAATGGAACTTAAGTCTGCAACATGCTACAAACACAGATGAGCCTTGGTGATATAATACTAAAGAAACAAACCAGTCACAAAAACCAAAATATTATATGATTCCACTTTGAGCAGCCAAATTCAGAGACAGAAAGTAGAATGGTGGTTCTGAGGAGTGTGGGCAGAGAGAAGTGGGAGTTAATGGTTAGGGGATACAGAATCTCATTAGTTTTGCAAGATCAAAGAGTTTTACCGAGAGTTGGTGGTGATATTACTGCAGCACAACAATGGGAATATATTTAAAGTCACTGCAATGTAAACTTAAAAATATGGTTAGGGGGGAAAAATGGTTAAGAAGGTGAATTTTATGCTGTACATATTTTACCACAATAAAAAAAAATTGAAATCAAGTTTCAGATGAAAACAATTGCATTCTTAAATGGATATATTTGCTTTCTTTTGGGGATAAACTTAGAAAATTCTAAGTTTAAAAGAAAATGAAGAGGAAGTTTATTAGTGAGCTACAACATGCAGCAGAAGTCATAAGCGGCAATGGTGTTATATCTAATTAACATTAGCCTGTACAATGAGTAAATTGTACAAATTAAGTCACAACAGAGAAAGAAATAGTAATAATATACTGAGATACCTATCTATATTTATATCCCATAAAAGATAAATTTAAATAAAAACCAATCCTGAAGCTAAACTATATCTAGAACCAGTTCAATAAATAAAGTCCAAAATACAAAATAAAGAGAGTTTTGCTCACATTAATTAGAATCAGTGAGTCTCAACTGGGGTGGGGGGAGTGTTTCTTTCTCCAGAGATTTTTGGTCATTGTAACAGAGGTCAGGGAGGAGCTACTGGCAGCCAACCCATGGTGCACTGGCAGCAATCCTCAGCAACGGAACAAAGACCTTTCTATCTGGTCCAAAATGTCAACAGCATCGAAGTGAAAAATGCTGGTGTAAGAAACAATTCTGAATAATCCAACTAAGGTTTAAAAAGTATTCTGGAACATATGTCAGCAATATACGTGCTGTTAATTTTACACACACTTTACCCAGGCACAGAAAAAATCTACTTTGGTAAGAAATATCAGTACAAGTGCCAAAAATTATTTTAAAGAGCAGGAAATATTTCTCAGTATTCTCCAAATCTTTTCAAGAATATGGCTTTATATGATCTCATCTCCCTCATGAAAAGAAATTATGAAGAAGCATAACCAAATCTAATAAATATCTGTGGACAAGATCGAAACAGTTACATTTATTTCACTGTCTCTGGCGTGGCTGGACAGCGCTTCAAGAGTGGATGCTGCACATGAACCTAAATTTAAATTATTGATGAAATCAATCACCTTCTGTCTCCTAATGGCCTATTTTTCAGAGCTAGTGAACTTTATAAACCAATTGCATTTCAATTCACTACTTAGTGCTAGCACCCAAAATGTAACCTTTGTATTAGTGGCAGTTCTCAAGACATGTTAAATAAGTAGGGAATGTGCATTTATTGTTCTTCTGAATATACTTTTAGATATCAATTGTGGGAAATGTGATTTGGCTGAATGACGCTTATCAATTTACTTCCGGCAAAATTCCACAAATTGTCTTGGCAAAAAAGAAGTAATGATTAATGGCAATAGTCTATTTTATTCCATCACTACTCCCATCTTTCTTTGCTTTTGAGAGCCTTTCAAATATACAAAATGTGGCCAACAGGATAAGCAAAAGCAACAATTAACATTAGCCTGTAAAATGCAAATAGAAGTCATTTTTGTTTTCTACATATTTCTCTCTCTCTCTCTCTCTCTCTCTCTCTCACACACACACACACACACACACACACACACACACACACACACACACACACACGGAGGTGGACTGTACATATAGTCCAACACCCTGCCATGTGAAAATTTCAGAAAAAGCTAGATATGGCAGTTTTAAAAAATCCTAAAGATCCATACTTCAAATTGTTCTAGTAAGTAGATAAACATTAAAAAAAAATGAAAATTTAAGACACAAGGTTCATTGTCCCACTAAGACTATAAAGAATTTTCACTTTTTGCTGGGCTGTGAAAATGCATCCCTTAAATACCTTTAAGCTGATTAATTTTACTAAACCATCTTGAGAGAAGAAAATCAGGGTGGTTCCTCACTAACAGAGGTTTCACATACTCTACAGTAATTCTCAGTGAAACTCAGCTTTGCAATACATTTAAAAACATTAACTTTAGTATTTTACAAAAATTAGTATAACAACATTCTCAGACATAAAGACAGTTAAGAAATATACTGGTCTAATTTCTTGAGCCACCCCCCTCCCACCTTTTTTGGTCCTCCTTCTTCTTCTGCCCCCTTTCCCTTCTCTATAATGAGGACTGAACTCAGGGACACTTGACCACTGAGCTACATCCCCAGTCCTTTCTATTTTATTTTATTTTGAGACATGGCTCACTATGTTGCTCAGACTGATCTGGGCTCAAGTGATCCTCCTGCCTCAGTCTCCCATGTGCTTGAAGCTTAGGGACTTGTCCAAGGGCTTACAGTCAGCTAATAAAAGAACCAACCATTACAAACAGAAGAAGCCAGATTTTTTTTTTATGCAATCTGGTCATTTTTT
Organism: Ictidomys tridecemlineatus; assembly: GCF_052094955.1. NCBI lineage: Eukaryota > Metazoa > Chordata > Mammalia > Rodentia > Sciuridae > Ictidomys > Ictidomys tridecemlineatus. The sequence continues at coordinate 140,839,978 of NC_135484.1, forward strand.
TTTCCTATATAGAGAAGGCTAATATGTTAAATATGAATATAATTCAAAGTGATAAGAGGAAATATTCCAATTATGGTTTAAGGGTTCATCCTACTCAAGAATAAAAAGAATTTCTGTTTATCAGAATTGTAACTGCTTTGACATATCTGAAAGACCAACTCAGGTGTGAGTGCAAACTCACCCTAATCTGCTTAAGTCACATTGCAACGTGTCAGAGAAGTAGATGAGGCACAGGATGCTTTTCCATTTTGAAAGCCAAGAGAACTACATGTTAAAATGTACAGCCAGTATTCTATCAGACAGTTATTCTGCTTCTTAATAACAGAAATGTTCCTAGTTCCTCCAGTAACAGATGGCTTAATATAGCATTTTGGCTGGCTCCTCTAATACCTCCAGAAATAACCACCTGATGCTCACACACCAGCTCTATGAGACCACTGCTTTCCTGCATCTTTTGCCCTTGCATAGGTTACATTCCTTCCCTGCACTATCTTTCTTATCATCCAGCAACTGAATTCTTATTGACTGATCAAGGTCAGGCTTGAATGTCACCATCTTCCTAATAAATTATTCCTTTTGCCAAACTGCACAAATTTTTCTTCAACTTGATCACAGTTCTTACTATCCTACATTGTGTTAGCTTTAGGGGTTTGGAGCCCCCCCAACTTTTAACTCCTTGAGTGTAGCGATTGTCTTAAACTTAACAAATTAAAAAACTTTCATAAACAGTGGTGCCTAGCAAGAAGAGGATTAAAAAATCATCTGCTCTCCAGCCTGGTATGACCCACTCAAGCCCCCACGCCTGCCTTCGCAGTTTTTGGAGCATCATGCTGGCACTACACCCCAAAATGGACAGTCCCAACTATGGCCCTTTGACTTGCTATTTCATCCATGTGCTCAGCAGTGACTGTGCTCCCTGACCCTGCCTGCTGGGACCCTACTACCCTTGGGCAGCCTTCCCATCGGTTGAGTCCTTTCAGTAAGACTTAAATCATCCAAATGTTGAATTTTCAAACTTTACATCTGGAATTGAGTACAGAGTATAGAAATTAAAGCCCTGGAAAGATTCATTCCATTATATACTTATGTAGTAACAGATCTGAACTTTGTACTGTGGATTAACTACAACATTTCCAAAGAGATAGAGATAGTAACATTTACTGATATGCACACACGCAAAAAGGAATTGTTTTCAGAGTGACTTAGTATTTTTACATCTCTTAATGTAACTGTAAGGTGTATCTTTACTTAGAGTGATGAATAAGTTACAAAAGCACTTTATGAAAAGTCCAAGTGAAAACACCAAATTATCACAGAAACCTACATTCGTATGCTGTTTTCCACATCTGAATTTAATTAAGATATAATTCAAATAAGCAAAGCACCGCCCATCAAGTGATTCACATACTCCTATGACTATTCATTAAATAACCCATCTGCAGGCATGAATGCTTCCTTTTCTAGAAGAAATATACATAATATAGTCTATGCTTAAGGCTCAAAGGAAAGATTTATATTTCCAATCTGGTAGGTATTTTTTTGCTACATGTAAAACTTCTATTTTCTCTCTTCTTTGTGAGACAAATACCACTTTCAGGGAAAAGGTGAAAATGCTGAAAAGATAAAAAAGAGATCTGCAATTTGAATTATAAAAATATTGATGGTGTGACCATGTGACCACATCTCCTCAACCCATATTCAATAAATTAACTTTAACTCACTGTATAAATCAAAATAATTCAGAGAATTTTCTGATCAAAAGCAATTGCTAATGATATGATGATAATAAACACCCAGAGAGCTGGGTGTTACAGTGCACGCCTGTAAGCCCAGTGACTCAGGAGCTGAGGAAGGAGGATCACAGGAAGAAATTAGTCTCAGCAATTTAGAGAGGCCTGAAGCAATTTAGCGGGACCTAGTCTCAAAAGAAAAAATAAAGAGTTCTTTAGCTGGGCATGGTGGCACATGCCTCTAATCCCAGCAGCTTGGGAGGCTGAGACAGGAGGATCGCAAGTTCAAAGCCAGCCTCAGCAAAAGCAAGGAGCTAAACAACTCAGTGAGACCCAGTCTCTGAATAAAATATAAAAAACAGGGCTGGCAATGTTAACTCAGAGGTTGAGTGCCCTGACTTCAATCCCCAGTAAACCCCCCTCACCCCACAACAAAAGCTAGGGATATAGCTCAGTGGTAGTGTGGATTCAATCAACAGTACCAAAAAAATTAAAAAATGAAAAGAAACATCCAGGAATCACATGTTCATTATCTACTTTTACCTTTCTTCGTTCCTGTTCCCTCTGCTGGAGTCTACAGACGGAGTCATTAGCTGCTTGCACTGAAATAAAACAGACAGTTGGTTTACAATTGTTAGACTTTAGTCAGGAGAGACTGACTTGGGTTCTGTTAATCTCAAGAAACTACAAAAAAACCGATCATTTTGATGGCTGGTGGGTGGCTAAAGGGGAAAAACAAGTTTTGCCAATGTATTTGGGATATTGTAATTAGAATGACCATCATCATTGAACATTGAGATATGCAAGCCAAAGGGCATATGTGTACTGACTTCAATGACAAGTGTCAAGAACAACCTCAGAATTCTCTGATGGCTGCATTCTGAGGAATTATGGCTTTCTCTCATCTCTCCAATTCGCTGACTCCCACCCTTCCTCACCCATACCACCATTTTCTTGCAGGCAGTGCTTCACCTCTAGATAGTTTCAACAACTTTCTACCATTCTTCTCACCCCTGCTCTTTTGTCTTCTAATGCATCCTGGCAGCCAGTACAAGTTTAACTCTCCAGATCATTTCTATTAAGTCATTTCCATTTCTTAAGAACCCAAACTGCTGGTACAGGATGAGTATCCCTAATCTGAAAATCCAAAATCTAAAAGGCTCCAAAATTCAAAACATTTTGAGCACTACCTGGGTGTAGTGATGCACACCTGTAATCTCAGAGCTAGGGAGGCTGAGGCCCTAAGCAATTTAGTGAGATCCTGCCTCAAAGTTAAAATGAATAAATAAAAAGGGCTGGGGATGAGGCTCAGTGTTTAAGTGACTTTGGGTTCAATCCTTGGAACCAAAACAAAACAAAACCCTCTGAGTTCTGACAACACAAGTGGGATATTCTAAATCGACTTTACGCAGTAGGTCTCAGGCAAAATGCAAGCATACTAAAAATACTGCATAAAATTACCTTTGGGCTATACGAATAAGATATATATGAATTAGAGGCGAATTTCCTGTTTAGACTTGGGTCCTATTCCTAAGAAATCATATGTACAAATATTCTGAGATCAATAAAAGAAAAAAAGCCAAAATTCAAAATGATTCTATTACCAAGCATTTCAGATAAGGGATACTCATGTATTCATTACTGAAGTTATTTGAATATTTACTATGTGCCAAGACATGCACTAAGAAATTCACATGCTTGCCAGGTATAGTGGTGCACACCTCAAGAGGCTGAGGCAGGAGGCAGTTGAAAGCTAGCCTCAGCTGAAGTGACACACTAAGCAACTCAGTGAGACCCTGTCTTTAAATGAAATACAAAATAGGGCTGGAGTACCCCTAAGTTCAATCCTTGGTATTCAAAAATGAAATTCACATGCTTTAATCCCCTTAATCCTATTTTTCTCTTAGAAAACAGACCATCCCATTTTATGGATGACACATCTGAGGAACAGAGAGGTGATCCTGTCACTCAAGAAGATCATACAACTAATAAGAACAGGAAACAGCATTTCAAATCAAATCTTTCTGACTCTCAAAAGACTTGGCTCCATACTTCACTGCCTCTTAATATTTCATCAATGAAACCAGTTTCAATTCTTCAGTCATTCAAATTTTTTCATTTACCAGATCTATTATTTCTGTTTACAGGTGTTCTCACTTCACTCAAATAAAGATGTTTGGTATGCAGGCTGAGGAAGCCTTGGTCAGCCCAATCCAGGCTTGAGCTCTTGGTTGTGTGGCTGATCCTGGACATGTTTTCTCAGTCATTCATTCATCAAATATTTACTGAGCATTCACCATGTACCAGCACTGTTCCTGTTGCTGCTCCTATTCCCTTCACACCTTACCTCCTCACTTATAGCATAGCAACCAATAATAGGACTTCAGGACTGACATGATAATTATACCAGATATGCATAATATAACTACTACTACTACAACAAACCACTTACAATGGTTCTTTACACACAAAGCAAGCAGTCAAGAAACTAATACAATATAGGAGAGTAAGAACTGTGATCAAGTTGCAGAGAAATTTGTATAATTTGGCAGAGGAATAATTTTTTAGGATGATGGTGACATTCAAGGCTGACCTTGATTGGTAAATAAGAATTCAGTTGCTAGAAGATAAGGAAGATAGTACAGGGAAGGAATGTAATCTATGCAAGGGCAAAAGATGCAGGAAAGTAGTGGTCTCATGGAGCTGTGTGAGCATCAGGTGGCTTTTTTTGGAGGTGGCAGAGAAGCTGAAATGCTCTATTAAGCAGTCTGTTACTAGAGGCACAAGGAGCATTTCTGTTATTGAGAAGCAGAATAACTGTCTGATAGAATACTGGCTATACATTTTAATATGTGCATGTAAAATGAGCATAACAACTAATAATAGGACTTCAGGACTGACATGATTGTTACATTAGATAACAGCAGACATTATGCTTATAATAATTCAAATACTACTAATAAAATCACCCAAAAAAGCTCTTTGCTCACAGCCATTAGTCCCAAAATGTTATTGTTACTATTATTCTATTTACTGCACTACCCTATTGAAAGTGCTTTCTTTATTCCTTTCCTCTTTTTAAAATGTTTTGTTTCAAAAGCTGAGTTTAAGGTCATTGCCTTCACAAAGCCTTCCTAGATTAGTTATTCTCTATAAAGATTTTTCCTGATTTGAAATTCTTTCATCAGATACACGTGTATGTGTATTCTACCACTTTATCTTGCATTTGCTTAAAATGGAGGTTGATCTAATTGTTTTACAATTATGCCTTCCTACCCCACCCCAGGCTGGGCCCAACTAGGTCACAAGTTCCATAACAGGGCAGGGACTGTGATTCCTTTTTCAGAAAAATGTTAGGCTTCCCCCTCTGGGAATATGGTAAAAGAGGAGAAATTTGTTTTCAAAAAGCTATGTTTTTATCAGCAACCATTAATTTTAATTATTATCAAAGATAATATTTAAGAATTGAAAATTAGGTTCCCAATCATTGTTTTTTCCCTAAAAGAAAAGATGAAAACAAAACAAAATAGGAGTTGATTAGATCTGCCTCCTTTCTGCAGCATTTATTAAGATGACATCATCTTTCCCAAGCAGTGGTTCTATCATTTCCTGTTTTTTTCCCCCTTCCTGGCTCTGTGAACATAACTTAGAAATCCAACTTGCTGTCTTTAGTTGGTTGCCATTTTCAGATCCTTCTGAGCTTACTCTAAGAGTTACAGGACTGTGCCACTTATTTTGTCATTTGTTACATCCTTTAGTTATGACACATCTGACAAAGGCACACTTGTTTCTCAATAGAATTTTCTTTATGTCTGGATAGAACACCCATTTTAAGAAATTTCAGCCCCTGTGAAGTAACACATTTTAACTCATTAGCTACCCAACAGATAAAGTTTCTTTTCTGAATTCTGAAATATGCTTTTGTAAAATCTAAGAAAATCATCTTCCTACACCAAACATTCTCTTCCTTCATAATTACTGACTCCAAGAGGAAAAGGTTCATTTCTAGGAACTTTCCTATCACTTCCACATCTCTTACTGGCTCTACCTAATTCAGTACAAAGAAACTTCCCGGGTGTCTCACTGTTTTAGGAGGTTATGTTGACTTAAAGAATAAAAGGTCAGGAATTTAGCAGATGCCTTTCTCTTAACCAAGATTTTTCAAGGAAGTTAGCACCTTGATAGAGTTATTGTGCCAAACATGCAGCTAGCATTGTCCCGATTTTCCCAACATAAAGGAGAAATTCTATCATGATAATAATTTTGGTTTGGTGTTAGAAGCAGATGTTGGCTCACTCATTCATTTTAATGAAAAATAATTACTGAGCAGCTACAAAGTGCCAGACACAGTCATAGGTCAGACTATAGTGAACAAAAAGTCCCCAAGCTCAAGGAACTTGAATTTCAGTATGGAAAACAGGCAACATGTAGGTAAACATTCAGCATGTCAGCTGGTGAAGGATGATATGGATAAACAAAGCATGGCAGAGAAGCCAGGGAATGCCAAGTGGAAGAGGTGGCCAAGAAAGGTCTCACACTAGCACCTGGGCAGAGACCTACAGCAAATGAGGGTGCTCAGGCATCTGAGAGAAGAGTGTTCCAAGGGAGCAGTAAGTGCAAAGATGCTGAGGAGGGAGGGAGTACGCTCGGTGCATCAGAGGAAAGTGAAAGAGGCCAGTGGCTGGCATGAAGGGAGGGAAAAGGAAATGGTAAGAAATAAAAGTCAGAATGTGGGACATTATGTAGAAACTTCTAGGTCATCATGAAGATTTGGGCTTTTAATCTATGCAAGATGAGGAGATTCTGAGGTCAGTTATGATAAGAACTTAGTTATATAAAAGGATCGTTCAGGCTTCTCTGTGGAGGATGGACTATAGGGAGGAAAAAGAAGAAGTAAAGAGATCAGGTATGAAGTACTAGAGTAATCTACTTAAGGGATGAGAGTGGCTTAAACCAGAATGGTAGCAGTTGGTGAAGTAGCAAGGATGATCAGATTCTAATTAGACTCAAAATTGAACAAAAATAATTTGAAGTTTGGTTCTAAACATATTATAGTGAGATGCTTATCAGACCAGGCAGTTGTATATAGAATTCAGAGGAGTGGCCTAGGTTGAAAACAAAAATATGGCATTATTGATTGGCATGCAGTTGACATTTAAAGCTATGATTCTATATGAGATCACTAAGAAATGAAGTATTGATAGGACAGCAGTTGGGGTAACCCAATGTTAAAGTCAAAGCTCTAAGTGGGAACTACAAAGCTAAGGAGGAGCCTGGGTTAGAAGGGAATCCGAGAGAGAGTGATATCCCAGAGGAAAGGAGGACTTTTATTGGCTGTACAGAAGGTGACGGCCTGAAGCTGAACTTGGGCTCTGGAGTCAGCAGAATTTACTTTGCACTATAGTTCATAGAAACTCCCAAAGAACCAGGAGTGTTAAATCACTACAAATTTCAGTTTCCTCCACTATAAAGTGGGGAGGATAATAAATATTTATTTTACTGGGTTTTATAGTTAAATAAAAAAGAGGTTAAAATTCTAATAGTAAAATAGTATAAAAAAGTTGAAAAAAGGTTAAAAATTCATCGCTTAGTAAATACGAGAAAATTATGACTGTGTACTACAAACACTGAAAAATGGTGACCAAGAATACGAACACAGATTTTAGTAAAGAATCAAGAATACAAATCCCATCTATCCAACTCAGCCCCCAAAAATCAAAATAGGAAAGAGAAAACAAGTTGCCAAAGCCCTTAGAATTCGAATGTACTTTCATTTGTCAAGAAAATAGATGAGGGAGGGGAAAAGGAACATGATATGTGAGAGCATTCATTCTGAAAGAAAACCTAATAAAACTCTTGATAGGTCCTTTGCCATACAAATCAACAACAATGAGTTTAATGAAAGAAATCAAATGTGATGATAAAATACAGAATGAAATAAAAAGTGAGACTGCAGTGCTAAGTAAATAAACTGAGAACTATAATACCATTACAGATATAATAAATGGAAAGGGGAACTTAGTAGTAAGAGGGTGGGGGAGAGAAGTGAGAGGACAGGGACATAGCCCCACCACCCTCCCACTGGGGAGGCGTGCATTCATGCTGCCAACGATGGAAACAATAAAAATAAACAGCAGCAACAACACTGCACCTTCTAAATGTTTTTTATAATTATTCTCCTTAGAATGATTTTTTAGTAACTACTATCTTTTATAGTAAAAACACTTGTTTTAAGGTATTGCCTTCTGTTTTCTTTAGATTTTTGTTGTCAAATGTAAATGAAATAAAAAATTGATACTTCAATTTAAAAATTATACAATCTCATTCTTGCCAAATGTCCTTTCTTCTTTCTTCCTTTCAATCCTTCCCTATCTACTCATCCAATGATGGCTCCTCCATCTATCCTTCTATTGGATTAAACAAGCAGATGTCTGGAATGATCTTCACCAAAGTTGAAAAGCACTTGTTATTTTTAGGTAATTATTTAGTGGGATTTATCGTTTTCCTTTTTCTTCTTCTTCTTTCTTTCTTTTAAAAAGTTCTCAGGGGTGTAATAACACAGGGGTAGATGATGTGCTTTCTTAGCTGCAGGTATAACTCAGGGGTAAATCATGTGCTTACATATGTGAGGCCCTGGGTTTAACTCAGGAGTAGGGGGGAAGGGAGGGAGGGAGGGAGGAAGAGAGAAAGGGAGAAAGAATTTATTTTTTCTTCATTTCTTATCACTTAAAAAGATCCTTTAAAAATAAGAAAAATCACTGTACTTAAAAAGAGAGGGAGAAGGGGAGAGAATATTCTCCAACTTTGGTCATGTAAGGTTATCTGAGGAACAACCTAGAAGCTTTTTGTCCTCCTTACTCTCTAAAATCAAGGACCCTTGACATTGAGGCAAGATCTTCTGACCTCAAACTTGGTGAAATTTATAAGCCTATTGAATAACCAATAAGTGGAACCCAGACACCACTGGTGTATTCAGAATGAGACTATGTAAAGGCAATATTTTGATGACCAGTTACCTTCAGGGTTGCTTTCTTGTATCTTGGTAGACTCATTTACTTTTTGTGGTTTTTAAGGAACCATGGATGAGTTTTGGCCTAAAATCTCTGCTCACCCAATCCCAGAACACTCTGCAAAGTGAGTAGTAATGCAGCCAAAAGCAGAAACGATGCCAAGCTGAGGATTCTGGCCCAACTCTCCACTGGGAGACTCCTAGAGGTCCCTGGCTTCCTGTTCCACAGTCTGCTCTGTGTACAATGTCAGACCAGTAGAGTATGGTCCACATCTGCAGGGTTCTAGGAGGACAATGGACTGAATCCCCTGTATGTTCTCAAACATGTATAGGAAGATACAGACATGGAGGCTTTACTAATAAGCACAAAACTAAACTCATCACTAGTCTTGTACTCTTTAGAAAATATTCAATATATAAGCTTGCTTACATGATTTTGCAAAACTCCTTGATCAATCAGTACTGAAAATAAATAAGCTAACATATAATTTAGAATGTCAAGTTTTTGAAAATAAAACTTGCTAGGAATGACAGCCAGGTCCAGACTAATTTTTAAAACTATATCAACTTTAAAGGCAGATAATTATCTCCATTGTAACTGTTGACAGTCAGCATAATAGGCACAAGGACATTCTTATGTTGGAGCCCAACTGAAGAAGCTTTTCCTGCTATTAGCAGAAAAACAGCTCCAAAAGCCATTGCCTGGTTTCTAATGCCAACAAGACCAAAGTATTTCACAGATGTTAGAACCCCATTAACTTCACATTTTGTGTTTTAATTCATCCATTCAAGAAAATATATTTTCAGTCCAGTATCCAAACTGTCAGTTAATATTTTTCTATTTCACTGGGAAGACTTTACTTTCAAAAGGCTGTCCTTATTCAGAGTTTCAGACCAAGAAGGCAACCAGTCAAAATAGCTGTTCATTGTTTTCTACTGAGTTTCACCCAATTTACTTTTATATAATCAAAGTGTGGAAAAGAAGAGTTATAGGCACATATCAAATGCATATATAAACATTCTGATTAATAACAATTGCAGTTTTCCTTTTAGCATAATACTGGAACTTTTGTTGGGGTCTGGGTTCTGTACAAACATAGACTTCTTGCTATTCCACTCAAGCCAAATATGATCTCGGGAATTTATCCTTCCAACCCTCTTTTAATATTAGAGTACATCAGCCTGGACTTAGTTCCACACAAAGCCATTTATCTCCATTATGAACCAAGGTCTCTGCTGATCTCCTTCATGGCCATTCTATTATAGGTCAGTTTTGTCCCCACCACTATCAAGGATACTTTTCCATTTTGTACTTCAGTAACCCATCATTATTTGCCAGTATATCATACCTCAAATGTTCTCAATATAAATCGGAGAAGCCTTAAGTTTCTGATATACTGCTAATTTTAAAATCAGCTACTCATAAAGCTTCTCTATGTTATGATTTGATATTAAAAATACTAATAAATAATCTTTTGATCAACTATCACTCTACATTAGAATATGTCACTTAATAAAGAAAAGTGATAAAATACAAACATTTATAAAAGGATTATTTTTTTTTGCGGGGGGGGGGGGGAGGGGGGGGCGGGGAACGGAACTAAAACCTCTGATAGTCTGTTTGGAAAAAACTTTCCACTTCATATTCTCCTAATTCCACATCATCAAACATTTTCTTACAGGTAACTTTTAAAAAAAAAATTTATTTTTAGATGGACACAATATCTTTATTTTATTTATTTATTTTTATGTAGTGCTGAGGATCGAACCTATGCCTCATGCGTGTGAGGCAAGTGCTCTACCACTGAGCCACAACACCAGCCCAGTAACTTTCTTTTTAAAAGGTAAAATTGTTTTGATTTTCTTGCATGCTAGAAGGACTGCCTTGCACACATCTTGCTTTGGAGATGCATGCTCCTAATATCAAGGCAACTTGCATTAGTCACTAGACAACCACTTTCATGTGTCCTGATTAGAAGTTTCTTCTTTTCCTTTCCCACCATAATACTTCAGAAAATAAATTTGGCACAGCATTAATTTGAAATCAAAATCAAAAACTTACATCTCTGGAGAACTTCTTTCAAGTTGTCCTGCATCGTTTCTCTGCATTTGGGAAGAGTATGTTCATTTGTTTCATGGATCATATTCTTCAAATTTTCAAGAACTCGCATTTCTCGAAGACCACGTTTTTCCTATTAAAAGGAAGTAAATGACTAGTACTTACTGTTTCTGAAGTCTTAATAATTATTTTCTGAGCTTTCACTCAAGTTCTGGTTGTTATGTTATTACTTACTACTGAAATTTACAGCCTTCTAATTATTTGGCAATAAATGAGGTCATAACCTGGAGGCATTTTTTTTTAATTATGAAAAGCTCCAAAAATTGCCACGAGTAATATTTTTATAGCAATGTTTGAAAATGGGCAAGAGAAATACTAAAAGAACAAGAGACTTAAGAGTACCACATATTTCACTAGGAAGAAATTAGACACTTTGATCCGACTTTAAATTTCATTGTGCATTATATTTTTTTACAATTTTTTTTACTCTCAATAATAAAAATGGGTGGTAAAAGTAATGATATGTAGATAACTCCCCTGATAGAATAGAATGAACAGCAACAGAGACTGATGTCCTCAGAAAAGCCTGCTTGCGAGGCTGTCCTTGGCTGAGGACTGGAATCCTGACCAGTAATCAGTGTCCTTCACTGGTATAACTTTCCATAAATTATAAAACAGCTCACTGTGCCTAAACTGTTTGCACAAAGACTGCGGTTAACACTGACACCTTCCTTCTGGGCATGGAATTCTGGTATTCGCTAGGCTGAGGATGCCTGTTTGACTAGTCCAAGTAGAAACCCTGGACACCCAGGTACAATAGAATGCACTCATGTTGTCACAACCTGTTGTTAGGGGAGTCAGGCACATCCGTGGAATTGGGCTAGAGAAGTCTTGGAAGTTTCTGCCTGGTTCCCTCCAGACTTCTCTCAGCACCTCTTCCCTTTCCTGGCTTTGCTCTGGATCAACTGTAGCTGAGTCCTGTGAGCTCTTGTAATGAATCAAAGCCTGGGGAGAGTCTTGGGGATCCTGCTATACCCACCCCCCAGAAAGTAGAGCTTAACTACCTTCCCCACCCAACTTGAGGGTGGGCTAGACTTAGTGAAGTGCTTTGAAAGAACAGACAAGGAAAGGGGAAACCCTTCACTTTATAAGGAGGAGAAACCTAGCCAATGTGACCTCAACTGGGCCATGAAGGTTCATGCAAATAGTGGAATCATGTCCATAGCATGTAGCCCTAATGTGATGCTATGGGAAGGGGACTTCAACTCTGTGGTTTTCTTCCCTCAAATCCATAACCCCAAAAGCCTAATCATGAGAGAAAATCAGACAAACCCAGATTGGGAGGCATTCTATAGGGTACCTTGCTAGTATAAGACTATCAAGGTCAAGAAAAACAGAAAGACTGATAAACTGTCTCAGCCAAAGAAGTCTTGGGAGACATGATAATTAAATGCAAGGTGGTACCCTGGATCAGAGCCCAGAACAGAAAGAAGGCAGTAATGGAAAAACTCAAGAAATCCAAATACAGTCTGGTGTTTCATTAATAGCAATGGGCCAATGTTGATTTCTTAGTTTCTTCAAATGTGGCATGGTAATATAAGACATCAGTAATGGGCAAAATTGGGTGAGAAGTATATGGGAACTCGATACTATCTCTGCAAATCCAAAATTAATACAAAACAAAAAGCTCATTAAAAAAGGGTGATAAATTTGATTATAATAGTAAGTTCTACTACTGGGATTTTTATTTGAATCATGCTTATGAAACAGCTGTGGCCAGTTTTTCAATTTTTATAATTTTCCCATAATGAAAAATTAAAAACTTATAAAAGTTGAGAAAGGATAATATAATGGACCCTCGTGTACTTGTCAACAAGCTTCAACAATTCTCTACTCATGACTGATTTTGTTCCCTTTATAATACTTCACTGATTCCCCTAGAACATTTTGAAGAAAATCCTAGGTAGTGTATCATTTCACTGTAAGTATTTCAACATATCTTTGTAAGATAAAGATTCCTCTTAGGAAAAGAAATAAAGGCACATATTCTCCCCCTCCCCTGAAAGACACACACACATATTGTACACAAGGTCAACAATCCTTTAATATCATTAAATATCAAAGTAGTGCTCATATTCCCTCAAATGTCCTATAAATGTTCTTTCTTATCCCTCCATTTGTTTGGACCAAAACCTAAATTAAGATTCATATATTGCAACTGGTTAACATTTTTAAGTGCTTTTTAATCTACAGATTTCTCCTCTATCATATTTTTTCCTTGCAGTTTGTTGAAATAAAGTGAGTCATTTGTTCTGCACAATTTCCCATAGTCTGTTTTTTAATGAATGAATCCCTGTGGTGTACTTTAACATACTCCACTGTCTCTTCCCTTTCCTGTAAATTAGTAGTTAGAACTAAAGGTTCAAGCAGATTGAGGATTTTGTTTTGTTTTTTTGTTTGTATTAATTTTTCAGAGGTGGGTTATGCACTCTCAACAGGATGTTGGCATTCCGTCCTCATTTATCAGCAGGGATTCTTCTATGAAAGACAAACTGCCCTTCCTCCACTATTTGGTTACTCTGAGGAATGTTCACATATGAAGGAAAACAAAACAACAACAAAACCACCCTTGATTTTACCAATTTAAAAATACTTCCTTAGTATTCTCTAGGGATGATTAGAAAGAGTTTTTGTTTATATATATCCTACAGCTTATAGATTTAAGCCTACTTGGGATTTTCCAACCTATTTCAGTAATCCTCTTCAGTGATACTCAAGACTGTCCCGGGCTTTGTCTAGTGGAAGTCTCTTCAAATTGGCTGTGGGAGGCTTTTTAGAGAATTCCACTCTTCTTTGTCATTCTCTTTGCCTTCTGGTATAACCTGATGCTTCAGACTCATCCTATACATCTGCTCCAGAATCAGCAGTTCTCTAACCACTACACCAGCACCAAGAGATGGAATTCAGAAACTGAGCACAAGGGCTGCTGGCTGCTACCGGTTGGCCATTATTTCTAACCTTTCAGTAGACAAGGCTGGGAGCTATGTGAAAGAAGGAAGAAAGGAAGAAAAGAAAAGAAATACCATGAGGTGATATTGACAAACAAATTCAGACTATAGAATTTTTTTCTGCCCTGTTCTGCTGATTGAATCCAGTGACTCTACCATGGAGTTACACTCCCAGCCCTTTTTATTTTATTATTTTTTGAGACAGGATTTCCCTAAGTGGCCAAGGCTCTCCTTGAACTTGTGATGGACCCTCTTGTCTTAGCTTCCCAAGTAGTTGGGATTACAAGGTGTGCCACAGCATTCCCCAGGACTACAGAGTTTCAAATTACCTTCCTCTGTTTTAACTCTTTCTTTCCAGGTTTTCAAAACACCAACCCAATTACTCATTTACCTTATCATAAATTTGATCAAATAAAAACACTAAATATTAGCATTAACAAAATGATTACTAAAAACAATTTAATACTTTTTAAAAACTTATCTGTTTTGAAAGTATATTACATTAGAAATGTATATTTAAGCCAGGCAATCCCCAGTACCAAAGGAAGAAAGAAAGAAATGTATCATCCAATCACTATGTTTTAACATTATTAGGAATGATTTCTTTCTAAAACACGATTTGTTTCTCTACATTTAATTTGATGTTTTGAGATTGTTCCTTGAAGTTTAACTTTGATTTAAATTATGTAAAATACTTACATGGCTCCAAAACTACATCTGTGAAACAAACAAAAAATTCAAAGAAGCCTAGCTTTCATCTTTATGCTTTGTACCTTGTGTCCTCTATCACTTTCTCTTCAGGTAACTATTTTTAAAAATGTATCCAACCACTGTTTTAGTGTAAGGATACATACATCCATTACACATGTGTATGCATGTAAGTTGAAAATAATGTAAGTCAAAATGCACTTAATTCATCTAATCTACCAACATTCTAACTTAACACATACACTGGTGAGTACTGTTTGTTTCCTTTCATGATTGTGTAGCTGACTGGGAGCTGTGGTTTGAAGTACTGGCCACATGGTGAGAGGACTGGACCTGATGTCACAAGCCTGGGAACAGATCCAATTCAAAATATTTGAAAGATGGTTTCTACTGGCTGTGTATCACTTTCGTTCCATCATAAAGGTGAAAAATCTAAATTGAACTACTTAAAGTTGGAGACTGTATTTTTAACTCAGCATTTTTGTTTTCATGGTTATGTATATTCCAATTCTTTATGCAATAACCTTGTATATAATACCTCCACTTTTTCAGCTATAGTTTATTTGTTCTCTACATAAAGAATATATTAGGTGACCATCTTTCCTTTCTCTAGTCTTTCCTTATTCCTCAGGATCTAATTTGAAATACTGTCTATTATGGATTGGGCCTTAAACGTCTTCCCACAAGCTCATGTGTTGAAGCCTCATCTCCAGCTACTGGAAGGTGGTGGAAACTCTAGGCGATGGGGTCTTGCTGTTCACTGGGATGTGCCTTTGAAAAATATTTTTTCCCAGCCTCTATCTGTCCCTTTCCCTTTGTTCCCTGGTGAATAGGAGGTGAGGAACTCTGTACCACCCATGTGCTTGCTGCCATGACATTCTGTCTTAACACAGGCTCAGAACCAAAAGAACCAAGTGACCGTGGACTAAAACCTCTGAAATAGTAAGCCAAAATAAAGCTTCCCTTTAAATTGTTTTTCTCAGGTATTTTTTTCCCACAGTGACAGGAAGTTGACTAATACTAATATTTTCAGTTAATATTTATGAGGCAACCAGCAAGGGAATCCTGCTTTTCATACACCTTCCCATCTCCTTCCATTTGCTGATAATTATGCTGCGTCTTCACTGTTAGAACACGGAGCCACTGCATGTCACACTGTTCTTCTTCTACACTGTTCAGTCTTAATTCTTTAGCTCAACATATCTTTAATGCTTACCAATTCACTTTTTAAAAATATTTTTTAGTTGCCAGTGGATTTTTTACTTTATTGGTTTATTCATATGTGGTGCTGAAGACCGAACCCAGGGCCTCACACGTGCCAGGCAAGCGATCTACCACTGAGCCACAACCCTTACCAATTCATTTTACGAGGGAGTCTCCAAACATTGAAATTCAGTCTGTTGGAAATGCTCATTTGAGCAGTATTTCCAGAGTCCTGCAGACTTTCACAGTGTGTCTGTGGTCCTTATGTCTAGGAATCAGTTTGGCTAAATATAAAACCCCCTATTGTTACTCCACTGTCTTCTAGCACAACACAGATAAATCTGTTAACGAACTGATTTTCTTCCTCTCATAAGGGACTTGGCCACTTTGTCTGGATGCCCAGGGGATTTTTTTTTTTCCCTATAAAACCCAACAGTTTTATCTGCAAATGTCTCTGTATTGGTTATACCAGGTTAATCTTCACATAAAGCAGTGTACCCTTCAATACAATTCCAATAGTATTGTTAATATGGGAAAGTTTTCTTGAATTCTTGTTTTTACATTTGTCCTTTACATTGCTTTGGTTTTCTTCTCTAGGAGCTCATTATCACACATAATCTTGGATGGTCTGTATTTATCATCAATGAACATTCTTTCCTTTTGAGTCTTTATCTCTTTATCCCCGTCTCTTCGATTTTAAACCTATTTTCAGTTTCACATAAGGACTAGCCATTTTGTTCAGTCTTCTTTTTCATTTAGTTTTCAATTCTAAAATACTTCTAAAATTTTCTTTTTTCCTGAATTCGTTCATCTCATCTTTTATTTCCCATTTCTATTCTATGCAATCATTTGGATAGAGTTTTTCTGACTTATGTCATCATTCTCTCCTTACTTCCCAAATTTTCTTATGTTATCTAAGCTCATTTTGAAGTATTAGATTATAGCTTTTTATCTTTCAGGGTAGTTATTTTTCTTATTTTATTTTCTTGAGGGATACTATTCTGCTCTTTTATCTTCTAATAAATTTCTATGGAATTTGACTTCTGTGCAGGTTTAACTGAAGTTAGGTTTCCTCCATTTTTAGAAGGAAGGGGTTCAGCCTAATTTCAAATAGTAGAACTTACCTCTTAAAAAGCCTCTATTTTTCAGCTGCTACTAACAACTACACACCTTCTTACTGATATACCTAGGTATTCAATAACTATTCAAGAAAGCACTAAGTGTATGGGGTTTGCTAAAAACTACACTGGGATTTGAACAGCACTATTTCATTTGTATTTCATAAAACTCATACACTAACATGTATCTCTCCTCAGCATCATGAGAAAGGCTAGCTAGAAAGGTAATGGCACAGAGGACAACACCTTGACTCATAGGATTCCACCTGAAAGAAAGACCTTTCTGAACTTCTGTCCATAATTTTTGCAGAAAATCAGGAGCAAGACAGTCAACTCTCCTTAAACACTAATGAAAATACAAGAAGGGCTCACACTACCAAGTTCTTCAATAATTTAAGTAATGCTGCCACCATGTGGCACTTATTTCCTTCTTCTACAAATAAGATTTAATCAAGGAAAAGATAACTGTTGCCATATGCATTAAATCTTTTAAATATATAAACAATTTTAGTTTTAAATGCTATCCAACTTTCCTTAAAGTGAACTACATTTAAGTGGCAGAAGGAAGATGAAACTTCCAGGAAGTACTGATACCCCTGCTTCATCACCTTATCCTGTCCCCCAGGACACTCTGAACAAAGGACATTTTTATTAAATATAGGATATTATTGTTGGGGCCAAAGTAGTTTAAAAAATGTGTAAATACTGCAGATATATATTCAAACCTGAAGCCTCTCAGCTTTTCCCTTCTAATTTTAGAGGAAATGTGAGAAGATAACAAAAGAAAAGGGAGCTGAGCCCCATATGCAGAATAATTTCTATGCTGCACTAAGCCTGGGAAAGACCAACTGGGATGACAATTGTGTGAAAAAGCCCAGATCAAATACTCTTCAATGGGATTGTGGCTCAGCGGTAGAGTGCTCGCCTAGCATGGGCGGGAACCGGATTCTCAGCACCACATAAAAATAAAGGTATTTTGGGCTGGGGATGTGGCTCAAGTACTAACACGCTTGCCTGGCATGCGCAGGGCGCTGTATTCGATCCTCAGCACCACATAAAATAAAGATGTTGTGTCCACCAAAAACTGAAAAATTAATATTTAAAAAAATTCTCTCTCTCTCTCTCTCGAAAAAAAGGCATTGTGTTGTGTCCACCTATACCTAAAAAATAAATATTTAAAAAAAGAAGAAGAAGAAGAAAAGCACTCAAACACAGCTGACCAGGAACTTCAAAGCCCATCAAGACCATTCCTTAAGGACAGAGACCCTTCTTCAAAGCAATACGAGAATGCTCTTTCATATAGGATACAAATGTATTTTTGGGTCCTGACATTATGTCTTACAAAATAAAAATATTTTTTTGTTTTGTTTTACTCTATAGAATAAGCTTTTCACAACACAGCCAATGTAAAAGTTTTATTCTTCAGTAAACATTTTCTAAGACAATGCTTATGCCATTAGTTCAAATGTTTTCCCTTGAGATATTAAAAACTGGACCTAAACTCACTTTATTGCAAATTCTGAATAAACACATTTTTGTTTGCTTGTACTTGTTACAATCTTTTTCTTTTTTTTTTAATTTTTTTTGTAGTTGTAGATGGACAGAATGCCTTTATTTTATTTGTTTATTTTTATGTGGTGCTGAGGATGGAACCTAGTGCCTCATGCATGCTAGGCAAGCACTCTACCACTGAGCTATAGCCCCAGTCCTACAATCTTTTTCTTAATAGTTAGAAACATTTGTCTAACATCTATATACCAAGGATTTTTTAAATGATAGATCATTAAATCCTCATAAAAACTAAAAACTTCTGTAGTGTTCTCATTTTAATGACAAGGAAAATGATTCTTATAAACCAAGTAATCATAACTACCAGGATTTGAATCCGGGCACGTCAAGTTCTAAGGCCTATATTCTTGCTACCCTTCTATAGTGCCTCCTCTTCAAAAAGATTTTGAAGGACTTATTAGTGCAGAGTGCAGGTGTTATGGTTTAGATGAGGAATGTCCCCCAAAGGCTCATATATTGAAGGCTTGGTTCCCAATGCAAAAAGGTTCAGAGATGTGTCTCTAAGTATATACTAACTAGGTTGAGAGGGCTCTAACTTCAGTGGATTAATCTATTGAGGGATTCATAGGTGATGAGTTTCTGGGGGAGGTGGTGGAAACTTCAGGAGGTAAGGCCTAGCTGGAGGAAGTAACAGGTTACTGGGCATGCCCTGAAAGTGTATATCTTATTCATGGCCTCCCCCGACCCCAGCCCCGGGGCCCCTCTCTCTGCTTCCCAGTGGCCATAAGGTGAGTTTTACTCTGCCTTACTTCAGGCCTAAAATAATGGAACCAGCCAACTATGGACTGGAACCTCTGAAATCGTTGAGTTTAAATAAATCTTTTTTCCTTCAAGTTTTTTTCTAATTGATTTTTAAAAAATAAATGATAGCAGAATGCATTACAACTCTTATTACACCCATACAGCACAATTTTTCATATCTCTGGTTATATATAAAATATGTTGACACCAATTTGTTTCTTCATACATATACTTTGGATAATGATGTCTATCACATTCCACCATCCTTGCTAACCTCCTACTCCCTCCCTTTCCCTTCCACCCCTTTGCCGTATCTAGAGTTCATCTATTCCTCCCATGCTCCCCCTCCCTACTCTACTATGAAAGTTGTTTTTCTCAGGTATTTTGTCATAGTGAGGAAAAGCTCACATAGCAGATAATGCATCTCTTCTCAAAAACATGCCTATTTTCTCTTGGCCAGCTATCTTCCAGCTCCAGTTAAACAGGTGATGGCTTCAACAAGAAGCCACCGTGAATACAACATATTTCAAAGCATATATATGGTATGTTTTGAGGTAAACTTGAACATTTCTTTCCTCTTCCATTCAAGACTCAATGTTTTATTTTTATAGTGTTTTTACAGTCCTATTTTACACTAATATAGAACACCAAAAGAAGTATAATGACACTTGTATCTTAAGGACAACTCAGACACTAATCAATTAGCTTTTCGACTTTTTATTTTTTGCTCTCCAACTTTGGGCTCAGTCTCTATGAGATGAAGGGTTTAGATTAGAGAAAACAACCTAATTCCCAAATTCTATTTTTCTTTTAATATAAATTGGACCTTCAGAAGTATATTTATGAATATCGTTTTAATAAAAACTATTCAGGGGCTGGGGATGTGGCTCAAGCGGTAGCGCGCTCGCCTGGCATGCATGAGGCACTGGGTTCGATTCTTAGCACCACATACAAATAAAGATGTTGTGTCTGCCAAAAACTAAAAATAAATATTAAAATATTAAAAAAAAATAAAAATAAAAACTATTCAGTATTACAAATTGACCAGATTAACAAAAAGATGACTCATAAGAAAGGGCATATTTAATGTCAAGAAAACCCAAATTTAAATCCAAGCTCTGTTGCTTGTTCTTTTAAATCATATTAAGCACCTACAATGTGCCAGGTATTTTTAAGCATTTTGAACACAAGAATATGAAAGACAAGCCCCTACTATTATCGTACTTACATTCTAGTGAGAGAAGACAGGCAATAAATAGTAAATAAAAACAATAAGTGCTTGTGGCAGACAAAATTTTAAATGGTCCCTAGATCTCCACCTTTAAGGCACATACACTTTCTCCCAGTTAACTCAATCAAACTCTAGTGCTATGGTGAAGGGATTCTATAGGTGTAATTAAAATCTCAAATCAGGTGACTTTAAGAAAGACAGATTACCTTCAGTGCACCTGTCTTGCCAGGTGAGTCGTTAACTAGGACTGAGCTCTTTCTGGCCAGAAAGATTTGAAGCATGAGAGGAATTTTCTGAGGGGGGAGCTCTTCACTTTTGGCTTTGCTGATGGAAGGGGTTATGTAGCAAGGATTATAAGTGTCCTCTGGAAGCTGAGGAACTGAGTCCCTCTATAATCATGTCAGTTGGGAAAAGAACTCTGAACCCCAAATGAGAACACAGCCTGGCTACTATCTTGATTTTAGCTTTGTGAGAACCTGAGCTGAGGTCCTAGCCATGCTGTGACCACATTTCTGGCCTGGAGAACTCTGAGCTAATTAATGGGTATTGTTTATTAGCTCCAATTTTGGGCTCAGTCTCTATGAGGTGAAAGGTTTAAATTAGGGAAAACAACCTAATTCCAAATGCTATTCTTCTTTTAATATAAATTGGATCTTTAAAGGCATATTTATAAATATTGTTTTAATAAAACTATTCAGTATTTCAAATTGAAATAAGCTACCAAACTTCTGGTAATTTGTTACATGGCATTAAAAAACAAGAATAGCATCACAGAGGGTGAGAGGATAGAATGCCTTAAGGACTGCTGTGAATTAAGGGACCAAGTGACATTTAACCTGCAACCTAAACAAAAAATAGCAAGCTGTACAAAAAATGGAGAGGAGCATTTAGGAAAGATGAAATTGTGGGAGCAAAGACAATCAAGATATGTTAAAGAAAGAAAGAATATGTGGTGGAAGCACAGTAAATGCATAGCTATGTGTAATAATGTATGAAAGACAAGTCGGAGTCTGTGATCACGCAGGATTTTTAAGCACAGCGAAGGAGCTAGATTTACTGTAAGTGTGAAGAGAGGACCTGGGTGTCAGACGTAGACACCATTTGGCTAGTGTGTGAAAAACACTCCACTAAGGTTGAAAGCAGGAAAATCAGGCAGAACCTATGGCAGGTGTCAGGGGACAGTTGGTGGTGGGCTGGATAACAGTAGGGTCCACAATTCCTATCTGAAACATTCAATGCAATTCTTAAAACATGTTTATACAACACACTGTAAAGGAACATAGCAAGTTTCCATAGAAATTTCTATTATATTCTCACAAAGAATTGGTGACAATCTTTACACAGCATATAAAGAATAGTCTCAAGATAGCTTTCGGTGTGTCCTACCTATTCTTTTCCTATAAGGACAATGAAAATAACCGATGGTTATTCCTAGGTACCACACAATATTCTAAGATACACACGTGCACACACGTGTACAGACATACACACTCACACATCTTTAATCTTCATTATCTTGTGAAGGAACAAGGAAATGATAGTTTTTGAGTTAGTCTGCTGAACTAAGAAATGTTTGTCTAATGCTATAGCTCAATCTATCTTAGTGCTCAGTAACACAGGCTTCCTGTAGTTTTAAGGGTTTATTAAAGAGTCTCGGCTTTTGGCAGATTTAGACACCCTACTTGGTTGAAGTCTCATTTGAAAAGAGAACCCCAATATACACAGAGTCACAAAATAGTGTAATGCCATTTATCATCTTCCCAACAGTAGCTTGGAAAGTTATTATCTAATGTACAATGAGTCGATTATACACATGCAAAACTAAGAAGAACAAGATAGCATATTGCTGGTAGTCAAATGCAAGGTGAACAGTGGCAGGTGGAAAAGCTTGGACTTCACCCTGCAGCTAACAAATACTTATCAAAGGCTTTTAAAAAGTAAAATAATGTTAGATCACTGTAGTAGCAAGGCAAAATCTTGATCTGACTTGGTTGAGATAACCAGCACACCAGTCAGAAGGAACTGGAATTCTAGATGCAGTAACATCTAGAAGACCTGTCCACTGGATACGGGCCCTCAAGGGAATTTGTGATTTCAACTTAAGTGTGTCTGTCAGTGAGTGCTGATGCCCCAACTGAGGAGGAAAAAAAAAAAAAAAGAATTCTCTATAAAAAGTTTCTTTCTAGAAAAAAAAAATTTTTTTGGTATTGAAGATTGAACCCAGAGGTGCTTTACCACTGAGCTACATCCCTAGCCCTTTTTATTCTGAGACAAGGTCTTGGTAAGTTGCTGAGGCTGTGATTCTTCTGCCTCAGCCTCCAGAGTCACTGGGATTACAAGTGTGCACTATCACGCCTGGCTATAAAAAATTTTTCATTTTCTGTAAAACAAGCCTGGAAAATTCAGACCCATCAAGCCCTAAAATTTCTTTTTGAGCTATATTTCATTTTATAGATAAAACCCCTGCAAGCCATTGGCATCAAATACCTTAGAATAAGCACTAGAACTTGAACCTGAGTCTCTTGCTATCTGGTCTTGTACTAATCAAAGTACAAAAGTAAGTTTTGGGGGCTAGGTGTATAGATTAATGGTAGCCTAGCATGCACCGGGCCCTGGGTTCAATCCCTAGCACTCTCTTTTCCCACCAAAATATTTTCACATCTTTGTACATAATAATAATAATTTCTACTCAGTATATTTTGTAAGCCTCTGAAATAAAACCAGAGGAATTTCCTTTCTGTATAGTATCATGTTAATGATTAGGGTAGTATTTTTACAAAATAAGCTTTTGATACTCACTTCAAATTCTTTCACAAAATAACGAGTTTCACCTTGAATAACTGGTCTGTGATCCAAAAGCCTTGAATGAATTTCTCCAAGATCTAAAAAAGATAAAATGAAATTTTGGGTTAATCCATGGTAAATGACATAATCTCTAGCTTGTTTTACTCTTCCCCTTCCCCACAAATAAATGAGAAAGTAGGTTAAAAATCCATTTCTGACCATGTATTAGGAGAAAATCTCATCCACTGCCAGTTGGTACAAAATTGGTACAACTACTTTTAAAAGCAACTTGGCAATAGCTAATAAAATTGAAGATATATGCATCTAACAATTTCATGCCAAGATATACATGCAAGAAAAAAATCTTGCGAAAATAAATAATCCATCTGTAATTGTTTACTATGCATAGGTATACCATCAAAAGAAAAATTAAAGAGAGCATCCTAAAAACATTCACACAGTGGGATACTACAAATCAAGTAAAAAATGAATAAGTTACACATAACAACATGGATAAATCTCACTGACATAATGTTGAACAAAAAGCAAGTTTCAGAAGGATTAAATGCATTTACCCAAACTTTAAAAATATGTACAATAATACTTCAGACACACAGAAGCAATAAAAATAAAAGACATGCAGAAGAATGATAAACACCAAATTCAGGATAGTGGTAACCTTTTCAGAGGGGGAAGTCAATGAATGTAATTAGAGGGGGGTGCACAGTGGGTCTTTTAATGATTTATTAAGGTGGATGGTGAGTGTTCATTCTAAGTATCTTTACTTTTTGGAAGGTTTGAAAAAGTCATAGTTAAGTAAGAAAGTGTTGAATTTTCAAAGATTTTGGTGAGCCTACTCATTCTTCTTAGTAACAAATAGTTTAAGATGTAAACCACAAAATTCCTGGAGAAACTGAATATCCAAATAAAAATATGTATCATCATATTCATTTATCAGGTTAATTAGTATAGCTCTCACCTCAAACATTCAAAATCTTCTAAATTGGCTTTTCTGAAATATTAAATAGTTGACAATTATAGTTATCCTACTGTGCTACACGACACTAGAAGTTAGTCTTAATGTCCAATTGTATCCCTGTACTTGTTACTTGCTAATCGTTCTCTACCTTTGGAAGTCATTTTAAACAGAGAAAGCACCAATGAAAAATCTCAAAATGTGACAAATAAGGCACTAGCCAAAAAGTGGAAAAAGAGACTTGCTTACAATATGACTACTGAGATAAAAAGTAGAGCATCACTTTGACCTCAGCTGGGAAACATGCAAATCAGATGACTCAAACTCTGACATTGCAGATGAACTTGAAATCACCACCAATATTGATTTCGGAGTTACAAGTTTGTTTTAGCAATTAAGTGAATTCAATGAGGATGGCTGTAAGTAACTAAATACTATATTTAAAAAACAAATCCAACCACATGGCTCTTTAACATTGTTCTATAGTTTCCCGCTATTCAAGAAAAATCTCATTTTCCTTAAAAATGTAAGAAATCCTCTATGGTATGATTTCCCCTAGCCTCACCTCTCAGTCACACTGAAGTAATATCTGTAGCTTCCCAAATACACCAGCCTGTTTCAGAACTCCATGCATGGCTCATGCTGTTCCAAACTAAGTCCCAAACACTAATCCTCTTTCTTCTCAACCCCCCAACACTGCATTCTTTAAGACCCAGACCAGACACTCATCTTCCAGGAGCCTCCCCAGTTTCCCAGTCCTCTCTTCCTACTCCCAACCAATTGCTGGCAACTCTCACAGACCCAGGGTATAATATCTATTTACATATTCACTAAAATCCAGCAATAATATTCAACAAATAGCTGTTTATACCTGATAGTCTTAAAATGAGATGGATTAAAAATTGTTTTCAAGATGAAAAGGTCTCACGAGAGAAATCAAGAGGGTAGAGGGGATACATAGCTAAGTGGTGAAGTGCTTGCCTAGCATATGCAAGGCCCAGAGTTCTATAACTATCACCGCAAAAAAATGGAGTGGGGGGTTCCTTGGAAATTTATTTTCTTCTCTCAACTTTTATTTATTTATTTATTTGTTTATTTTTGTGGTGCATGTGAGGCAAGCACTCTACCAACTGAACTATATCCCCCATCCTCAACTTTTATTTTTTATCTCTTATCCCCTGGTTTTATTTGGGTATCAGTTGACAACAAAAGTTATATACATTTAAGGTGTAAGAAGTGATGATTTGATACATATACATTGTGAAATTATTACCACACTTAAGCTAATTAACACATTCACTGCTTCATACGTATAATTACCATTTTCCCCCAAAGGAGAGAGTACTTATGATTTATTGTCTTAGCAAGTTTCAAGAACACAATACAGGACTGAATTTTTTTTTTTTTTGGTTCTGGGGGTTGAACTCAGGGGCATTCAACCAGAGCCACATCTCCAACCCTTTACTGTATTTTATTTATAGACAGAGTAGCACTGAGTTGCCAAGTGCCTGGCTAAGTTGCTGAGGTTAGCTCTGAACTTAAGATCCTCCTGCCTCAGCCTCCTGAGCTGCTCTCAGATTACAGGTGTGCCCACCAGGCCCTGCTGAATTACCTTTTTAACAAAAAAGTACTGCCAGGCACCGAGGTGCACACCTGTAATCCCAGTGGATCGGGAGGTTGAGTCAGGAGGATCACAAATTCAAAGCCAGACTCAGCAACTTAGCTAGGCCCTGTCTCAAAATAAGTAATAAAAAGGGTTAGGGATGTGGCTCAGTGGTTAAGCACCCCTGGCTTCAATCTCTAGTACCAAAAATAAATAAATAAATACAAATAAAAAAAGCACTACCTCAAAGTTTAAAAACTTCTGTACTATACATCAAAGTAGACACAATCAACAAAATGAAGAACAACTGACAATAAGGGAGAAAATATTTGCAAACTGCTTTTCAAGGGAGTTAAGATCCAGAATACATAAAGAACTACAACTCAATAACAATAATGAAACTAACTTAATTAAAAATGAGCAAAGGACTTGAATAGACATCTCTCTAAAGAAGATACATAAATGGCAAACAAGTACATGAAAACATGCCTATGATCACTAAATATTACGGAAATGCAAATCAAAACCCCAATGAAATACCATCTTACACCTATCAGGCGTCTACTACCAAAGATAGAGTAATGAGTGTTGGTGAGGACATGAAGAAATCAGAAGCCTTGTGCTGGTGAAAAGGTAAAACACATGGAACACAGTATGTCAGTTCGCCAAAAAATCGACAATAGAATTACCATAAGATCCAGCGATTCCACTTTTGGATATAAATCTCAAAGTACTGAAAGCAGAGCCTCAAAAAGATATATGTACATTCATATTCACAGCAGTATTACAACCTCCAAAGATGAAAGCTACCCAAGCGTTCAGACAGATGCACAAAGTGTGGTATATACATACAAAAGGCTAATATTCAGCCTTAAAACGAAAATTGGTACGTGCTACAACATGGAATGAACAATGAGGATATCTGTAAGTGAAAAAGTCAGTCACAAATGTACAAATATCTTATGATTCCACTCATGCGAGTTAGACAAATTCACAGACAGAAAGTAGTAGACTGGTGGTTGCCTGGTGACGGGGAAGGCGAGAGGAGGAAATGGAAGTTACTATTAAATAGAGACAAAGTTTCAATTTTACAGGGTGAAAAGAGTTCTCTGGTTGTCTGCTGGTGACGGTAGCACAACAATGTAAAATTACTGAATTATGCACTCTAAGACTGTGAGGATGATAAAATTCGTTCTTTATTTTATCATCATAAAACAACTGAAAGTCATATTGCACTGATTGCACACAACTATCATTTGACCCTAAGCCCTGTGCAACCCTTCCTCGGGACGCTTTCATATGTCATTTACTCCTGGCATGACCCAGGAGCAGACAGGGTAGGTAAAGGGAATAACCGGACTCCTAAAACAACTCCTAAGTGATTGCCAGGGAACCCAAACTCTTCTCAACTCCCAGGTCGGTGCGAGACTCTCCACAATAACGCTGCCCTTCTTTGGGTTGCTGAGCTTGGGGAAGAGACAGAAGGCAGGCCTGGTGGCTAAGGGCTTTGGAAAAGGAAAGCGAGGAAGGACGAGCAAGTGGGTTGGCTGGGTACGGGGAGGCGGCTGGCTGGGAGAAACAGGCGGCGACCAACCACTGCTCACTCCCGCCCGCCCCGCTCAAACGCACGCGCGCCCGCCGGGAGCTGGGCTCGGCCTGGGGCGCGGCCCGGGTCAGAGGGCGCAGCCTGGGAGGCGGGCTGCCTTGGGAGCGTCCCAGGGTCTTCAGCCCTGTCACTTCGTACCCTTGATAATGAGGTGTGCGGAGCCCGCAGTCCCCAGCGAGTCCCTCTTCTTGCCGCCGCCGCCGCCGGGGGCGACCTCACAACCCACAAGGGTCTCTGTCCCTCCGCCACTCATCCCGACTGGCTCCGCCTACTTCGCTGCGCCTGCGCAAACCTATATGGTCCGCTTTGGAAGAGCGCGTAGGTGTTTTCGTCATCAAAAGGCGTCGGACTTGCGTCTACTCAGTGGGCGGTTCCGAAACGGGGCTAGGTAGCGTAGCCAGGGACGTACTGGCAGTAACGGGTGCCGCCATGTTGGACTAGGGCATATGCTTCTGGAATAGAAGGTGCCTGAAAGTATCTCTCCCTGAAATCGCTGGGGCTCTTTGTGTGTCAGGGACAGTGGAGGGCACCTAAGGCGTAATTCTAACAGTAGCATAAATATATTACCTATATTAATATCTACCACCAATTTTTAGAAAACATTTTGGCATGCACTGTCACATTTGGTCATCATAGGCATTCGGGGAAACACCTATAATGTATAACAAAAGAAGTAACAGGGAAAGGGTTAGGGGTTAAGTGACTTGCACAAGTTCCTTGTCAGACTCACTTATGCCCATGTGAAAAAAATTCTCTGGCATTTGTATTTACAAAATGTCAACCGTTTTTTAAATGGAGTGAGATAAACTATGTATAATTATGGAAAGGACTGGTTTGCAAGGCTTCTTTGAATTGATGTAGTGAAGAGAAAACCACAGGATTGCCATGTACCTAACTGTTGCCATTTGATAAACTCCATAATGCACATCTTGTCGTTTTAAAAAGCCTTCATGCTTTCCCAAGAACCACGTGCAACTTCCCAGGAGTTTCTTTACTTCCCATGTTATCCAGTGGTTCTAAGAATCATCTCTGCTCTCCCTTTCTTTCTCCCATCTTCCTAAATAGTCCTGAACTTAAAAGGTCTCACAGTCTAGTGCTGAGGAAGGAATATAAGCCAACATGTACAATAAAGGCGTATGAATAAATGATAAGGTGGAGGAAGGTGCGGCACACACGGCAGGACACTGGGGTGACAGGTCAGAAAAAGCTTCCCAGAGGAGGCAAAGCTTGGTTCCCAGGCCTTAAAGAGAGGCATCTGGGATGGGGTGGGATGGGCAGGTGAAGAAGGAACTTGGGGTTTCCTAGCAGAAGACACGATAACCCCAAACAGAAAGGACATCAAACAGATGAATTAATAATAAAAAAAAAATCTTAACTTAGTTAACTGGTAATAATTGGGTCTGACTTCTAAACATTCAGTTCTTACTTTCATTTCCTTACTTTTATTATCAATCTCTAAAGAGCCTAATTCTTTTTAACATCATTTGGTATTCTCCCCACTTAGGCAATTTCTTTAGTCAAGCTTTTTTTTTTTTTTTTTCCTGTTCCTGCAAATCTTTTTCTTTTCTTTTTTTTTTTGTCCCTGGGATTGAACCCAGGGGTGCTTAACCACTGAGCCACATCCCCAGCCCTTTCTAATTCTTATTTAGAAACAGGGTCTTGCTGAGTTGCTAAGTGTCTTGCTAAGTTGCTGAGGCTGGCTTTTGAACTTGGGATCCTCCTGCCTCAGCCTCTGCGCTGCAAGGATTACAGGCATGGGCCATCCCACCCAGCTGTTCCTGTAAATCTAAAAGACTTTTAAGCTGTCTTCTTAGTGTCTTTGAACTACTGAAAAACCTGAGAAGGCTCACTATTGCACAGTAAGGATGGATGCTCCTCCTATGTTACTGTGGATGTTTTTAAAAAAATGCAGATTTCATCTCCAAAAATTGCCAATTGATTGTGTTATAAGTGATAAAAGAAATTCTGGCTGCATTAGCTTAAGACTTGAGAATCAACCAGAATTTGGTTCAAACTCTAGCTCACCACTTAGCTGCAGTTACTTTCTGTAAAATGGCAACAAAATATTCACCTTGTCAGGTTGTTGTGATGATTAAAGATGATAATACCTTTAAAGCAGTTAGTAAAATTCCTGGAACATAGTAAATAACCCCCAAATATTTTTACCTACAGTAACCTCCTCTGCCCGCTCTTTAAGTGCTAGATATTCTGCTTTAATTCTTTTTAATTTTTTTCTTTTTAGTTATACATGACAGTAGAATGTATTTTGACACACATATATATATATATATATATATATATATATATATATATATATACACATATGGAGTGTAACTTCCATTCTTGTGGTTGTACTGATGTGGAGTCTCACTGGTCTTGAGTTCATAAATGAATATAGGAAAGTTATGTTTGATTTATTTTACTGTCTTTCCTATTTCCATCTCCTCCCTTCCCTTCATTCCCCTTTGTCTAATCCAGTGAACTTCTATTCCTCCCAACCCCCACTTATTGTGAACCAGCATCCGAATATCAGAGAGAACATTCTGCCTTTGGTTTTTGGGGATTAGCTTATTTCACTTAGCATGATAGTCTCCAGTTCCATTCATTTACTGGCAAATACCATAATTTCATTCTTCTTTACAGATGAGTATTATTCCATTGTGTATTTGTACCATATTTTCTTTATCCACTCATCTGTTGAAGGGCACTTAGGTTGGTTCCTTAACTTAGCTACTGTGAATTGCTGCTCCAATTCTTCTAATCACCCACCACTAAAATATCTCCTACCTGCTTAGCACTTGGAAATGTATAAAATGCTATCACATATCATATGCCATATATCTCCTAATCCTCTTATTAACCTAATAGAGGGTTTGAGGAGGATCAATTTCAGAACTCCCTCTGAAACCCAAATCGGTAAGTCCCTTATATAAAAGTTAATTTTTTATAGAAGCTATGCATATTCTCCGCGTAGACTTTAAATCACCTACAGATGACTTATATACCCAACATGATAAAAACACTATATAAATAATTGTTACAGGCTGGGGCTGGGGCTCAGAGGTAGAGTGCTCGCCTGGCATGTGTGAGGCACTGGGTTCAATCCTCAGCACCACATAAAAAAATAAGTAAAGGTTTTGTGTTCACCTACAACTAAAAAATACATATTTTAAAAAAACTGTTATTCTGTATAGTTTAGGGAATGGCAACAAGGGAAAAAGTCTTCATATGTTCCAACACAACCATCATCGGCCTACCTACATGGAACATGTCAGTCATAATGTTAAAAGATACTTTCATCGTGGTTGGTTGAATTCCCAGATGAAGAACCCATTGACTGGTCAGGAGGGCCATTCTCAGATAAGGAAACAGCAGGTCAAGGACAGCGGTAAAATCTCCAAAGATGGTCATAGTGGTTCCTCCCCTTCCCGCACACACAGGAATCATGCTGCTTGCACTGTCAAGAGACAGGGCTCATGTCGCCTCCCCTTGAATCTGAACTGGCCTTGTCGCTGCTTTGACCAACAGAACACAGTGGGAAAATGTCTGTGCCAGTGGATAGCTTTCCTCCCGTGGAGAAGCACAGGAAGTGATGCTGTGGGGCGGAGAACTCCTGTTAGTTTAGACCACACACACACACACACACACACACACACACACGGAGGCTGCATGAGAGAGGAAGGAAGCAACCTAGTCCAGACACACGAAGGAGACTTTCCTGAACCTGTCAACCCAGCCATCAGCCAGCTGAATGCAGTCACATAAGCCACGCATGGTCCCAGAAATATGCAGGTCAGCCCCACCATCATGGGAGAAATAAAAATCTGCGCTGGTTTCGTTCACTGTCATGCATATGTTCCTGGGACATTTTCTGTTGGCACTGCTTTTTAATCTCCCTTTTTCCTAACCTATTTTGGAAGAGGGTTAGAAAATTGAAAATGCAAAAACTGATGAAGTCAAGAGAGGGGAAAAGATGAGAGGGTCTCTTGGGGTAAGATACTCTATTTCACTGCATATGAATTCCCTGAAGTTTAGGGAGTCATGTGACACACTGGGCATGAATGTCCCTTTGGTGTGGAGCAGTGCACTGTGAATTAGCATCAGTGGTCTTCCTCTACCAAATCCTGCTATTCCCCCTCGAGATGCTTCTGGTGAAGACATCATTTGGAAAGCACCTTCAGTGCCTTCCTGCCAGAGCTACTGAAGACAAACTGCTCCAGTGACAAGCGCCACCCCATTGGCAGGTGGAATGATTCAGCTGGGCAAAAAGCATGATCCTCGGAGGCAGGCAGCCAGCTCCCAAGTCCACTGTGTCCTGAGCTCTCATAGGTGCAGCACAGGAGTTCTTATAGTGTAGACATCACATTAGAATCACCTGGGAATTTTTTTAGAAATGCAAAATATCAGGTCCCACCCCAACATTCCTGAATCAGAAATTTAAATCAGAGGCCAGAAACCTGTTTGAAGAAGCCGCAGGTGATCCCCAAGCATGCTAAAGGCTGAGACCCATGGCTTGTGTGCAGGATGTGGCCTGCTCCCTAGACATCTGGTAATGACGGTTGAGCACTGTCCTTCCCTTTATCCAGTTTGGCTCACCACTGTCTCAGGTAACCTGAGGTTGACTACCTCTGAAAATAGTAAATGGGAAATTCCAGAAATAACCACATCCTAACTTTTAAACATTTTTCATTACAGTATAGTCATATTTTATTATTAGTTATTAGTAATCTCTTACTTGGTCTATTTTATAAATTAAACTTTACTGTAGGTATAAATGTGTAGGAAAAAACAGTCTATGTAGGGTTTGGTACTGCCATAGTTTGGACCTGGAATGTCCCCAAAGGCCCATAAGCTAGTTCTCCAGAGTGGTGCTACAGGAGGTGACAGACTCTATAAGAGGTGGGGCCCAGTGGGAGGTTTTAGGTCACAGTGGTGTGCCCTCAAAGGGGATTGTGGGATGCTGGTCTCTTTCATCCTTTTGCTATAAGGTGAACAGCTTGCTCCACTGCATGTTCCTCACCATGATACGCTGCCTCACCACAGGCCTGAAAAGAATGGTCTGCTGGACTATGTACCGAACCTTCAAAATTCTGAGCCAAAATAAACCTTTCCTCTTTTTAAGTTGATTATCTCAGGTATTTTATTACAGTAACAGAAAGTTGATTAATATAACTGCTATATGGGGTTTCAGACATCTACTGAAAGTCTTAGAATATATCCTCCTTGCGTAAGTGGGGCTGCTGTGTGGAGTTCATTTACCTGAGGGACATGGCTCAAGTCCAATCAGGAAAAGTCAGGAACTGGAAATCTGATGAGGCCAGTCTGAAAATTAAAAATCCCTAAGGACCTTTAAGACAAGGTGTGTATGTGATGCAGAAGGCGAGGAAGAAATGGGGCAGTGGAGAAGGGATAACTTACATTACGCAAACAGACTAGTCCATGGACGACCCCAGAGGAGCTTTGGAATCTATAATCAGGTGGTTGGAAAGTTTTTCCTTTTGGTCAAAGCAAGCCTGCGGCCTTATTGTTCAGAGCTATGCCTTGTCAAATTAGTTGTATGGCTACAATATCTCAAGCTTAACTTGGACAGACAGGCCTGCCAGGCACAAATTTCTCAAGCAGATGATGTGAGGGAGGGCAAAAATTATCCACAGCAAGACCGTGAGGACAGATGACACTCAGCAGGAACGGCAGGCCAAATCTGCAGGATCCATAATACAATTGGCGAGCCCTAGGGACCAGGCCTCATTGAAGTGGAAGAGATAGCACGGGAGAGCCACCAAATTAACTCATCGGGCTGGAAAAGATGCAAAGCTCTCATTCCCCCCAACAAAGAAGCAAAAGTTTAGAGAATTAAAAGATTCTAAAGGAATTGTGATAATGGAAACAGAGGTTCTAGGAACCTAATAGCAAAAATGGGCAACATCTCAAATTCTCCTCTGACTTCCCATCTTACCCTCTTTTGGCCTCTCTCCTGTATATGAAAGATGAGTTTTGCTAGATTAGGTAGCAGTTGGAATTAGTTTTATTCACCAGCAGTGTTGGGAATAAAGGCAGAGCCTGCAGGAATGTGGGCTTCGTAACAAGTAATCATTATTGCAAAATCAAATTCCCCATCTCATCTCCGATATGCCTGTATGTAACCCTAGAGCTGGGCCTCTCGGTGTTATAAATCCAGCATACAAGACATGGAACCGTGGGATATGGAGCCCCTTGTGTATCTAAAAGCTCTGCCCAGCAAGAGAGATATATGATGGTAACTTTCTCCCCATTGCTTTTGCAATAAAAATTCACCCAGCGCTCCAGGAAGAGTTAGGAATGTAATTCAGCTTCAATAAATCAAGACTAAAATTAAGATGGCCAGATATGTAACAGCCCGCTCAGGTGTATGGAGAATTTGAAATTTAGTGCCCTGGTAATGGGTAGCAGCAGATTATCTAATTATGGGGAGAAAGAAGAAATATTGCTCTCTGGGGTAAAAAGCTAAATGCTCTAATCCATTAAACCACCACATCTCTGCCAAAGCTAGATTAATATTAAAGTTCATGTAACATCGGACTTTTTTTTTTTTTTCAAGGAAGGAATGAAGTCAAATGTTAGGGAAAAAATACAAATGAAAAAGCTATAGTTCACAATCATTCTCATTTGACTACCTGTCAAATCGTTGTGTATTTTATCTTTGGGTGTGATGTACGTGGACCTGAGTATAATGGAGTCCTATTCTTTCTTAATATATCTTCTGAAATTTTTATCAACATATCTTGAAGCTATTCTGGACAGACTTTCAGCAGGGCTCTTATGAATTAGATATAGTTGTGAGGGACACAGAGGTCAATCCGCTGGCAGTGGGCAATCTTGTCCATTCATTCTACCGCTATCTCTGCCTTTGTCCCTGGGAGAAACCTGAGGTACCTGTTAATGACCATGGTGAACCATGATTGTGGGTATAAATGAAGTCATTGGAAGACCAGTGTTTAACAGAGAGTAAAAATGAGAATTCCCACATAACGGTATTCTTCCTCCAATCCAAGGTTTTACTTTCCAATGCTTTAGTTGTGTACAGTCAACTGTAGATACTATTAAATGGAAAATTCCAGAAATAAACAATTCATGAGTTAAACTGTGCAAGTTCCGAGTAGCATGATAAAATCTTGCCCTGGACATGAATCTTCCTATCATCCAGCGTAGACATGCTGTGTATGCTACCTGCTCACCAACCACTTAGTAGCTCTTTTGGTTACCAGATTCACTTTCGTAGTATTAAGAGACTGTTTGAACTAGTCTATTTAATAGTTAATGGTTAATCTCTTACTATGCTTAACTTACAATTAAGCTTTTAACATAGGTGTGTATGCAGAGAAACAAATTAGTACACAGGGTTTGGTGCTATTTGTCATTTCAGGAATTGACTGGGGATCTTAGTGCATATTCCCCTGCAGATAATTATCTGTTAAAAACTTGAGTGAAATGATCTTCTTGTTATACTGGATGGGGAAGGGATATTCAACTGGGAAGTCACATCAAGCATGAATGATTTTCTTGAAATTATGTCACCCATATTGGGACAGCAGTCACTGAGATTTATAGTCACAAACCTCACAAAATACTTCAGGATATCTTGGATGCTTTGGGTAGAACTGAGCCGAGAGACAAACAGCTTTTTATTATTGCTTCCAGATCCATTATTTCCATCTTTTAAAGTTAGTATTTACTCTTTACTAATGAATAATTGTATGGATCCTCAGCTGAAGAATGATCCCTATTTGGAATTTTTAATATTCCTGAAATGTGCATGTGGAACTGGGACATGTAACTAATTCAAGGCAGTCAAATCAAGTCCAGTGAACAGTACAGTGACAGGAGGTCTTCCAACCCTGAAGTCATACAATTTCATTTCAGCCCCTAAGGGAGGTCGATTTGGAGGTTTTTGCCCTCTAGGAGAGTTAGTCTGTTCTCCTAGCACCAAAATCAACATAAGGCTAATAGTATGAAGTGGCCGGAACAGAGCCCAGAACACAGAAGACACTGGTAAGTGATATCCAATTATATTATTTATTCACTTTCAAAGAATCTGGAAGCTGGCAGCCTCCCAGAGAAAGCTTCATGTACCCTGCCCCAGGAATTTGTTCACAGATCATTGGATTATAAACCCCATGAGGGCGAGGATCTAACTGTGTTATCTCCAGGCCTAGCAGAATGTCTGATACATAGTAGGTGCTCAATAAATTCAGAGGCAGTCATTGAATGGTCACTGCTGTAAGCTTCCGAGAATTTCAGAAAGAAAATGGTTGGAAAGGAGCATTTTCAGAAGGAAAAGCATGCAGATGAGGACATTCTCTTTTAGATGAATCTCACTGATCTTTTACTAGCAAAATAAGAAAAATGGACCTTTTTTCCCCCAAAAGTTTGAAAAAATGAGGCTCAGATTTTTGAAGTGGCAAGTAATATGAATTCATGTTTTACTAAAATGACAACATTCTCTGCCATCACATGTCCTGAGAGGAGCTCACTGTTCAGCAGGGTGGCATTTCAGGGATGGCAAATAAAAAGACCAAAGAGTTTGGCTTTAATAAAATTGTAGGTTAGGTTATGATTTTACAATCTGTCTTTCACTGCTGATTTTCTGTGTAGTCAACACCAGGCTAGGTGATTTTTATAATTCCCATGCAAATGAAATATCAGTCACCTTTTACTCATTTCATGAGGAATTTCATGGGTAATTATCCAGTGTCTCAAAATAGATATACGGAAAGGGTAGTATGTTTGACACTCCCTGCCCCTACAGCGCAAAATGCTTTAATGAGCTGTAATTCTCATAGCACAACATTTACTAAAGTGCACAGCCAGGCACGGTTGTACGTGCCTATAATCACGGCAACTTGGGAGGCTGAGGCAGGAGGATCACCAAGTTCGAGACCAGACTCAGTAACTTAGTGAGACCCAGTGCAACTTAGTGAGATCCTGTCTCAAAATAAAAAAAATGGCTGGAGGTGTGGCTCAGGGGTTAATCAGCCCTGGGTTCAATTTCTGGTACTTAAAAAAAAAAAGGCATCAACAGATCCTCATAATGACAACTTTGCATATCGCAGGATCTGGAATCTAGCTTCTGAATCATGAGAGTTCAATTATGTTCAGTGAAAAGTTATATAGTACATCGGCGATCCAATTTACAAGGTTCTTTTAAAATTGACCGTTTGGCATTCAGAAGGTTTTTTTGTTTTTGTTTTTGTATATAAGCACTACTCACCATGGTGGAGGTAGTTAGTTGCCTCTCTAATGCCTCTTTTTCCTTCTTCCTCACTGACAGATGAGTTTTTATTCTGGGTGGCAATGTCCCCACTAAAGAACTACTAGTGGCATTTCTCTATTTTCAGTGTCAATGGATACAGATGAACAAGGCTCCCAGGAAAGGTCCTTCAGTGGACTGACTGAACTGGCAGAAGAGCCTTTGGCCTTTCTTTTTCCCCCTTTGGATCTTAACCAGACTTGACATCTACAGCTCTGATATCAATATTGGATCTTAAGTTGAATTTAAGGATGGAAACTGCCTGTTGAGTATCGAGCAGAGACAGGAGCTGGGTGCTTACACCAACTACAGACCATCTCCCACCTTCACATGAGATAAAAACAAACCTCTTTGATGTTACTTGGTTTTCCTGCTATATACAATTGTAGCCTAATTGTAATGTATACTTTTCTGGTCAGCTCAAATGGACCTAGATGAATACTGAGCACCTATAGTGGGTACCAGTCACTGTTTTGAGGGATGGATCTGCAAGGGAAGAGGATTGAATACTAAAGAGGCTATTCGGTGAAAAGGAAAGCATCTGGGGCAGAGCACTATCAGACAGAAATGACCATGATGCACAATTGCAATCCCACCAGAACATGGGGAGTTTCCACAGGGACACTGACAGCATCATTCAGCTCTCAGCCACGGGAGCCAGCCAGTCTTCCTGCCATCTTCCTGCCATCCTCTAGGACCCAAGTTACTGGTGGGAAGTCCTAGCACATAGCAGGACATCTGCTGCATCTATGTTGTACCCTTTAAGAAAGAATTGAGTAGCAGGTGGAAAGATTCAGAGGGTTAAGACTCACAGCCTAAAGAGGGAAGAGGGCACAATGGTTGGGACAGGAAGGCTGGGCAGCCCTTCTTGTGCCAACCCTATTGTCCTCCTTCATTCCTCCTGCTCTCCAGGGGGACAAGAGTGAAATGCCAGAGGAAGAGTCATTTGTAGCAGTGAAACGTCCAGGTGGTATGATGGTTGGCACCTAAGGTACATCGGCTAGCCTGCACCGACAGTGCCCTTTGTAACATGATTAGCTTGAGCCTCTCTAGTCTCTGAACATGCAAACACCAAGTCTCCAGTCTCTAAATTAAAGGCCAATTTCTAACATTAAAAATGCTCCCAAGGGCAATGAATCAGGATTCATTCAATTCAACCCTGTAAAACTGTCTTGATCTACTGTAAGATACTCATACACTTGGCCTGTTAGTTCTCTTGACTTGGAGACATGAAAGGCAAAAATGAGGGGTTCCTACAAGTCCTCATTTCCTAATAAACAAAAAAATCCCCATCTGCCTGAAGATAAGAAAGGAAACTAACATTTCCTAATAGCCATGGGCTCTACCTTGTTTTCTTCTGTACAGTAACCTTTTCTTCTGAAAAGTAACCTTTTCAACTGCGTAAGTTACAGTTATATTCATTTTTACACGTTTACTTTTACAGACTAAAAAATAAGGTTCACTGCTTTGCTTAAAATCATACAGGACTCAACTGAAGCGCTGTACATTTTCTCAAGTACCTGCTCTTCCCATTGGAACTCTGAATCATATACAAGTCAGGCCTGGGGTCAGCACCAAAGTATGCACAGTATTAACCAGAAAAGGACCCAAAGACTCTGCTTTTCTTATTTGGAAAGATAAAGAGCTTTCTTTGGAAAGGTTGATTGCTATTTACTCAGCTAGTAAAAGCCATAAAATTTATAGATCCGTTAAAACATCTCTTCTTCACAGAGTGCTTCAATAGCAGCTTTGATTCTAAGAGAGCTGGCTTTCTATTTAGAAAAAAAATTGTAATTTTAAGTCCAAAATGAGAGGGATAGTAAGAATTTCCCATCTCTTTTAGCCACTGCATATTCCAGTGAACCCAACAACAGAACAAAATCGTTAACTCAAGAAGAATGTATCTTATTCCAGTTCCCTTAAGGGCAGCTCAGTAGTTAGTTTCACCCCAATGAATACCAACTACAGGAAAGAATGAACAAACAAAATGGGAGTTTTTCAGCCACGTTTACTAGCTCACATAAATATTTAAAACAAATACATCTGTCTTCCCTTTCTCAATCCTTGGTATAAGTTATCACAGTTTTTAATAAACAAAGTATGGTAAATATCCACAGGAAAAAGAATTTTAAAATATGAAAGAGAGGTGAATAAATAGCCAAATACATCAACCATTGAAAATACTACCTTTTTTAAAAAATATTAAGCCACTGATTTGCAACTTTTATTAAAATAAATTTAATCTTTTAAAAACCAGGTAATTTATAACTTGATTTCACCTTTTTTTTTTGGACAGCAGTTGAATTTTTTTACATCAAAATTTGCAAAACTTCAACTAAAGAACAAATAAAACATTCAGACACAGGTTTATACTTCAAAAATTCTACCAACTTCAACAAATAAACAATGACAGCATATCAATTTACATTAGTACTATGGTCCAGACGCACTTTCCATTTAAAACATTTTAATCACGCCGTGTGTGGCATGGTGACTTCTAGTGGGAGTTAGTGTATAGTCTGTTCTTGATGAAGACAACATTAGACAGATGTTGCCTGACGCCTGGGTAATGCTGAATGTGACAAAACCAGCGAGACACATTGAGATACTTCTCCTTTTCTTGAACTGTCAGGTCAACCTAAGTAGGATTGAAAACACACATACATAATACAGACATAAGCACAGCTATCAATATCATGAGATACTTCTTAGAAATTAGAAAGAAGAAAAAAACCAAGAGTTCTCCCTCAAAAATCTAATGTATTTAGCCACTTGGGAAAGCTATCCACTTATTAAATGTGTTTATGTTTAGTTCAAAACCAGATGTGCTTTCTAATGAAATATCACATATTCCACAAATGCAAAATTTATATGAATCCAGGCTGGGAGGCACCCAAAGTTTTTTACTTTACTGGAAAAGAAGATGGGACAGGGAAGATAACAGCTTCTGAAACACTAAGACATAATTCTTTCTCCAACTTCTTTTTAGTAAAACTCAAAAGATGAAGAGGTTCACAAATATCAACATGTTTAACAATTGAACACTGTGTTAAAGAAAACAATCATATATTCACACACATTGAAATAACTGTATAATGTATAATATTACCGCCTAGCTACTCAGCTGAGGAAAAACCTCACTCAAGACAATGACCCACTTAATTTCAAGAGATTATTGCTTAACAGAAGAATTAGAGAAAGACACCAAGTAAAAACACAAGAACAATATACCTTCTGCATTTTGTCTGCAATAAAGCTGAACTCTTGTGGATGTAGCAGTTCACACCTGTTACTCTCAAGCTATGAGTACCCAGAGATGTGGCTACAGAAAGATGCAATGAAAACTATAGGTGCCTATCATTCCACTGGACTCAAATTCAAAGTAGATAACTCTTAGGACTCTTCTAAGACAAAGTTTGGAATTATTAAGAGTCATCAGGTAAAAAGAAAGCCAGCAGGGTGGTAGTATGCACTGGTAGTATGATAATCCTTCTCCTTTGTTGATTCAACATTTATTTAACATATATTCCAAAATCTCCACAGCTCAAAGAAAATGAACAAAAAAGCCAGTCAAGACAAGAGGGAGTCAAACCAATCAGAGGTTCTATCATTGGAGATACTTTTAGTAAGATAGAGTCCTGTGGCTTTTCACAATTTAGCATATACTTATGCTACAAGTAAACGTTTTGCTAAGTGACTGAACCAATAAAACTGAAATACAAATCACTTCACTATTCAAAACTTACTACAGAATGCAAATTAATATTAACAATAAAAAGGTAGTATTTTTTCAATAAACGAGTAACTGAACTCATTTGTGGCTCAGCTTACTTCAAGTGAGTTTCAGGTTTCAGCAATATACACTGAAGTCCTACACACAGGCGGCTGTAGCAAATTATAAACATCTGTTCATCTTGCTTGAGGTGCCCTGAAACTAAGGAGATGTTACTATACATGTTTCATCAACAATATAGTAGTAAGTCCATGACCCCAAACCAAAAAGCTAATATATTAGTCAAGAAGTCTGATCAAGGATGTCTTTTTTAAATATCAAAGTTAATTTTTATTAAAATAGAATTCATGTTCAAGTCAAAAGAAAACACCTGCCTGGTGCATTTTCATAGC
This sequence comes from Ictidomys tridecemlineatus, assembly GCF_052094955.1. NCBI lineage: Eukaryota > Metazoa > Chordata > Mammalia > Rodentia > Sciuridae > Ictidomys > Ictidomys tridecemlineatus. The sequence continues at coordinate 140,880,734 of NC_135484.1, forward strand.
AGGCACTTAGGCAATCATGTGTGTTAATCTTGAGTGTTAGTCTGTATTTTGAAATATTTAAAAAAATATTTTGTAAAGAGCTCAATTTTTAGTCCTTATCCAAAGCTTTATGACATGTAAATTTTACCATAGACTTCAAATAAATAAATGAATAAATAAAAACCTTAATCAGTAGAAAACACAGCTAATCTAAATCTAACAGGATATGGGTCTGAGTTTTCTTACAAGAAACTGAATGAATGAGCCAGGCACAGTGATGCAAGTCTGGTATAAACCCAGCCAGTCAGGAGACAGAGGCCATAGGATTGAGAACTGGAGGCCAGCCCAGGGAACACAGCAAGAGTCCATCTTCGGTGGAAGGAAGGATGAAAGGCTCAATCCACAGGGGAGAGGGAACAGATAAATATAATTTAAAATCAACTTTAGCAAACTTCTTTGGCTGATAGTTGAAGCAAACAGAAGTAACTTTTACTGCATTTTGACTTTGAATCAGTCGGCTGAAATCTGACTTCTTTAAATTTTAGTTCAGAGCTTTTTCATTTTAAAGTCTCCATGTAGCCATTTTGTGAGGTGCTATTTTTTTAGTATTCTGTGTACTAAAATACACAGAGAGTAAAGCATTGCCAATAAAGTACTAATAATTGTTTGATTTATATTCAAATTGTGCCCCTTGATTTTGAACCAAGTGAAAAGGGCAATATACAGCGAATAGTAATATTTTAGAATGACATTTGCTTAAACAGAATACTGGCATATGTTGCTAGCAGACCTATTATTTAAAACAAGAACAACATTCAATACGCAGCAAAATAAATATTCTCCAACTTAAAAATTTCATATTCAGAGTCTCTAATGGGGATGGAGATATAGCTCAGTTGATAGAGTGCTTGCCTTACCTGCACAAGGTCCTGAGTTCAATCACCAGCACCACCACCATAAAAAAAAAAAAAAAAAAAACACATACAACAAAAACAAAAAACAAAAAAACCTTACAGAGACTCTAATGTAAGGACTATAAACACACCCACACACAGTAATTTTTATTCTAAGACCTTCTAAAGCTTGTAACATTTTCTAATCTACACTAACAATTTCAATTACATGATCTACTTTACGATATTTTTAGTTGATTTACTTTAAGGAGTATAAATTTACTCATTTTTCCTCACAAAGTTATGCTAGATACACAGAGCTTTTCTGAAAGGATCAGGGTTCCACTTTAACTTTCTTTTAAACTTTGGAACTTGTCCCTGCTAGTCTGAGAAAATGATGTTGAACCTCAATCAGTTACCTCTCCTCCTTGGGCAGACATTTTACATATGCAATTACTGTAAACAAACAAACAAAACAACTTTCCCTTTCCAAATGTACTTTTTTTTTAGAACATTTTGATGGAATCCCCTGGGCTGCTTCACTTTGATTTTCTGTTACCCCTCTTTAGCTAACAATTTTTTCCTTTCTTATAACAGGAAACACCATGCAATTGTTCTAGTTACCATTTCCTGCTTCGTGCTGGTCTACATGCCAGTGTGTCTAGCTGTGCCTGGCTCCATCTCCCTGCTCGGTCCTCTCTGTTTATAATTACCTTAAACCTTACAGCCAAACAGATAATATTCTGAATCACTAATTTTCCATGAAGACATGTAAGACACACTTGAAGTGAACCCTTCCAGATCAGTGTGCAAGACTGATCTGCTCCCCTACAACTGGCACCAGGAGGCCTTTGGGACATTCTTTAGGGCCGGTGTTCCTGGACTATTTTGTAGCTATTTTACATTTCTTTTAAAGAATCATATACTCTGCTGGTGTTCCAAACTTCGAGTACTTCAGCTGATAACAATCTTATAGTCAAGCAGCACAGAACATTACAAAGGATTTCAATCATCTTATTAACAGTCTGCCCACAGGGACTACTTCTAGTGAAATCACTGGAAGAAAGCAGTGAGTCACTGGTGTTATCAACAGCCACACTGAGGGACATTGAAACAAAGAAGGCACAATATAGTATTCCTCAGAGGGATCAGGACAGATCAGATCTTGGAGTATCTCAGCCAACCAAGACTGGGCTCACAATGAAACAAAATACAGCGGTATCACTGATGACTGCTGTTTTGTACACTATGCTGATTACGTATTAAGTATTTAACAATGTGAAAAAATAAGGCACATTTTCTAATCTACACCAACAATTTCAATTACATGATCTATTTTACGATACAGGCACAATAAGTAAGGGCAAAAATACATATACTGCCAAAGCAAACAAAGCTGAAGAACCTGATGACTACGAGCAGGTGGCCAATCCAGACTCTGTATGTCTCTGAATTAATTAATATCTAGCAATCACTTTTTTTCTCACTTGTGTATATTTATGCCCAATGTAACAGGGATGTTATTCAACACTACACAGCAATCCTGTTGTGTGTAGATTTTAGTCTGTGAGGCCTATTCTTTAAGGTCTTTAGATCTCGGAGTAGTCTGCCTATACTTGGTCTGTGGTGAGAGAGATGCTGGGACCCATGGTTTGAACCCAAAGAGATGGTCAGCAGGACGACATAGGTAGTATTCCACTCAAAGTCATTTCCAAAGAGGCATAACTTCTTTAACCATAAATCCTCAACATCATATATAAAAAGGATGTGCATCCAAAAATAGAAATATAAATAAGCACAGATGGTTAAAATATAGCTAAAGTAACCCTAATGTCAATCAATATGCAGAACTAGAGGAAACACTCCTAACCTGTCTGAAAACCAAATGCCCTCCAGGGCACACAGACTCATAATTAAATAACTTTGCAGCTGGGCCTAAAAATATTTTGCATTCTAGGATTCTGACCGTGTTCACTCTACTGGCAAAGAAAGGCCATGCAAGCTGCTGCCCTAACAGAGCCCTTTCTTTCCTGCCAGGTTTCTGTTCTCGAGACTAAAAGGCTCAGGGGTCACTCCAGTAGAACTGGGCTAACTGGGCTGCGCAAAATAACCACACAAGAGACACAAATACCTTTTTCTTTGGGGTCACTGTAACGGCTTCTCTGACCTTAAAGGTCCAAAGGAAGAGAGAGAGAGAGAGCACGCGCTGATCTCTTTTATTGAGGAGAAGCTTTTCAAATGAGGCAAGTGGTCAGGTTTCAGGGGGCTGAGTCTATCTTCATGATGTCCACTGTCAGCAGGTTGACTGACACCTGGGTAGGCCACACCCAAGGGCACAGTAAGAGCAGGGGACACACACAATGCACTTCCATGGAAGATTCTATCCTAAACAGGGCAAGGGCTTATATTACAAAGGAACAGGTGAGCTTAGCTGTAGCAAGACACACCCATGCATGAGACACTGACCCTAGAACCCAAGAAAGGTGGGGAAAGCTTGGCCACATTTCTGTGACTGAGTGCCTGAGTACCCAGCAGGGGAGTGTGACTTCATTCTCATCTATTTATTTTTTTAATTACATGAGCCTTGTTCTCCTCTTTAATGACAGCTCAATGCTGCAGGAAGCCAGACCCTGAGTCCTGACAGATGCTCACTAGCTGCTGGCAGTCACCACAATTTTTCCTAAGATTAAGCTTTTAAAGTAACCACAGTCAGTAGCACAGGCTCGCTCAAGCCAAGTTCTGGACTCCCCAAGCTGAAAGACTAGGTTTGCCACCAGGAGAGAGATGCTTAGATAACAGCAAATCCTCTTTACCTTGGAGGCTTTTTTTCGTTTTGAAATGAGGTAGGTGCCATGTTATCATTCTAAATTCAAAAAACTACTAAAATATATTGAACCTAGAACAGAATAAAAAGAGGCTTGTGTGATCAATGTATTTCAGCTCCAATTACATTTTCTTCACATTCAAATAAAATTATTATGATTTAATGATACTGAAGAACATAACTAAAGATTACATTTCACTACAGATATACAACCTAAAATACTTTACAAATAGATACAGACTGTGAAATATTGTTAATCTCAAAAGCCCAGAGCTGTACAAGGAACTGGGCCAAGAGCCAGGAGGGGCACAAAGAGAAACGACAGGATCCTATCTGGTCTCCTTTTTTGCTTAAAATTGAGCTATATTCCTTGTAAGTATGGGGACTGTTCATCCCATTTCATTCCTGCTAGTGACTGTAATCCTGCGTAGTGACTGGTAGGCTTTCTTTCATGGCCCAAGTGTTTGGGATGAGAAATCATATGGTCGTACTACTTACAAGCAATATTTACAGTCCAACTCATACGCTTTCTAAACAGTGAAAATTCCCCTGGATAGTCATGGTTATCCAAACTCTGTATGTATTCTTTATGATTCTTTATCCTACTTTACTTGTCTCTTTAAATGATCAAATTATATTCTGATCAGAAGATATCACTAGATTCTGTTTTCTCTAATTAACTGTTTTCATGTAAAAGTCTTATTTTTTCAATGAGATTAATAATTCCTTGAAAATTGAGTTTATAGGTTTTTTTATATCCCTCTCTGGTGGGCACACAGTAGGCTCTCAGGAAATAATTTAAATACAATCATAACAACAAGGAGTTTTATGCTAAATTAAGGATCAAACTAGCCTATTGAAATAATACTATTATAGCATACAATTACTTAGGAATGTTTGAGGAACAATTTTTTATAAGGTGAAGTAAATCCAAATTATGGGATTATAGATTGAGTAGGGAGATTAAGAATACAGTAGTCTACTGGTATCTGCAGGGGACTGGTTCCAGGACACCCACCCCCAGGGATACTGAAATCCACAGAGTTTCACATAACACAGTATAGGTTAAGTATAGACTCTACACAACCCTCCTGGTGTTCTTTAAATCACCTCTAGGTTAGTAATGCACTCAATACATATAGATGCTCCATATGATACTAGATTGGGGAATGAACACCAGAAAAAGACAGTACAAGTTAAGTACAGATGCCATTTTTTAAAAGAGCCTTTTCAATCCGCAGTTGGTTCAAACTGCAGACATGGAGCCTGCAGAAGTAGGGGGCTGAACATAACTGTATCATACATTATTACAGTCTCTTATAGTTTACAAAGAGTTTCCCCACACACTAAGATACTTGATTCAGGAGACTAAGGTTTGTCTTGGCCCTTCAAAAAATGAATTCTATGCCTTTGACAAATCACTCAAAATTCCTATGCTAGTTTCTGTCTCTGTAAAAGGAAAATATTAATACTAATCTTATCTTCCTCATGGTTATGACCTAGACTGTAAAAAATAAAATTCCTTGCAAAGTATATGGACACTTGTTAAAATTTATTCAATGTGTATGAAGAGCTGACCTTACAACATCAGAACCTGATTGATTGGGTGCATGAAGTGCAGAACACAGAAAAATGTATGGGCTCTTTTTTTCTATCGGGGGAAGATGGGCACTGGAGTAAAAAGTTGAGAGAAGTTTTTAAGTAGATAGATGTGCAAAAGTACAAACTCAGAAGACAGATTGCCTGGGTTATGGACCTGGTTCTGCAAATTATTTAGGTGACCTCAAAGAAGACACTTGACCTTCCTAAGCCTCAGCTGTCTTATCTATAATATGGAACTGATAATAATAGTGCCTATCTCATAGGGCTATTTTAAAGATTAAAGGAGTCAATATTTACAAAGCATGAAGAAGAGTGCCAAGAATGTAGAGAGTGTCATATAATTTTATGTGATTTTTAGATGAGAGACAATTTAAAATAAAGAGATTGACCAGATAGTTAAAAGGCAAAACTGAAGATATGAGCAAGAAAAGAAAAAGAATTTGGAATAAGTTCCACAAAGCAGGTAGGAGAGGAAGTTTACTAAGAGGTCGGATGAATGGATTAGCTGGGAAAAAAAAAGCAAGACAATCCTTTTTGTGACCTGAAAAAGGAGACAAATGAATAAGGATATGCAAGCAGGCAGGCTGGAAGATAAGTACTCAAAACAGAGTTTCTACTTTCTAGTGAAAAGAGGAGGAGACAGAGGAGGAGGGCTCTATGTTAACTACTGAAGACAAAGGGGTGGGGGGGGGAGGATCAAGGATTGGGAAAAGTGATAAGGGTCTCAAAGTATCCCTAGGAGGAAGCAGAGAGCAACGGTTTACTGGCAGCAACTCTGTAGTCTTGTGACTTTTCCCACAGAGCTCGGCTTACATACAGAAACAGACATTCATCTGGACTGGTCAAGAACTGGGGATTCACAGGGAAAGGGTGGTGACTATTCAGGATAATAAAGAAAATGAAGATGCTACAAGAAGATACAGTTGAAGTTAAGAAGGGTGTCTAAACTGAACAGGGAAGAAAGTTTGTAGATTTGGAAAAGGGAGTTGACTACATCGTATAGGTTTAGGGATCAAAAGAGCTAGGATAAGAGGCTGCGTGGAAGAGGGGTACTGGAGGTGGAGTTGGATAAAGAAAAGAAAGTCCAGAGGGTGGCTAAAGAAGTGGTCCTCTAAGAAATGCAGAAGCAAAGGTCGAGAAGCAAGCAGGTCAAGAAACAGGATGTAACTCTGTTAAACGGATACGTAAAAGGAATTTTTGAACAGCACACCTTGTATTAAAAAAAAAAAACAAACTCCTTTCATTTTTATTTGATAGTTGAAAATACAAATCTGATTAAATTTAAGACAAATCTCAAAAAATATTCTGAACTTTACAGAAAATAAGCCAGAAAGTATCCAGATACTTACTATAAAGCGATGAAGTCCATAGTACAATAGAATATCTGCTAAAGTAAAGTTATATCCTGTAAGGTAGACTTTATCTTCAAGATACAAATTCAGATCCTAGAAAAAACAGTAAAACATTAATGAACAGTATTAACTTGAAAACATTTAGATGGCTATCAGAAATTAAATACTGATATTTAATAAATTCACCCATTCATTCATTTATTCTTTCAGTTGTGGGGAAGGAACTCAGGGCTTTGCACATGCAAACGAAACAAATGCTATGTCACTGATTGACAAATTTATTTATTTATTAATTAATTCAATAAATTAATAAGTCAAAATTAATCTTCGATATTAAGACAAAAATTCATTCAAAATCACAATTAGACTCCAGTCACATCATTTAAAAACACAGAATGAACATTATTAGTCTCATTTGATTTTAAGGAACATTAAAAAATGAAAGAATATTTAAAAAACATTAGAAAATGATAGACTTCTGAACAATCTCTACCTTTTTGCTGGGCATAGTGGTTTAAGACTGCAACCCCAATAATTTGGGAGGCTAAGATAAGGGGTTCAAAAATTCGAGGTCAGCCTCGGCAACTTAGCAAGACCTGCCTCAACGTAAAAACAAAAAGGGCTAAGAAGGCAATGGATGGTAGCCCATACCTGCAATCAGGAAACCCAGGAATTTGAGCAAGGAGGATCCCAGGTTCAAGGTCAGCCTTGACAATTTAATGAGACCCTCAGCAGACAACAGAGATGCTGTCTCAAAATAAAAAAACTGAAAAAAGAATGGGGGAAATCGCTCAGCCAGCAGCTCAGGGATTTGAGTGCCCTTGAGTTTAATCCTAAATTTAAATTTAAAAAGAGCTGGGGTTATAGCTCAATCCCCAGTACAAAAAAAAAGTTGAGAATTCCAAGTTACAGGGTTTTACAGTACATTTGTGTATATGTATGTGTACTTTATGCATACACATACATTTTAAAAAATTTAATTGGAATACATTACACATAACACAAAATTTACCAACTATTTTTAAGCATACACTTCAGTAAGGTTTACAGTTGTTTACATTGCTGCATAACCAATCTACAAACTTTTTCACCTTGCAAAACTAGAACTCTATGACCTATTAAACAATTCTCCATTACTCTCCCCTCCAAGCCTGGCAATCACCATTCAACTTTGTTCTGTGACCAACTACCCCAAATACCTCATAAGTGGAGTCATGGGGTAGTTATACTTTTGTGACTGGATTTATTTCACTTGTATAACGTCAAAGTTCATCCATGTTATAACATGCATCAAAACTGTCTTCTTTTTAAATGGCTGAAGTATACATATCTCACTAAATGTATACACCATATTTTGTTTGTCTATTGACACAATAGACACATGGGTTGTCTACCCTGCCCTAGCTATTTGAACAATGCTGCTATGAATGCAAGTGTGTAAATAGCTCTTCAAGGCAATGCTGAATTCTTTTGGGTATAAACCAAGAAGCGGGATTGCTAGATCATAGAGCAACTCTATGATAATGTCTTGAGTAAGTGCTGTCCTATTTTTTGCTAACAGCTGCATTTTTTTTTAATATTCTCACTGACAGCGTATCAGTTACAGTTTTCCACATCTTTGCCAACCCTTGTTATTTTCTGACTTTTTAAATTTTTTTTTTTGAGCATAACAATAATAATTTATTTCCATATACTTTTAGATGTCTAAGATCAAAGTGTTGGCAGATTTGCTTTCTTCTATGGCCTTTCTCCTTGGCTTGCAAATGGATACTATTTTATCCCTGGTCCCCTCCTCTCTCTGTTGTCTGCTGGTTACAATGAGTTGAGCAGCTTAGTTCCACCATGCGTTTCCATCATGATGTTCTACCTCACTTTAAGCCCAGAGCAGTGAGGGAAGCCAACCTTGAAATGAAGTCTCTGAAACTGTGAGCATAAATAAGTCTTTCCTCCCTTAAATCAGTTTTCTCAGATATTTTGTCTTAGTGACAAAAAGCTAACAGTCTGTTTTGTCTGTATCTCAATTTCTTCTCATAAGTATACCAGTCAGATTGGAATAGACTCTGTTATGGGGCCTCATATTAACTTAATTATTTCTTTTTTTTTTTATTGTTGGTTGTTCAAAACATTACATAGTTCTTGATATATCATATTTCACATTTTGATTCAAGTGGGTTATGAACTCCCATTCTTATATTTCTGACTTTTTTTAAATGGGATTTGTTTTGGTGGGTGGCAGCCATCCTAATGAATGGAAGATGGTATCTTACTGTGAGTTGATCTGCACTTCATGAGTGATAATAATTTCAGCATCTTTTCAAATACTTATTAGCAATTAGCATATAGTCTTTGGAAATGTTTACTCAAGTCTTTTGCCCGTTTTAAAATCAAGTTATTAGTTTTTTGTTGAGTTTTTTTGGTATTCTAAATATTCACAACTTATCAGATACATAATTTTCAGATATTTTCTCCCAGTGTGGGTAGCTTTTTTACTTTTTTGTCATTGGATATACAGAAGATTAGACTTTGAACATCAAAAACTATCTATTTTTTGTGACTAAAATCAGAATTCATAACTATATTTTAGCTATGAAGACAGTCTTAAATGTAGTTTTCATAAACTATGAATAGGAAATACTTTCCTGATTAGTGACATAAACGGTTTCCTATCAAATAGAATTTCACACTTGAAATAGTCACAGAAGGGAAATGTCTAACATTTCTTTATTTTTTATTTTTTTAAAGAGAAAGTGAGAGAGGAGAGAGAGAGAGAATTTTTAATATTTATTTTTTAGTTCTCTGCGGACACAACATCTTTTTTTTGGTATGTGGTGCTGAGGATCGAACCCGGGCCGCACGCATGCCAGGCGAGCGCGCTACCGCTTGAGCCACATCCCCAGCCCTAACATTTCTTTATTTTTAAAAACAAGTCTTTCTGATGCTATTGCCAAACCTGCTAAATTATTTCCTCTAGAAATCCACCTGTTTTTTCTTTTTCTTCCGAGCTATTATTAAACTTTTAAACATCATACAATCAAAAGTTGAAAAAACACAATAGACAACTATATATATCATTCATCTAGAGTCAAACAATGTTAGTATTTCACAATTTTTTTTAAGAAAAATATTACCTTACTTATAAAGTATTTACTCTTAAGAGCTGTGGTTTTAGCATCAAAATGGAAATTTGACAATTAAGAATTAAATCCTTTCTTAATATCTAAAGAACAAAAGATTTAAAAATTAAATAATAAGGTAGCCCAGTACAAACATGGTTAAAAAATACATACAAGTAAACTTTTAGAAATAAAAATGGTTCATGAGCATTATGAAAAAATGCCACAACAAAGTTTTATGAACACAATGTCAACAGGGAAATCATTTTTTGGCTTGCTTGTTTTAGTAATGTAATTGGGGAGGTGATGGAGAAAAAGGAAAAAACTGATGTTGTTTTGTGGAAGAGGCCACTTCATATACTGACATATTGTAAAATTACACTGTTCTGGAGTCCACAGGAACCATGTAGCCTTAAAAAAAGATCTTTTTTTTTTTCTTCTTTTCTGTTTCTGTAAGCAAATAGGGAAAACTGGATATACATATGTTGAAGAAAAAGACTAGACCCTTAATTCTTATCCTGCACAAAAAGCAAGTCAAAATGGAACTAAAACCTAGGAATTAGATCAGAAATTATGCAACTCCTGGGAGAAAATACAGGATCAACACTCCAACATATAGGCACAGGCAACAACTTTCTCAATAGGACCCCCTAAAGCTCAGGAAATAATGCCAAGAGTTAATAAATGGAATGGCATCAAATTAAAAAGCTTCTGCACAGCAAAGTAAACAATTTAGAATGTGAAAAGAGAACCTACAGCATGGAACAATAACGTTGCTAGCTGACAAAGGATTAATATCTAGAATATATAAATAACTCAAAAAACAACCCAATTAATAAAGGGCCAATTAATTAAATAGACATTCTCAAAAAAAAATACAAATAGTCAACAAATATACAAAAAAAATGTTCAGCATCATTAGCAACTACAGAAAGGCAAATCAAACCTACACTATTTATATCACAGCAGTAAGAATGGCAATTATCAAGAATACAAACAACAAAAAATGCTGGAGAGGATGTGGAGAAAAAGGAACATCTTTACACTGTTGGTGGGATTGTAAATGAGTACAACCACTATGAAAATCAGTATGGAGTTTCCTCAAAAAAGACGAGGCATGGAACCACCATATGACCCAGCTACACCACTCCTCAGTATTTATCCTAAAGAATTAAAGTCAGATAACATGCATACCCATGTTTATAGAAGCACAATTCACAATAGCTAAACTGGAACAGCCTAGGTGTCCATCAGTGGATAAATGGATAAAGAATATGAGGTATATGTACACAATGGAGTTTTATTCAGTCATAAAGAAAAATGAAAGTATGTCATTTGCAAGAAAATGGATGTAAGTTGAGACCATTGTGTTAAGTGAAATAAGAAATTCAGAAGATCAAGAATCATGTTTTATCTCATATGTGGAAGCTACAGAGGAAAAAGGAAAAGAAAGGTAAGGGAAGATGTCTCATGAAAAACTAAGGAAGATCAGTGGAAGAAAGAGACCAAGAAGTGGGAGATAGAGAAGAAGGTGGGAATTGCTGGGGAGTGACATTAGCCAAATTATTATATTACATGCATGTATGAATATGTGACAGCAAATCCCACCATTATGTACAACTACAATGTACCAATTAAAAAAAAAAGGTAGAAAAAAATAATGGCAACTTTCAGGAAGAAGAAAAAGAAGTCAAGGCTTTTCTTCTAGCAACCTCCCTTGTAGGAATTTAGCCTATGAAACAAATAGGAACATGTTCAATTATCTAGCAACAAGCTGGTAACTACCTGGGGGTAGATAATTTAAACTATGGTACAATTTTGTGCTGGGACACACAGGTTATCAAAAGGAAAGAGCACACACGGACATGAAACAATGTTCCCAATACTCCTAGAGCAAAATAAGCCACAGCAGGCTGCTGTGTTCAGTAATGGCCCACTTTTAAAAAAGTCCCGCACGCATGCATGCACGGGAAGACCATAAAAAGGATTTAATAATGATGACTGAACGCAAGCATTAACAGTTCACTCTCGATCATGGGACAGTGGTTGTTTAAAATGTTTTACATTTGCTTACTTATATTTCCTAAATTTCTGTAACAAATATTGACTGCCTTTAAAATTAACAACACTATCTTGAAACACCACAGTTGCAAACAAAACAAAAACACAACAACCCTTTCCTTTTCCTGTGCTCGTATGGTGAAAAAGCACACTGCAGTCCATTTACCTTCCCAACTAGAGACAGAACAGCATGCTCCAGGCAGAGGTCACAACAGGTACAAGCTACCTTGAGCTAAAAGACAACCGGCAAAATGCAGCCAAGAGTTGGAGGTCTGCATACCTTGAAGCAAAAGAGAACAGGTAAAGGCAGCCTATTCCCAGGTCTGGAACCCAAAGGGAGAGATTTCAGCTTATTACAGTCCACGCATTCCAACAAATCACAATACCTTCAACAGTGTGTGGATATCCTCTTTACTGGACTGTCTGTCTACTCGAGTGACCCTGTACTCCAGCCACTGCTGAACTGTCGCTTTTTCTTCTGCAGTACTCCCCAGCAAATACTCCTTGTTGGCTTCTTTGACTAGATGAGTTGCTATGGTAGTCAATCCTGTTAGGCTTGGACCATTGTTTGTTTGAAGAACTGGAATCTTAAAAAAAATTCTTCAGATAAATTAAAAAAATAAAGACCATCAATCATGACTATAAGTTCTCAGTAACCACTATATCATGCAGCTGGTTTTCCCATAGTCTTTTGTTTTTAAGATCAAGATTATCTACACAGATTAATCTTTGTTTTTAAGATCAAGATTATCTACACAGATTACTCAAACAGTGCTAATCCAGGTAAAGTAGCAGTAACAAAACCTAAACTCTTAGTTGCCCAATATAAGCTCATATCTGACTTAAGCAAAGTCTACTGAGGTCTGAAGTGACTGGAGTGTAGCCCAGAGATTTGAGTTCCTTCCATCGTGGAAGTGATGTTTGTCACTATTTCATACATCTCACAGCCAAAACTTTCTCTTAATTCACTTTTTTGTTCCCAGAAAATTTTGATTTTTGTCATTCTCTGATTCTGGAAAAGATTATGCCTTTGCAACTACCAACTTCTGAGAGTGACATGCATTTCATTTACCTAAGATCTATTTTCAAATAAAATCAACTTAGAATAAAAAAAAAAAAAAGAACAAGAACAAGAACAAAGGTCACTTGGTTTATAATGGCAGAGTCAGGGTTCAAATAAAATACCACTGGCTCAGAAGTCCATTCTCTTTATATAGCCTGAAGTATACAACTGCTAGTCTTATGTAGTTGCAAACATGGAACACATACTACTCTCACATCAATCTTACAGTTCATGATCTTCAAAGCAATTACTTTTAATGGCTGCATAAGTAATACTCCAATGTGGTAATGTACATTTTGGGAGCGTGGGGGTGGGGAATGGTAGGGATAGAATTCAGGGTCTCAACATTACTCTACCACTGAGCTACATACCTATCCCTGATGTACCATAATTTAAGGAACCATTCTTCTACAGCTTAATCCCTAGGCTGTTTTCAGTTTTAAATTATTTTGGAATATGTGGCAGAGAGCTTTAATTCTGGTTTATTTGCTGTCAGTTGCTTTATCAAAAAAAAATGGCTGAAACTTATCTGCTATGCCCAGCCCTTTCTCTAAACACATAAACAGAAACTTTCAATAGCTACCCAGTGCTAAAATTTTTTTAATCAAAATAAAATAAAACATCAGCCCTTACAGTTGGACCTCAACTATGATTTTGGGTTTACCTTGCATTGCAAGCACTCCCCATACTGATTTTACTTATTGCTCCAGACTTTCCAATCTTTCATTATCTATTGCTTTCGCACATCTTTCAAAACCTAATCCCTTAAACACCAGCTTTTCCAGGAAGAGTATAAACCCATCTTCAAGTCAGAATTAACTTCCTCTTCCACATTTCTCACTAATGTTTTCTTCCATTAGTACATATCTGTTGTGCTTTCATTTAATTATTGTTGGCTGCTTCTCATACTAGGTGACAAAGGTTTAAGTGTTCCCAGTGTTTTCTAAAAAATATAAACCAATATTGAAAAGTGGCTGTCCAGAAGGAATCGGTACCAGGAGGAGGAAAAAGAAAAAGCAGGCCACCTTAGGGCCAATGCCTAGCCTACTCTGCCACCAATCAGAGGGCCCATCTTAGGCAAGTCACAACCTCACCAGGCTTCGAGTTATTTTAAATGTAAAAACTAATCAGAGGGCCCATCTTAGGCAAGTCACAACCTCACCAGACTTCGAGTTATTTTAAATGTAAAAACTAAAATATTGCTACTATTGAGACAAGATTTAACATCAACCAAGGAAAGAAAAAGTTAAGGCCAAAACACACTAGTTTGGAAAAACCTCAAAGGGGCCAGAAACATCAGAATGCATCAAAGTAGTGTTCTACAGCACTTTTTTTTGCTGTAATACATTCGCTCCTCGGCCAACAATGACCTTCATAAAACACAAATGTTCTTTTCAATACCCTGGGAAATCTGAGTCTTTATGCTTCATTAGTCAGTCTCACACCCTGTAACTTTCCCTCATTCTCTGCACAAAGCAAACCGAATTTGGGATTACAGGCCTCAAAAAAAAAAAAAAAAGAAGCCTTCCCTGAATCCTCCAGAGCCAGCCAAGCCCCCAGCACATGTTCCCTTGGCCATACCCGCGTCAAAGTAGCACTTTCCGCTACTGTAATTTAAATCACTGCCAAATTTGTCCACCCAGCCAAAAAGCAAGCTTCTAGAGGGGAGGGGGCGTGTCCCCTTTATTCAACGCAGAATTCCCCAGGCCCAGTGCAGTACCACCGGGTCCCGGTTCGCGCTGACGGCAGTGGTTGCGCAATTAACCAAAGATGCAATTTGGGCAAAGAGCAGCCGGTGAAGGCGAACGCTGGCCTCCACCTTGCTCCATCGAAAGGTCTTTTGTGCCTTCCCTCAAATGGTTTCGTGATGGCTGAATGGGATGCTGAGAATGTCACTGGAGGTAAAGCTCACGCCGAGCCCGTCCTGAGCAGGTTCCCCTTCGTCCCTCCAGGACCTAGAGTGACAGAAGCCTAGCGAGGACCAGCCGAACCGCAGCTCGAACGCAGACACGTGGGAGCGGCGGAGCTGCATCCCAACCCCGCCGGGTTCGGCAGGCCCCGCTCCAGTCCGCTCCTTCCCCTCCGCGCCGCCTCTGCAGCTCACCTGTCGCTCGCCCTGGGCACTGTACTTATTTCCCCTACTCAGCCCCAGGGACTTCTCCAGCAGCTTCAACTCCGCGGCCGCCGCCATCTTCCGGCCCCAGCTCTTGAGAGGGGTGGAACCAGGACAGCAAAGGCCTCCTGCATTGGCGGAGACGGAAGGCAAGCGTCACCGGTGATTGGCTGAACGCGCAGGGGAGCGTGAGGGCGTGCCTGAACGCAAGAGGCGTGGCCAAGCGAAGGGGCGGGGTCTAGGGAGGGATTTGGGACCCGTGAAGCGGTGATGGCCAATTTCCATTCCCGAGTTTCGCCTCCAGGTAGAGCGAGCAGCAGATCCGAGCTTGGGTTGCTGCAGTCGCCTGTCTTTGCCGACATCTGAGTGGCAGGCTGCTGGCCTGGCTGCCAGAGTTAACTAGGTACTTCATTTGGCAGCCTGAGACTTCCAATATAATGAGTAGTTTGGCTCAGGGGTCTGGATTTGAAAGATTGATAGTAAGGAGTTCACAGTCCATTAAGAGTTTCTAACCTATAACATCATTCACAGGGACTTTAATTGTGATGTAAGGGTGATTTGGAAAACCTGAAAATCCTTAATCACATCTCTACAGGTCCTTTTTCCTTAAAAAAAAAAATCACGTTTACAGATTCCAGAGATTAAGATGGGGCCCATGGTCAGCCTTCCAGACCTTCATTTCCAGAACACGTGGAACATTCATGAATTTGTATCTTAGGGCTAGAAGAAAACCAAGATTCTAAAGGACAAATACATGATTTATTAAAAACTAATAATAAAATAAAAATGTTAAAGGCCTTTGAAATCTAGAATTAAAAAAACATTCTTGTAAAAAACTCTTTGTTCAAAAAGGAAATCCAAGGTGAAATTGCAAATTCTGTTATGAGGGATATAGTAATAGGAGAAAATTTATACTATAAAATATTCATATTAATAAAAATGAAAATAAAGAATTTTAAAATAAGACAAAAAGCAAAAGCAAAAAAGTAATAAAAATAACTATAAGGAAACAAGGAAAATTAACAAATAAATTTAAAATTAACAAAGCAATTGCTAATGTAAGAAAGAAAGAAAAAGGGGGCAATGCATAAATACACAAAATTAGAAGTGAAAAAAAGGAAATGTGAGCATAGCAAAGGAAATTAAAAGAAAATCGTGAGACCTACTTTTCAGAAGTTATGTAAATAAATGTGTAAACTCAGATGGAGCATTGCAGAACAATTTTTCAGGATAATTTACTGTAAAAATGCGACCTGATAGAACTGGCATTGGTGGGAGAGGAATTTTAATTATATTAATTACTATGGTAGAAATAAAGGAAGTAATGAAAGAATTTTCTCATAAGAAGTACCAACTCCAGATGTTTTCACAAGAGTAGTAGATCAAATTTTGGCAGGTGCCAGGGTACATGCCTATAATCCCAAAGATTTGGGAGGCTGAGGCAGGAGAATTCCAAGTTCAAAGCCAGTGTAAGCAATTTAGAAAGGCCCTGTCTGAAAATAAAAAAATTTAAAAATATGAAGGGCTGGGGATATAGCACAGTGATTAAGCACTCCAGGGTTAAATCCCCAGTACCAAATAAATAAATGAGTAAATAAATAAATAAAGAGTGGTATATCAAATCTTTAAAGATAAAATCATCTTAATGCTCATGAAACTGTTACAGATCACAGAAGAAATAAATATGGAGTAAAAAATATAGAGTAGAAGCATTAATCTCAACACCTACCAATGATTTCTACCAATGATGAAACTAAAGAACAATGTCAGTTAAAATTGTAAATTTAAAAAATCATAAAATAAATAATACATCATCACTAAGTGAAATTTATTTCAAGAATATAATGGAGTACAATATTAGGAAATCTATTAATATAAATTGTTAATAGTGCTAAGGAGAAAAGTCATAGAATCATTTCTACAGAATCAGAAGTCATTTGACATCATTTACTATTCAGTCATGTTAACAATACTCAATTAAAAAAGGAAAAGAAGTAGTTTATTTTTTATTTAATAGGAAAATTTAGAGGTTTTTAGTAAGACTGTCTTAAAGTAAAAAATAAAAATAAAAGAGCTGGGAACGTAGCTCAAAAGTAGAATGTCTGCCTACTATTTGCAAGGGTCCCTGGGTTCAATCCCCTGTATGAAAAAAAAAATGTAAAGTTAAAAGGGTAGGTGAAAAGCTTGGTAACACAACTTATAAAAATCAGATATCCTTAATGTATGAAACATTCTGAAGAAAAAGACTAGACCAATTGCATAGAAAAATGAATGAAAATATGGACAGAAATGTAACCAAAAAAGTTACACAAGTGTCTTATTAAAGGTATAAGAAGTTGCTCAGATTTACTCATAATTAGAGGAATGCAATTACAAGCATATCTACAATTGTCAACTTGTCATCTATCAGACTGGCAACAATCCAAAGGGATAACAGCACACTCAAGTAGGCTGTCACACAGAAACAAGAACTTGCTTACATTTCAGATGAAGGTCAAATGATACAGTCCATCCCATAGAATATTGGCAAAAATACCAAAAAAAAGAAATATGCATGCATAAGATAATTGAATGTTGTTCTGTTTGTGATAATAAAAATTGCAAACAGATATTCCTACATAATGAATTGGTAAAATGAGCCTCAGTAAGTTCATACCATAGATTCTTTTATGCAGATTTAAAAAAGAATAAGGAACCTCTCTCTGCAGTGGTGTGGAATGATCTCTAGGATATGTTAAGAGAAAAAAAGCAAAGCAAAGAAAGTGTTTATGGCATGCTATCATTCACCTAATAAATTTGGAGTGGTACAAATATAAACACATTTTTGCTTCCATTTTAAAAATGAATTATATACCAAAAAATGTAAAAAAAAAAGAAAAGAAAAAAATATGACTTGTGAGGGAAGGAATAGTATGTAGAGAGCAGAAATAAAAACCAGAATTTTGTAACTATATCTTTTCAGTACAGAAGTCTTTCATGTCTTCAAAACACAATGATTTAATTATACATTCTTTGTGAGAATATTCTGTACTCTAAGGACATGAAGTTGTGAAAAAAGTTTTTGGTTTTTTACTGTTGTTGTTTGATGAGCATATTGGAAGTGTCATTGTTATTGGTATTGTTATTCCAAAGCACATGCATATATATGGGATAAAACAAAAGAAAAATTGTGTAGATGTACCTTAGGTAAAGCAAAATAAAAATTCTTCATTCCTGAACTTGAATCTGAGTTCATAATGGCTTTATCTTAAGAAGAATAAAAATATTTCCTTCCTGTTTTGTTTAAAAAGGCCTCAAAACAAGGACTACTCAATAGCAATAAGAACCCCTGAGCACCTAGGTTCTACTTTCAGATACTATTTCTCACCAAAAGGAAAATGCCTAGAAAACTGGAAACATTTTGGAGATTGGCAAATTCCAGACCTGAGCAGAAAATATCTGAATTGGGCCTGGATAGTGTTGTGTAGCACAAAGTGAAGAAATCATATAAGAGTGACTATGGATGTCAAGGGATAAGATAAGATCACTTTGGGGTCAATAAGAATAATTACAATGAGTTGAAACACTTAAAATAGATTTAAATCTATCAGTTTATTATGATGCTGAAAAAGGCTGAAAAAGAAAAATAAGACCAAACGTGAAACAACCTTTGCTGGTCACCTTTTGAAGACACTAGAGATCTAACTTATTATTTTGAAAATGATAGAGAACAAATAAAGAAATCAACATTTGTCTTAATCATCCTATACAAGCTGTATTTCAGGGACATCAAGCACTGATGAAGGGAAGTCTCTTTATAGAGGTATTCCAGCTAATCAAGGAAGGCAGAAAGCAGGATATCATTGTTTTGCATCGTCCAGTGAAATAGTGGACCTAGGTTATGATCGCCAATAGCTGTTCATTGCCCCTGAAGTATCCTGGACAAATGAGTCCGATTTTGATCAAGACTTTGGATCTAATGCCAAATCTCTAGCGAATCACAATGGGAAAGAAGATCATGTTACATGATTCCATGGAGATGCAAAGAGCTCATTCTAGACCAAGGAAAATGCTGTATGACACATTGAGGTAGGAGCTTAGGAACATCTAGACGGCAGAGGCAGGATACAAGAAAAGTGCGGTTGGAGTACAAGATGCAGAGATGAGTCTTCCTGTCCCTGTTTACAGGACTCTCATTACCATGAAGACTGCTGCTGAGGGGTTATTCCCCGTGGCAACTCTCACCACAGGCTCTACGTTTAAGTTAGGTGAAAATAAAGTAACCAATGGGAACAAATGGAGCAAAGTCTTCAATCAGGTCTGTAGGGAGAGGAGAAGGTGGCACAGCTCTGCATATAAGACCAGACTAGTTCCAGACGTCAGGGCCTTGACCCATTCTCTCTAGCTAGGCCCACTCCACTCTACTCTATGGGGTGTTACTTTTACTTTTCATAAATCTATGTGCTGCTCTTAGAGAACACACAGATGAGGATGGTGGGAACCCAAGGTTAAGAAAATAATTCTATAAAATGGGTCTACTGTGCTGACCCCCCACATGCTTTCTTTTTTCCAAGAAACTGATAGATTTAAATATATTTTAAGCATTTTAATTCATTGTAATTATTCTTATAGATTTAAATATATTTTAAGCATTTTAATTCATTGTAATTATTCTTATTGACCCCCAAAGTGATCTTATTCTATCTCTTGACATCCATCATCACCCTTATATGATTTCTTCACTTTCTGCTACACAAGATGATTTACCTGAAGCCCTCCCTGGCTGAGCTGGGAAGGCTATGTCACTTTCTTCAGCAAACTCCCAGTTACCTGCAGGAGACATGCAGGCCCAAGATAGCGTCAGTGAGAGGAACCTAGGTTACCTGAAGTGGGGAGACTTTTGAAGCTCTGGGAGGTAAGGCTCCTCCTAACCATAAAATCTGTAAGAATATGGGGTTAAGAATCCAATTAAGATTGGTCAGCATGGGCCAAGGTGACCTGGACTTGTCATGGCAGTGGGGACTTGAGAGTCCTATATCATCTTGCTGTCAGTCAAAAGCCAAGAGGTGGACGTGGGTGAGACTCTCTGGAAACCTCTCTAGGATCCCCCATAAATCTCGAGGGCAGAGAAGACATGCTGTCCTCTTCTCTGAGGGGAACCCTTCTCTCCCTTGAGAATGTCCTCTTTTCCTTTTTTCTATCCCTTCAATAAACTCATTCCTATAACTCTGAGGGACTTCTCTGAAATCTTTCTGACTTGATTGCAAGAATTGGAGTTTGAAGTGGTCAGCCTTCACACTACCTCCGTTGCTCGGAGGGCCCCGTCTTTGTAACACTGCCTGTTATTTTCACATATCTCGCTCAACTCTTTATTCAGGTTGTCAAGATCCCAAGTGGACACTCTAATGGTATCAACATGATTGATTGTGTCAACAAATAAATTCCAAAAAGAAAGGAAAAAAAGTGAAGGAAAGGAGAGAGGAAGGGAAATGTAATTTGGGGTGATCTGTATATTTGATTTTGGAGATGTCTGTATCAAGACAGCCTAACTCATAATAAAAATAATTCGAGGAATTGAGTTTGTCGGATAGAACATTCCTCCAGTCTCCTGATAGCACAGTCAAGTTCTAAGTCCACAATACCTTAGGATTCAAATTAAACGCCAGATGAAATTAATTTGGCAAGCAGAACACGGACTGGGTGGCTTTCCTTTCTGGAGCAGACGTGACAGCTCTCTCCGTGTCTTACTGGCATCTGTTAAAATGAGCTGCACAAGCCAGAAGCTGTTACTGTATCGAGTTGCTCTTAGTGGTGCCATCCGCTGAAAATGCTCTGTTTCAGGGAGTGTATCATTCTATTTCAGAGTATGTCGGGGTTTTCAACTCAGGTTTAACTGATATCCAATGTGTGGCAAACAGGGTGTTGACCCAGGGGCTGTAAGTGCTTTCTCTCTCTGTCTGTGACAGAGAGAGAAAGCACTTAGCCGTGTGTGCCTTGCATTTGCCCCACCAGTTCATGGAGACATTTCTATGCACCAGGCCCTAAAATAAGCTCCGGGGACACATGGGGGATTAACCCTCCATGAATCTTAGGGTAGCTTCAGGGGAGACTGGATCTATGTCTGAACCCAGACTGCCTTCTGGCCACTTTTGGACCTTCTGCAGGATGAGATGGAACCCAAGGTCTCCTAGGTGCAGGGCAAGCATTCTACAAATGAAACTGAGATTTATTCTTAGAATCTTTTACTCATTCTGCTATATTTTAGAACTTTGGTTTGTTATGCACTTTCTCTCTCCTTAATAATATTCGTGTGTTAGAATAATCCAACAAATGATTCCACAGTCTTAGAAGTTTAGCACGCAAAATCTTGCCTGTGCCACTGGTCGGTGTGAGTCTCTGACTGACACTCATTGAGAAACCCAGGTTTTATAGCTCTATCCTTCTGTAAGTCCCCTCTGTCATTTGAACTGTACAAAGAAGCGGGGTATGGAGGGCCATGCCAAGTATTAAGGGCCAAGTCTGAAAATGTTGTGCATCCTTCTGTCCACATCCCAAGGGCCAGAACTTTGTCTTAGAAGGCCACCCCTGGCTGAAAGGAGACCAAGAAATGTCTGTCTCTTGGTTATTTTTTTCTGCATCTGCCTCCACTTCTATCCACTGCTCTCTTCAACTCTGTCAGTGCCTCAGAAGATCTACCCTGTGGTTGACATCACCCAGGTCTCTCATTTTTTTTTTTTTTTTGCTTCCAGATAGGGTCAGTGTGGGAGGCACAGAGGGCAGACTGCAGAGCTAGAGTCTAGAGTGTTAATACCTTGCTCCCTCCTTACATTTGTCTGGGTTTGGCCTTCATAGTGCCTGGGGTATGGGGTCTGACTGGAGAAGGGTTCTCATGCCTGTGATCGGCCTGGGGGGTTCAAAGCTCCTGGTGCCTGAAGAGCTAAGGAGCTAGCCAGCGGGGGGTATGGTGACACCTAGAACAGAGAGAGAATGATTGCAAGTTCAAGGCTAGCCTGGGCAACTTAGCAAGACCTTGTCTCAAAATAAAAAAATAAAAAGAGCTGAGCTCATTTGTGATATTTGACAGCCGACAGCATTTAGGCTTCCTTGTCTGAAATAACAGGATTTTTAGCAGCAGCACGTCTCACCCAGCTATCTGGAGAAAGACTCAAGGGTAAAACATGTCCTTGGTGCTAACTTTCAGATGATGATGAATGCAAGTAAAACACCTCTGGTGCTTTGTGAAAGGACCCTCTCCCCAACAGCTCCTGAGCTCTTGTTTTTTGTTGTTGTTGTTGTTGTTGTTTAGTTTTGTTTTCAGGATGGGATGGAACCCAGGGCCTCATGGAAGGATCTATCACTGAGCTATATCCCCAGCTCTTTTTACTTTTTATTTTCAGTTGCCCAGGCTAGCCTTGAACTAGGTACCACCGTACCCCGCTGGCTCTGCTCTTTGTTCTCTCCAGTTAGGAAGGCTTTCATTTGCCCTTCCTGCCCTAGAAGTCCCTTGTGTGTAAGTAATAGACTTGCTTTAAAACTATTTTGGCTTTTGTGCTACAATTTGAGTATGTCCCCCCAAAGTTTGTGAGTTGGAAACTTGGTCCCCAACGTAATAATGTTGGAAAAGGAAATATCTGGGTGTATATTGGGTCGTGAGGACTCTGCCCTCACAAATGTATTAATCTTTTCATGGATTCGTGGGTTATCAAGGGAGTGAGTTGGTTCTCTTGAGAGTGCGTCTGTAATAAAAACCAGCTGGACCATCTCTCAGGGTCCTTCTTGTCATGTGATGCCCTGTGTTGTCTTGGGAACCTACAGGGCATTCCCACTAGCAAGAAGGCCCTCACCAGATGCGGATGCCATTCTCTTATAGACTTCCCAGCTTCCAGAACTGTGACCTAAATAGACCTCTATTCTTTACAAGTCACCCAATCTCTGGCATTCTGTAATAGCACAGAAAATGGACTAAGACAATGAAGAAATATCATTGGTCTCAATGTATAACCTATTAATTGGGAAGGGTCCATCTCTTATTTGTGGGATGGTCACAAAACAGGCCATGTCATCTAATAAGGATTGGTAATCTAGAGGTGTTACTGGCTTTCTATTCTTGCTCATACCTAAGTTTCTCTTATGGTTTAGATATATAACGTCTCCCAAGGTCTTCTGGGTTCACAGGTAGGACTTTGGGGAAGTAATCGGATCATGAGATTACATGATCACATCAGGAGATTAATCCATTGATGGTTGCATGGACAACTGGGAGGTGGAACTTAGTTGGAGGAAGTAGATCAGTGGGGGCATGCGGTGGAAGTGTCCCCCCACCCCTTGGCTCCTTCCTCTTTCTTTGCCTTCAAGACACCGTGAACACAGAGCAGCTTTCCTTGGTCATGCCCTTCCCTTTGCCTTAGAGTCAGCTGGCCTTGGGTTGAATCCTCTGAACCATGATCCAAAAGACTTTTTTCCTCCCCTAACTTGTCCTTGTCAGGTACTGTGGTCATAGAATTGCACAGCACAGTACCTGACATTCCTTATTAATTGTCTTAATCCCTTCCATGCCTCTGAATATAGTCCTTTTATTAAAGTTTCTTGAAGATTCTGTTCCTGCAAGGATTTTGATTGGCACCAGAAGAAGATGAAACAGGTTTAGTGAACATTTGTTAACTTGTTGTCACATTATATATAAATTTTATCTTCACTTTCAGCAGATGTGGATATATATGTTTCACATCATTTAGTGCATGTATGTATATGCATGTGTGTAAATTTAATAGAGAAGGATCTTTATCAAACAGTTGAGGCTGAAGTGTCATTTTGCTTTAAAACATTTTTGGGATTAGGATGGCATTTGGACATGTATTGAGATAGAGGCTACTCATGTGCTATTGGGCTTTAGCTAATAGGAAACAAACACGTTTGAATAAATCTTCAGTGTAGTCCCTGTATGAATCAGCTTTGAGTTATTACAATGATGTACCTGAGGCAATTAATTTATAAAGTGAAAAGGTTTGTGTTTTTCATGGTTCTGGAGATTTCGGTCCAAGATTCATTGCTGTGGGCACTGGATGGCATTGGCAGGGAGAATGTGGCAGAGCAAACTGCTTATATCAGAGGTCAGGAAGCAGAGAGAGAGGGGAGAGAGAAAGAGCGCATGGTCCGGGGTTTCATAACCCCATTGGGGGCACACCCGCAGTGACCTATGGACCTCCCATTAGGCCCCGCCTCCTAAAGGTCTCATCACCTCCCAATAGCATCATTTAGAACTAAACTTTTACACATGGACCTTTGTGGGGATGCTATCCATTTTCAAATCACAGCAGGCCCCAATGAGCATTAGTGTGCAAGTCTGTAACAATCAGCTTGCAAACTAGACACACCCCTTCTACTCACCCTGCTGTGACACATATGGCTGTCTGTGTCCTAAGATCTGCCAATGCTGAGAACAGGCTCTGTTCAATCAAGGGGGAAGGAGCTAAAGAAAGTGGGGAGAAAGGCCTGCCTTCCCACAGAGCTGCTTGGAATTCAGTAAATGACCTCCCTGCCTATATCTTACTTAGTTACTGCATTGAAATTAGGCCACTGAAACTTCTGTATGTATCCTTTATTTGATTTCATATCAAGCATCCCCTCTACATTGAAGGGCATTTTTCAAATTCCCATAAAGTTTGTGGACAAGAATCTCTGAGGAGGTTTTGCGATCTCTGTTCCTGATTTGTGTGCTCTTGCTGGCTTGCAGCTCTTTCCAGGATCTCTGGTGTTAAATTAATAACAACTGATGTGGAGCTGACAGGTAGGAGAAGATGGAGAGGATCATGATATTAAAAAAAAATCTCAATCTATTATGTAGCACAGAGTGCAACACTTTGTCAGGTTTTGCCTGTAGGTATCTTAATTTTACTTAAATATTTTGCTCACATCTTTTTAACCCAGAGGAGGAAAACAGCCCTCAGCATCTCTCTAGCTGACTTTGTAGCATGTGTGTTAATGTGATACAGAATACCAGACTTTGCCGGTTGCTTGGGATTATTTGGAAAGGCAGTGGATAACTTAAAAAGGATAACAATACTTTTGGGGTGTAGAAATTGTCTCTATCTCACTTGAAGTCATAAGGCAAAATATTTTGGATATAAATATAAACATACATTTTCTCATAAACAGAGAGAGCTATCACTGTCTCAAAATTAGAATGCTCCTTGTAAGTATTTTAGCAATTGCAAATCATCTGCCAAGAATTCCTTGGAAATGATACTTAGCAAGTATTTAGAATATTGAAAGAATACTTTTGCAATTTTTAACTGCATGCATTCCATCTAGTTTAAATATTAAATTGCAATGTAATATTTCTTTCAAAATATTTACTATGAAAAATTTCAAACGTACCCACAAATTGAGTGAATAACATAATGAACCCCAGTTTCAACAATTATAAAAATTTTTTAAAGGAGGTGTTACTTCTAAAAAGAGATTTAGAAATTAATGAATTAGATGATGTCTGAAGATCCCACAATTTTATCTTATAGGCAACATAAGGGGCAGCTTTCCCCAAAAACTTTTTTTTCTTTTTAATTGATAATTATTTTACTTACTTACAAGGTACCCTGTGATAATTCAATGTATGTATACATGTCTAATGATCAAATCAGGGTAATTAGCATTTCTACCTCCATATACTTTTTTTTAATTGGTTGTTCGCAACATTACAAAGCTCTTGACATATCATATTTCATATATTAGATACAAGTGGGTTATGAACTCCCAATTTTTACCCCAAATGCAGATTGCAGAATCATGTCAGTTACACATCCACAATTTTACATAATGCCATATTAGTAACTGTTGTATTCTGATATCTTTCCTATCCCCTACTATCCCCCCTTCTTTTCCCTCCCATCTTCTCTCTCTACCCCATCTACTGTAATTCATTACTCTCCTTGTTTATTTTCCCATTCCCCTCACAACCTCTTATATATAATTTTGTATAGCAATGAGGGTCTCCCTTAATTTCCATGCAATTTCCCTTTTCTCTTTCTTTCCCTCCCATCTCATGTCTCTGTTTAATGTTAATCTTTTCTTCCTGTTCTTCCTCCCTGCTCTGTTCATAGTTGCTCTCATTATATCAAAGAAGACATTTGGTATTTGTTTTTTAGGGGTTGGCTAGCTTCACTAAGCATAATCTGCTCTAGTGCCATCCATTTCCCTGCAAGTTCCATGATTTTGTCATTTTTAGTGCTGCATAATACTCCATGGTGTATAAATGTCACATTTTTTTAATCCATTCATCTATTGAAGGGCATCTGGGTTGGTTCCACAGTCTAGCTATTGTGAATTGTGCTGCTATGAACATCGATGTGGCAATATCCCTGTAGTACGCTCTTTTAAGGTCTTCAGGGAATAGTCTGAGAAGGCCAATAGCTGGGTCAAATGGTGATTCCATTCCCAGCTTTCCCAGGAATCTCCATACTGCTTTCCAAATTGGCCACACCAATTTGCAGTCCCACCAGCAATGTACAAGTGTACCCTTTTCTCCACATCCTCGCCAGCACTTGTTGTTGTTTGACTTCATAGTGGCTGCCAATCTTATTGGAGTGAGATGATATCTTAGGGTGGTTTTGATTTGCATTTCTCTGACTGCTAGAGATGGTGAGCATTTTTCATGTACTTGTTGATTGATTGTATATCCTCCTCTGAGAAGTGTCTGTTCAGGTCCTTGGCCCATTTGTTGATTGGGTTATTTGTTATCTTATTGTCTAATTTTTTTGAGTTCTTTGTATACTCTGGATATTAGGGCTCTATCTGAAGTGTGAGGAGTAAAAATTTGTTCCCATGATGTAGGCTCCCTATTTACCTCTCTTATTGTTGCTCTTGCTGAGAAAAAACTTTTTAGTTTAAGTAAGTCCCATTTGTTGATTCTTGTTATTAACTCTTGTGCTATGGGTGTCCTATTAAGGAATTTAGAGCCTGACCCCACAATACGTAGATTGGAGCCAACTTTTTCTTCTAACAGACACAGAATCTCTGATTTGATATCAAGCTCTGCATGGAGAAAGGGATTCAGTTTCATTTTGTTGCATATGGATTTCTAGTTTTCCCAACACCATTTGTTGAAGATGCTATCCTTCATCCATTGCATGCTTTTAGCCCCTTTATCAAATATAAGATAGTTGTAACTTTGTGATTAGTCTCTGTGTCCTCTATTCTATACCATTGGTCCACCCCCCTGTTTTGGTACAAGTACCATGCTGTTTTTGTCACTATTGCTCTGTAATATAGTTTGAAATCTGGTATTGCTATACTGCCTGATTCACACTTCCTGCTTAGAATTGCTTTTGCTATTCTGGGTCTTTTATTTTTCCATATGAATTTCATGATTGCTTTATCTATTTCTACAAGAAATGCCGTTGGGATTTTGATTGGCATTGCATTAAACCTATAGAGAACTTTTGGTAATATCGCCATTTTGATAATGTTAGTTCTGCCTATCCATGAACAGGGTATATTTTTCCATCTTCTAAGATCTTCTTCTACTTCTCTCTTTAGGGTTCTGTAGTTTTCATTGTATAAATCTTTCACCTCTTTTGTTAGGTTGATTCCCAAGTATTTTATTTTTTTTGAGGATATTGTGAATGGAGTGTTTTTCCTCATTTCCGTTTCAGAAGTTTTGTTGCTGATATACAGAAATGCCTTTGATTTATGTGTGTTGATTTTATATCCTGCCACTTTGCTGAATTCATTTATTAGTTCTAGTAGTTTCTTTGTAGACCCTTTTGGGTCTGTTAGATATATTATCATATCACCCACAAATAGTGATAATTTAAGTTCTTCTTTTCCTATTTTTATGCCTTTAATTTCTTTCATCTGTCTAATTGCTCTGGCCAGTGTTTTGAGAACTGTATTGAACAGATTTGGTGATAGAGGGCATCCCTGTCTTGTTCCAGATTTTAGAGGGAATGCCTTCAATTTTTCTCCATTCAGAATGATGCTAGCCTGAGGCTTAGCATAGATAGCTTTTATAATGTCGAGGTAGGTTCCTGTTATCCCTAGTTTTTCTAATGTTTTGAACATAAAGGGATGCTGTACTTTGTCAAATGCTTTTTCTGCGTGTATCGAGATAATCATATGGTTCTTATCTTTAAGTCTATTGATGTGGTGAATAACATTTATTGATTTCCATATATTGAACCATCCTTGCATCCCAGGGATGAATCCTACTTGATCATGGTGCACAATTTTTTTGATGTGTTTTTGTATTCGATTTGCCAGAATTTTATTGAGGATTTTTGCATCTACGTTCATTAGAGATATTGGTCTGTAGTTTTCTTTGTTTGAGGTGTCTTTGTCTGGTTTCAGAATCAGGGTGATGTTGGCCTCATAGAATGAATTTGGAAGAGCTCCCTCTTTTTCTATTTCCTGAAATAACTTGAAAAGTATTGGTATTAATTCTTCTTTAAAGGTTTTGTAAAACTCCGCTGTATACCCATCCAGTCCTGGGCTTTTCTTGGTTGGTAGTCTTTTGATTGCTTCTTCTATTTCAACCATTGATATTGGTCTGTTCAAATTGTGATTATCCTCCTGACGCAGTCTGGGCAAATCATATGACTTAAGAAATTTATCGATGTCTTCACTATCTTCTATTTTATTGGAATATAGGTTTTCAAAATAATTTTGAAATGTCTTCTGTATTTCTGTAGCATCTATTGTGATATTGCCTTTTTCATCCCGTATGTTAGTAATTTGAGTTCTCTCTTCTTCTCTTCATTAGCATGGCTAAAGGTCTGTTGATCTTATTTATTTTTTCGAAGAACCAACTTTTAGTTTTGTTAATTTTTTCAATAGTTTCTTTTGTTTCAATTTCATTGATTTCTACTCTGATTTTAATTATTTCTTGCCTTCTGCTACATTTGCTGTTGTTTTGCTCTTCCTTTTCTAGGGCTTTGAGATGAAGTGTGAGCTCATTTATTTGCTGGGTTTTTCTTCTTTTGTGGAATGACCTCCAGGCAATGAACTTCCCTCTTAAAACTGCTTTCATTGTGTCCCATAGTTCTGATATGTTGTGTCTGTATTTTCATTTATCTCTAAGAATTTTTTTATTTCCTCCTTTATGTCTTCTGTAACCCATTGATCATTCAGTAACATAGTATTCATTTTCCATGTGATGTAGGATTTTTCCTTCCTTCTTTTATCATTGATTTCCAATTTCATTCCATTATGATCAGATAAAATGCATGGTATTATCTCCACCCCTTTATATTTACTGAGGGTTGCCCTATGGCATAATATATGGTCTATTTTTGAGAAGGATCCATGTGCTGCTGAGAAAAAAGTATATCTACTTGATGATGGTTGATATATTCTATATATGTCAGTTAAGTCTAGGTTATTGATTGTGGTATTGAGTTCTATAGTTTCTTTATTCAACTTTTGTTTGGAGGATCTGTCCAATGGTGAGAGAAGTGTGTTGAAGTCACCCATAATTATTGTGTTGTGCTCTGTTTGATTCTTGAACTTGAGGAGAATTTGTTTTATGAATGTCGCAGCACCATTATTTGGTGCATAAATATTGATAATTGTTATGTCTTGTTGGTGAATGGTTCCTTTTAACAGTATATACTGCCCTTCTTTATCCCTTTTGATTAACTTAGTCTTGAAGTTGATTTTATTCGATATGAGGATGGTCACCCCTGCTTGCTTACGAGGACCATGTGCGTGTTATATTTTTTTCCCATCCTTTCACCTTCAGCCTGTGTATGTCTTTTCCAATCAGATGTGTCTCCTGGAGGCAGCATATTGTTGGATTTGTTTTTTTTAATCCATGATACCAGCCTATGTTGCTTTATTGGAGAGTTTAAGCCATTAACATTTAGAGTTACTATTGATATATGGCTTGTACTTCCAGCCATGTTTGATTATTTATCCTTTTTTTAAAATTTAGTTTGTTTCTCCATGATTATCTTTCCCCCCACCCTCTGTCTTTACCGAGGCACTTCCCACTGATGGTTTTGGTTATTGTTTTTCATTTCTTCCTCGTGTAGTGTTTTGCTCAAGATGCTTTGCAATGCTGGTGTTCTGGCTGCAAATTCTTTTAACTTTTGTTTATCATGAACGACTTTTATTTCATTGTCATACCTGAAGCTTAATTTTGCTGGATACAGAATTCTTGGTTGGCATCCATTGTCTCAGTGTTTGAAATACATTGTTCCAGGACCTTCTTGCTTTCAGCGTCTGTGATGAAAAATCTATTGTTAACCTTATTGGTTTACCCCTGAATGTAATCTGCCTCCTTTCTCTTGTAGCTTTTAATATTTTCTCTTTGTTCTGTATATTGGATATCTTCATAACAATGTGTCTTGGCATTGGTCTACTGTGATTTTGTATGCTTGGTGTCCTATATGCATCTCCAATTTGTATATTCATTTCCTTTTTTATTTCTGGAAAGTTTTCTGTAATTATTTCATTCAGCAGGTTACTCATTCCCTTGGTTTGAATCTCTATACCTTCCTCTATCCCAATGACTCTTAAGTTTGGTTTTTTAATGTTATCCCATATCTCTTGGATGTTTTTCTCGTGATTTTTTACCTGCCTTTCTGAGTTGGTTAGACTCTTTTCAAGATGATATATTTTGTCTTCATTATCTGACGTCCTGGCTTCTACTTGCTCCACTCTGTTAGTGATACTCTCATTTGAGTTTTTAATTTGGTTCATAGTTTCATTCATTTCTAGAATTATTGTTTGAAAACGAATTACATAAACAGATAAAAGAAGAAGTTAACCATCTTTATCAGGAGATAGAGATTATAAAAAAAATCAATGTGTTCTTTCACTGTTTGAATTTGCTGTCTCATATCCTCTTTAAGGTTCCATTCCATCTGTCTAAGGTGTTCCTTGAGTTCTTTATATGACCATTTTTCTGATGACTCTAGGTCCTCCTGAATATTTAGGGTGTCCTGCATTGTTTTTACTCCTTTTCTTCCTTGCTTTTTCATGCTGCTCATGTTACTTCTTGTTCTGTTTGCTGAGTTACTGTTTACTCCTATAAATTTATTTGATGCTTGGGAGGAAAGTATCAGAAGGGAAGGGAAGAAGTTACTAAAGAGAATGAGAGTAAGCAGGTAGAATTCAAGGAAGGGGGAATAAAAAAATTGAAAAGAAATTAAAAGACAAATGAAGAAAAAAATAGGAAATTAAAAAAGAATAAAAATTTTTAAAATAATAATAATAATAAAATAAAAATTAAAATTAGAATAAAAAAATTTAAAAAAAAAAGATTAAAAAAATTTAAAAACCAACAAGAAAGAAAAATGAAAATGAAAAAAAAACCCAAATCAAAAAAAAAAAAAAACAAACTAATAAATGCAGTATTAGAGTTTGATTAACTTCTCTTCCAGTAGGTGACGCTGTGCCCACCAGGCCAAGCTTCTCCTATCAATATGCGGGAACCAATCACTGTGCAACAGCTCCTCCTCCCAGACTGGGCGAGTCTCCAATCCTGGGTGCCTAGGGCATCCTCTTGTGTCTAGTCACTTCCCCACTTTTCCTCTAGCCAGGCCCCTCTCACTGGTGACGCTCACCACAATACTGGCTACACGCCAGGTCTGCTGCTCCCAGGAGCCCTGTTACCATGCACAACTGGGCACACTCTCCCTGTCTGCCATTCCCTCAGACCCTAAGTTTGTAGAGCTTGGGGCTGAGAATCCTCAGTGAATTTTACTTGCCCTCCGGTAGCCACGCCCCCAGTAGCTGGTGCAAGAGACCTCAGTTGTCAGCACTTGTGGGAGCGGTAGCCAGGAGTTCCGCGGTAGCCAGGAGTTCCGCGCCACGGGTCCCGCGCCACTCCTGATTCCCTCCGTCTGGCTATTGCTCTCACAGGAGAGCTGGGAGGGGCCCTTAAGGTTTCCCCATGTGTGGAGAGGGAAGGCTAGGGGATTACACACCTGTAGCCGCTGGTTTCAAAGAAGTTATCTCCTCCGCTGCAGTCTGATGACGTCGGTTCTCTGCCATGGTGGTATCTCTTGCAAATGGCGACAGTTTGTTTCCCTTTGTGGGGTGACCAATGCAACGGGTGGGTCCTTATTGTCTCTCCCAAGCCCCGTTTTAATCCTGTGGCCACTGCCTATGAAGGCTGGGTTGGCATTTACCTCTGTGTGATCAGAGGGGCCGACCAGTTGTTTCAGCCGGATGGATTAGTGCTAAGTCACAGTTGTTTGTCTGCAGGAAGCAGGCGAACGGGAGCTTGAATTCAGCCGATTTGGGCTCAGTGTGTGTTCTGAGAGGCCCAGACTGTTTGCCCCAGATCCACGTCAGCACAGCATTGCCTAGTGATCCTGAGCAAACAGAATTTAGACTGTTTACGACTCCCTATGCCTGCACAGCTGAAGAGGTCAGAGACTTGATCTCTCTGCGCCCGCTGCCATGTTGGATCTCCCTCTCCATATACTTTTATCATGTCTTAGTGTTTGGGGCCTTCAAACTCCCCTCTTCTACTTCTCCATAAAATTTTAGGTGCTGTAAACTATAGCCTACTTACTGTGCTGTAGAATATTAGAACTTACTCTTCCTATCTAATTGTATTTTGGTACCTGTTATCCCATTATTCCCTACCTGTTCCCTGTCCTCTGCTTCAGATCCTGGCACAATATACTACTCTCTACTTGTATGTGTTCACCTCTAAACTTTCACATATTAATGAGATCAGGCTGTATTAGGTTTTCTGTGCCTGAATCATTTCACTTAACACAATATCCTCCAAACTCCCTCATGGTGCTACAAATGGCAGGATTTCTTTTTCTTTTTTTGTAATGGCTGAATAGTATTCCATTACATTTCCTTTACCCCCTCATCTGCCAATGGACACTGAAGTGGCATTTTCTTAATGTAAGTTGAAAGAAGTTCTTATTCATGGACCTCCTGAGATGTCCTCTTCTTCATTTGTCTTCTTCATCTTCATTCCCATTGTTTCTCTATTGTTATTTTCAGGAAGTTTTGGATAACATTCCTGAGTAAATATTGTTCCCTCCCCGTGGGTGGGGGAAATGGGGCAGGCTCCACCCGCCTCTTCTGTTCTCACCCTTTGTTTCCTTCCACCCGTGGGTCAAATCAACTATAAGGAATGTCAACAAATGCTGTTTCACATTTAACTATTTGTTTCAAGAACTAGTTCCCATTTAAGAAGCTCTGTTTCCTAAGGGATCCTCTCACGGACATTCCCAGGTCCTGACCTCATTTCTTGTGTCCACTGATTGACCCAATTTCACAAAGGTGCTCTTTATTTTTCTAACTTTCGTGATGGGCTATATCCATTGATCTTTCAGAAAACCCCATGGTATACTCACTGGGCTTGGTCTCTCTCTTCCCATTTCTGCAAGCCTGAATCCTTCAGTCTGGAAGCCCTCTCTGGGGGAGAAGGGCTCCAGAATGACAGCATTTTGGTTTTGCCTTGCCAATGCTGTGGAAGATAGGAATGTCCTAAGACCAATTCAAGAAGAAACGAATATTCATTCCTGGTCCAATCTTCTCCAGTGTGTCCACTATCCCCTGTACTCTCTACTTTGTTCATTGAGCAACTATTAAAGCAAACACATCCATTTCCTAAGGGCAAACTTCAATTCTTAGCTCAGGCTGTATAGTTGAAACCAAAGCCACAAAATTGTAGCCAGTGGGCCAGACTCAATCTGTAGATGTGTTTTATTTAGCCAATATGATGTTGGCCTACACAGTTCAGAAAATTTGAATTAGCTGCCATCATTTAAAATCATAAGAGTTAACATAAAACCCCGGATATCTAGTTTTCCTTGAGAAGTAGGAAAATCTGGCAATGCTGAGCATCATTTCTGCTTAGGTCCAAGTGAGTGGCTCCCCTTTGAAGGAAAGAATCCTTTTGTTGCTTGATATAGACCTCATCCTTTTTCTAGTATCCCAGGTACTAGTTACTCTTTATTATCTTACATTAGCCCATTTCTTTTTTTTTAAATATTTGATTGATTTTATTGTCCTTTAAATACATGACAGCAGTGGAATATATTACAGTTCTTATTACACATACAGAGCACAATTTTTCATATTTATGTATATAAAATTTGTTCATGCCAATTCATGCCTTTATACATGCACTTTTTTGCATTACAATTCTTAATACACATATATACCACAATTTTTCATCTCTGTTTGTATATAAAGTGTGTTGACACCCAATTCAAGCCTTCATATGTGTACTTTGTATGATGATGACCATCACATTCCACTATCCTTGCTAATCCCCTGCCCCCTCCCTTCCCCTCCCACCCCTCTGCCCTATCTAGAATTTATCTATTCCTCCTATACTCCCCCTCCCTACCCCACTATGAGTCAGCCTCCTTATATCAGAGAAAACATTGGCATTTGTTTTTGGGGGGATTGGCTAACTTCACTTAGCATTATCTTCTCCAACGCCTCCATCCATTTACCTGCAAATGTCATGATTTTGTTCTTTTTTAATGTTGAGTAAATTTACATTGTGTATATATATGCCACATTTTTTTTTATCCATTCATCCACTGAAGGGCATCTAGGTTGACTCCACAGTTTAGCTATTGTGAACTGTGCTGCTATAAACATTGATGTGGCTGTGTCCCTGTAGTATGCTGTTTTAAAGTCCTTTGGGTATAGACCAATGAGACAGATAGCTGGGTCAAATGGTGGTTCCATTCCCAGAGAGCTAATTTAAGTTCTTCTTTTCCTATACATGTTCCTTTAATTTCTTTCATCTGTCTAATTGCTCTGGCCAGTGTTTCAAGAACTATGTTGAATAGAAGTGTTGAAAGAGGCCATCACTGTCTTGTTCCAGTTTTTAGAAAGAATGCCTTCAATTTTTCTCCATTTAGAATGATGTTGACCTGAGACTTAGCATAGATAGCCTTTACGATGTTGAGATATATTCCTGTTATCCCTAGTTTTTCTAGTGTTTTGAACATGAAGGGGTACTATATTTTGTCAAATGCTTTTTCTGCATCTATTGAGATGATCATATGATTCTTATCTTTAAGTCTATTGATGTGATGAATTACATTTTATTGATTTTTGTATGTTGAACCTACCTTGCATCCCTGTGATGAATCCCATTTGATCATGGTGCACAGTCTTTGATATATTTTTGTATTTGATTTGCCAGAATTTTATTGAGAATTTTTGCATCTATGTTCATAGAGATACTGGTCTGAAGTTTTCTTTCTTTGATGTGTCTTTGTCTAGTTTTGGAAGCAGGGTGATATTGGCCTCATAGAATGAGTTTGGAAGTGCTCCCTCTTTTTATATTTCCTGAAATAAATTGAAGAGTATTGGTATGAGTTCTTCTTTAAAGGTCTTGTAGAACTCGGCTGTGTATCCATCCAGTCCTGGACATTAGCCCATTTCTACTATTTCTATTTCTCATTTGGCCCCTTTAGCCACTTGAATTTGTGTCTACAGATGAAAAACCCACAAAAAGAGCAATATTTTTCTGACCACCCTGTTACCACCCAATGCAATTCTCTTTATTATGCAAAGAAATGTTCCATTTTAATAACCTCCCATGCAATCAGATTTTCTTTTGCCCTATCCTACAGGAATTTTGCAAAAGGCTCATTCCTGAGCAAACATCTCTTTATGATTCACCTCTGTAAATCCCCACACGAATGGCAAGTTTTGAAATGACTTCATGAGTTTCTTAGCTAAGGTACATTCTAACAATCTGAGGGAAGACTATATAGAGAAAGAAGTGATTTCATTTTTCAGCAATTCATGACTCAAAGCCTTGATTAAGTAGCATGTCACCTCTATCCATTAATGGAATCTCTGAAATAGAGTAAACTAATATTTTCATTTAATTTCATTCTTGAAAGGATAAGTACGTCTATGTGGAGCATGTCTTTGGCTTCTGGAGAGAGACAATCAACAAGCAAACAGTAAATACTTCACATGATTTCAATGTTTATAATTACTATTGAGAAAACAGAGATTTATCAGGAAGTGGATCCAGGAACAGCTTTTCTAAAGAGTGATATTCTCTTTATTATGCAAATGAGACCTGAATATGGGAAAGAGCCAGCTCTGAAGAGTCTTCTCTGGTACAGTAAGCACCATATCCTGAAGTACTTCAGAGCTTCATGAAATAGTTCGAAGAGAGCAAAAGGAGATGAGGTCACAGTGGTGTGGAAGGACCAGGACGTCACAGGTGCCTTTAGGTTTTATTTCAGACACACTGGTCGGGGGAAGGTCTTCAGAATCTTTACCTTCAAATGTCACTTTGGTAGCCCTTTGAAGAGAGGATGGTAGGGCACAATGACAGGCAGTTATAGAACACTTTTCTTGGGTAGACTCATGACTGTCCAAGACAAAGACTCCATTTCCCAGTCTCCTGTGTGTCTAAGTGAGGTTGTGTGGGTAAATTCTGGTTAGTGGGATTGCAGTTAAAGTGTCATGCAAAGGAATGCTCCCCTCTTTGATTTTTCCTTCTGCTGACTGGCTTAAACTGGAACAGCCACATTGGACCACAAGTAGGGAGCTGCCCCGGATTATGGCAGAAAAACAGGAGTTACAGATTGGTCATCAGCTTCAGATACCTCTATGCAATAGAGAAATAAAATTTTGCTTTGTTTCAGTTACTGATTCTTGCACATTTGATGATTTTTCTGTCCCATATATAACCCAATCTAGTCCTACTTATTTATTTGAATTTCTCTTGCCGATCTGGCAAATTCTTATTCATTTTTTAATACTGAAATAAAAACCTCACGTAATTATTTTTGTCTTCTCTGTAATAGAATCATTTGCTCTCCTATTTCTTGTCTGGAGCATTGTATGAAGACATCTTTCCTAGAGTGAAGTCACCATATTATGTCATACTAATGGCTTGTATATTATGGCTGCTCTGCCTGCTAGTAAACTACATTTGTTATTTTGCTGTGTATTTCCAGTCTTATCACAACACCAGATAAGTGGCAGACAACCAATGCTGACTCAGATTCCCAGTTTTCTATTTTGTCCCTTTTATATTTCAAGCGATGGTCATGGTTGTGTATTATAATTTTTTTCTCTTTTCTGATGAGGATTACTGGGAAGAATCTTAAAGCTTTATGCATACGAACAGAGTTGCAGCTTTCATGTGGATCAATGACATTTTGAAAAATGTACTTCTAAAATTACCCAGACTTGGAGGTCTCATGGTGACATTTCTATCATATTCTATTTATCAAAGGCCACCCAGATTCAAGGGGAAGGGAAATAAACTCTTCCTCTTGAAGGGATTGTGGCAAGGTTCTGGAAGGGCACAGGGAATAAAACTATTGTCACATGCATTTTTGGAACGTGCAGTCTGCTACAGGATACCTCTGGCCATAAAAAATAAAATACACCTGCCCTAAAGCTTCATCTTCTATGACTGGCTCCAACTCAATCTCCAGTGTCTCACCACTTACAACTGATCCAGGGTCAGGAGAGCAGCTCAGGTGTACAGCATCTGCCTCGAGTGTGTGAAGCCCTGGGTTTGATCCCAGCCCTAGGGTAAAAGGAAAAAAGTCAGGTCTAGGTGAGGATGAGGTTTTCAAAATTCCTTCCTTGAGAACAAGTCCTCAAGGACTTTCTTGTGATGGGAAGACTGTAGCTAAGCGATGAGTCACCTGGACTCCACTTTGCCAACACACAGTGGTGGAATAGTCGTGGGATGTCCACTGCAAACACGCCTGTTCACAAAGAGCAAAGGGACCCTTTAAGGGAAATACATACATTGAGAGGTTTTATGTCAGAAGCAGCAAGTAACTGAAACCTAGCCCCTCCTCTGGTTGCCTGCCGCCCTCCCCCAAGAATGAAGGTTGGATCTGCTTGGGTGAAACCACAGGAGAAATATGCAGAGAGTTTTCTGATTAGATGCTTTTGAAGGAAAGAAATACCCTTGGTGGTTCATTGGTGATGGAATACTTTAGATCTAGAATGTCCCCCCAAAGTCTCATGTGCTGAAAGTTTGGTTCCTGATGCAGAAATGTTCAGAGGTGGAGCTTTGGGAGAGTGGTTGGTTTGACCTTGAGAGCTCTGACCTCATCAGTGGATTAATCCATTGGCAGGCTCACTATTGAACAGACCATGGGAGGTGGTGGGAAGTGAGAGAGGTGCGGCCTATTGAGGGAAAGGATCCTTGGTGGCCCTGGCCTAGTTGAAGGGAGAGGGTCCTGGGGGGCAATATCTCTTCCTCCGCCCAGCCCCTTTCTCTCTCTGCCTCCTGTCTACTGTGAGGTAAGCACCTCTGTTCTGCTACACTGTGGCCCAGAAGCGAGGAAGCCAGTTGACCACGGACTAAAACCTAGGAACCCATGAGCCCAAACAAAACTTTCCTCCCCTAAGTTGATTTTTTGGTCAGGTATTTTAGTCAGGAAAGCCGACTAACACAGGTGAAGACTAGAGCTAAACCAGGCATGGTGGTGTATGCTGGAATCCCGGCGACTCAGGAGGCTGAAGTAGGAGGACTGCAGGTTTGAGACCAGCATCGTCCACTTAGAGTGGCCATAAGGACCAAGTGAGACCTGTCTCCAAATGAAACATTTAAAAAAGGGCTGGGGGGGTGGGGTGGCTCAGTGGTCAAGTGATCCCGGGTTCAATTCCCTGTGCCAAAGGGGTAGGGGATAGAACTAAAGTAAATTTCAGTCATTATGTGGCTTTCAAGCCCTTTCATCAGGGAGTGAAGGTCTTAGCCACATTCTCCTGTTCAACTTGGAGATACAGATGCTCCTCAACTTCCTAGAGGGCTGTATCCCAATACATCAACACATTAAAAATACTGCAATTTAAAAGTGCATTAACCTTCAGACCCTCTTAGATGAGCACGCAGCACACTGCTGAGCGTTGGCGGTATCCTCTCAGGATCCCAGGGCTGACGGGGACCTGCAGCCCACTGCTGCTGCCCAGCATTGAGAGAGGATGGGACAGTAGATCCCTCCTAGAAGAGAGCCACATTCAAAACTCAAAGTGTGATTTCCACTGCATGCTTATCCCTTTCACACATCCTAAAGTCTATAAGTCCTGCACTGACCCAGGGTAAAGTGGGGACTCGACCCCCATAGGCTCACCTGTCACATGGATGCAGAGGTGGGGCAAGAAGCATTGCCTCCTCCCGTCTCTCCAGCAGTGGACTCATTCACCTGGAAGAACTTCTCTGATGGGTGGATGGGCTGAGTGGAGCTTTTGCAGCTGGGGCGGTGGGGATGACCTTCAACTGGTGGGAATGACCTGGATACTTCAGGAAGGATTATGAGGCTTCTTTGGGTTTACTAGGAAGATAGGAATAAGCTGTCATGGGCAAGAGGATAATGTGGCATCTTTGTGACCAGGACTCATGAAGAACACACTATGCCATCTACATGTTCTTTACCTTAATTGTGGTGATGACTTCATGATTGCTACGTATCAAATGGGATGATTGAAGTTTTATACTTTTTATGTCAATCACATCGATAGAGCTGTTTCTTAAGATTAAAAAGAAAAGATAAAGACACACAGCAGTCACAGGCATAAGTGACAAGTTGAAATCCAGTGTGTGTTGCCTGATCCGTGACTGGGGCTCAGTTCTAATGCCTGGGAATGATTCACTGTGGTCTTTAGCCCCATCTTTTGAAATATCCTTCTTTTGCCCTGAAAACATGGCCCTGTTTGGAACTGAGTAATTTTTTCACCCTGTTTTCTGTCCATAGAAATAGGAGAGTTCAAATTTGAAAGTTCATTTTATTTTATATTCTCTATGGCTTTCGTTGAATCTAGAACATGCAACTCCTTTGAAATGTTAAAGGTGCACATGCGTGTGTATGTGAATTGATTTGTAATCCAGTTCAGTAGAAAAAGACAAACCCCAAAACTCTCCATTAACTCTGCTCTAGTTAGACTCACTGTAGGGCAGCAAGGGACGGTGACATCAAGACTAATCTTATAGAGACTCCCCCCACGTCCCCCCCCCCACCTTGGAAAGGGGAAGTGACTTCTGAGATCTTAGCAAAAGGTTTTATTGTTACACACTTGCTTTCATCTTTAGGCCATCCTTTCCTCATAATAGTCTGGATTTGGTTTTAGAGGGCTGAGGGAGCTGTAACGTAATTCTTGATTTTTGCATTGTTTTCTATCTGAAAAGTCTGGGAGTGAGAAATTATTTTTAAACTCAGCAAGATCTGGCTCCCTTATAGTAATCATTCTTTCTCTAGTTTATGTAGTTTATCTTGCATTTTACTGCAAGCAGTAAAGAGACCAGCAGCACTGTCAACACTCTGCTTGGAAATCTTTGCTGGATTTTCCCTTCTGAACTGTGCTTTCTCTTTCCCTGTTTGCATAGGCAACAGTGTTACTAAATCCTTTGCTATTGCAGAACAAGTATCCCCTCAGCTTCTGATAATGTTTTCTTCACTTTGCTTTAAGTCCTCCTCAGCTGCTTTCTACAGTCCTCCTCAAGATTCTGCTAGTAGTTTGTTCGGGTCCTTGGGACTTCCAACCACTTGCATAGAATTTTGCAAGAGAAGCACTCCACTTCTGGGTACCAAAATCTGGCCGTTGATAATCTATATAGTCCAAATATCAAATAGTAACTATTTGATGTGGAATTTAGTGGAATTCAATTTTCAGGATTTTTTTTTTTGCCTTTTCCCATCTTAAATGGGCATAGGTATTATGATTATTTTTATTTTCTTGGACTCTAGTGGGGAATGTTAAAGTTTTATGAATGAGGAAAGAGTAGTATTTTTAATAAAAGATCAATGACATTTATAAGTATTCTCTTTTGAAGTTACTCTAGCATACAATTTGATACTATAATTTGTTCTTATTCTTTAGGGCCTTTGTGAGGAACAGGAAATTACTTATAAAATAAAAACATTCAAAGTGATTTTCTCTCTCTCTCTCTCTCTCTCTCTCTCTCTCTCACTCTCTCTCTCTCTCTCTCGAAGTGTGGGAAAGATTCCTTTTGTTTAGGATTCTTTTTGCAGGTAAGGAAAACTTAATCTATTAGAATCAACAAGTCATTGTCTATGTATTAATTTAATCAATCCATGGGAATAGGGTTTTTAAAATACGTATTTAGTGGTAAAGTTGATGGGTTCATAAAAGCATCTAGGAGTTTCCATTTCTTATCTTAGGTCAGCTGTCTGCAGTAGCTTAATCCTCCCCATGGGAGTTGGACATAGCTTCTCTGCTTTTTCAAGGTTGTGTTCCATTGAGCCAATGTGACTCCCTCCACGCCTCCTTGTAGGAGGAGATTGCAGGGAACAGTGATTCAAGTTAAGAACAGGAAAAAGCACAGAAGCAGGAGCACTTGCACAGACAGACCCTCGGGGTAGACATGGAGCCATGGTGGGCATGTGGATGCATTTCTCCAACAGTCGCTGCAACCGCCCCCTCCCATGTCCACTGCCTACAAACCCTGTGTTCTGCTCACTGTCACATACACCTGCAAGAAAAAACCCACTTATCACCTTTGAGATTCAAAAGAACATGGTGAACAAATACAGTCACACAACTACTATTTTTTTGGCCACAAATAATTTGCAAAGATTTTTTTTTTCATAATTTAAGGGGCCTAATAGCACTTTTTAAAAAAAGAGAAATGGCACATTT
This sequence comes from Ictidomys tridecemlineatus, assembly GCF_052094955.1. Classification (NCBI taxonomy): domain Eukaryota; kingdom Metazoa; phylum Chordata; class Mammalia; order Rodentia; family Sciuridae; genus Ictidomys; species Ictidomys tridecemlineatus. The sequence goes on from NC_135484.1 coordinate 140,922,299, forward strand.
AAAAAGTTTGATTGTTGAATAACTTGCATATGGAAAAGTGCATCAGTTGCAAAGGTTAGGCTCAGTGAAATTTCACAAATAGAACACACCTGTGTTAACAGTGCCTGGCTCACTAAAGCAACATCCCCTGCACCCCTTTGTAATTCTTCCAGTTACTCATGCTAAGAGCAATGCCACCTTCCTTCAAACACCACACAGTAGTTTTGCCTGTTGCTGAAACTTTATATAAACATAATCATATGGTATCTTTTTAAAAAAAGCTTTATTGAGGCATAATGACATACAATAAATCACCTAATTTAGAGGATGCAATTTGATGAGTTTTGACATGAATACACCCATGAAACCATCACCACAATCAAGATAATGAACGTATCCATCACCCTTCAATTTCACTCATCTCCCTCTTCCTTCTCCCACCCCCACTCTCCCCAGGCCACTATTGATCCGCTTTCTGTCACTATAAATTTGTGTGAATTTTCTAGATGTCAGTGGAATCATGTGAAATTACACTTTTTTGGTCTTTCACTCCTTACAATTATTTGGAGATTCACCCAAGCTGATCTATGTATCTTTACTTAGTTCCCTTTTCTTGGCTAAGTGTGGATTCAACACATTGGTTTTTCTCCACTTAGCTGCTAGTAGGTGCTTTTTGGTATCTGGCTGTTTTGTTTAATGTTACTCCTTTTACTTATTAGAAACACAGCCTGGGAGTCAATTACTCATCATTTCTGTGCTTTAGTTGTTTTTTTTTTTAACTCTGTAAAGTAGGATATTTCTAAAATATAATCCCTTCATAGGTTAGTCATGAAGACCAAAGGAGTTAATGCCATCATCTCTCCGTGTCCAAGGGAGGTTGGTTCCAGGACTCTCCAGGGACACCAAAATCCAGAGGTGTTCAAGTCCCTTGTATTAAATGGTACAGTATGTGCCTATAATGGCCTCATATTCTCCTGAACTCTATCTATCTATCTATCTATCTATCTATCTATCTATCTATCTATCTGCCAACCTATTTATTTATTTATTTTTTATCAGGGATTGAACTCAGGGGCACTCAAACACTGGGCCTCATCCCCAGCCCTATTTTGTATATTACTTAGAGACAGGGTCTTACTGAGTTGCTTACCGCCTCACCATTGCTGAGGCTGGCTTTGAACTTGCCATCCTCCTGCCTCAGCCTCCCACGTCGCTGGGATTACAGGTGTGCACCACCACACCTGGCTTCCCTCCTGGACTTTAAACCATCTTTAGATTGTTTACGATATATGATACCTAGTGTCATGGAAATGCTGCATAAATCTTCCAGAAAAAGAAGACTGTACAGGTTCAGTACAGACCCAGTTGTTTTATTTCTGAATATTTCCAGTTCATGGTTGGTTGAATCCATGGATGTGAATCCCTCCAATGTGGAGGACAAACTCTGTGTGTGTGTGTGTGTGTGTGTGTGTGTGTGTGTGTGTGTGTGTGATTTACATAGTGCTATGTAATGTTAGCAATGTGTAGTAGGTAGCATCTGGCCAGACTGCCCCACTGTGGCTGAGCACCCTACATGGATCTGCTGATGCATTCAGTGCTGCATGGTGGATCTGCAAGGAGGTTTGATGGAGCTGAGGTTTTATCCAGTACATTTCTTACCAATAGGATTGGCTCCAGGACAATTTGAGAAGTAAAGTCATTCTACATCATTCTCCCTTTGTAGTATTTGTTCTCTCCATCAATCCATCAATTTTGGATAGTCTTCCTCTTCTTTTTATTCTAGTAGGTCAATGTCTTTGTGATCTTAATGCTCAATGTGATCTTAATGATCGTTATGTCAGTGGGTTGGGTCCAGAATCAAGCCATGCAGATTTCCAGTTTCTTATTTTGTTTTAAATGTAGTCTTTCACAGATCTATCCATCCATCCACAAACATTATGGAACACGTCCTGTGTGTTAGGCAACTGTTCTGCACAGGATGTGCTGGGAGAATGACAGAATTTCTGACAGTGATATTGGATTAATCCACAGGAAATAATACCAAGTACTGAGAATTCTGGCATTTGTTAGGCTACTAAAAGAGATACTGACCTTTTCCTGGACTATTTCAAAACATTTACATGGTAGCATGTGAGGCCTTATCTACCTATTTGAAAGATATGGTATTACAAATACTACAGAAATTTAAAGACAGCAGGAAGCTGGAATATTTAGAGTCAAGAATTTAGGCAGTGAAAGAGGAATGTGTATTGTGAATGCAAGAATTTGATGTAAGAATTCTGTATCCTAAACTTTGCCTGGTCTGAAACCAACCAGTCATTTTATACTATGGCTCTTCAGCATAGCACAAGTGGAGCTAATGATTTGATCCATCAGTTATGACCACAGGACTCAGGTGCTATTGCTACAGGTGGAGAAAATGATTAGGTACTGTCTTGACCACCCCAAGGAATAACAATAGTACCCTTCACTGTGCTGATTCTATTTTCAGCAAGTTATTAGAAGCATGTAAGGATTGTGTAAGATGCCACTCCACAGCTTTTCTCACTTGATATTGCTGATCAAATATAAATATCCAAGAGGTTTCATCTGTCCTCTGTAATCCCTGCCCCACCTCATTCATGCCAATGCTCCTATGGCTTCTCCATATGCAGTTGGGCTTCCACCAAGATGCTCTGTGGTTGCTCATTAAAATTAGCTTCATTCCTACCTTGAAGCTTCCACTCACTCTCCCCCCTTGGTTAGATAAATTTTTAAAAAATCTCTTGCTCGTTATTTTCTGGTTCTACTTAAAACACACCTGTTCAGTGAAACATTCCAAGATTGCTCCAATTCTTTAATTGCATCTAACTTTCCCCCTTCCATTTCTAGACTACTCTGTTCAGAAACTTGATTGTGCACCTTGGCCATTAATCAAAGACTGCTCTGCTGACTAGCTGCATGGGCCACTGTGGCTCCTTAACTAAATGGCAAGTTCCTGGAAGACTTCCTTTCCCATCCCCACATATGCCAGAGCACCTCGAACAGTGCTGAGCAAATACTTAGCACCTAACAATAGCCCCAGAGCATAGAGCGCTGTGGGTATGGGTCTCAGTTTTATGGAGCCTGAAGCATGTACAGTTTGAGGCACCATATTTTCAGAAAAGACTAAGATTCTGAGTACAACATCAGAGCAAAAGTGAACCTTCCTGGAAAGGCATCCATTGGGCCCTTTTTGGGAAAAGGAACTGTTCAAATGGGGGGAGGGCGGCTCTAGAGATCCAGCAGCTCTGAAACTAATGGAAAAATCTAGACATTAGCCTTCCCCCTCTGTCACATAGAAACCAAACTTCAGAGCACGCCATCTTTCTCACAGCTGCACCTTCCCTCACATGGTTAGATTTGCGAGGACCTCTCCTAAGTTAGTCCAGGTGATGGATCTGGGTGTGTGGTTGCTAGGGAGAGAAAGGATTGACATTTAACCATCAACAATGTTGCTTTTGAGAAAGGGAGGAGGAGTCTGTGAAAGCCAAAGTACCCATGCACTTTTATGTATTTATTATAAACATATGAGCCTATTTATGCCTCCCGCTGTACATATTATTTAAATCAGAACAGGCACAGTCAGGAGAGCTGGCTGGCATACAAGGGCTGCGTGGATGTCATTCTGAACACAGTGTGCCCAGATGAGCCATTTCCTACCCGCTGAGGCTGTTGTTTGGAATCTGACCAGCTGATGTCACTATGGGACCATGAATGTGGACATATCCAGGGACCTTGGTTTAGAAAAACTTGGGATTGACATTGTAGCCCTGGGAAAGATAACCTCCCTCCCACCCAACCTGTCTCTCCCCTGCCTGCATAGTTTATGAAATCGAAAATTAGCTGACGGATTTAATTTTGATGGAGAATTACCTATAGGCAAGAGGGCGATCAAACCCATACTGTTAAGGAGAGGAAGGCTGAGGTAATGAATCTATGATCTACACTTAGCAACTGCAGACTATCAGGCTAATCATCCTTCGGTTCCTTTTTCCTACGCTGTAAACTTTCACTTCCAGCTTGTTACGTATGACGAACTCAGAACTCTCTGTAAAGGGCAGACTCACCTGTTGGTGTATTTTTCAGGCTCACACTTTTCCATTCTCTGTCCTTCAACTATTTGGACTACCCAAGAATCCCAGGTGGATTTGGGGTTTTGAATCCATCTCTTGGGTACAAAGTTTCAGCAATCATGGAGGTTTAGTAGAGGAGAAGTTTGAGGTAGGAGCTAAGAAGAGTTTTGGATTAGTCCCAGGTGGAAGCATTTCTCCTGTAAATCATGTACATATTTTATAGGTCGCAGGAGATCAGAAACACCTGGGAGTTCAAAGTTCCATTAAGAGCAATGCTGACTCAGGGCTACTAGCTGCGTACCCCTGTTGTAGTCACATGGGGCTTCCATGATAAAGTACTATACCTGGGGCGAGGAGCCTCTTACACTGTAGACGTTGACCTCCTTGTGATTCCATAGTCTGCTAGTGCGAGGTCAAGGTGTGGGCAGCGTTGGTTTCTCCTGAGGCCCCTCTCCCTGGCTTGCATGATTAAGGCCGTCTTCTCCCTGTGTCTCCACATGGTCTTCCCTCATTCTGTGACTTGGTCTCCTCTTTTTATAAGAGATTGGACTAGGGTCCACCCCAGTGCCCTCATTTTAACTTAATTTCCTCTTTAAAAACCCTGTCTCCAGGGGCTGGGGATGTGGCTCAAGTGGTAGCGCGCTTGCCTGGCATGCGTGCGGCCCGGGTTCAATCCTCAGCACCACATACAAACAAAGATGTTATGTCCGCCAAAGACTAAAAAATAAATAAAAAAAAAAACCTGTCTCCAAATAACAGTCATATTCTAAATTACTAGTATTAGGACTTCAAAATTCATAAATTTTGGGGAACACTGTTCCAGCCCTAACCTCCCTCATGTGCCTAGAGAGAGACAAGTTGTCCAGTCCAGAAGGCTGATTATCTGGCTGCAATATGTCCTCCAACTTTCTTAACTTCTCTATGCTGTTTTGAGTAGCCTCATACAGACAGCCAGCAGCCTGGGAGCCCCTTTTCAGAATCATGAGATCACAGAGAATTTCTTTTTGATGTCCAGAACCTCCCTGGGGCTTAGACACAGAGGAGCTGGGTCAAGCCTGTGGTTTGGAAAGAGCTTCTGATTGATCCCAAAGGATCCACTTGGTCTCCTTCTGTTTATCTTTATGGCGTTTGAAAGAACCTGTTATATCAACATGCTCAAAAATTAATTTATCGAAAAGAGTCAATACAAATATAATTGAATTTATAATATAGCCTTTCTATGCAGTATGGAGAGCTTTAATATTTTACTACTTAAAAAATAAGGAAACATGCATTAAAATAATATGCAGATAATATGCACTTGTTATAAAATAACAAGAATAATGTTCATGTTAGAAAATTTAGAAAGTGAAGGTGAACAAGAAAGAAAAGCCAGACATAAATTATCTTTATTTCTCTTTGGGTTTAAGCATATTTTACCAATAAAACAACAACAACAACAAAAAACCTAGCATAAGTGCTGCTTTTTTTTTGGTGCCAGGGATAAAACCCAGGGTGTCATCCATGCTAAGCACATGCTCTACCAGGAACTACACCCACAGCTCCTGAATAATGCTTTTTAACAAATAAAAAAAGTTTTAACTGAAAAGAAACAGTCTCTCCAATTAATAACTTATGTATAAATCAATTAATTCAATCATCTTGATTGCCTAGCATGTTACATCTCATCCTGAGGACAGGGCAATGAACAAAATAGACCAAGGGGGCTGAGGATGTGGCTCAAGCGGTAGCGCGCTCGCCTGGCATGCGTGGGGCCCGGGTTCGATCCTCAGCACCACATACAAAGATGTTGTGTCCGCTGAAAAACTAAAAAATAAATATTAAAATTCTCTCTCTCTCTCTTTAAAATAAAATAAAATAGACCAAGTCCTTTCACTCACACTCTAGAGGGGAGACACAGATGGCAGATAGCAGCTCAATACACACTGCATTTCCTTGGATTCCAGGGCGTCTATGTTTTGTAAACAGCTCTGATATTGGGATGCATCTTACAGTCACTGTAAGCCTGTAGCCTCACTGCCTGAAAACAACTTCAAAATGGGCGTCAAGAATTTGGGAGAAAAATCCCAGTGACGGTGGGGAATGCTCTTCTATCTCTACAATCAATGATGTGGCGTGGAATGGCATCAGTGACAATCCTAGGACTGTAGCATCTTTCTGGAAGACAGAGTCCAGTAGGCCTACCATGTATCATGCAGGAGGATTTATGGTCTATTACAGAGATTTAAGAAAAGCCGCATGATCAAGGACCTTAAGTTTAAAAAAAAAAAATTGACACCGTGTGCCAAAATGTAAACAGAAAACAGGTCTCAGTTGGAAATTGTTTCAGGAAGGGGAGATGCTGTGAAAAAAAAATTCAGGATTATCTTAACTGATTCATTTCATGTCATAAAGACGTGTGCATAAGAGTGATACATGATATAATTTATGCCTAATCAAGTCTAAAAACTCTTTTAGTGAATATGCAAGGCTTGTCTAAATAAGGAAGCATGTTCAAAGAGTGGTTTTTCCCTCAGTGGATATAAAATAGTAGTACATGTCAAATTTGAGAGTTTATGAAATATACTGACACATCAGATGGTGCTAAGTGACTCAAATAAATTCAAGGTGACCTTGGAGGAACCCAGGTAGACAGAAGTGGTCAGCAGGATTGTGGGACATGACCTTGGGCCTACTGGCAGAAGCAGGAACACCTGTATTTGGGTCCTGGTTCTCCTACCAAGTTCTTGCTTGAGTTTATGAGAATTCTTCAACTTCCCTCAGCTTCAGTTTCCAAATGATAGCTGTCCTCCTTGTTTGTCAGAGGCTGAGTGATGGTCCTACGGTATCCACTCATGTGGCCAGTCCATGAAGAATTTAACCTGGAGGTCTGTGCTTGGCACTGAGTACAGCATCAGCCCTCTGCAGGATAACATTTGATGGAGCACTGACCTAGTACCTTACCTACCTATTCAGTTCCTTCTACTTTCTCTGCCCACTAATAAAAAGTAATATACAGCTGGGTACCGTGGCACACGCCTGTCATCCCAGTGGCTTGGGAGGATGAGGCAGGAGGATCATGAGTTCAAAGCCAGTCTCAGCAACTTAGCAAGATACTAAGCAACTCAGTGAGACCCTGTCTCTAAATGAAATACAAAATAGGGCTGGGGATGTGGCTCAGTGGTCAAGTGCCCCTGAGTTCAATCCCTGGTACAAAAAAAAAAAAAGTCATATACAATGTGGCAAAAATCAAGCTTTTAAGCCATATTTGAAAGAAATAAATGAATACCATTAAACGGACTTTAGATGCCTCTTGATATAATTATCTGGAAATTGTTTAATTATTTCAATATCAGGACTGGTTCTTGATAAAATTGTGAAATAAGAGTAGTTGGCCTTCAGGAGGTCAAATATAATTTTGGGTAAATTTCTCCTTGGTGCTATAGACATTGACTTCTAAGGGTCCGGTTAGTGTCTTTGATTCCCACCCCATCTTTTTGTCTGCCTTACCTCTGCTACACATTTGTGCTTCCAAAATTTACTTTTAGGAGCAAATATATATGAAGTGGTAAGTGACTGATCAAAGCTGAAAGTGTATTCCTTCATAAATGCTCTGCATTTTAAATGAGATCAGTGCCTTGAGTAAATAAATTATTATTATATATTTTTTTCCCGATGGGTTTTAGATCAGAAGCATTAAATAAAGAACTTGATGTCTGCCTCACCTGTCGGCCCCTCGCAGGCACATGTGGGACAACCTAAACCATCCCAATTATGAGCACTCACCCTGCCTTCCAGGCAGGTTGTTCCACTTAACAGGAAATTTTGTTGCTATTGTTGTTCTATTTATTTCTTATTATAATTTTCTATCAAATTTATCTTCTCAAAGTCAAATACATTTTCAGGGAAAACTTGTTCCCTAAATCCGCCTCCCTCTCTTTTTTGTTATTAGGGATTGAACTCTCAGAGCTTCTTTACCACTGAACCACATCCTCAGATGTTTTAGTATTTTATTTAGAGCTAGGTCTCACTAAGTTGCTGAGGCTGGCTTGGAACTTGTGATCCTCCTGCCTTAGCCTCTGAAGGCACTGGGATTATAGGTGTTCACCACTGCACCCAGCTGTTCCCTAATTCTCTAACTCTAGAACCAGGAGAATTATATCTTATGTTTAATTTCTTTGAATGACCTTATAATTTTAATTTAAAAATATGTTAGATGGCAAAGTGTTACTATGTGTTGGAATAGGACATGCATATTTAAAAACAAAACAATATAGATAAAAATAACATGTCGTTTATACTCCTTATTCTAATGTTTGATGATTCATTTTAATTAAAAGAAAAAAAGTGTGTGTGTGTGTGTGTGTGTGTGTGTGTGTATGTGTGTGTGTGTGTTTGTAGCAGGTACTGAACCCAGGGGTGCTTAACCCTGAGCAACATCCCCAGCCCTTTTTATGTTCTATTTTGACATAGGGTTTCCCTAAGTTGCTTATGGCCTCACTAAATTACTGATGAAAAAATGTGGTTTCTTAATTTAACTGGAAGAGTGACTTTTGTTGTGGTTTAAAAGAATTCCTCCCTCTTTCTGCATTCCTCCATCAACACCAGTTGATGGGATTCTAGCCAAGGGCAGAACCTGCCATACTGAAGAGCAGGACAGGTGTTTGCGGTAGCCTAGATGGGGTTCATATCATATGCACAACTTACTAGCATTAGCCTAATTTGATGCAAAATTTTGAGAAAGAATGTTCTCAACAGCGAACGATGATCCAATAAAATCACTTTGCTGTTAGCTGAAGTTTAATTCATAAAATGATCAGCAGTGAATTTGCTCTACTGTCCTGCGTTGGTGGGTGTTGTCTTCCCTCTCTGGTCCTGCATCCTGGTACTCATGGATCAGAAGTCAGTGGTATGGAGCTGTCGTTGCTCTTGGGAGACTCAGCAGCTCATGGAGAAGGGCCTCCGTTTTAGTTCTAATTCTGGGGACCTGTAGCCAAGCTCTACTCTGGCGCGGTGGGCATCAATGAAGAGCAACCAACCGTTGGGAAAAATTGTCCATCTCTGCTGATCTTCCAGATGAAGAGGAATGAGGGAGGGCAGACTGTCCTTCTGATGGGAACGCCAGGCGTTTTCAACAGCTGAACATTATAATGTAATGCAGTTGGAAGAAGCCATTGAGTTCATAGGCAAAATTCACCTCCATTGTCATCAAAGTAATATCTTTCTCCTCTAGAACCCACGGGGAAAAGAAGGAGTGAAGGGGCTGCAGATTCATTAAATGTTCCGTGCACATTGGAGCACGTCCTTCACTGTCAGGATCACTCCTCTCACTTTACACCTGAGGGAACACTGGGCTCAACATGGCTAAACCACATGCCCAAGGTCACGCAGACGTGGCTGCGGTTTGGATCTATGTTGCCCAAAGGTCCTTGTGTTCAAGACTGGATCCCCTGTGTGGTGTTGTTAGGAGGTAGTGGAAGCTTCAAGAGGTGGGGCCGAGTGGGAAGAAGTTATGTCACTGGAGACAACGGGGATATTAGAACTCAAGCCCTTCCCTATTCTTTCTTTGCTTTGCAGCTACCATAAGGTGAACAGGCCTTCTCTTCCCTGTGCTCCCACCATGATGTGCTGCCTTGCTACAGGACCCAAAACAACGTGGCCCAGCAACCATGGACTAGAACCTCTGGAACTGTGAGCCCAAATAAACCTTTCCTCCTTTTAAGTTCTTTATCTCAGGTATTTTGTTACAGCAATGGGAAGCTGACCAACACAGGTATCAATAGAAGAGCTGAACTTTGGATTCCTAAAATCATAACTTACATTTTCATCTTTTTAAGGAAATAATACTACTTATTTGTATAAATGACTTTTCATATTTATAGAACTTTAGAACTTTAAATCTTGCACTATAGATTTTTTTCTTTTTTTTTTTTTTTACTAAAAATGTCATGCCTTAAAGGAAGAAGCTCCTGTTACAAAGTTTTAGAAAAATAGAACATACATGGGCTCTGTAGTTCCATAGAATGGCTTAAAGCCCACTATGGGTGGTGACCTATGTGATGTTCTTTCCTTCAAGTTCTTCATTTATAACATGAGAATGCTTGCATGGAGAAGTTATAGACTGTATAAATATCATCCATTGTATAATTCTAAATATATCACATGAATTGATCACAATGAAGGAATATTTTATAAAGCATATTGAATAGTTCTTAAAAGTATCATTTAATTATTTTCAAAACATCTATAATGTCCGTACATAATAATTTGAGCAGAGGTCTTGACAATTTGCTGCATTGGTAAAACTGGATCCGATTTAATACACTCTAATGTAGTGGCACAAGAAATACAGGAAATTTCTTCATTGTTTTAAACCTGAACATGTATTACGCGTGAATGTTCATTCTCGTTGATTTCAGAAAGACTTAAATTTGACAACTAAAGATAACATTTTATTTTTCTTTAAAAAATAAATTGGGTCAATTGATAAACTTCAAATTCCCTATCTCTTCCCCTAAGGAGGACCTTCCAGACTCATGGATCTCTTGGGAACTGAGATGTCCTGGCCCTCCTGGTCGCTTTGCATCCTGCCCAGGGAGGTGCTGAAGTGTGGTAGGTTCTGCTTGGGTGCCGGGCATCCTCCCAGGGTCTGCTGAGATGCCGTCATCCCTGGACTCTAAGGTCCCTTTGGTCTGATCCCAGACCAATGTCTCCTCCGGCCATTGGTTCCCTTACTTGCATTTAGGAGTCTCTTCAAGGAGCCGGATAATTAAACAGGAAGTGAGCATGAAGCCTAAGAAGAGCTGCGACCAAGGCGTGCAGGTATTCACCACCATTTCTGCGAAGATGGAAACTGGGGAGACAGTGATTGATCTGCTGTTGCTGGGACCTTGGCGACTTGTGGGTGAAAACTGATGCTTCTTGGGCATCAGTGTACAAACCAGGGGTGCGAGTCCAGACTGTGGTTCCCGAGAAGGATTTCCTGTGAAGTTGCTCTCCAGCTGCAGCTTGAAGAAAGTGAAGGAAACAACTTTCTAGACTAAAGGCAGTGAATTTCTTAAGAACTGGGAATGGAATGGTGGTATGGATATACCAGGCAGAGAATACAGTGATCACCTGCTATTCACAGGGGACACATTTTAAGACCCCCAGCAGATGCCTGAAATTGTGACTAGTAAGAACCCTATATATGCTATTTTTTCCCCCATTTATACATGCCTGCAATAAAATTTAATTTGTAACTTAGGCATAGTAGAGAGATGAACAGTGATCATAAGTCAGAAAATAGAACACTCAAAACATTATTCTGTAATAAACTTTATGTGAATGTGTTGTCTCTCAATATTTCTTGCAAAATATATTTTTGTTCTGGAGATCTTAGCAACCTCGGTGTATGTTTTTTCTTTATTAAGTCAAGAACTTCTACCTTTTCACATAAAGGAAGAACTTTATGATTTTTCTTTGGCATATCCAATTGCCAGCATCACTATTCTTGTACTTTGGAGCAATTATTAAGTAAAATAAAGGTTACTTGAAAAACACCATCACTGCAGTCTCCCCACAGTTGGTGGATAGCAGAGATGGCTACCAAGAGACTGACAGGTGGGTAGCTTATATAATGTGGATACACTGAATGAAAGGATGCTTTAGGTTCCAGGTAGGAAGGAGTGGGATGGTGTGAGATTTCACTCAGAAAGGCACACAATTTAAAATTTATAATTATTTAATTCTGCAGTTTCCATTTAATATTTTCAGACAGTGGTTGGCCATGGGTAACTAAAACTTTGGGAAGCAAAACTACAGATAAATGGGGACTACTGAAGAGCATCTGAGATGGCCCCGATGGTAGTTTTTGTTTGTTGGTTGGTTTGTTTGTTTTTTGAGTAACTGAAAGGCGGTTTAAGGGCAATATGTACATGGGTAGAACTGGAAGCATCAAAAGATAGGGCTGGAGAATAAAAGTGAGACCAGGTAAGAAGGTCTGTAGTGACCACGGTAACCATGGCCACCATAGCCAGTCAGCTCCAGGAGCATCGGAAGTGTTAGTCAGTGCTCGGTAGAGAAACAGTAACAATAGATTGTGTATGTAATGATCAGAGCGGGTTGATTAGATTGGCTTGCATGATCAGAGGCTGCATCGTCCCACATGACCATCTGCATGTTGGAGGCCCAGGGAAATCAGTTTCAAGAAGCCGGAGGCCTCAGATGAAGGGGACCCATCATGCAGCTCCAGGCTGAGGGCGCAGGCTGGAGGCTCAAGAAGGAGCCTGCCGTCTGTAGACCACAGCTGAAACAAAAATCCACACCTGCTCAAGAACATTGGGGCTTGCAGCATGTGGGAGCTTCTCTCTGCCTTTTCTCATTCTATCCCGGTCCCCAGCCTGGTGGGTGGTGCCACCCACATGCAGGGTGGGTGGAACTCCCCCCGGGGTTTGCAGACATCCATGCCCATTGCCTCTGGAAACACCCTCACAGGCACACCCCGAAGTGTGCTTTACCAATTTTCTGGGCGTCTCTCCACCGAGTCAAGTTGACTTCCAAGATTAAGAACCACAGGAAGTCACAGAAGGCTCAGAAGGTTTGCTTTGTGGGCATATGACCAGGCAGTCCTGAAGAGGATGGAGCTGGGGGAGTCTTCTGCAGCAGTCCAGAGATTTGCTAGAAGACAGGTGTGGATTCTACGCCTTCCACCATTTGTCTCCCTCCGCTCCATAAGAGTTCTCTGGAGACAAGGGCAGAAGCTTTGTCTGGGTGTGTGTGTTGCTTTCCACAACCTTCTTCTTCATAGCCGTCTCTTTGAACTCCACATTTATACAGTCAGCAAGGCTGAAGGCACATGTGAAGAGCCTTGGCCAGTTTCCTCAGAAGCAAGGTATAAAAAAAATCAGCTGGTAACTAAGCACAAGTAGGTTAAACACAAATACTCATGAAAAAAATTGGAAAGTTTGAAATTTAAACTACTAGAATATTAGGAAACCCGAATTAAGAAATCACTCAGTTGCCAACACAGCCACAGACTAACATCATTCAGGGGAGGAAAACTTCCTTAGAGTTATTTTTATATTCCAGGGTTTTTTTTGTTGTTTTGTTATTTTTCCTCTTAATTTTAGAATTCTTTCAGATTTAAACTTTACCTTTAAATTATTAAACATCATTTAGGTATTGTGAGCTTAAAATAAAAATGTTTCCAAACAACCCCTTTACCATAAACAAACCCCTGGCAAGCCACAGCTTTTTGTTTCACAGTTTAAAGCCTATGAACAGTTGTTTGTTTGTTTGTTTGTTTTTGGAAAGGCCATGACATTTGGTGGTTTAGCCTTCACACTTGGCTGAAGGGAGCTCATAGACTTTTAAGTACTGGTTGAGATCTGTCCTCATAGGTTTTCGGGTACTGTGGGTCCCATTGAAACCAGAGGCAGGAGGGGCTTCTCTGAGTTTGACCCTTTTTATCACAAGCTTCAGTATTTAAAAAGTTATTACTAGTACTTTTAAATCACTCCAAGAAAAATTTCTCTATTTCTTTCTCACCACTACAGATAGTAGACATTAATTCTACAGGAGATACATCGTGTACATTAATTCTACAGCCTGCCTTAATAAGCGTGTGCACCAAAGGTGGACTTGATTGAGGGCCAGGCGAGAGGCAGAGGAGACGCTGAAATGGCAGGATGACCTGGTGGTTCTGACCTTGGAGAGGTGGGATTGGGTTTTGCTGGTTGTGTATTTATACTGAATAATAGATTTCATACTTTTTTTTATTATCTGTGTCTGTATTGATTTTCATGTTTATAATGTTTTCTCATGCCAAGATTTGTTTGTATTTTTTCAGTGTTAAATTGATTTGGGTTAAAAAAAAATCAGAGCTGGTTCTATTACTTGAATAAATAATAAGGAAATCCTTTAGGACTTTGGGACTTTTATGGGACACTTTCCATTTTACTCCAGTTAGCAATTGTTTTTTTTTTTTTTGTATTCTTGTCCCCTTTCAGTTTGGTACGGGGAAAAGCACATGCAATTTAGTGTTAGAATGGATAAGGGGAAAAGTTCCTTCATTTTTGAGGTCTGGTTCCTCAAGTGACGTAATGTAAGCTGTCTGTCAGTGTTTTTCTGAGGGTTAAATGAGCTAATATGTGAACAACAATTAGCATCATATCAAATACATAGTAGTCACCCAATAAACCCCACTCCTTTTTAGTTTCTTCTCTGGCATGCTCTTTCCTTAAGGAAAGCTTGCATTAGCCTCACAGTCAATGAGATGGAATGAACAAAGGTGGGGAAAAAAATGGAGAAAGAGGAAAAAAGGGGAAGAAAAAAAGAAAAGAAATGGTATTAACATGACATGAAAATTAGTTTGGATACACAATGTTAGTTAAAATGATTGTTTAGTATTATGCTAAACAAAGTGAATAATTCAGGATTTTTTGAAAAAAAATTGGTAGTCCAACATTTATTTAACACCTACTAAGTACCAGATACTGGGATGAAAAGTGAGCACCCATGAGTCCTGGGATTAAAAGGTGCCAGCCCTCCAGGAGTTCAATTTCATGTGGGAAAATAGACACAAAAAAATATCTCTAATAAGATATGTGAAATCCTGTAACAGAGGAAAGGCTGCACATTGGTGGCTGTGTCCCATGTTGTCACAATAGAAGGGAGACTTAGGTTTAGCTGCATGAGCTCCATTAGTCTCCAGCACATTAGAGCGAGTTTTTTTTTAATTAGTTATATATGACAGTAGAATGCACTTACATACCTTGTTGTATCATACATAGATGGGGTATAATTTCTTATTTTTCTGAGAATCACATTGGTCATGCAGTCACATACCTACATACAGGAATAATGTCTGTTTCATTCTACTATTTTTCTTATCCCCACATCCTCTGCCTTCCCCTCCTTTCGCTTCCCTCTACCCATTCTAAGGTAACATTTTATATATATATATATATATATATATATTTTGCATTACAATTCTTAATACACATACATACCATGCTTTTTGTATTTCTGTTTGTATATAAAGTATGCTGACACCCAATTCAAGTCTTCATACATGTACTTTGTATGATGATGTCCATCACATTCCACCGTCCTTGTTACTCACTCCCCTGCTCCCTCCTTTTCCCTCCCATCCCTCTTCCCTATCTTGAATTCATCTATTCCTCCCATGCATGACTCAGAGAGGCAGGACTAAGTCTATTTTCCATGTTTATGGCATTCCAAATGCTACTCGGAAGACACACAGTAACCCATGGTAAGAAAAAGAAAAATAAGGATAATTCTGATGAAGATGATGCTGATTGGGTGGGGGACCATGATTAACGATCAATCCTGACTCTTCAATAACTTCTGTACCTGATAGAATCCATTTTTTTTTCTATGGCTTCTGAATTTCTTCCCTTCTTTGGTCATATCAAGTTTCACTAAAAGGTTTTTATTTGCTCTTCAGGATGATCTGGTGGGATGAAAGAAGGTAAGAAGTTTTCTGTAAGTCAGAACTCTTGCTCTCCCTCCAAATCCCACTCTGAGTCAACCTCCCTATATCAGAGAAAATATTCGGTATTTATTTTTGGGGGGGATTGGCTGAGTTCATTTAGCATTATCTTCTCCAGCACCATCCATTTACCTGCAAACACCATAGTTTGTTCTTTTTTTTATTGCTGAGTAATATTCCATTGTGTATAGATATGCTACATTTTTTTTATCCATTCATTCACTGAAGGACATCTAGGTTGGCTCCACAGTTTAGCTATTGTGGAATTGTGCTGCTATAAACATTGATGTGGCTATGCCCCTGTAGTATGTACAGTGAGTTTTTCCACAGAGTATTTCCCCAGGAAAATTCCTTGCCATTGGCTGGACAGTTGGGATAATTTAATGCTCAGACAAAGAATGACATATTTTGGCTTCCGTAAAAATTATCTGATCAGGGAGACAAATGATTTTATATTAGGGTAAGCTATAGATACTCAATTTCCTCAAGGGTTAAAAAATTTTTATCATTTGTTGGATTTTGTAGCAGATCAACAAATGCATAAAAGACCCAAATGAAACATCTCGTCTCAATGTTCTAAAATAAGTTGGCATATCCAAGGAGAAGGTATAGGTTGGAAAGAGCCCCTGTCTCGCACAGCTTTAAGCAGATCCGACAGTTTCTGGTTTAGAGAGAGCGTGCTCCTTAGTTGACATGAAAAGTTTTGATGACACGCGGCCCTAATTATCTTCCACGCTCTGGAAGAGCTGAGTCCACAATGCGATTCTGGGTGACATATTTGTGCCTTTCTTGCTATTCTCAGTCTCCACTAACTGGTCATCATCAAGTCAACCTGCAAATACAAGCTCCCAAGCCATTTAATGAGACCCTTATCTCTGGCCAACTCTGAGGTCTCTCTTGGACTCTCTCCCAACCTCTCCTCTGATAAACCACATCAAATAATGCTTCCGTGAAAATAAATGCATCTTTGTTGGAGATGTCAGATTTAGGGATGCCCGGCTTTTCTGAAGTGGGCTAAGACATCACTCTTTTGCTCTGACGAGGTCAGGAGCTCACTGGAGCGAATAGAGCAATTATTCAGAGCTACCTGTCACGGGTAATCAGCTCTGGCTCAGCGGATGGGAAGAGGTGACCTAGACCTGCCTTTTCAGACCAAGCATTGTTAATCGGTGGCATCTGTGCCCCCCTGCATCGCCGAAGATGTGCTCAAGTTTCAGACAGCTATTGGCAAAACTTCACTTTCTTCCGTTTATTTTTCTGTTCTCTTTTAGTAGTCTTCCTCCTTGGAGAAGGTCATCGGAGGCTTGTTGTGATTTATTTTTCTTCTGCAAGCTCTGTGTTATTCCACCTGACATATTTTATTGTTGAACTCCCTTGTGATAAAGCAAGAGTTCTGAGTTACAGAAAACTTCTTACCTTCTTTCATCCCACCAGATCATCCTGAAGAGCAAATAAAAACCTTTTAGTGAAACTTGACATGACCAAAGAAGGGAAGAAATTCAGAAGCCATAGAAAAAAAAATGGATTCTATCAGGTACAGAAGTTATTGAAGAGTCAGGATTGATTGTTAATCACGGTCCCCCACCCAATCAGCATCATCTTCATCAGAATTATCCTCATTTTTCTTTTTTCTTACCGTGGGTTACTGTGTGTCTGCTGAGTAGCATTTGGAATGCCATAAACATGGAAAATCGTCATGGTCCTGCCTCTCTGAGTCACGCAATTTGAGGCAAGTGAGACTCAAAACATTCAGTAAAAGTAACATATTAAAATTTGAGCAGAGAACAAACAAGACCTCAGATGGCAAAAAAATAATTGAAACACTGTCTTTACATCAACACTTTTCCCCCCTAAGTGTGAGAATTGAAGGAAATCCACAAATGCCACTTCATCAGAGCAGGGCCAGGAGAATGTTATTATCACTCCTTTAATTTCTGGGGACAGAACTCAGGGAGGAAGGACATTATTTTATGTACTTTAGAAAAGGGAATCGGATGTCTCTACTAATGGGACAGTTCAACCCCATTAGCAACTTTATTAAAATTTGTTATCCTGGTAATTTTTGTGAACGTGAAATCAATTTCATTGGCTGATCCTGGACAAGAGCAATGGCAAGGCTGGGGCGGCCGTCTCCTTGGTGATCCGCGGACCTTGATACGTGACAAGGTATTTGACTTTATCTGGATCCAGGAAAGTTCTCTTTTCTTAATTTCTATTTATCACAAAGATGACCTCACTTTAGAGCTCTGCAGGCATTTCTCTTCTTTTTATTGGGAAATAGCATCTAATAGTTCCTTCTTACCTTTCCGTAATCAACATATTTCCAAGCAGAACTGGAAGAAAGATCCTTTACCAAGTATGGATGCAGGAAAATAACAGTTATTCATGAGAAGTTTGCTCTCTCTGTTCTCTCCACAAATACCTTTCGGGATCCTCATTATGTACTAGAACCTGCTTTCTCCTTCTGCTTTGGTCCAAGTTGAACCTCCACTGGGAGATGTTTTATTCACACCTAAAGTCGTCCCAGGTGATATTTGGGGATTGGAGGGTGAGGTGATTCCACTGGATTCTCATAGCATTTATTGCCTTACAAAGCAGATGTTGCCATGTATTATTATTCTTATTATCAACATGAATTCACCAGACACTGGCATCATGTTATTTGGAAATTCCAATCACTGGAGTTGTAAGCCACATCAATTTCTTTTCTTTTTACATTACTCATTCTCAAGTGTTTTGTTACAGCAACCTCTGCAACCCCTCCTCACCCATTGTATTTTTCCCACACTGTACCTAGAAATATTCCCCTTCACAGCTTGCTGGGCGAGAAAGACATTTTATTCATTAGGAGACAGAAAATATAAATCAAACATGAGTGACTAAAGTAATGCCAGCAATCTTGCAGGTGGTGTGATTGCTCAGTGTGATATTTCAAAATCTCTGAAGAGAAAGCCAAGATAATGGAGTCAGTCAGGGTGACACTAAACTGGGGCCTGGAGAATGGCAGCCTTTTCATTGTGACATGTTTTTATGTGTGAATTTTTATGTGTGATATTTATGTGGCATCTATTTTAGAATTATAATCCAGGAGCTCTGGCATGCAGATTTTTTTTAAAAAATTTCTGTAAGCTCTTTTGGGTTTTGAGTTTTCTACAACACTTGCCTGAGCTAAAGTTTCTCATGCATGAGAGAATTAAAAATTTAAAAAGCAATTATAGACCGTGTGAAATTCAAAGATGCCAGAGACATTGTAATAGTCAGGGTTCTCCAGAGAACAGTCAGCAGTGTGGGTGTGTGTGTGTGTGTGTGTGTTGTGTGTGTGTGTGTGTGTATGTGCGTGTGTGTGCATGCCCATGTGTACACATGTATGTGTACAGATTTATGATAAGCAATCAACTCTCATTCCGGGATTTGCAGTCAGTATACTGGAGACCCAGGAGGGCCAGGGCTGTGGTTCCAGTCTAAGACCAAAGCCTGAGGACCAGGAAGAGCTGCTGTTTCTACCTGTGTCCAAAGACAGGAAAGAGGCGATGTCCTGGATGAAGGCCACCAGGCAGGAGCCATCCCCTCTTACCTGGTGAAGGTGAGCATTTTTGTTCTGTTGAAGTCTTTAACTGATTGGAGGGCAATCTGTTTAAGGAACCCAGTCAACCATTCAAAGGCCAATCTCATTCAGAAGCACCTTCTCAGATACATGTGGGATCATGATGTTGAACCAAATGTCTTGACACTTCACGGCCCACTCAAGCTGACACAGGAGGTCACCATGACAGACGTCTGCCGACCAAGTGCTAAAGTGGGAGTCAGGAGGTCTGTGAGGTGAGGCGTTTAAAAGGTCAAAGAGGCAAATTCCTAGCATGAGCTGTCATCTCCTTGCTATTTCATCTATGCTTTTGTGAGTGGGTAGGCTTCACGTCACTTAGGTAATGTCCAGTTGTTCGTCTGCATGCTGGGCTTGTGGGTTTGCAAAATGAAATTTTGTTCCCTGTCCATAGGGCCTATAGGAACCCACTGAGGATAGCATGCTGACCTGCAATCAGGCCTCCTGGCTTTTAATTTGGATTTGGCCACCTGTTTGTTGTGAATCTGCGCAAATTATTTGAGCCTCATTTTTCTTATTTGTAAAATTCCTGAATTAGGCATAACCTGAGTAATCTAAAAGGTCTCTTCCAAACTACAAATCTTAAAATTAATAGATGATGTGGAAACGTCACAGAAAACCAAACAGATTTTTTTTCCTGTTGAATTCCTGGGCTAAACATGGACATAAGCACACAAAATAGGCGAAGAATTTTTGCTTCTTAGTGCCATTTATTTTTATTTTATTTTGGATACTTAGAAATGATGAGTTTCTTACTTCCTCATTTGGAATGAATTCTCTTCTAAGTCATTGCTTCAAAACTTTATTATCTTGCTTTGGTTATCTGTCTGAAATGCCATAAAGAGCTTTGAAACTAAGTTTCTTTCTTTCCATAGGAATCAAAATACATTTGTGGAAACATCTGACACCCTGGTTATGAGATAATAGTTGTTAGTTCATAACTTGTAAATTCTCGATTTCGGAACTCCAGGGCAAAAACCAAGCTCATTATCTGATCCGTTGGTTTTGAATCCAATGATGACATGCACCAAGAAGACAATCTAGAAGGCTGATTGACATTGTGAGGATAGAGAAAACTCTAACCTGAATTACAGTTGGAGTTATAGGACGCAGGATAGAAGACACATTTCCTATTGCTGTTTTCTTTTGTAGAGAAGGCAAATAATCTACTGCTTAGAGATTAGTCTGCTAACTTCATAACTTCACCCTTGAACTTCAATCTCCACGTTTCAGGACCACACAGGATGTCAGTGACGAGGCGAAGGCTATTGATCAAGATCCTTGCGGAACCGCCCACACATTCTTCATAGAATCAGGGCTGACAGAGTGACACACTATATGTTTTCACAATGACATAGAGATTGAATATGGAAAAGTTAAATATAAATCTTCGTGGAAGTTTCAGTAATTTTTAATAATTTGTTCTTTTGTGGCATGCATATGTGAATGATATATTTGCCCTAGAGTAATATGAATTCATTTCCCCACATCTGTAATATCTGCAGTAAGCTAAATTAAAAATGCATTTGTACTTGTACAGTTAAATGATCATATTTAATGAAATGTCAGAGATGAATCTTAGCAAATAGTCAGGAAATTATTTTAGAGAGTACGGCATTTCATTACTAGCAGACAGGGCAAAGCAAAGTGATTAAACAAATGGTTTACTGCTCTAAGGTGTTGGCTGCCCAAGAAGAATTCAGAGCCAGTGTGTGCGGTCGATAGACAAATGCTGCATTTTCTGTCTTTGCCCTCTCTTCTCCGGCTCTTCTCTACCTGCATGGAATCTTAAGTTGAATAGTAGCTCACATTAGGAGAGTGGCAGACTTTCCCCATACAATAAGGGAATTCTGCCAGTAGGAAAATGATATGATGATTAGGCATCCTTCTCCATGAGTTCCAAATTTGTATAAGTCCATTTTCCATTACTATAACAAAATGCATGAGGATGGACAGCCTTTGAAGAAAAGAGGCTTATTTTGCTCTCACTTTTGGAAACTGAAAGTCCAAGATCAGGTAGTCTCGTTTGTTCAACTTCTGTGAGAGCCTCATGGTGGACAGCATCATTTCCAACTGAATCTGGGTGTAATCAAAGTGAAACTGGCAAGAGATAGGAAATTAGTACCTGAGCTGTGGGTTAGAACAGGGTGAAAGAAGATGGGCAATAGTATAGGTGGTAAGAAGAAGTGGAGAAAGAGAAGGGGAATCAAGTGAATAGCAGGGAGTCTGATGGGAGTGTATTGGTCAATTGAAAGGGTAGAGTGTTACCATTATTCGTCACTAGTACAGGGCCACATCCATACAAATCCATCCAGATTGCATACAGATGCAATTTGATGTGCCACCAATCCAAAAGTTAGAATAAGAATTTTCAAGTATTTTGGATTGTGTTATAGGTTGGTTTATGTCCCCTTAAAACATATGTTGAAGTCTCAACCCTTTGTACCTTGGAATGCACCCTTCTTTGGAAATGGTGTTGTTGTAGATGGAACTAGTAAAGAAGAGATCTTACTAGAGTAGGGTGAGATCTTCATGCAGTGAGCCTGGAGTCCTCTTATGTGAAGGTACGTAGGGAGGTGGCTAGTGATAGGCGGTGATGGGCAGCATGTGGTTGCAAGCCAACTTGTCCCTAGGATTAATAGCCACACGGGAAGCTGATAAGAGACGGGGAAGGATTCTTCCCTAGAACCTTCAGAAACGGTGTGGCCCTGCTGACCTTGGGCCCTTCCAGAACCGTGAGAATAAAGGTCCACTGTTTGAACCACCCAATTTGTGGTACTTTACTATGGCAGCCCCAGGATCTTAATGTGGTCAGAAAAAAAAAAAAAAACACAGCTTGAAATGATGGAATTGGGAAGCCATACTTATCAATCTATTGAAATTTTTCTTAAGGAAATTACATGATTTTCCATTTACATTTTTTATACTGTCATCTGGAACTTGGGTGAGACAAACGGGACCTAATTAAAAGGGCTGCTGAAAAGTTGAGTAATTAAGATAAGTAAACTTTTAAGGCAATATTTTAAAAATAAAATTCTGACCAAAACATCAATGATGAAGAAAATATGAGCGTTTTACATACAGGATCAGTGTTAGGAATTTTTGCTCTCGTCTTTATGTGGCATTGCCAACATCTACATAACACAAATAAGTTTACAAATGCTTATAATGAAGGACATAAATGTAAGAATGTGCATATAATATATAATATATGATATATTTTTTTTAGTTTTTATCTCAGGCAGACCCCAAAAGAAATGGCATGGTAACAAGAAATGAATTCCTTTTCAACATGTGAGGACTTGGGACTGTATCTGGACATTGGAAAGACCAGATCAGTGACATCAGATTACAATGGAAGCTCAGTTAAGTCTTGTTCAAATATGAAATCTGCATAAAAAAGACAAGCTGCTATAATCCAGTGGGTGAAGGGAATTAGATTCTTTGGCCTTTACCACATGACAGTAAATGACAGCATAATAAATAAAGCAAAAATGATTTCCGACTTGTATTTTTCACATCATATCCCGGAGGCACTTGGCTATTGGTACAAGTATATTAAGTGTAGGTCTGATTATTTCCTAGGGAGAGATGACAGGGGCAGATTCTGCAACAGGGGAGCTACTGGCCTGTGTTTGGTGGCTAATGTTTATTGGGTACAGACTTCCAAAGCTGGGGCAAGATCAATAGTGGAATTAGGAGAGACCCAGTGTGGAAGATTTCATCATGCATCTAATTCAGCTGGACTTTCTTTCAGTTGCTTAAAATTATTGTTGGGTATTTGTTCATCACTGGAAGATGGCTATTCAATCCTCTCTCATCCTCTGAAAGGACAAGTATCACTACAGTGGCCAATGGACAGGACTAAGATATGGATTTTATGATTGAGAGGAAATGAATAAAGATAGAAATAATTAAACAAAACATGGAGATCTGTGTTGCTGGAAAATGTTATTAATTCCCTTTTTGGTGCATAGTTCTATGAATCGTAACATATATACAGATTCACGTACATATTGCCAGAATCACAGAAAAAACAGTCACATTCTTTAAAATTTGATTCTATCTTTTCTTTGTAAAGTTTCCTGTTATTTAGGCCTGACTTTTTACTCAATTCTTGTGCTTTAAGATGTGGTTCCATCTAGTGAATGTTCTGAAAATTTATTTTACTTTTAATAATTCCAACCTATCTAGGTTTTGGATTCTCTGGACTTCAGGTTAATGGTTTAATAAAAGATATTTGATAAAAGGAGGAATCCACGGAGGTGGGGCCATTGTTGGAACAGAATGAGATACTAAACCACACTCATCCAAGAACAGTATAAACCACTGTGTGTGAGAGTCGGGGCACGCGCTCAGCTTTTAAGGAGTATTTAGTGTTACAACACAAAATTTCTTTCAACAACAGTATTTTTATATCCAGTATTTTTGATAATGCGGAAAGGGTTCAGATATTCTGAATCACTTTTCTTTAATAGTTTTTTTTTTTCATTCTAGCTATTTCCAAGTGTAGGGTTCTGTGGCATTAAGCACACATTATTGCACCACCATCACCATCATCCATCTCCTGAACTTCTTCATTTTCTAAAATGGAACACTGTACCCCTGAAACCTAACTCCTCATTCCACTCTCTTCCCCAACCCTGGCCACCACTAGTCTACAATCTACCTCTGTGAGTTTTACTACTTTTAGAACCTCACATAAGTGGAATTATATTGTATTTGTCCTTTTGTGGCAGGTTTATTTCATTTTGCATCACCTCCTTGGGGTCCATTCATATCTTTCTGTGTAGCAGAGTATGCTTCCTTTATGACACTGAATCATGTCCTGTGGTCTGTGTAGTCCCATTCTAGCGTATCCTGCCTTTTGTCTGTCAACAGACGCTTGGATTGCTTTAAACTTTTGCCTATTGTGAAAAATGCTAAGAACATGAATGTACAAAGACTTCTTTGAGTCCGTACTTTTAATCTTTGAGGGTATATACCCAGAAATAGTACTGCTGGATCATGGTAATTCAATTTTTAATTTTTTTGAAGACCCAGTGAATATATTTGAGACAGTTTTAAAGTTTTCTCCTAGCAAGTCTAATGTCTGTGTTTCTTCGGGGGTGGTATTTGGAGATTTATTTTGTTCCCTTGAATGGGTCATGCTTCTCTGTTTCTTTGTAAATTCTTGTAATCACTTAATCGACGCATAGTAATGGCACATATTTATGGCATACAATGTAACATTTCAATTGTAATCATTTGTTGAAAATTAGGCATTTAAAAGACAAAGAGGGGCTAGGATTGTGGCTCAGCGGTAGAGTACTTGCCTAGCATCTGTGAGGCACTGGGTTCGATTCTTAGCACCATATATAAATTTAATAAATAAAATAAAGTTCTAAACACACACACACACACACACACACTCACACTTTTTTTTTTTTTTTAAAGACAAAGAGCCACCTTTCTTGGTCTATGTAGACTGGTGTGAAAGGCCTTCACTAATTAGTGCGGTGTGTGCTGAACCTTGGGGTCAGCCAGTGAAGACTTGGTCTTCTAAAATCTGTTCTAGGTGTGTATCTGAGTGTGTGTGTGTGTGTGTGTGTGTGTGTGTGTGTTTAAATTTCCTCCATATGCACAGCTACACTTAAATATTTTCAACTTCTAGAGAGTCTCACCCTAGCCTCTTCCTTGAGGCTGAGATGTCCTATCATATTCCTCTGCTGGTACATTTAGATATGTCCAGGTCTGCAGTGCCTCTGCAGCTCTCAAACACCATCTTCCATTGCTTCTCCAGTTTGAGATATGCAGAATGCTGCCAGTCTCTCTATGAACGCTGATTTAGCTGAGACGGTCATTTAGGTAGACCACAGACAGTTTAGAATGTTAGTTCTGCTCTGATCCTTGTAGCCCTGTGTTGCTCTTGGGAGAGAAAGGAGCAAACAAGCATAAGAGGCACCACATTGGCTTTCTCTTGTCTGTATTTGACAAAGGATGTTTTATTAAGTTTTTAAAAATGCAATTTAGGGGCTGGGGTTGTGGCTCAGAGGTAGAGTGCTCGCCTAGCATGCATGGGGCACTGGGTTCAATCCTCTGCACCACATAAAAATAAAGATATTTTTAAAAACTTTTAAAAAATGCAATTTAATATTTAATTGATGCATAGTAATTGC
This sequence comes from Ictidomys tridecemlineatus, assembly GCF_052094955.1. NCBI lineage: Eukaryota > Metazoa > Chordata > Mammalia > Rodentia > Sciuridae > Ictidomys > Ictidomys tridecemlineatus. The sequence continues at coordinate 140,947,604 of NC_135484.1, forward strand.
ACATATTTATGGCGTACAGTGTAACATTTCAATACCATGTATACAAGACTTAATGATCAGATCAGGGTAATTGGCAGATCTATTTACTCAGACATTTATCATTTCTCTGTGTTGGGATCATTCAAAATTTTCTCTATTAGCTATTTTGAACTATTCAATTAAATGTTGTCAAACACAGGTATCCTACTGTGCTGTAGTGTAATGCCGGATTCATGGGACCCCCAATAGGCCTCCGGGAGCCTAATCCGATGCAATCACACAAGAGTCTTTACTGCAAGCTCCAGCCTGGACTCACAACCGTTCCCGACGCAGCGGTCCCAGGGAGTGAGTCTTGGTCCTTTGTACAGTGAGATTTTATAGGTTTTGGGGGGATTCTCTATGTGTCACAACATCATACAGTAAATCATTCCATACTGTGGGAAAGTCAAACAACAGCTCTTAACATTGATTAGCACATTCACTGGTGGGAACAAGTTGGGTAGGGGTGATTGGCTAGTACAAGAGGGGGGTTCCTTTGAACTGATTGGTTTAGGCCACGAGGTGGGTATGTGCTAAACTCCATGGTTTCCCAACATGTTATAAACCACCATAAACTACTGGGGGGTCATATGGCATCCCAGGTATTTTCCCTGTCTCATGCTGATTGGTGGTTGCTAGGGGGTTGCTATGGGTCCTCACCTAGCCTAAGTGAGTCAGGGACACCTGGGGCCACCGCAGACCTCTCCTGTTATTTACAGACAAACAACTCAGCAGGTGGGTATGTGCTTAGGAGTGCTCTGTGGGTTTTTCCAAGGACAAGGGTCACGCCCCCTTCCTTAGGATAGGCTTTGAGGTAGAAGCTGCTGTTATTTACTTATTTTCAAAAATGGAGTCACATCAGTTTCTCAGTAGGACATTAGAAATTCTTCTTTACCTACACCCCTGTACCCATTTACCAGCCTCCATCCATCTGTCCCTTCCCTCCACCCTTCCCAGATCTTGAAGCCCACTAATCTACTCTCTAGTTCTTTGAGGTCAACCTTTGTAGCTCACACAAATGAGTGAAAACATGTGGTACTTATTTTCCTGTTCCTTATTTCTCTTAAAACAATGCCCTCTGTCCCTTTCATGCTGCTTTCAAATAATAGAATTTCATTCATATTTTTTTGTGGCTGAGTAATATTCTATTCTATGTATGAACCACATTTTCTTTATTTATTCACCTGTCGATGGCTATCTAGGTTGATTGAATGAATATTTTTTGATTGATCATTTGCTTGGTTGCTTAGATCTTTGACTGTTTTTCAGAGTTGTTAGAAAGTCATTCGGAGTTAGTTTCTATATGTTGTTTTTGTTGGTTTTTTGTTTGTTTGTTTTGTTTTGTATTTCCATGGAGTTCTGGGGCTTCTTAGTCTGGCATATCACCGATCTCTCTTTTCATAATTTAATAAGAGTAAATGACAGGATTCATTTAATAAAGGTGTAGAGTCTAATTCTGTGGTCTCTCGTGTCTAGTAGTCATCAAGTGTGTTTCACAGAAAAGACATTATCACCAAAAAAGAGATTGGGTGCATTCTAAAACCTGAAGAACAGCATTCATAAACTGATATTAGCCATTAAATCTCTCAGAGATTTAATAATAAAAGTATCCCTCTTGTTTAAAACACTATATATTAAAAGAAAAACAAAAGATCAGTTTTCACTAGGTTCTTATAAAATGAGAAATCCGATGCCCTGGATGTTAAGAGAAGCACTAGCAGGCGTAAGGATGTGTTAGAGGTTGCAGAATGAGGCAGGGTGAGATTTCAGGCTGGTCACATTTCCGCCATCAGTCAGTGACAACCTTCTCACATGCAGGGTGCGTGCGTTGTGGTGTGTTTGTGAAGAACTCCACAGTTCCATGGTTTTCTATCAGAGGACTGTTTCTAACCCCTGAAAAAGGGGGTGGCCAGGATTAATGGTGCACTAGGTTTGGTTTCTGTGTTCTAAGACCTCGAAGGAATGGCAAAGGTGAAGTATCTTAAGACACAGCAAAAACAAGAGCGCTGTTGACCTTGCACAGAATGGGCTCCTTCTCCACCTGTCCTGGGTGAGAGTTTGCTTCTGATGCTTTGGAGGATACCATGGTGGGAAAGTTGGTTCCACTGACATGAGATGTTTGGAAATGCCTTTCTCTATGATAGTTGAAACTGGCTTATGGGCTGAGTTTCTTGATTTTTGGATGTCTTAAAGGAACAGTGCTATTTTCCATTCACAACTTTAAAAAAAAATTTGCATTGATTAGCTTTTTTTTTTTAAAAAAAAGTGCTAAAAGATGCTTTTTAAAGTTAAAACAAAATTTAAAGGATTCATCGAGATGAATTTTCAAGAAATTGGATAAATTAGTTGTGTTTCTTGTGTCATTTATATGACCCCAAACAAATGAAAGGAAAAAAATTGGGCAATTCACCAGTGTACACAAAGACAGGTGGTATTTTTGACACATTTTCCAGCATCAAATTAATGAAATAACTGATTACTTTGATTCTTCATACACAAAGCCCCAGAGCTGTCAAATGCTAGAGAGTAGCACAGCTAAATTCATTTGCTCTTTACAGGAAATGGGGGGCCCAAACTATTTGGAATATTGAAGGCAGACATTGAAAATCTACTTAAAGTTGGCTGGTAAGCACATGTAGTTTCTTTTATTTCCATTTGCAAAATAAAATGGAAGACAGTCTCCAGTTTAGTAGAAAGGATTAACCTACATTTGTTAATATAGTTAATATAGTATTTTATATGAAATTTTTTTTCAATGCATATAATTTGTTATTGATTCTTTCATCCAACAAATATTTTTCAAGTTCTTGAACTGTGCCAGCCCTGGGAGACACTCAGAAGAAGACAGAGTTGGAGACTATACCCTTGTTACCACATGCTCGGTCCTTGTCCCCAATGCCACTCCAATAACGAGGACACTGTTTTGAGAAAAAGGAAAAAGAAGGTTTATTGCTTTGCTAGCAAAGGAGAAGCACAGGGGACTCCTGTCCCAGAGGCTGTGATTCTGCCCATCTGGCAGGGGGGCTTTTAAAGAGGTGATTCAAAGGCTACATTTCACGTGTTCTCTGTTGGAACTGTCATTCACTTGTTAATTTGGGAGACAGTCATTTCTGAGATCTTCTGGTGCCATCCCCCAAATCTGGATTCCTAGTTCCAATGGGGTGTGTGTGTGTGCTCAAGGACAGATCACTCTGCTTAGGATGGGGGAGAAAGGTAATCCCATTTTCCCTAAGATTAGGGAAGGGGAGAGATTTGGGAGGAGCAGGGAGACAGGAAGAGAAAGAAACTGTCTATTTTAAGAAAAAGTCGCAGAGGTAGAGCAGCAAGGGTTATATTGAAAGCATAAAGTGCACCACTGTTAGTTACACCCTCAGGGAACGTGCTGTTTTGGAGAAATACTTGGTAGTGATGGTAAACAATGTGGAGGTTTTAAGAAGGTCAAAGACAAAGGTCTAGGAAGCTCAGAGAGACAGACAGAGATAGAGATGGAGGGAGCAGGGAGAGGAGAGGGACAGAGGTAGGAAGGAGGAGGAGGAGGACCTTCTGCAGGGCAGGGAGTGGTTTTGGGGGGAAAGATGGCATTTGACGTGAGTCTTGAAGGATGATTTGGAGACGCAGGGATGGGAAAAGTCCCCTCTGGCAGAAAACACAGTAAGTCCAGGAGAGATGGTGTGGGCTTCACAGGGCAGGCCTCCTTTGGAGCTGGAATAGGGAATGGGCCTGGGAGGTTTGGAGTAGGCTGGACAAGAAAGAACGCATTAGAAGGCGTGGGGCAGTTGTTCTGCAGTAGGCAGTGATGGTTGCTTTCGAGGTTGTCATGTTTTTCAATCCCTAAGGCAACTTCCCCCCAAAAGCTTGTTATTTCCACTTTGTTATTATTCTTTCTCTAAAGTGTTATTGTCTCTCTTAATAAATGGGAAAACCAAGGTGTTCAGAAATGAAGGGACCCGCTAGAGATTGCCATGGATTAATTAGCAGGTTCAATTTGAAAGGGTAAAGTTTCTAAACTGGAAAGCTTGAATGTAAAAGATTAGGTATTATTAAGTTCCTCTGTTACACCCAGATTCCTGAGATAGTTAAGACAACGCTCTGGGCTCTGGGCTGCTCTCCCTTCTTGAGTGAGCACGGAGCCCCAGCGCACTGGAATGGATCCCCAATAAATCCCCTTTTGCCAATTGCATGGAGCCTGTCTCTTGTGTGGTCTCTTTCTCCGATGCTCCGCGAACCCTTACAAATTGACTCAAGTCCAAACTTTTTCCTGTGTGCTGAACGGCCTTGGATGAAATACTTGTCAGGAAGCTGGTGGCCGCAGGCAGGCTGGGCTGGAGGAAATACGACTTATCAGTTTTATCCCCACTGAAGCAGTGTGCTAATGCATGTCCAAGGAAAATTTAACTTATAATACAGATGCTCCTGGGCTTCCATGAACCCTGGGTAGCTGAGGAAAAAGTTTGCACTTAGAAAATGGTGAAACTTTCTTAGGTGCACCATCAATTACTGCGCTAAGCATGTTAGCAGACAGGAACTCAATAAATAATTGCAGCAATTGGAAGCTTGGTGTTAATTTCACAAAAAGGAAAAACTGGGACTTAGTTGCTGAGAGCCATAGCCAAGTAGGAATGACGCATGGCATTTTTGGGTTGAAAGGTGACCCTGCTCAGGGATTAAGGTGGCTCCGGGTTTAGGGTGGATCCTGCTGGAATAGGGCGGCTCCAGGTTTAGGGCAGATCCTACTGCCTCAGGCACCCACTCCTTGAGTTCCCATTGAGTTTTCTGAGAGAATTGATACCCAGAGCCTGGGGGAGGCAGTGTATTTTCCCAGAACGTGTGTGTGGAGTGTCGGTGAGAGTTCAGGAATAAAGAGTTGCTGTTTGAATCTACAAGGCTTTGTGGTGGCTCGGTTATTTTGTGCCCAGCCAGACTGCGGCACTTAGTGAAGTCATGTCACCTGGTCAAGAGGCCAAGAGTTGACTTATAGAGTTAATCGGGGCAGGTCGTCTTCAAATCTAGGCTTGCTTTCATAACTTTTTTTCTTTCTCTTGCTATTGGCATAAAAAGTCAAAAGAATTTTGATGGGAAAAAATGACTCCAGGAGCATGGGGTAGAGTATGTGCTTAGCCTGTGTGAGACCCTGCACAAAATCAATCAATCAATCAATCAATCAATCAATAGAATGGCTCCACCAAATTCAGCCACCTGTGAAGGCAGCTTTGTCTGGGACCACAGATGCCCGGTGAATGTCCCCACCCCAGCTACTCTGTGCAAGTTCCCTGACTCTTCTCAGCATCTCTGCTCCCCTTTGTCTTCTTTCACCTAGAGCTTCTCATGACATCTTTGACGGCCACCCTGAGGTACACAGGTCACTTTGACAGGGTGCCACAGCCGTGATGGAGCGTGGCTTTGCAAGGCTCAGGAGTCTCTAGAGAATTTCAGTTTGCTGTGCCTTGCTGGGGACCCAGGGGATCGCGGCTGGAGAGAGGCTTTGACCTTCACCAGCTTCTTATTTGCAGAGACCTTGGCAGTTTGAAAACGTCCCTCCCTCCCTCTCTTCCTTCCTCTTTTCTAAAAATGAAGGGAAAAGGTCATGAACGCAGTGACTCATTGTTGGCACAATTATTCCTATTTAGACCCTTTTTATTTTCCCCTTTTGATCGTTTTCCCTAACCCCTAGCGCTCGCTGCCTTCTCATTTCAATCGGGTTCGGCGTATTGATGGAGGGACTGCTATGTGCAGCCCTACTAAGTGTCCTAACACTAATGTACAGTTTTCGAGTCCGGATGGGAGACGATGAGGACTAAGTGAACGAATGTGACCCTGGATGTCTTGCCTCCTGTATTTTCCCCCATAGGTGCTGGTTACTTGGAATGGCACCCACAACAGTCCTCATGGAAAGCTGAAGAGCCAAAGAAGGTCAGTTGCTTTAAGCTACAGTAGCTTCTTGGCAATTCATAGCGCTAATTACTGCTGATACAGATTGCACAATGGATTTGTTATAAGCATCTATAATTCCATTAGTCATGCTCTAGTTAAAGAACAGAGTCTCTGGATATACTTTATATCCTCTATGGATAGCTTACAGTTGCTGAAGGTCCCTGGGTAAAAACAGCAATGCACCCTGTCCTATGGTGACTGATGTGTCATCATAGGACATCCTTAGACACAGGGCTTCTTTCGGCCAGAATGGGAAAGAAAACAGAATCGGAAATTATGTTGTTAGTAAGTGAGCCCTCTTTTCTCATTCTTGCCAAATTCCTTTATTATTTATTTATTTATTTATTTATTTTATAGTGGTAGGTATTAAACTCAGGGCTTCCTGCACGCTAGGCATTTACTCTGCCATTGAGCTACATACCTAGACCCTGAAAGTCCCTTTTTATTTTTGACTGGCTCTAGTGAATTAGGGAGAAGTCTAAAATAGTGATTTTCTGAATTTCCTTTAAGTTTGAGAAAGCATAGCTGTTATCATAAATTTACAATAAATTAAGCTGCTTACATTTTCTGATCAGGAGGACCATCTTTATTGGTTGGTGTGACTGTGAGTGAGTGTGTAGAATTCTTTTTCTTTCCCTGGGACTATACCACAAAGTGGGTAGTGGTTGGGTTACTTATAAAAGCCCCTGGATTTAAAAGAATGTTGGTGAACTAAAGACTAAAATGAACTTCAACCTGGGACTTTTGTATAGACTGAGTAGAGACAAGTTGGTTCTGGTATTCTTAAAAACTCCCAGAACTTTGCATCTTTTAAATCAGTGCCTGTATTAGTTCCCTGCTGCTGCTATAACAAAGTATCAACACCTGGGGAACTTAAGAAAACCGAAATTCTCTCTCAGTTCTGGAAGGCAGGCGTCTGAAATCCAGGCATCTCCAGGGCTGTGCTATCTCCAGAGGCTCCAGGGGAGAATCCTTCCTGTGTCTTGTGGCTCCGGACAGCCCTTGACTTGTGGCCACAGTACTCCAACCTAGTGGGAAATGTGGTCCCATTTCCTCCTCCTCTTTCAATCTGTCTTCCATCTCTCTCTGCTTCTCTCTTGAACGGACATTTGTTGTCAGATTCGGGGGCCACCCAGGTACTCCAGGATGTTCTCATCAGCTTGAAATCCTTACCTTAATTACTTAGGCAAAAAGATTCTTTTGTCCAAATAAGGTCACATTCATAGGATCTAGCGATAAAGATTTGGCCATATCATTTTGGGAGATTCTATTCAAGCTGTTACCAAGGCTTTCAAAGTTTTTATTGAATCACAGAAGAAATACATTCCACAGTGTAACTTAGGCCCATTGTTCACGGGGGAGATAAGGAATTTCACGAAAGAGTTCATGTCCTATGAAAGAAGAAGTGCTCTGTTCCATTCCATTCCATTCCATTCCATCCCATTCCATTCCATTCTATTGAATTCCTACAAAGCCCTAAACTGTCAAAATCCATTCTTGGCGTTACCAACTACTGTTCTAGATCTCAGATGATCCTGGGCTGTATCAGAATGTCCAGACCCTCTCAACCGGGGACACTTCCTTGACTTGGATTCCTTACAGCCAGCAGTCTTTGAAGGAGAGGGTGGGGAGGTAGATGGTGTGCTCAGCACACTGCGTTATTTGACGACTTCTTAATTATACTTAATGCAAATCACCAATATTTACCGACATCTGTTCACGTACCCAGCATTGTATTAGATGAGAACCAAGAAAGGAAAAAAATTACACAAACCCACCACTGACATACCCTAAATTCTCTTCTGTGCCGTGCCACACACATTATTTTAAGTGTGCCTTCTTAATCAGCAATTGCTCTGCCAAGGCAAATAGCGATATAAAGATACTCTTATTAAATTTTCATATTTTCTTAAGTACTCAAAATACGGCGTCTCACCGAAGCACCTAAATTCATGCTTTATGAATTGTTTTAAGAGGATTTGCAAGCAATTAGCGGAAAGCCATTTCAGAGAAGATGATAATCTGAATTTCTCATAATTGTGTGTGGACGTTTTAAACACCTTTGCAAGAAGGACTGTACGTGTAAAAAACAGAGACAAAAAAAATTCTGCTTCCATTTCAAGCAGGTGATGTAAGAGAACTGAAATCCATGATTAAGAAAAATGAAATTGTATAAATTATAGCAGAAATGCCTGTCATCGCCAGTATTAGCTGCTAAAATACCTCCAGGGGGTTAGATTAGAAAAAGAAAATTACTTATCTGTAATTCTTATTCTCTTTAGGTAGCAATTATAATAGATATACACTCTTGGGTGTAAGTCATTGGTGTGAGAACCAGGAGTAGACTCAAGTCAGCTAAAGAATTATAACCCTCAAGGATGGGGCGCCCTGGGACCTCAAGGGCAAAATGTCTATGGAATGTCATCGCCCCGCATTTCATTCCTCTCTGACCATCGAGAAGAGCAGGCGGATTTGGTCCCTTGGAAGAAAAGAACGACTGAGTGGATCTATTATTATTATCACCGTATATTAAGTGTGTAAAGGTCTAGCCCTAGGCAAAATTGGTGAATTGGGTCTACTCATTTTCTCTGCGCCTCCGCACCTACTTCAGGAATCCAATACCCACGTACTTGCCGTCTCCCTCCCTCGGTTCTGCTCTTAGGAAATACCTCATTAAACTTATTTACATCAAAGCCAAGACCTTCTCAGCAGGAAGAACCTTCGAGAAGGAACAAGGAAGCAGCCAGAGGCCTGGTCCTGGTTTGGCCACCCACCTGGTCCTGGGATGCCAGGTAAGCTGTGTCACCTATGTTGAGGTCCAGCTAGGACTGATTCCTAGGAACATGAACAGGAGAGAAGATTAAAAAATGGGCTAAGTTTAGACTGGATTGTCAGGATGAAACTGTTACCCTGGAAAGATGGTCTTTTACACTTGGCAGAATCAATGAATGCTTCATCCCACAGAAATGCAGACTCACGGTGCCCATGGGGACGCGAATAAGGATTTGGGGTGCTGCGTTGGTTTGATTAGAACCTCTGAGATCTGAAAAAGATGCTTCGTCGCTAGTGGAGTGTATCTAGGGGTTAGTATGGCTCTATGGATTGGATTGGTTTGTACCCCAAAAGTTCGTGGGGTGGAATCTTGTAATGGTATGGAGACGTGGATCCTAACGGGAGATGACTGGTCATGAATTAATGCCTCCCTTGTGAGATTAGTTTCTTGAAACTGGATTAGGTTTGGGGGGAATGTTGAGAGCCACAGCCAAAGGGGCCCCAGCAAACTTCCAGCTGCCGGCTGATGATTGGCTCACAGCGGCCCCAGCAACATCTAGCTGATTGGCTCCTCTGCGGTGATGTTCATTGGGCTGTTTCCCTGCCCTTCAGACTGCCAGCTGATGATTGGCTCACAGTGGCCCCAGCAACATCTAGCTGATTGGCTCCTCCATGGAGCTGCTCATTGGGGGACTTCTTTGGCTCCGCCCACACAACCCAGCCAATCAGCCTCAAGAGCAGGAGGATTGTGGGAGGTGGAGAGGCTGGTGTGGGGGTGAGAGGCTTGTGGAAGCCGGTGGTGGCAGTTGGGCTCTGAGGGTTTTTTCCTGAGGAGCTGTTTTGTTTGGCGTTTGTAGTTCTAAAAATAAAGTTAGTTTCTTTTGACAAGTGGCTCCTGAATTGTGCCCAGACAGACTGCGGCAGGGGAGCAAGTTAGGTGATCCAGAACTGAATTAATTATCTGGAGGCTAGGTCGTTATAAACTGGGTCAGCTTTCCCTCTCCCTCGCACACATACCTGTTCCCTTCATATATGTCCATTTCCCCTTTCTGCTTCTCCATCGTGAGCTGACCCAACATGAAGTTTTCACTAGAATCTAACCAGATGCAGCTGTCTGATGGTGTATTTAGACTAGGCCAAAACAACAACAGAAGAAAACAACTTCTTTTCTTTACAACATACTCAGCCTCAGGTACTTTGTTATAGCAACACAAAACAGACTAAGACCTGTCGGTAGCAGGCTCATGTGAGCCCATCATCTGCTCTGGCTATAATCTTGACTCTATTCCAACCAATTCTCCTATCTGGGCCTCTCTGAGGGACACTTTCAACCTGAAGTGACTCCTATGGAGATGAGCCATTCTTTATAATGCAATATTAATGCATTTGGTACAGTTGGGTCTAGCCTGAGCTCATTTCAACACTACTCTGTGGTCCAAGACTTGTGAGCCTGTACCTGGAGACCAGAGGACTGTGTTTGTTGACCCAGGGAAGTTTTGCTTTTTTTCTTCCATGTGTCAACAAACACTGCTAATAGTTCAGGAGACAATGGAAAATGAGACAAATGTTTATCATCTGAGGGGTCGGGGACATTTCTAAATTGAAGTCCTCCAAGATTCTCTGTTGACCCCAAACAGAAAGTTTTGGAGGTCATCTCCTGGTACCATGTTAGCCTTTTCCTGGTTTCTAGTGTCCGTGTTGTGAGAACATGCCAAGAGTGGTATGTCTAGAGCGCAGATACGTGTGTAATTTTGGGAGGCTTTGAAATGATCATTTAATTAAAAAAATTTGCTCTGGGGAGTGAGAATCCAGAGTCATCCTTGGGGCACAACTATTGGCAGCAACGACCCTTGACCTCATTCTCTAAGGGTGAGGCCACAGGCAGCCACAGGAAGGAGGTGGGGGTGGGCCAGACATTAGACCAGAATCCACCAGAAGACCCAGCGACACAATTAACTTGATCCAGTTGCATTTTTTCCTACCATTTTTTCAAAAAAATTTCATATGACCTGGGAACGGTTTCTTAGTGACCCTGATCCTATGTTCCTTGGTTGACTGATTTATGATGGATTGACTGACAACCGTGGCGCTATGGGATGGAACCCAGGGCAGGCACTCTACCACTGAACTGCACTCCCATCCCTCTTATGTTTCCTTTGTATCTGGGAAGAAAGAAATGAAGCTGCTGTGCTCTAATCTATTCTCTCTTCTCAGTACTGGGTTACGGGGACAGAGAAATGTCCTCAGGAAAGAGAAGAGTCAGGTCTCCACCTTCTTTTCACATAAACCTGGTAATTAATTCCCAGATTTCCTGGGAAGTGAACCAGTGGTATTTGCTGGCAGGTGAGTCCCTATCTCTGGAACATATTTATCAGGATGTGTCTGATGGCCGGGGATCGCTTATCCTGAATTAATATGAAATGCACACATTTTAGGAGCATGGCTTCCTGCAATACCCCACACAAATCATCCATGGAAAGATGAGTATCTTGATGGAATTCTTTTGTGAGCGATGTGAACCCTGCAGACCGCTTAGCGATGTCACAGGTTCATTGAAGCTGGAGAACTTCTGGTGTAATGAGAAGGATCTGGAGAGCTTGTATCGTGGTTCTAGACCTTTCCACACTGTACCTCTGCCTCTGGCTCACCGTGGCCTCGGAATGACCACTCAAGTTCCATACTGACCAGCACCTCCGATTCATTTGTGGCCGATTGGGTAATTTTAACCTTCCTGTTACCTCATTGGCAGTTTGTTTCCTCAGTGGCAGTGATTTTCCTTAACTTTTTCCAGGTTGAACTTAATATATTGCTTTATTCTCTCTCTTGCTCACTCAACATGCATTTATTGAACACCTACTACATGCGGAACTCTTTTCCAAGCGCAGAGAGTTCAATGGTGAACTCAGAGGGCAAAAATTCCTGCCCAGGTCGAATTTACCTTCAGTGCATGGCAGGGGGAGGGGGGCTATGAATATTATGGCTGGTGTGGGCTCTCAGGACATACAAAGCTTTGGAGGCCAGGGAAAGCTTAGGGCTGTCCTCTCAAAGGCATGAGAAGCCCTGGGATGCTCCTGTGCAAAGGTGTGACATGATTCAACTTGAATTTTTCAAGCCTTCTTGATGACTTCACATTGAATTGAAAGTTACCTAAAAAACCTTTGGGGGCAAAAGGTGATGGGTCAGGAGCTTGTAGGATACAGACGACGACCATCCAGGAGGGAGCGCTGTATACTTTAGAGTTAGGGTTTTATAAAACTTCCTAGGGGACAGGGGGCAAGAAGTTTTCATGTAAGATTCATAAAATGGTCCTGGTAGTCATTTAAAAAAAAACTTAGCAATTTTATCATATAGGGCAATGACATAAGAAAGCACACATCATAAAAGTACAAATGAGTGCACTATTACAAAGAAAACACTCAGTGATGACCCTGGGGCCAAGAAATGGAGCATTGTGAGTTGAGGGGTTTGTTTCTGAGGGGGAAATCTTCTGGGCAGATCAGGACCAGCCTGGTGGCCCTTCTGTTATTTAAAGATGTAAAACATGCTGTGACTGTTGATCCTTTTCAGATACTCGTGGCAGCCAACAAAGCAGTTCATCTCTAGAAACTGGGAAAAATGAAGATGAGAGCTCTGTCCACTGAAATCATATCCAACCTCTCCCCAAACAACAGTATTTCAGAGATTCTGAAAAAATTTGTTATCTCGGCAGACGACACTTCCATTTTCATTGTTCACATTGAAGAGAGAGAAAAGCAAGTAAAAAACATACCTAGTATCTCAAGTGGAAGGTCACCTGATTTCTCTGAAAAATCTCCCTGAAAGAATGAATATTTCTAACGTCAAAAAGATACATAAACAGTCTTCACAAGAAGAAAAAGATAAGGACATGATTGGATGGTATCGCAAGTCGAGTGTCAACAAAAGATGTTTTTGTAAAACGTTAAAAATATGAACAGAAATTTTCAGCTTTAAAGAAAACATTGATTTTTCTTTCCTGAGTATAAAATTAATATGTGTGCCTGATTGAAAAACATTTTTTTTTCATGAGATTAGGTATTGAACCCAGGGCCTTGTGCATGCTAAGCAAGTGCTCCATCACTGAACTATATACTTCCAGCCTTACAAAAAAAATCTAAATCACAGAATGAGATAAAAAACTCCTCCTAATCCTACCTTTTTTTTTTAACTAATGCTGTTACTGTTACTCTTTTAGTTGTTGTCTTCTAGTCTTCTATTTATATTCAAACATTTCATTTTTATATAATTGAACTAAAGATTGCCAACACTTATTAAAAAAAAAAAAGAAGGAAAGAAATTAAGCATTGTCAGAGGCCCAGGATTCCTGAATTCTCTTTTCAACCATCCCTCACCCCTATTCTCCAAAGGTGATTGCTTTTCACACTTTCATGGTGGCCACTGTTTTGCTAACTTTATCCTTTTACAATATATATATTGCTTATTTGGTTGGGCGTCTGGCTTTTCTCCCTAGACCCTATGTCTGTGTGGCTCATCTGGGCTGTTGTTGGTGGTCGTGGCTCATTTTCATTACTGTGTAGGCTATGATATGAACGTCTCTCAATCTTTCTCCCATTCTTCTGTGGATGAGCATGTGGATTCTTCCCTGCTAGGAATGTTTTTGTACAAGTCTCCAAGTCCCTATGTAGGTGCATCTTTATACACAAGCCTAGGACAAGAACCACAGGGTCTTAGGATGGATGTTTGCTCATCTTTAGTAGGTGATGACAGATTATTATCAGCAGTGGAAGCAAACCATGTCTGTTATCAATTTACATTCCTTCCAGGAGGGTATGGGAATTACTCATGATAGGCACTCTGGTTTATATTGTCATGTTGTTATTTTTTAAGCTCTTCTGGAGGGCATAGAGCAATAATCTCAAAGTGATTTGAATTTGCATTCGTCTTCTTACAAATGAGGAGAACATGTCTTCATAAGTCTTTTGATATGTCATAGAGCCTCTTTTGTGAAGTTCTTGGTGAGGTATCCTCCTCATTTTCTAGTAGGTGGTTTGTCTTTTTCTTATTGACTTGTAAGAGTTCATATATATGGATATACATATATATATATCCATATATATGTAAGTACATATATTCAGAATATGAACAATATATGAATTCTTCATTCTCTGGCTTACCCATTCATTTTCTTTTTCTTTCTTTCTTTCTTTCTTTCTTTCTTTTTTTTTTTTTTTTTTGGTACTAGGGATTGAATTCAGGGGCACTCAACCACTGAGCTACATCTCCAGCCCTATTTTGTATTTTATTTAGAGATAGGGTCTCACTGAATTGCTTAGTGCCTTCCTGTTGCTGGGGCTGGCTTTGAACCTGCTATCCTCCTGTCTCAGCCTCCTGAGCCCCTGGGATTTTAGGCATGTGCCACCATGCCTGGCCCATTCACTTTCTTGTTGACGTCTTTTGGAGATCAGATGTGCCTAATTTTAATGCAGTCCTATCTATCAATCTTCTCCTTTATGGTTGTGCTCTTTATGTCCTGCTTAAAAAGATCTTTCCCTACCTTCCTTCCTACCTTTTCTTCCTCCCTCCTTTTCCTCCCCCTTTCACCCCCCCCTTCCTTTCTCTTTGGATACTTTTTCCTTCTTGTTTTCTAGCACCTTCTAAAGAAGTGTCCACAGAGGCACTGGGACATCATTCTTCATCACCCCTTCCATACCTCTTCCCTCAGCTCTTTCTTGGAGAGAAAGAGCTTTACCTGGAAGGATTTATGATGGAAGTCCACCCCAGGATGAGCTTCTTGAGAGCAAGGGCTGCATCTCTTCTACTTCTATTCCTCCGGTGCCTGGGACGGTGCTCCAGAGATATTTATTTATTGAGGAGTTCATAGATCATATTTTCATAGAAACACAGAGTCAAATGAGAAGCTAAAGCTTTACCCCAATGTCTGGAAAATCTACTGTCAGTCACATAACTATCGCTCTTACCAGTTTCCTTTATCAGCTAAAACACCAAGCCTGACAATGGTTCTCACCAAGGCTGACACTCAGAGTCACAAAACTCCAGGGGAGTCTGTCCCATTGGCCTGGGAAGTGGTCTGAGCATCATGAGTTTTAAAACCTTTCCAGGTGATTCTAATGGGCAGCCAAGGCTGAGGATCACCACACAAGGGAAATAGTGAGGGTGCACGATTACTATTATGGGTGCCAGAGAAGACACAGGATTTCTAAGTCTGCATTTCAGATAACCAACATATATATATTTGAATTTGCATTTGTCTTCTTACAAAATATATATATATATATATTAGCAAATATATGTATTATATTTAGAAAATTATAATATTATATTATATTATTATATTATATATATTATATAATATTATTATAATATTATATATATTATAATTAGCAAAAATGTCCGACATCGTATTTGGGACACATTCATACCATATATATATACCATAAAATATATATATATGGTATAAATGTGCATAAAATATATATATATATATGTGTATATATATATACATATATATATATATATATATACATATATATATATATATGGTATAGATGTGTCCCAAATATGATGTGGGACATTTTTGCTGATTCAAATCTAACTGGGTGGGCCACGTTTTTATTTTCTGAATCTGACAAACCTTGTGACTATAAATTAGTCCTCACAGCTGACCCTGTAGGAGCCACTTCCTCCCAGGGTCTCCCCTTCCCCTGCACTTGATGGTGTAGTGCAAAGCGCTCTGGCTGGACAGGGTTTCCTTGGGGCCTCCAGCTGTCTCTGTAGCTTTGTTCCAGGGAACAAAACCCTCACAGCTGGAAGACCTGGTGCCACACCTCCCTCACCCCCAGAGGGTGTCAGGCTCAGGCCTGCAAAATAATAATAATAAGCAATTGAAACAGCCTTTGGAGATCTTCACGGGAAACGCAAGATTGCACGAATCACAACAGTGGATACGTGACACAATTAAAACCCAAGCAGAGGACCAGGACACCCTTCTCTTTCATTTTCCTTGCCTGACTAAAGGAAGTGGTTTAACCCACTGAATGACTCATTGATGGAGTGGTACCAGAGTTGGCTGATTTGTGAAAACAGACGACACAATCTCTCCCTTCTCTCGAATACCTTCTCGACATCCGTGGTCCTTCATCTTTCACCTGACAATTGTTTGGTGATTGTTACTCTTGAGTTCCTTGTAAAGTTCTGGAAAGAAAAGACCTCTCATTCCCAGGCTTGTGGGGTCCCTGTCACGTGATAATGAGGTTTAGAACCCGTCACATCTGTAGTTTTGCTTCCACGTTGTCAGAGTCTCTGGAAATGATTTCATTTCTGTTTTTTGGGGGGATTCCTGACTGCTAGGCCCATCTGCTCTTGTCCTTGAGATTATATCGTCTTGGAGCCACAAGAAGGTTCATATGTGAATAAATCCGACAGGGTTCAGGCAGTGTCATTAAATAATGGCACTTTCCTAGCACATTGTCACTTTCTTATAACTTTGCATCTGATCTTGACAATGACCCTGACAGGTAAGGAAGGCAGACAAATTATTTTCACTGGTTTACAGAGAAGAAATACATTCAGCACAGTTAAATGACTGCGGAAAAATACATCTAGCAAATGACAAAAACCAGACCCCAGGACTTCTGACTTTTAATATTGTGCTTCTTCTAGTACTAGTATGCTCTGAGAACTCTATCTGAATGTGCAGGATCCTAACAACCCCTCAGACATCTTGTTAAAAACGTACAGATTCCCTCAGTTCTCATGTTGTGGGGTTGGGAGTGGGACCAGCCTCCCAGAAGGAGCAGAAACTTGGATTTCAAATGTATCACCGGAATTCCTGATTACAGTTCATGGAATCCCAGCCAGGTTGGAGGACAACACAGACACATGTAAGGGGAATTATTTGCTACATCTTTCCTAAGTGTCATCATTACTAAGCTTACTTCAAAAAAAATTACATTGGTTTCCTTAATAAGTACAATCAGAATTGCCAAGTGGAAGTAGAAAATGGGGTTAATTACTTACTGCTTGCTTCCATCTGTGCTTGCTATGAATGAGGACTGATTTCTTTAAGGTTTTGTTCAGTTTAACCCATGTATATAGTGGATGTTTCCTGAATATCCGTAATATGCCAGGCACTGTGCTACGTCTGGAGTTAGCAAGGATAGTCTGTACCTTTGTGAAGCTAAGCTCACACTCTATTGGGCAGATGGATGAAGAGGTATAGATTATTATAAGGCTATGGATTACCATTATTATAAGGCTATGGATTACCATTGTGGGAATACAGAAGAGGGAAAGTTCTGCTGGAGTCAAGACAGACCCTAGGAGGTGAGGCCTAGGGATTTCCTGGATGCTCATTAGTCTGCATAGTTTAATTTGTGTTGCTTGGACAAATTCAAGGCCACTGACTCTTCTAGCAGGATATTAGGCTGACATTATAAAATAAGGAATGATACCTCTCTCTCTCTCCATATATATATAGTCTGATGGGGTAAGAACATTTATAAATCAGAACCTCTCACAATTAGGACCCAAACACAAAGTTTTGAAGACCTTGTTTGGCAAGGAACTCAGATGGCTGGGTTCCCCACATACATCTTTCTAAAGGAAATTCTGCAATCAGAGTCAGCTGTGTGAGTCAGACTTCCGTCACTGTGACAAATGCCAAAGAAGAGCAACTTAGAGGAGGAAAGATTTACTGTAGCTCATAGTTGCAGAGGTCTCTCAGTCTGTGGTCGGCTGGCTCCGTTCATTTGTGCCTAAGGTGAGGCACATCATTGGGCATGTGTGGGGAGGAGGCTGCTCAGTTCATGGCAGCAAGAGAGGAGAGAGAGAGAGAGAGAGGGCGGGGGGGGAAGGGGCTGGGGACATCCTTCCAGGATGACCTGCTTCCTCCAGCTAGGTCCCACCTTCCAGCATTCCACTGAGCCATCAATAGATTAATCCACAGAGGAGGTGAGAGCCCTCCTGATCCAACACTTCCCAAGACTCCCACCTCTGAATGCTTGTGACTTTGAAGGACATTCCAGATCCCAGCCAATGACAGGTGAGCCAGCTGGGCTTGTGTCACCACCACACTGACCTCCTGGAGGAGAATGACAGTCACCAGGAGGGGAGCTGACCTTCCATACCCACATCCTTGGTGTTGAAAGAAGTCTGCACATGCACCTGCAGCTCGGGTTTCAGGTGTGTGGATGTCAGGGTGGTACATGCCACCTTTGGTGACCTGCCTCTTGTACTCTTGGAGCTCTTTCTGCCCAGCTCAGCATGATCCCTGAGTAATAACTCCCAACTGGCAACTTGGGAAAAGGCATCCAGGAAGCTTAGCAGGTGACATAGGGCTTCTCTTTGGAGTCCTCCGTGGCCCTCACTTACATTATTTCCTTGTAGAATTGCACTGTCTTATTTAATACAATTTTAATTCCTTTTCTCTCTATTAATCTCCTTCCTTTCTCTCTCCTACTCTCCTTCCCCACCCAGTGCCTAACCCATTTTTCATTCTTTGCTTTGAGAGAAACCACTATAAATAAAACCACTATAAATAAAGCCAGAGTGGTGGCAGGTATCCCACCACAGGCTGAAGTCCCAGAAGTCATGGGCGGAGAGTGCAGCTGGCCGTCAGGAGGCAGGTGGACAGCCTGGTTCATGCCCAGCATCTCTCTGCCATTATCCTGACCTCGGGCAATGCTCTTGTTTTCACTGTGGTTTGGCTGCCTGGAAAGTGGAGCTCTTTGGAGGCTGACTGCATGGAGAGGCTGGTATCCATGTAACCCTGAGACGGAGGCAGGGTTCCAGAGCAGGAACGAAGACAGAATCAGCCGAGTCCGGAGGAAGAGATGGGAGTCTAAGAAAATGACATTGAATGTGCTTTCCTCTCTGAAACTGGAAACCCCTTTTGTCACCAGGGAAGATGGATTTGCTTGAAAACGTTAACTTCTTGTTTTACAAGCATTTCTCAAAAATATTACAGCTTTTAAAATCCGGGCTCCCCAGGAGGAAGAGTGACTCACTTGTGTGGTTGGGTACCTGAAGGAATCCGGAGCAACTGAATTCTAATCTCGGATGCCTGAAAGAAGATGAGAAAATCAAAGTAGAGAAAGGAGTAGTGTTAGCCTTTTGTTGCTGCGACCAAAATATCTGACATGAACAACTTGGAGGAAGAAAAGTTTGTGTTAGTTCATAGTTTCAGAGGGTTCAGTCCATGGGCAGCCGGATCCACTGCTCTGGGTCCCAAGAACAGCATGGTGTAGGCCATGGTGGAATGGCAGAAGAGAGATGCTCAGCTCATGGCTGCCTGGAAGGGAGGGAGATAGGTAGGTAGGTAGATAGATAGATAGATAGATAGATAGATAGATAGATAGATAGATAGATAGGAGGAAGTGGTCGGGGATAAGGTATAGTCCCAAGGGCACACCTCCAGTGGCCTATTTTTCCTAGTCACGACCCACTTGCCTATTGTTTCTACCTCCTCCACATAGTCCATTCAAAATATTAATCCATTAAGTGGATTAATCCACTAAAGAGGTCAGAACCCTCATGATCCAATCACTCCCCCAAAGTCCCAGCTCTGGACATTGCTGCACGGAGGTCCAAGACTTCAACATGAGCTGTCGGGGTCTCGATCCAAACAGTGACAGAAGTGAACACGCATTGACTTCCGTGTATGTCTCAGGAATTTCACCTCCTGGTCTCATTTATTTGTGCGGGGATGGCCTTCTGACTTGGGGTTATTGTCCTCATGCTACAGATGGCAAAGAACAAGACTCAGGGAACTGAGGGAGTAGAGCGCAGAGCCAGAGAAGGGCAGAGTTGAGATTCGAACTAAATCCATCCGGCATCCACTGGGTTGAGAAAAGAGGTTGATAGCTTGCTGACTTTGGAAATGTACATGAATTTTCTAACAATATGAGGAAATGCTATATTCTAGAATCCAACTACAACATTATCAGGTGTACACGAACAGAAATGGCACCGGGAAATAGACCCTTCTGTTGAAAATGGAAGGATGTGATTAAAGTACTGTAAGTTAAGCAATTCTTAAAATTTGCCTTCCTTCCTCTCTCCCTCCCTTCCTTTTCCTTCTTTCCTTCTCATTTATTTCCTTCTTACCCTCTTTTCTACTCTCTCCCTCCTTCCTTCTTGCCTTCATATCTCTCTCTCTCTCTCTCTCTCTCTCTCTCTCTCTCTCTCTCTCTCTCTCTCTCTCTCCTTCCTCCCTCTGTATACTTCACCAGACTTAGAGATATGATGCATAATAACAGTTCCCACCCCTGAGAAGGTTCAGTCCATCTGAGGAGCTGGCCATAGAGACAATGGTGTCCTGTGGCAAGCGGGGTTAGAGAGCCTCGCGGTCCACTCTGCAGATCCAGATGAGGGAGCCAGTGGTTTTTCTTGGGTGAGTTAGGATAGAGAAAGCGAGGAGGTTGCATTTCACCTGGGCCTTGAATGCAGAGGGTGAACACTTACTCAGGGCTGGGAAAAGGGATTTGAGAAGAGAGAAGAGCTCACTTTCAGTCTAGGACATAGAGAGGACCAGGATAGCTGGACTTCAAGGGCAGTGTGAGGGCTGAGGCTGGCATTCGACCCTCTCTTCAGGAAGGGCTCGGAACGATTTTTTCCTTCCTTCTTCTCCTCCTCCTCCTTCTCCTCCTCCTCCTCCTCCTCCTCCTCCTCCTCCTCCTCCTCCTCCTCCTCCTCCTCCTTCTACTTCTTCTCTTGTAAGAAATGGAGCTTGATATGACTCCTGGAGTTGCGATAGAATTTTGAGCAGGAGCAAGAACATTTCTAAATCAGTAACCCCCACAATTCTGACCCAGACACAAAAGTTTTGAAGACCTTGCTTGGCAATGAACTCAGGTGGCTCACACACTAGCCAAGTGTCCCGGATGGTAATGCTGTCACATTGACACGTCCACTCTGCTCTCTTGGCTTCTCCACATTTTCCACAATCTAGTGTAACAAGTCACTCACCCCACGGAGTCCGCTGACCAAATTCCAAAGCAATGTGGCCGTCATCTATTTCTTCTTGCAGTGGGTACCAGGCTGTTTCTCAGGAAGTTGAATCTCTTCATTTGGTAGAACTGCCCTGGAAGGAGTGCCTGGCATTCATGATTGGGGAAGAATTCTTTGGCTTTGTGGAAACAAAGACCAACCGAATGAGAAGGGGCGATGGCCATTCATTCGGAGCTAGAGCGAGGACTTGGCCACCAGCCCATGGGTCTGGGCAGAGACTCAAAGGCAGGGCAGCAGAGTGGGGAATCTTTACAAAGGAGGGGGGCTTTAAGTGTGTCCTGAGGGAGGCTGCTGCTGTGGAGGTGCCCAGGTGGAGGTGGGGCGTCCTAGGGAGTGCTAGTGTGGGCACATTTGACTTTCTTTGGTTGATTCTAATAGAAGCAGGGAAACTGACAGTTGTTAAGTCCTGTCCTTTTGGGGCCAGTTGTTACGGGTTATTATCTGACTCTCAGGACTGTGACTGGACAGTGCCTGGCTTGCTACAAGTCCACCTTGAATAGCACCGACTGGCCCCATGGCTGGCTCCTGTTGAGGGCCAGAGCTCTATTTTTACACATGGTCTGGTCATTAGTCGCTCAGTCCATATCCATGAAGGAAAGACTAGCTTCTGGATTTCTGGTTAGAATTAAGAAGAGTCTGTTGGATAAGTGCATGGGCATATGGGGTAGAAAAGGGGCAGGATGAACTGAATGCAGAATGAAAAGGTCCAAGGACAAGTTGTGCCGTGTGTTTCCAGCAGCACTGGGTTGTAGGGCCAGCGTGGGGTCAGCTGCTGCTCCTAAAGACTGCAGGTCCTGCAGGAAGGGACACTTATTATTATTATTATTATTATTTTTTAAGATCAGGATATTGAGGGACCGCCCTGAGATGTCCCATATGGAAAGCCGGCTTCTCTATTTCCTCTGATAATCCGACCTCTCTGAAATGCAGGCCGGGAGCTGGATGTGATATTGTTGCTATAGGAAATCAAGACCCTGAGGAGCAAAGATACTTTGTTTCATGAGCCATCCAGAAAGCCCTGCTGTCAATGAGATGCAAACCACTTGAATAGAAAAGTAACTTTTCTCTTTTCTGCTCCCCATCCCTCCGTGTAGAATGATTTAATTGAAAATGGGATTTCCTCCCTCCTTTAACTAGTATCAGGTGTCCTACTCGGGTGGTTGGGTATAAGAGTCAAAATATTTTTATAACAGCTATAAACAGCTTTACAATACACTTGCTGTTTATGAGGAAGCCTGACATGTTGGGGAGTTTTCATGGCTGTGACCGGCATACAGCAGAGAGACCGGATTTTCTTATGGAGCTTAGTTAAAATGCGTTAATCCTGGTCACAAAGCCCAGTATAAAATTTTAGTGGCTTCTGAAACTGTCGCCCTGTTTTTATGTCCCCTGTCTGAATCACCCTGGAAGCCCATGGGATCCAGCAGAGATGAACGTATTTGCTTCTGTGCACTGTGTTTATGAGGCCACATTCTCTCGCAGGCAGAGAGGAGACAAGAACAGGACTTCAAATGCCGTCTTCTCAACAATTAGTGGGGTGAACTAAAACAGTCTGACTTGTGTTTTGGGTGACTCTTTCCTTGAAGTTGAAGGTCTCCCCAAGCTAAATGGTGGCTTTTTACAAAGAAAAAAAAATGTGACTATTGGGGGGGAAGATTATATTAATTGGAGATAAGATGCCTGGCTTTTCTGAGGCAAGAATGAAGGCATAATGAAATGCAGCACAAGATGAACTTGTTTGGCTGGATCAGAAAGCAAGTTTAAATGATTAGCATCCTCTTTAATAGCCCATAGCAAATAACATAGTTTAATGACCTTAATGACATAAATTCTTGTGGATTAACAATTGCTAGAAAATTATAAAGAGGTTCTCATTAAATGGGCACCCACAACCCATATGGGGAGATGATTGCAATTCAACAGTTCTTTAAAAAGCAGCTGTAAAGGAGGCTACATATTTTTCCTTATCTATGCTAAGGACAGGCCGTGAGTCCTGCCTGATTGCCAAGGGTACAGATTCAGAAATTGCACATTCCATTTCCTATTCAGTGACAGGAAAAGGCATTCCTGAGAATTCACCTCTGAGCATTTTTCATGACACCGAATACAGAGATTGTTCGGGAAGGAAAGGTGAATGAGAAATTTTCATGGGTCCAAAAGGCAAGTGATGTTTCTTTTCTATTCATTTTGCGTTGTCAGATGATTTTGTTTCTTACATCAAGACAGCAGTTATCTCCATCCCACCTGAAATTAGAGAAGTAAAAATATTGTTTTAAACCCCTCCAATGGGTAGGCTGTGTCCCTAATTTACTGTGGTCTCAGAATGGGGATCCTCCTTTAATCAGTGAAGTGGAATAATCCACCTGTCTCCTTGTTCGTCTGAAATGATGATTCCTGGGAGTGCCCTGAGCTGTCTACACCCTGTGTTGGGAACCACGCATGTTAGGGGGAAGCAGCACAACACAGCCCCACCCTCATGGACCCCACACATAAAAGAAGTTCTAGAAACAGTCACAGAGGGCAGGCAGTCACTGTGCAGTATGGCAGACTCCACCATGTCAGGAATTTCACCTGTATATAAAAGAGCCCAAATCTCTCTCTTTAGAATTTTGATGTGTATCATTATTGAATTTTAAAATCGGGAAGATTTCCGAGAGCCGTCTGTTGCAGAAGTGAATCCAGCACCTGGCCGACGCTGTGGTCTCTGGGGCTGGGGTTGCTTCCTCCCGTCCACAGCACGGGAATATATTTACAAACCACTTTGAGAGTCTTTTTGGCAGAAAGAAATGTGAATCCTCTTGGTGGGCTGCCCGGGGAAGACCACGGTTCTGCACAAAGTGATGCTTGGTGAAGCTGTGACTGCTGCCGCGGGTATGGATAAATTTCCTCATTCAAATCCTAAAATCAGATGAAATCAGACTATAATCTATGTCCCTATCACCTGTTTTTATATAGCCCAGTGATCAGAATGCCTAGATTATACGTTTCTATATAAAAATATGTAAATATACGATTGCACACAATTATTTAAGAATGAAGAAAGCCAAAGATGTGTTCTAGGCTCTAAATACTGGTTGGAATGTGATATGGGAGAAAAAGATCTGAGATTATATGAGAGTTCAGCAGAAAACAAAAGAAAAAAAATGAGATTAAAACACATTGATATACATGGCATTTATTTGATTTGAGTTTTTAATTCAAATTTTATGAAACTTGTATAATTTTTAATACAGACTTTATCCTAATACCTTTAATTACAGTGCCAGTTCATGGAGACCAAAATGAAAACAAGTGTACAGAAAACTGATGACTCATTGTGTACTAAAAGTAGTAAAGTTCCCGATATGACAAATAAACCAGTGTTGAGCTTTTTTTTCATATTTAACAGCTCCTGATCTTCAGTGTTTATCAAAATATAAAATGAAAAGAGTAGCGATCATCTTTCTCGATGGCAAATGGCACACTTGCAGGCTGAGGGAGGACAAGCTACTTCTCCGTGGACATGGGATGCTCCAGGGGCTATGGGTCCAGAATGCACCAACACCCCCAAGACAGCACCCCCCTGGGTAGTCCTCTCCATGTTTGATTCCTCGTGGTCACTTAGGCACGCTATAGGTCTTGCAGTGTGGGTTTGCCAGGCCTGAATTTCAGGTCAAACATGGCTTTGCCAGGAATTGGCTCCCTCAGCTGCCAGCTCCTGCTCCTCAGCTGCAAAATGCTTTTTCCTTTTGTCCTCTGCAGGCAGCCTGGAGAGATGGCGGCTTCTTTTCTGCAGAAGGATATCGAGGGCTGTGCCTTTCAGTTTAGTCAGGCAGTGTCTTTGGTCTCTAAACTCTCCATACCTGGCCATGTCTTGGGGTTCTTAAAAATGTGGGTTCTTAATTCCCTTATCTTCTACTTTGCTCACAGAGGGACCACCCCGGCTGGTGACTCTAGCTGTGGCAGTGGCTGTGATACTGGGGATTTCTTCCTTATTATAGCCAACCTCCTGAGTCCCCAATCTGCTTCGAAAGCCCAGTTATAAATTCCAATAAAGTCCCCTCCCCCACCTTTTTTTTTGGTCACTCACCTTGCTGAGAAGCTGCCTGTCTGCTTTCTTGGTTTCATGCCACAGAGGAGTCAGAAAAGCGACCTTCTCTATTTCTCCATCTTCATTGGGACCTGAAGTTGTTTTTTCCAAGATAGAATTATGAAATTGACAACTAGTCAATTTTAATGACTTCATATTGAAGACTCTTTGTAGATTTCCCTTCCATCTGTATTTTCTTTCCCTGAGCCCATCTTTATGGTCCTTTGAAACTTAAAATATAAATGTCTGAATGACCAGCCTCCGTGTCTGCCTGGCCTGCTGGTGATCCTGTTCTCAGCATGGCCTCTGTCCCCCCGGCACGGCGGCAATGTGACGGGCACAGAAGAAGGGCTGTGGAAAAGTACCTTGAAAGGGGGTAAGATTTTGTTTAAATGCAAGATGGGGAACGCGTCAAAGGGCGATGAACAGTTTTCCATTGTGCCAAAGCATCCAGGAAAAGGCTTGGTCCCCAGCCTGTGAGGTTCTTGGAAGGTGGCAGAACCTCTAGGAAGTGGGGTCCAGTGGAGGAAGTGAGGTCACGGGCGGGGGGAGGGGCATTGAGGGGGACATTGGGACCTGGGCTTCCTTTCCTGTCTTTCTTGGTTTCCCGGTCACTGGGAGGTGAGAAGACCTTCTTTTCCAGGACTCCCACCATGATGTACTGTTCTGCTACAGGCCTAGAGTAACAGGGTCCGGGAATCGTGGATTAAAACATTTGATACTGTGAGTCAAACAAACGTTTCCCCCTCTTAAGTTGATGATCAGGTATCTCATTGCACGGGTGGAGAGCTGACTAATATTTTAAGGATCCCCAGAAGCACTTGCAAAGACTCCCAGCCAGAGTCTGCACCTTGGTAGCA
Source organism: Ictidomys tridecemlineatus (assembly GCF_052094955.1). Classification (NCBI taxonomy): domain Eukaryota; kingdom Metazoa; phylum Chordata; class Mammalia; order Rodentia; family Sciuridae; genus Ictidomys; species Ictidomys tridecemlineatus. The sequence continues at coordinate 140,973,260 of NC_135484.1, forward strand.
GCAGTAGAGAGCAGGATGTGCCATGGTTTGCTTGTGTGAATGTGAGGGCTTATAGACCCAGATTCAGAGGGGCTCTCAACAGCTAATGGGGGGAGGCTAAAGTTCAGAGGGGAAAATTCTGGTCCAGGTAGAGAATAAGTCAAACAGTGATGACATAAATAATATTGTAATATCAAGGTATATTTTGCAATATTAAAGGCTTTTCCCCTGGAGTCATGAAATTTAGCAAATAAAAAGGCCAGTATTTTATCTGTCAATTCTGTCTTCATACCATGAGTCATATTGTCATTTCCAACCAAATATATCATGCTTACTTTTAAAAATAGCTTTATGAAGACATGATTCATATGACACACAGTCCACCCATTTAAAGTGCATAATTTAATGGTTCTTAGTGTAGTCACAGAGTTGTGCATCCATCACCAGAATTGACTGTAGAATATTTTTGTTAGCTCAAGATAGTAATTTGAACCTATGAACCATCATCTCTCAATCCTTGCCCTAACTACTAATCTACTCTCTGTCATTATAGATTTCCCTATTCTGGACATTTCGTATGACTGGAACCTCACAGTATTTATCCTTTTATGACTGACTTATTTCACCTTGCACAATATCCTCAAGGTTCATCCGTTCTGTAGTTCCTTTCTAAGGCTGACTAGTATTCCACTGCGCATATAGACAGCGTTTTGTTTATTTGTTTGTCTGTCGATGATGAATACTTGAGTGTCTTCCACTTTTTTAACCGTGATTAATGCTGCTATTGAACATGGGTGCATAAGAATTTGTTCAAGTTCTTACTTTCAATCCTTCAGGGTGTATAATTAGAAGTAATAATGCATGGCCGGCTGATAATCCTATGTTTAACCATTTAAAGGACTGCCATATTGACATGAAAAGTGACATATTTTCCCTGTGATTTTAGTTGGAAAGAAATAAATGGAGCGAGCCTTCAAATCTCTATCCTTCTGGTCTAATTGAGTAATATTCACAAGTTGCTATATGACTCTCCCTTCTTTCTGCCCTTGCACTCCCAATAAAAAGGGAGGAAAAGAAAAGCAGAAATTGTCTCTATGAGGAATAAAAAGCAAACCCAGAGGGAAAATTTCCTACTAAATTATTAAAAAACTGATAGTTCATTTTCAGATGATTAAAAACGGAAAATCCTTGAAGTTCAGGAACAGGGATGGATTTCCAAAGCTCTCCCTGTTCCTTCAAACCCACAGTCTGGATTTTATTTTTATGGGTTTGGAAATGAAAACCACAAGAATCCTTCATGTAAATCTCGACATTAAGCCAGTCTTCCCTCGTCCTGCCCCGGAATCATTTATTTAAGCGGGCAATAATAAAAGGTGTCAGCAATTCGGTCGTGAGCTCTGGAAGATTTCTGGATGCCCTGACCTTTAAGCATCTGCGTCTTGACAGGTGAGCTCTTCTTAGGCCGCCTGTGAGATATGGCGCGGCCGTGGGGTCAGGCATGCTAATGATAAAATTACCATTTACCTTTTACCTGGCAGGCCCAGGGCCTGGCATTATAAATGTAGGTAACCTTTCACCTCAAGCTCTCCGCTGCTCTTCCCTTCTGAGATGACGGATGGGGACAAGGACAGCAGCCAGTGTGGTTTTCCTCCGTGGGTCTCTTCGGGGAGTTGCTTTTTCTCTCCACCTGGATAAAATGTTACCTTGTTGGAATCTGTGCAGGGCTGGGGTCGGAGTGGGGCTAGGAGAGCAGGAGGCTGCATTTGTCATCTCAGATGTCTGGCATTTTTGAAGCCCGGCAGTTGCTCCTGTTCTTTCTCTAAAGCTGCAGGTATTCATGAGGTTTGTTTTCTTTTCTTTTCTTTTCTTTTCTTTTCTTTTCTTTTCTTTTCTTTTCTTTTCTTTTCTTTTCTTTTGGTGGCCTGCTTTCATCTGTAACCGTACTCCTCTTCCTGCGGCTTGCAACAGAATGACATTTCAGTTGCTACTGAGTGCAGGATGTGGGTAAGTAATTAGGGGACCTGGTGGCAATTTACAGGATGCATGTTTTAAGTTGGTGCCCAAGACAAATAAAACACAGAGGGCACGGGTTATTGAAGAGGCAGAGGAGAGTTTGGCCAAGTCGTACAAAGTTCATGGAACAAGGCGTTAATGACAACTTTCTGGGCTAGCAATTGGCGCCGTGTAAGCTGAACCTTGACGTATTCACCATTAACCTTTAAGGTGTCGAGGGAGGGCATAATTGTTTATAAATAACATTTAGCTAAATATTCAGAGACTGGTTTGGGTTAGAATTAAAATCAGAATGCCTTAATTATAAGGTAGTAAGATTATTACTATATTATTCTTTATTAAATGTTTAACTTCCTGGTGGTTTTGAGAGCAGAGAATGTGAAGAAAAATAGAACAAGTGAGGGGAAGGAGAGAGACTGAAGGAGGAAGAGAGGAGGGAGAAAGAAAGAGGGGGAGGAAAGGAGGGAGATGGTGATGGGGGAGGGAGAAGGAGAAAGTGGAGAGAGGGAGGGAGGAGAGGATGAAGGATGGAGGAAGGGGACAGGGAAGACAGGAAGGCAGCAATACAGAGTTCCTATGGCTCAGAAGGCTGGGGCAGGAGGAGTGCAAGGTGGAGAGCAGACTCAGCAACTTCATGAGACCCTGTCTTGAGACAAAAAATAAGATGGCTGAGGATGCGGCTCACTGGGTAAGCACCCCTGGTTTCAATCCCTGGTACCAGAAAAACCAAATCCAACCAAAACAAACCAATCCCTCAACAACAACCACAAACCAAGAAACAAAACAAACAAACAAAAGAACTTAGAGGAAGAGAAGGTTGTTTGGGGCTCACGGTTTCCGAGGTCTCAGTTCATGATGGCCTACTGCTTAGCTCTAGACCTTAGGTCATGCAGAACATCATGGCGGAAGGGCACGATGGAGGAAATCAGCTCAGCACACGGCAAACAGGCAGCAGAGAGAGCTCTGCTCACCTGGGACAAAATATAAAACCCAAAGCCACCCCCATGACCTGCCTCCTCAGGGACACCCTGCCTGCCTGCCTACAGTTACCACTGGGCCAATCCATATCCATGGTCTAAGCCATTGGTTGGTTGCAGGTCTCCTAATCTAGTCTTTTCTCCTCAGCATGCTCTTGCACTGTCTCACCTGTGAGCTTCTGGGGTCACCTCATATCCAAATCATAACAGGTTGGAGGGAAGAAAGGAGGAAAGGAAAAGGAGAACCCTATTTTCCTCACTTGGTCACTTTTTATCTGAAGTCTGTCCAAAGCAGAAAACTGGGGTCACTGCTGCCTAAGAAGAGAGAGAGAGTGAGAGCAAAAGCAAGAGGGGAGGATTAGTGTAGTTACTCCTCCAGGCCTGCAGGATGCGCTAGGCTTTTCTGAACCCCAGCCCTCACAGATAGATGGCAGTAAGGAGCCAGGATCCCTGGCTCTGCAAATGTGCCTCTTAGATCCTCTCCATAAAGCTGAACATAGGGCTTTCATGATATTTGCCTGGAACTTACAAGAATACTTTGTAAATAATGATAATTAAAAACCCAGCAAGTACTGCCTAGTTGCTTCATGTGCTCATTTAGCTCAGAATTTGGTACCTTGTATTTGTCATATGGAGTAAATCTTCAGCCACAGGATCTCATTATGAATGTGTTCCAGGGAGGAGATATAAATTCTTTTGACCACTTGCAGCATATTCAAATGAAAGCTGGTGCTAATGAAATTATTCTCATGTAATTAGATATATTAAATAATGTCCCAGGTTGGTTCAATGACATGGTTGGACTGCTAATTTTTATTCTTTCCAGGCACAGAGAGGATTCTCTCGGAAGATTTGTGCCACAAATAGCCCCAGAAGCTGGCTGATTTTGGAATCATTGCTGTGCTAAAACCAGAGCTCACCAGGCATCCTCTTTAAGAAAATTAAGTCCCCCATTCTTCCTCAGTAAGCTGGTGACCCAAGACAGAGTGACAGCAAAAGCCTTTTCCTGGAACTCTTGAGCTCAAATTCAATGTGTTGACAAGGTCCCCGCGGGGACCCCATTCAGCCTGAATGAACTGGCAGAACTGGCAGTTGTTCCCAGGCTTATCGGATCATGTCCCCCTGTTTTGCTTTATTTTGTGAGTCAGCCCTCACTCAGGACACCAGAATCACAACAAGAGTCCCATTTCTACTGGACAAAGGGCTGAGCCCTGCATTCACTCATCAATCATTCCTCATCCCTCCCTGGGCCCGGAGCAGTATGGAGTGGGATGATGGTTCTGTGTCAGAAGCTGCTCAGGCTTAGACCTTCTTGTCACACTCCTTGGTGTGGGGGGTATGACTGCATATGTTTAGGAGCAGGGGACGGCAGGGTGACAAGAAAAGGATTAATCTTGCCTTCAAATTACTGCATTTATTTTTCTTGGATAAACTGCAATGAATGAAATAACTTCCAAGGAGCCTTCACCTTGGCAAGTCTTGAAGTCATGGGCCTCATGACAACTCTAGGTAATGACGTGGAGGGTGACACCATCCCTCTCTTGTCTCTTCCACAAGTATTGCTCTGAGACCTCTGTTGGGTTTCCTGACTGCTGTGGGTTGGGCACAACTGTGTTCAGATGCTTCAAATCCTTCCCTACTAAGAGGCAGAAGAGCCAACTTGCATGTTCTCCGTAGAGAAGCCTTTTCTTAATCTCAGTGAATGACATCTCCTGGAACAAGGTGAATTTCTAAGCACTTTCAGGTGGTGTCTATTCCAGAAAATCCTATATAAAGAGAGAGAAAGTGTGTGTGTGTGTGTGTGTGTGTGTGTGTGTGTGTGTGTATAAGAAAGAGAGACAGAGAAAGAGAGACATGAGGAACAGAGGGGGAGACAGAGACACAGACAGACAATCTTACACTTTTATTCTCTTTACAAGACCTTATCAATATCAGGAGCATTCAACATAGAATCCTCCTCATGGGTGGATCCTTCCAATGTTTAACTTGGGTCCTTCAAGGGATAAGTGTAGTTACTCCTCCAGGCCACCAGGGGAGCACTATTTGGAATACTTGTTCAACACATGACTTTTTACACTGAATGGATCAACAAACCAGAACAAAATTCCTGACTCTCATCAACCAGCCAAGCCTGACCCCTTCCATTCCAAAGGGTAATGCATTTTTGTGAACCGAGTGTGAAACTAAATAGGTAGTCCTCTTTAGGGATGTAGATATCTCTGCTTCAGAAAATGTTTATTGATTCTTTAGGTTCAGACCAACATTAATCATGCAAAAAGGCAAAGACGTGTGACTGAGGGTCCCGGTGGCAGGAGACAGGGGAACAGGTTTTCTTTATACAGTGAGACTTATGTCAACACATTTCTGAAAATTAATCAATAGTCAAATAACTCAAGTGACAGATGGATCATTCTGGTGGGGACCAAAGTCTATAAGATGCCGCACAATTAGAACAGAAACAACACATAAGGCATTTTATTTTACATTATTCAAGCTTCTACTGATCCCATCACATTTAATTCATCCTTTCCCATCAGTCTCTGGAGATAGGAAGATAAATGTAACAGTAAAATGAAATTTAGCCATTACATTAGAAATATCAACTTGCAGAGCCCCTTACCCACTCTTTCACATATAATTTTATAATAGAAAGTAAGGTTATAGATTCCATATCAGTTGAAAATGGACTCTATGTAGTATGTTTATAAAGTCTTTAATAGATTTTAAAATACCTTTTCTAACATTGACTTATAGCTTGACTTTCTTCTAACAGTTTTTTCCTTTGGAAAAAAATATGAAGTTTTGAGATTTTCCTCTTATAAAATAAACTATCTTCTTCTTGCTTATCAGTACAAGTATTTATTATGGCTTCTTAAAACTTTTAATAAAAAATCTGGGGGGTAAATAGATCAGGGCTCAAGTTTGTATGTTGCATGATCTTAGTTGATTTTTGGGCTCTGGAAATCTTCATTCAAGTGTAAAAATTATCAAAGAAGAGTCTGTTAGAATGGTTGGGAGGAAAAATGAATTATATGCTTGGCATGTGGTTGGTACTAATAATATTCCTTAGTGTCATGTTCATATCATTACTGCTATTCCTCCTATATAAAAGCTATATGAAATATTTGTATTCCTACTATATGAAACATTTTTCTTTAGAAATATTTATCACAGAAAAATGAAAAAAAAATCTAAAATGAATGACATTCAAAATGATAATAATCACAAAGCATGGAAAAATTCTAAATTGCTTCCCATTGTTAAAGGAAAAATGTATTTCAGATACGTATGTTATAGTGTATGCTAATCCTTAAAAATATTTATTTATATGTTATGTATGCCAATACTTTGGAATTTTCAAACACATAATTATGCTGGATGGTTTTAAGCTTCCTCTATTCTGTGTGTCACTCAGACACCATGATTGCCACAGCAGGAGTGACACATGTCACTTGTTACTTTTAATAACCTTCTCAGCAAGTCATATGCTCAGACCTACCTTCCACATGATGGGGGAAGTTCTTTCTCATCATATGTTTGGAAGATAAACTGGAAATAATTGAACAGTGTTGATGATCACCACTGACTTCCATTTTTTTTTTTCCTTGCATTTTGAAATCAAATCTATACAACTGAGAAAAGGAGGAAGGCTTCCTCAATGGGGCCATGTGGGTGCTGTGGTTGCCCTGCCTACACCCTTCCATGATCACTGCCACCGCTTCCCGCTGAGCAGCAGAGGGCTTTCTCTCAGCCCTGCATGGGGTAGGCTAAGGGTACCAGGGAGGACCCCCTGGAGCAGCCTCAATTCTGAGGCATGTTCTGTGGCGATGGCTGTCAAACTTTATCATGCTCCAGAATTACTTCAAGGAGACTGAAACTATACTCTAGAAATTCTTGAATCAGTAGATCTGAAGTGGAGTGCAAGCATTTGCTGTTTGAGCAAATTCCTGAAGGTGTAATTCTTCTGTAGTCTCTCTCTCTCTCTCTCTCTCTCTCTCTCTCTCTCTCTCTCTCTCTCTCTCTCTCTGACTTGCTATAAGGAATTGTAAAGTCCCAAGAGCTGCAGTCAGCAAGCTGGAGACTAGGGAGAGACAATGGCGTAGCCCCCATCTGCACCTGGAGGCCTGAGAACCAGGAAAATGGATGTTTCAAGTTCCAGTGGTTCTGGTGCTAATGGTGTAGCTCCAGAATCTGGGGCTGGAAGGGAGGGGAAGATGGTTGTTCTAGCTTGAAGGCAGGCAAGCAGAGGGAAAGAATTCTTTCTCAGCCTCTTATTCTCTTTTTCTATTAAATTATTTATTTATTCTAATTTGTGATACACGATGGCAGTATGCAATTCATTTCATATTGCATATACAGAGCACAGTTTTTCAAGTCACTGATTGTACACAAAGCATTTTCACACCACTCGTGTCTTCATGCATGTACTGAGGGTGATGATGTCGAACTTCTTCCACCATCATTCCTACCCCTTGCCCCCTCCTTTCGCCTCCCTCCCCTTTGTCCTATCTAAAGTTCCTCCTTTCCTCCCACGTCTTAGCCTTTGATTCTACTCAAGCCCTCTCTGGATTGGTTGAGGAATAGCATGCTGGGGAGGGTAATCTGCTTCACCCAGTTCACTGACTCACAAGCTCATTTCATCCAGAAACACCTTCACAGACTTGTCCAGATGTCCATCAAATGTCTGGGCACCCCATGGCTCAAGTCAGTTGACACCAACAATTAACCATTAAGAAAGATGGTGTGGATGCTGTTGGTCTGGGGACAGCACTTTGAGAATCACTGTCTCTCTTTCTTTCCAGAAATAAGTTAATCCCCCAAAACCAAAGGTTGAATGTTCTCTCTGATATGCAGATGCTAACACACAATACGTGAGGGATGGAAGAATTGAAGTTCATTGGATTAGCCAAAGGGAAATGACGGGAAGGGAGCGGGGATGGAAATAGAAAGTCTGTAGAGTGAATCGAGAGATAATTTCCTATGTTCATATATGAATATACAACCAGTATAACTCCACATCATTTACAACCACAAGAATGGGATCCAAATTAGAATAAGTTATACTTCATGTACGTGTGATCTGTGAAAATACACTCTACAATCATGTATATCTAAAAGAAACAAATGAAAAAAAAAGGAGTATAAAAAAGGTTCTCATTGTGTCCAAGTATGAAAATCCCACTACTAAGGAGAATAATAATGTGCCCATGAAACGTAGTTTCTCACACCATGCCCTGGGAGAGCGTATAGGGCTGATAGGGTTGAGATGCTCAGGTTTATTAAAGCTTATCAAGTGGTTCTGATGTGCAGCTAGCTATACTATTAGCTTTAAAGAGTAGGAGTGCTTATTCCAGTAAACTCTACTCTAATAAAGAAAATTCAGGCACTATGATAGGCCAATGGGAGAGATTTGGGGGGGACTCACAGTAGCTTTCCTAGTACCTTTAAAATCACAATATATAAGAACAGTATTACCATCCTCAATACTCAAGTTCTCTTTAGTGGGCTTGATGCTAATGATAAAGGATGATGATATTTAAAAAAAAATGAGAGGTGAACCATAGCTGCTATGAATAATCCGACTATTTTATGGTGCTCATTGAACCAAGTCAATTAGTCATTCAAAAAAACATTTTAAGGCTGCCACTCCCAGTTGCTCCATGAGGGCCATTTTCCAAGACTCAGCCTGGAGACAAGTGAGGTCACAAAGGTGGTCATCATAGGGCATCTTCTGGCTCAATAAATCCCTGGAGTTTAAGACTCAGGTTTGCAGACTGTCCATGGGCTCCTCAAAGACAGATTTGATTGGTCGTTTCTCTTTAAAATGTCCTGGAAGTTTAAGTTTTGGGCATGTGGAAATAAACAGAGACCAACCCAATGAGCAGGGCTGATGGCTATTCATCCAGGGCTTGGGATCACAAAAGGGGGAGTCACTGTTGCTGTGGAGAAGCTGGAGGTGGGTTTGCTAGAAGCAGGGCCCTGTGGTCTGATTGCATCTCCCCAAAATTCATATGTTGAAATAACTGCCAACGTGATGGGATTAAGAGGTGAGGCGCTCAGGAGGTGGTCAAGCCATGACAGCGGAGCCCTCGTGGATGGGATTAGGGCCCATCCTAATCCCTAGTTAAAAGGATCTGCCTTGACCTTCTTTGAGAAGGGCATCTATGAAGTGCACAGCAAGCCCTTACCAGACACCAAATCTGCTATTACCTTAATCTTGCACCTTCAGACTCTAGAACAATAAAAAAAATATATATTTTTTTTATTTACAAATTACCCAGTCTAAAGTATTTTGTTACAGTACTCTGAATGAGAAAAGACATGATCATCTCATATGATTGGTTTGGAGGGCACAGTTAGCTTTTTCTAGTTGCTCCTAAATTGGAAATGGGGGAAAAAAAACTAGGGAATATTTTGTTTATTAATCAAGTCCTGGACATTTGAGGCTCATAATTACAGGAATTATTGTTTGGTTTCCTAGATGGATCGATAGACATGATGGTCTGATATCCTCTAAATAAGCCTAGTAGATAGGTAGTTGGCTGGCTAATTGGGCTAGTATAGAAAATAAAGTTAGTTTCCTAGGCTGGATACAGTAGACTGTGGATTGTATTGTATTTTTGACCCCCACCTTTATTCTCTAGAGCAAAGGCACCTGGCTTGAGAGGATCTAAGTTGGGGCAATAGGAGGACTTGCCTGATTATGGGTAAGTTTGTTTGTTATTTAAGCAGTTTTCAGGTGGAAAACTTCTCTTCTTTGCTCTGTTTCTGCATCCACAACCAAATTAACAAGAGATGTGCAAAGCTCCAACTAGCATAAGAAAAAGAAAAAAAAAAGATTCCGAAAGTAGAAGCAAATCCTCAGGACTCCACGCGGTACCCTTTAAGTACCGAGCTGCTTAAAATATCATTCCGTTTATTGTAATTTGATGTGTGAAATTCCAGGGGAGGCATTTACAATTCAGATCCCATTCCTAAGGGATTCCCATTTAGGGCCTGTTCACATGATTGATTCGGAGCCTTTCTTCACTTATGGACGCTGGAGATCGTTAGGTAAAATGCACATATATGCTCAGAGACGGAGTGTTTATCATCATTTACTCAATGAATCATTTGCCAGCCTTGACGTGTCCTAATGTCCCCCGTGCTCCAGCAGCACCCCTCCTGCCTCATTCCTCATCCTGACTGTCCCCCTTCCCTGTCCCCTCCAGTCCCCCCAACCCCATCTCAAAATTTTAAAGTATTTCCCTCATCAATCATTGGAATTTATCTGGCAGTAAGTAAGGCTGGGGCGTTTGGACAGGCAGCAGGATCCTTATCCCATTGCCTTGTAAAACTGCTACACAGAATGGTAATGGCCGTTCAGTGTCAGGAGAGAAGGCAGGAGAGCGACATCAGGGGAGAAGGGTTCTCTGAGACCCTGGGCTCCATCTCCTCCAGGACTTGGCTGGTGTGTGTGGCAGCTGAGCTGGGGGCTGGGGCTACCCTTTGCTGAGGGAGAAAGGGCTCTGCTCTCAGACTCCACTGACCTAGGGGCTTTCTCTGGGTCTACTACTGAAAGAGACCACATTTCTCCTCTCCAAACAGGAGCCTCCATCAAAGGGGATCGCTGTGTTAGAAAAAATGCCTTCCGTCTGGTGAGGCTACATTTTCCTATTGCTCCATCCAAGGGGTGTGTGGTCTTCTCCCTAAGGGTGTCCTTCATTTTTTTTTTTTTTTTTTAGCTCTTTCAATTGCTTTACAGTCTGACTCTTCATCTTTCTGAATTTCCCCTCTTTTGTTTCTCTTTCTCTGGTCAGAATGCATTTTTTTTTAAAAAAAAATAACCATGTAATAAGGAAATGATAAAATGATGAAAGGAAAATTCATGATTAAGAAGACAAAGAAAACCATTGTGAATATTTCTTTCTAGTACCTTAAAATCATAATTGCGATGATGGTGAATGTTAACTTTCATAGTTTGTTCCTTTGAAAAAAAAAATTGGGGGGGGGGCTAAGCTTTTTCTTGTCTTGCTAAGCAATCTGTCTAACCGTATTTACTTATGTAACTTTTGGTGCTTGACATTGGACCCAGATCCTGGTGGAACATGTACTCAATCACTGAGCTACAGCCCTAGCAACAATATCCCTATGATCTTTAATGGCTTTATAATATCAACACGTATTTCCTACTATTTCTGTTTTTTTTTTCACGTAGAAGAGATATTAGAATTGAAATATGATGAAATCTACTGAAAAATCCCCCCCCCCCAAGCAGGGCACAGCGGCACATGCCTGTAATCCCAGCGGCTTGGAGGCTGAGGCAGGAGGATTGCAATTTCAAAGCCAAACTCGTAATTTAATGAGGCCCTAAACAACATAATGAGACCCTGTCTCAAAATAAAAAACAAAAAAGGGCTAGAGACAGAGTTTAGTGGTAAAGTTCCCCTTTGTTCAATCCCTAGTACAAAAAAGAAAAGAAAAAACCCTGAATTTTCTCTTTTATTCACCCTTTGAAATATTGGGTGGTTTTTCTTTTAATTAGGGAAGTAGCCCAGTGCCTTGGAGTAGACAAAACCAGAAACAAACCCCCAACCAAAACACTGGTTGGTTCTTTTGAGAAAAAGTAAAGCATTTGATTCTTTGGACTCTTAGATTGACGTATCCTTAGGAGCAGACCTTGGGCTTCCGTCCTGGGATTGGTGGTGAATTCTTCCTCTGGATAGCAAATCTTCCCAAGTCTGCAGGAATCCTGACGGGAAGCAGAGACCAGGACATTAGATGTATTTATAGTCTCCTGATTCGAGGACTAAATGTCCACATCCTCCAGGGAGAGATCTTGTGGAGGCCAACAACCAGGGTGTGATTGAGTTAGTTGTTTGGTTACCTGGGGAAAGACAGTGACAGTTTTTGTTTGTTTGTTTTTTTAACCTCATGCAGGTGATAGGAAGTATCTGCACTCTGAGACCCTTTTTCTACTGGAAGATCCTCTTTCTTCCTTATGGGAAGCTGACAGTTCACAAAGGCCTTAGCTTCTCTGCAGGGCTATTGCACCACATTATATATATATATAAAACCAAATGGGAGGAAGGAAGCAAATCCTTCATTTTCATCATTACAAAACCCAGATGAAATTCACGAGGTACTTTCTTTTTCTTTTTCTTTTTATCTGCATTGTAGTTGTTACTTACTATTTGGATTTGTTTGGACAGAGTCATGCATGCATGGAATTTGATGTACTCCGTTTCAGTCCCCAGTACCCCCCTCTTCCCTCTCAACCCCCTTCCCCCATTCTCCTTCCTCACTCATTCTTCGGTTTATTTTTAATTGGTGCTTTATAGGTATTCATAAAAATGGAATTCACTGTGGTATATTTATACGTGCCCAGAGCATAATTTTGTCAAATTCATTCCACATTTTCTTTCCAGAAAGGGATTTTTTTTAAAGAGTATTTTCCTCTTTTTTGGCTTGTTCCCAGTTTCCAAGTGAATCCATCCTGGCCCTGTCACTTGTCACTCCAGCCCCTCCCACCTAACTATCGCAAGATCTGGGGCTGGTCCCCCATCGTTTTATCCAGGTCAGATAACGGAGGGTGGTCCGGGCTTGGACCTCCAGCCCTCACGTCCGACAGTCACATTGTTTGATTGGTTCTACTGCAGACAGCAGTCCTGGGTCCACTTCTCCATTCCCCTGTGCACTGCCTTGCTCCGCGTGGTCATTATGTGTTGGCTAGTGCTCTGGGTCACCACAATAGCCTCTCTTGTCACTGCCTTTGTCCCCATCACGTGCGTGGGCGTCACCTTTCTCTTCTGTCCTTCTGACTCCCACATTCATCTGCTTGTAAACCACCATTCTCCTCCGTAAAGTCAGGCGTCTTGGCAAAGCAAATGCAGCACTAGCTGATCTCAGTCCTCACTCCCTATTTACTGAACTGAAACATCAATTGGCCCAGGAAGAGGTCGTTTCTAAAAGCTCCTGGGGAAATTCTGATACATAGAATCCACTGGTAACCACCCAGGAAGGACTGTTCAGGCTCAATAGGATGCCATGGTATCTCTCTCTTTTTTTTTAAAATGTAGCCAAGAATTGGGGAAGGAAACATTATAATGTATTTTAGTTATGGGGGCCCCTTGGGCTGAATTCAAGATGGAACCCAGCTAAGGTTAATTCTGTGTAAAAGGTTTGGTTTCTAGTTAAACTATAGGGGATTAATGATCATCCCCCAAACTTACTCTGATGCCTCATGCCTTTTTATGCCCTGTTATTTAAGAGGAGGAGGAGATAATATGAAAATAAGATGGTAAAATATAAGAACAAAGAAAGACTCCACAAGATGAAAAGGTAGCACAGCAAAAATTGGAAACAGGGATGCCCAAGATTTGGGGAATTGCTTATGGTACATATTTACATTTTTATGATGTGGCCATTGAACATTTAGGATTTCACCAGTTTCTCCAAAAATTTCCTCTTTTTCCTCCCCCACTTCTCCCCTCGCCCCATGGGGTCTTGTTATGTTGCCCAGGCTGATCTCAAACTCCTGGGATCCATGTATCCCCCCGCCCCAGCCTCCTGAAGAGCTGGACACACATCACTGTGTCCAGCTTCCCACTTCCAAATAATTTATTTTTAACAATGCTGTACACTGATACAAATCAAAAGTAACTAGGGTATGTCTGTATAAAGCTATCAGAAGACAAAAGTGGCCTACTAGGTTTTGTTGCCAGCTCCCTTCCCCCCTCCCTAGTATGGGGATTGAAATCACAGGTGCACTGTCGCTGAGCTACATCCCCAGCCCTTTTTCTTTTTTTATTTTGAGACAGGTTCTCACTAAGTTTCCCAGGCTGACCTTGAACTTGCCACCCTCCTGCCCTGGGATGACAGGCATGCACCACCGCACCTGAACTGGTGTGGGTCATTAAAACAGGAGGTTTTAATGATCTGATGTTAAAGGAAATGTCAGGGTACAAAATTGCTTTTGCCATAAAATCTCAGTTGTCTAAAGTATGCATAGAAATAGAACACCTTAAGATAACAAGTTAATAGTGGTTCTCAGAAATCATCCATCTTTAAAATTCTCTCTTTTAAAAAATTTCTCCCTCTGATAGTTTCCAAAATTCACAACGAACAGACATCCCTTTGGGAACAGGGGAAATTTAAGCTGACTTGGATGATTGTGGTTGTTAGGATTAGAATAGCAGGAGGCTTGAAAGTGAGGAGAAATAGGCAAAGGAAGAGGAAGAGCAGGAAAGAGAGAGGGAGAGAGAGAAAGAGGGAAACAGAAAAGAAAAGAAAAGAAGGAGGTGAGGGCAGGGTTTGTGCTACACTCTGAACATATACTCTTTGACTCCATCTTCCAAGTGGGACTTGCGATCTTCGAGGCAGCCCAATACTAATCAGATGACCTTATAAAAAGGTTGCTGTTGTACAGTTTCCTGGAATTCTTTACAATGACATTCGGAAACAATGGCTTCTTTTCTCCACCTACACTAAAAGCCGAAATCAGCTCCTGGTCACCTCTTTGAAGTCATTTGCATATTGATAAATGAGTCACTAGATGGCGAAGCTCCAATGTTTTAAGCAAATCTCTCCCTCTATCCCTCCCGCTTCTCTCTGCCGTCTGGAGTCCTCTCAAATCAATCAAGGGGATATGAAGCTCCAACCCCGAGGACGAGGATGTCCCTGTGTCCCCAAGGTGAGTCCAGTGCTGTCCTGGAGAGGGACCCCAGTCATTATCAGATTGGCAGATGGATTAGGCCATGAATATGCAGAGAGCGGGACAACGACTCCCCAATCTATAATGACTGAATTACAATTTTAAAATGGAATGAGTCAGATAGTTATTATCAGTGTAATTATTCATAAATGTGCCTAATTATTCATAATTATTCAGAAGCATATTACTTCCCTGATTGCCATAAGTGATCTCGGAGGCCAATTACAATTGGATTCTGGTCACAGGACTCAGTGACTATTTCCCCTTCTGTCTGGGTGAATCCAGAGCTCGGTCTCTGGCCTGATAGCACTGGGAGCCCTTTGTGTCATCTGGCCCTTTAAATACACACAACAAACCAGCAGCTTTAAGCCCAGCTGATTTCAAAGCCCCCATTGTCTTTTTTTCCCCCTTTTCAGTCCCAAGCTTCTCTTATTTGGGTTCAGGCTGCTCCTTCGAGGGCACACGCTGCTGCTGTTTAATTAGGACTCTCTTGTTGTCATTTCTGCATTTGATATCTTAATAGCATTGGAGAGCGCATGCAGGAAAGAAAATAGGCAAGCTGCAAAGGACCCACACACATGGAGAAGCCAGAGGCCCTGGAAGACCTGGCCGTCCTTGTGGGCATGCAGTGGTTTGGGATTTCCTGCCAATCTAGACGAGCTGGTGGGCGGGGGTGGGCAGCCGCGATCAACTTGTCCACACTGAGCTCCAGCTGACCGCCTGGGATACACACCACGTTTCTGAGGGTCATTTCAAAATAGTGTGGCATCAGACAGCATTTCCCATCTGTCCAGAGCGACTCCACTCTGGCCACAGTGTGACAAACGGCTGGACGTGGGCACCCTCTTGATTGCTGGCTCTTTGTGCAGAGGTGCTCCAAACACAGCCTTCAGTGATAGAGCCAGGGCTCAATTTCTACTCCCCCCCCCCTCTCCCTGGAAAACATTACAGCAATTACCATATTGTGGGGCGGCATTATCAAGTGCAAATTAGCATATAGATTAGTTCTGGGGGGCAGGGAGGAGAGGTGGGTTAAGATCTTTAAAATCGTGTATAGTTCTGCTACACAGAGTGGCGGGTGGAAACCTTCCAGGTCCTGGCCGACCTAACCCTGTGTGTGCATCCACAGATCTGGTGGGTGTCAGCAGACCACTTCTAAGGAAGCAAAGACAACTGGCTTCTGATTGTAGCTGAGATATGCCTGGGAGTGTAAGAGTAGAAGTGGCCGGTTTGTTCTATGCATTTTAAGACTTCTGTTCCTGCATGAAGAATCCCTGACTGGTTATTAAGAACCCTTAGATCCATCGAAATCACTAAGTTCAGGTTTTGCATTTTGGTCTGAGAGATGAAAATGGTTCAAGTTTTATTGATGGAGAAAAGGGGACAGAGAAAAGAACAGAATATAAGCTGGTACTGAGCTGTTTATTTTTAAAAAATTTTTTTGGCAAATGTGTCGAAAGATAAATGTAAGAAGGAGATAGATTCATTCACTAAATTCCAACAGAAAAATAAAAATAGACTTACTGAAAAATAGACATTTGTAAGACCTACTTTTTTTTTTTTCTAGGATCTCTAATCCTGCAGGAGACTGGTTTACAAAGAGTTTCTCAGTCAGGTATTTATTGAGCACTTGGTATGTGCACAGTACTGTGAATGGAACAAAATAAAAGATGTGGCCCTAGTCACCAAATTCCCCACACACCTTCTTTTGAAGAAATGGTTCAGATTATACTTACGATTGCCCTACAAGGGAGTTCAGAGGAGCGGGAGAACTTTGAGGACTGGAATGACCAAGACAACTTTTAACTGGGTTCAGGAATTGTCTTGGCCCTCAAGAGTAAATGGAGTATATATGTTTGGGGGAACGTTTCAGATCAGGATGACGGGCCACAGGATTTAGAGGTTGAGGGCATTGTGAAAGGGGTAGCCTCATGAGGAGACCAGTTTGACAGGTTTTGTGGGGTAGTGGTACGTAACTATGAAATGGAGGCAATAATAACTAGGAAAAGGTTCTAAATTACTTCTATCTTAGCCATCTTTTAAAATGAATTTAATCATTTTAAGAATGATTGTCTAATAAATAAATACGATCAGTTTTTTTTTATGACACATAGTACGCACCTGGCCTTTTCTTAGTTTATTTAGTTAAATTTGATAACATTTAATTGAATTAAATATAAACCCACTTAGAGGCAGCTCAGGAGCCAGGGTTAAGCAGGTGCCTTTCTCTGTAGCAAGAACAACATTGTATAACAAAACATCTTTAAAAAAAATGCAGTTCCTTTTGAAACAAATTGCATCCCAAATTCTTTTTGGGATTGCTTTCTTAGCTTTACTGTTTGGGAGTTAAGAGTTTCATTGGGATGTTGGAGAAACTGCCCCAGAAAAACAGAAAAATAAAGTGTGCATGTGTGAGTAGGTAAGCTGGGAAGACAGTTGGTCCCATGATTGTTTTATCCGTGATTTGATCAAGGCACAGCGTTCTCAACAAGATCAGGTAGGGACATCAGAGAGCCATCTGCATGACAGCCTGACTTCTGGCCCCAGTACTGGAAAGAAGATCCTATAAGTATGTGCTCCCTGGCGCCTCACAAATCACTGGGGGATAGTCTTTAGTATCTCTCCAACCCAGATTCTCCACATCCACCAATGTCTCCAGTACTGAAGAAGAGCACCTGACACACAGTATGTGCTCAATAAATATTTGTGAAAGAAATATTTGTTGGGAAAAAACTACCCTTTTATTCAGATAGAAGCCTCTGGACCTGTAGCTTTTGCTGATTTTACCGGATTTTATTATTATTTTCATTATTTTCCAATAGTTATTAGTGGTGTTGTAGTTCTTTCTCTTTTTTTTTCTTCATTTTGAGAAAAATCTTATTTCCCTATTGGATTTTAAACTGTAAAAGTAAAAAAAAAATTGCGATGAGTTAAATTTAACAAAGTTTATTTGAGCAAGAAAGAGTTTCTAGAACTGGGCAGCAGTTTAGATGGAAATTGGCTCAGAATGCCCTCCCCCTCCCTCCCCCCCACCCCCATGTGCAGGTTATGTTCATAGCCAGGTAAAGGAAGCAGCTGCAGGAACAACCTGATTGGCTTTGGTGAGCATTTGCGTTGTCTGATCCTGGTGTGATGAAGTATTTTCTTTATCTCATAGCAGCTTGTGATTGGCTGAGGCTGGACTGCTATGATTGGCTGAGGCTGAAATATTTGTTATAAGAATACACTTAGTTAATTTTCAGTTTAAGAATATTTGTTATAAGAATACTCTTAGTTAATTTGCAGTTTGTTTACATACTAAGTTAGGTTGCAGTTTACTGCATATGGAGTCAGCTTGAGGCCAGATTTTATCACTCAAGTATGGAAACAGTCATGGGCCAAACTTTACCCATTTAACACAGGACACCTTTTGTTCTTGCCTCCTCTACGGCACCCAGTTTCAGGCTTTGTTCAATACTGGTATGTGCTAAATTGTGACACCGGAGGAGGGCAACTCAGATCTGATAAGATGGGCACTCATCAGGAACCAGAAAATGTTGACTTACTGAGTGCATAGCCACAGTCTCTCTGAACCTGAGTCTGATCATATGTAAAATATGGATAATAACTTATATCTTACCTGTATAGCAGGATCAAATAAATTATACTTGTAAGCATCAAATAAATTCCATATACTAAAGTATTCTGGCAACAACCTTTTGAATTTAGCTGTGATAGTACTGTTTAAGTCATCATTTCTGTACTTGAGGCAGTGCTGTTCTAGGAGAACAGATCCTCAAAAGCATTTTGGATCATGGTGAGCAGATATAGCTTTTCTATTTGTTTGCACTTGGAATCTGGGGAGTTTGGTTTGATGTGTTTGTTAACTTGAGTTTGTCTTGTACTTGTTCCTTAAAGCAAAAAAATTGCTTGGGTTCAAAACAACCCTTGGGGGTTGACTGACATTAGGGTCTTCAAGGAAGCCAGGGGTGACAACCGAATGGGTGTGCACCAGGCGTGAGCGGGGCCTCCAGTCAGGCAGCCAAAGACAAGCTTTCCCCTGGGGTTTTAACCTGGGGTGGTGGTCGTGCCTCAATACCATGTGCCGAAATTGTTGGTTAAGAATGGACAGCCTTGCTAGGCGCGGTGCTGCAGGTCTGTAATCCCAGCGGCTTGGGAGGCTGAAGTAGGAGGATCGTGAGTTCAAGGCCAGCCTCAGCAAAAGCGAGGTGCTAAGCAACTCAGTGAGACCCTGTCTCTAAATAAAGTACAAAATAGGGCTGGGGATGTGGCTCAGTGGTTGAGTGCCCCTGAGTCAAGCCCCAGTACCCTAACTCCCCATAAGAGAGAGAGAGAGAGAGAGAGAGAGAGAGAGAGAGAGAGAGAGAGAGAGAAAGGACAGCCTTGAGCATAAGAGACAAGAAATAGAAACTGTCTCTGTCACCCTTTTCATCTGAGCAAGCGTTGTTGCTGGGGACAGAGAACAGGAAAGACTGTGCTCTCTGAAATTAGACAAAACCAACAAGCGAAGCAAATCCCATCAAACCCAGGTCCATAGGAGTCGAGCTTCCTCAGAGGAGTTAGGACAGGCTCTGGGTCAAGAGTGTTTGGTGTTGTCGGTAACATGATGTCTGCCACTGTGAGGGGAAGGGTAGGGTTGTAAATTCCCAGTTGGCATATTCCCCGCCCCCCCCCCAGCCCCCTCCTGTTATAAAGGCCATCTTCTCCAGACCTTTTATTATATCTGCATTTCCCTCCTTTCTTAAATTGTCCTGGCAGGTCTGCAGTTTGTCACCAATTCCCCATCGTTCAGGATATTTTCTTTTTCCTTGCTTATTTCATTTCCTCGGCAGCCGCGTTAACAAATTGTTTGGTTTTATATTTGACAACACGAGCAAGGCAGGCTGTCCTTTTGGAAAGGATTCAATGAATATATTCTCATTGCAGTCTTCAAAGTGGTTCAAGTACCACACAAATGTATGGAATAAGATTTGAAAGTTCTGCTTCACACATCCCAACCCAGACCCTTGTCTCCAAGTTTGGAGGGACAGACTTCTAGCTGTGTTTCTGTGCATTTCCATACTTCTATGCCAGTATCTGATGGCTTCTATTAGTGGGGATCACATAGTGTCCATCTCATCTAATTCTCCCACTGAGCCACATTTTAAAGCCAGCAGAAGTAGGTAGCCTGGCCAAGATGTCTGAGTTCATAAGAGGAAAAAGCAGGATTTCAAGCCGGTCTTCTTTCCAAGCTAAGGGGATTAATTCCCCAGCACTTCTTTAGTTGCTCTGATATTTAATTCCAAGCGGCTGTCATGGATGGTGTTAGGTGATCAGAACAATTTTTTTTTTTTTTTTTAAGCACCTGGAAAAATTGGGTGCTGCGAGCTGGGCTTCCAAAAAGGAAAGACAATTCATTTGGGTTTTCATAAACATTTTAACCTTTTCGTCCAATGAGGACTAATTTATATGGTGGATTAGATTCAATCTTGGGTTGGGAAGAGAGCAGGGAATTTTTCAGGGTGCTCATTGGCATTATGGCTGAACCCAGCATTTATGATATCACCCGCAGGTGAGATAATAACTCAGACCTTGCAGCGCGAGGAGTCAGCATTTAAATGAAGGATTCTGTGAGCACGAAAAATATGTTTTTGAAAGTTAAGGCAGAGACGTGAACATAAACCATAAGCATGCAGAGTAAAAGGGATATCATTGAAAAGCCACTAGAAGGCAGAATTGGAAGGGCTCGGGGATCGCTTCTTGTGGGGGGGGGGACGGGGGGGAGGGCTCTTGGCTGAGAGCCAAGACAAGACAGCATCAGAACAAGGCTATTTTGTGCTGATGAAATCCCTCCCTCCCCTAAATGAACTTTAGGTTTAACCTAGTTTTTTTTTTTCACATATTAATACAAAATTTAAAAAAATTAATTATAGATGGACACAATAACTTTATTTATTTTTATGTGGTGCTGAGGATCGAACCCAGTGCCTCGCATGTGCTAGGCAAGCACTCTACTGCTGAGCCACAATGCCAGTCCCCATTAATACAAAGTCTAAGGATCCTCAAGTCAAGAGCAAAAGAGGAGGACTCTAGCAGAGTGATTATCAGCTCATCTTATAACCTGCAGCAAACACAACTTACTTTATTAAAATAACGATTTAATTATTTGTCTAGTTATGCATTTAAAGAAATTAACTTTAGCAGCAGTCCAGAACCCCTCAGTCCTGGATGTATTTTAAAATCATCTGGGGAGCTAGATTCACTGCCTGGGAATACGTATTTTTCAAATTGCAGCTATAGCTTAGAAACAGGTTGCTAGATAAATACTGAGCGATATTACCGGTATGCATGGATGTTTAAAGGAATATGGCAATGCCCACTTTGTGATGCAGATAATCAATTCTCCCAATTTTTTAGCATCTTTAATTCCTCCCTGAAAAATCTAAATATGTGAATGATATTACATGATGGGTGTGTGAATATTAAAAATGAATGATCAAGTCCATGGGCTTCATTATGTAAGAGAACTCCTTTAGTACCTGAGAAGGCATCTGACCCTGGTTATGACAGTAAGTTTCCATTTACTCTGATTAATTGACCCATAATCTTGCAAAACTTAAACATAATATTTATTTATATTGTCATTTAATACTTAAAGTGAGAAACACCTACAAATTCTGACTTTTAAGAATCATTATTTTCCCTGTACATTTTCCAACATACAGTAGAGTAGAGAGACTGGGATACTTATTTCTCATCTATGTGTCAATCATCCAGCTTCATTAGCAATTGACATTTTGTCCATTTAGTGTCTGATCTTTTCCTCATTCTGTACCTTCTCTTAGAGACAAACTGAACTTTCCTTTCACTTTCTTTAAAAAAAAAAATCTTAATAATTGTTTAATATTCCACTGCCGACGACCCTCACTCATCCCTCCCCTGAAGAGGCAGGCTGTAATTCTGTCTCTGGTTTGCAAGGTTTCCTGCTAAACCTAAACCCTTAAGCTATGTTCTTGCAGACTGGGACATTAGCAAGATCTCTCGATTGAATTACAGAATTGCATTCCACCAAGGATTCCGTTTTGTAGAGTACTTAACATTGAACTACATGAGGAGGCACAAGAATAATGGGTCTTTTCCGTAATATCATCTTTTTTTTCCCCTTCCGTAAATCAAAGGCAATATTACAAGACTTTAGTTATGTGGCATGAATGGAGTTAAAAATATACAGGAACTGGCAATAGCCCCCAAATTAAGGCATTTCTGTCATCTCCTGAAGGTTTATTCTTTCACTTGTAGTTGTTAATATGAATAATTGAATAATCTGAGAGCTTTTCTGTGATTTGAAACTTTTGGGTGGTATAGATCTAACAGTTCCCACTCCCCTAAAAGCTGGAATAGGAGAAATTACCTGACTTGTTCCTGCCTTCCGCCTTCTGCCTGTGACCGATTCGGGGACTCTCTGGCACAATTCCCCTGTGGCTGGGTGTTTGCCCTGTAGCCTTGGGGATTAGAGTTTATAGGCACTGCTGGCTCTGAGACCCCCTGGACTCTCCTGGGCGCCACTCTGGCAGAACAATAAAGAGACTGGCTGTAGAGATCTCCTATTCTCAGTGCCACAGCTTGGATCTGGGCTGTTCCAAAGATCCGTGTGTTGGAGGCTTGGCTTCCAGCCTATGCCACTGTGGGGAGGAACCTTTAGGACACTGGGCCTAGTGGCAGGAAGTTAGGCCACTGGAGGTGTGCCCTGGAAGGGAGTATCAGGTCCTTGGCCCTCTTTCTCTCTCTTTTGCTTTCTGGCTGTCATGAGGTGAGCAGGTCTGCCATGTGCTCCTGCTATGATGTATGGTGCCCCCACAGGTCCAAAGGCAATGGAGACAGGTGACAATGGATGGAAACCTCTGAAATCATGAGCCAAAATAAACCCTTTCTCCTTTTAAGTTGATTATCTCAGGTATTTTGTTATAGTAATAGAAAACTGGCTAGCACACTCACAAAGGCCCAGCAGCAGCACACTTGAACCTCAGCAAACCTGACTCTGCTTAGAATGGCCAACCAGGAGAATGTGTTTACTTCTAACCCAGATTTGGTTACCATCATTGCTCTGCCATAGTGAAGTCTCAGCTGCCATGTCTTCTATTACTTCAAAGAGAAGGTAACATTTCTAAAAAAAATCTGAAAATAAAACTTAATTTCATTTTTAAATTGTTTTATACAAATGAATAAGCACAAGGAGGAACTAGAGGAAAAGGAAAGAGAGCTGTAAAAATTTGGGAAGCAAAATTCTACCAAACTTTTTTTTTTTTTTTTTTTTTTTTTTTAGTAATGGAACTGTTCTATGTCCTAATTACACTGGTGGTTACACAAATCTGTATGTGTGCTGAAATTCAGCACACCAAAAGAAAACAAAAAAAAAGAACTTTATTGCAAGATAGTTTCAATAGGAACATAAATTTTTAATCAGGAGAAAAACAAACCCTCAATCCTGTTCAATAATGAAAGTTAAGAAAATTCTGGAAAGGGAAACAGGACCTTGGGATTATCAATTATGACAAAAATTGTTTCAAAAACCTTTTTGTTTTCTATTTTTGTCTCAAAAAAATTTTTAAAAATTATTATTGCTTATTACATAAATGATGTTGTAAGTAAGAGAAAAATTTTAAAAAATAACCAGATATCGCCTAATTATAATAGATTATGTTTGCATTTTTAAAAATCCTATAGGCTTCAGTCGAGCTTCTGTACCTCCTTTGCTTTCCTGGACAAGGCCAGTCTGGTTCAGAGCTTTGCAGAGAGCAGAAGGCACTGGCTAAGTCCTGGGAAGGCTGAAAACCCCCAGCAACAACTTCACTCCAGACCTGCAGAAATAGAAGCCACATTTTAGCAAGATAGCCCTAGGGAACTCCAATGCACATGGAAGTTTGAGAATGACAGGTTACTAAGCAGATTGCTGCTGAGGTCTCAAGTAAATCCTTCTTCTGCTGAGGGTGGCTACCTGCACACACAGATCCGTTGTTCCTGCAGTTGAGAGTGAGTATATTTTCATACACTTGTAGAATCCCTTCCAGCAAAATGATCCCTTCCAGTATTAGAGCTGCCCAAGGAAGTGTCTCTTAACACCATTTTAAATATCACAGGCCGTGTTTCAGGATTGCTCTCCCCACCATCCTGGTAGGTCTACTCTTTCTCTTAAATTTAAATGTTAAGTTATCTCCTAGCCAGGTGAGGGGGGCAGGCTGATGTGTATGGGAACAAGTAGAATCAGCAGGAAATGTGATATTTAATCAGAATTTCTGGAAGGCTTGAGTTAGCAAAGGGAGGTACCTGTGGCACAAAGACTTCTCCTTGCCTCACAGTGTTCAGTGGGGACAGAACCGTTCTGTGCAGAGGTGCTGTGTTCAACATATTGTTGTGGGCAGGTCTGGTGCTGAGGGCAGAGGCAGATTTGCCAAGAATGCTTGTCCCAGGCTTCCTTTCTGGGGCCCAAATGTTGGTGAAGAGCAGACTCCATAGCTTGTCACTGTGTGGCAAGAGCTATAAGCCCAGTTGGTGTTTCCCTACGGGTGACACGATGAGCTCATGTGTCTTTGACTTTATTCAATGGAAATGTCTTTGCATCAACCATGAGATTGCTTCCACCATATATTCTTCTTTTTAATTAATATTTCATGACCAGTTAACTAGCAGTCTGTTGTCCTTCTAATAAAGGAAAAGGTATTATTAGCAATAAAATGTATTTATTGTCCTCATTTTAAAGTTTTAATTAAGGACCCATGCCTCGTGAAAGTCTTTTAAGAAACACAGTCAGAGGTACAGAGTACGAAGAAAAGAAGCCCTGGTTGGTAAAAAAGCAAAGCAAAACACACCCTCTCTCTCAGGGTTAGTCCATGAAATGTGGCTCTTGGATACATTTGTAAACCCATTTGGTAATTACCGTATTATGAAAGTGATAAAATGCAAGTCAGTAAGAAAAAAAAAACATGGAAGTCATTCACTCTGCAGAGTTTGTATACAGCAAATGTATGGATAACATCATTCTCGTATTTGAGGAATTCAGAAGTTTTTGCTTTTGTAACCTCAGTATAAAGAATGCAGTGCCACTCAAACGTAAAGGAATAATTTGAGTTTTGATCCTTTAAATATAGAACACATTATGAGAAAAGGGGTTAGTGCTCATAGGACCAATTTAAAGGGGCATAATGCATACAGTCATGGACTGCATAATGATAGGGGTGGGTTCTGAGAGCTGCATCATTAGGTGATTTTGTCCTTGTGTGAACACCACAGAGAGTCAGACTTAATAATTACCAGGCCTTAATAATCTTATGGGACCACTGTGGCATATGTGGTTCATCATGGCCTAGAAAGTTACTCCACACATGATCACACGTGTTTGTGAATTTGTGGCTTTTGTTATGACTGGAGGCTTAAGTTGTGGGTTCTTGGAGTTGGAATCTAATAAGTAGTTCTACACGATTGAAGATCCCCTTCAAGTCAGCTACAGAAACAGCTCAAGGAGGTAAATAAGTACCAATTAGCGAGAGGGAGCCAATAGGTTCTAAAGCAGAGGATATGTTCAGAGCTCTTTCTTTGTGTGGTTAGAGCTCTTGGTTCTGCTTGTCAGGGAGAGGATTAGACGGCATCTGCATACTGTTGCCATGGCTGAGACTGGTGGTTGTATTATGAACTTTTCCTAGTTTGTCCTCTCAATCACCCTGAAATACTTTATTCTGCTTCACGATATCAGACTCCAATATAAAAATAAAACCATCCTGTTTTATAAGTGAAACAGCATCTTAGACCTGATCTACTTGATTTAGCTTTTCCTGTGAGGGAAAGAAGGTATAAAGAGTCTCACTTGCTCAAGGTGGCACCTCATTCTGCCTTGTGACTTTAGAACTTCTTTAAAAATTCCCATTTGTGCAGCTCATTGATCAATGGACATTAAAAGTTCAGTGTAAAGTGCCAGTTAACTCACTGATTGTCAGTGCTTAGTCAACTGGGGTAAATCCAAAGCGTGTTTGATATACCCCAGTAAACAAAAAGGGCACCTTTTCCCATAAATTGAAGTGAAAGACATACTTACTTGTAGACAGTATGACAATCTCTGAATCTCAAGTATAAATGCAGAATTCTATATTTTGCAAATTGGGCTGATTTTGATTCTTTTGCCAATAAGTGTTGGGAAAGCCTACAAAACCTTTACAGTGTTTCAGAATTTCAACTAGATCGCAAACAAATTCACAGCAATGTCTTGCAAATATGAAATGCAAGGGTAGAATATTCCAGTAATTCTTGCTTGAGTATTCTAAAAGGTAAGATTATTTCCTCACTTGTTTCTCCTTCCACATAAAGAATAATCAATGAGCTGATTTTTATTGATATTTCTGTTCATTACTACTTTTTGTTGGTTAGAAGCTTAATGACAAGGCAGAACAAAATAGTAATATTAGTGAGAGTGATAAAAATATTAAAGCTGAGACTCACTTGTAGATTCATATTTTTATGGTGCTAAATTGTTTTTGATGAGTTTTTTCACATTAAACAACAACAAACAATAAATCAAACCCAACATATTCCAATGGCCTTTTCTTTTTCTGAAATTCAATGGAGGAGGAAAAGCAGCACAGTGCCCCCTGGTGGTCTCCGGGGTGTTGGCACCACAGACTGTAGATGAGAGAGTTTTAATGGAATTAAAAGCATCCTAGCATTTCTTTAACTACCAAGACTTTCCTCCTTGAAGATATTTTTTCTTATTCTAAAGAATATTCATGAAGTGCCATTATTCTGTTTGAGTGTCAACAATAATTTAAAAAATTAAAATAAATAATTCCCTTCAATGCATCACTTGGATCCTCTATATCCATGGACATGGGCCATTGAGTTCTACAATGGCATTTAATTATATTTGGATACCACCAAGAACCATATGTAAAAATGATGTCATCTCTAGCTGCAGAATTGGGAGAGGCTTTATAACAAGATACCAAAAATGATGTAATCTCTGTGGACTTCTGGTTCATTTTTCAATCAAACCCTGATTTTTCTAACTTAATGTTCAGTCAAATGCTTGGTCTCTGAGCATATATTTTAGCTACTTGGTAGAATACAACAACAGTGATTTTCAAATATTGCTTTTGATAGCTAATCTTGCCTTTCTCAAGTCCAGATAAGATTTTATATTCTTGACTATAGTATGGTCATTGTACATACATATATGGAAGATTCTTCCTAAAAATCTATCCCAGTGATATAATTCTGTACTGCCCTCAAGCCAGGCATAAGATTTTAAATATTTCTATTATGATTTTTTTTGTTTCATTAGGGAAGGGATATTGTAATTGGTTTCACTGAAGAAAAACTCCAGAAATGGCGATTCACTTACTGTCATAGACTTGGTTGGGCATATCTTTAGTTTTATTTTATTTTTTTGTAACATTGCCTTTAAAATCAGAGTAAAACAATTTTAGTGCAACTCAGTTGACTTGATAATATAGTGTTCTGAATTTGTCTTTATTAAACTGAATTTGAAATCACATGTTTTG
Source organism: Ictidomys tridecemlineatus (assembly GCF_052094955.1). Taxonomy (NCBI): domain Eukaryota; kingdom Metazoa; phylum Chordata; class Mammalia; order Rodentia; family Sciuridae; genus Ictidomys; species Ictidomys tridecemlineatus. The sequence goes on from NC_135484.1 coordinate 141,000,445, forward strand.
TTTATTTATTGATATCAGGGATTGAACCTAGGGGCACTTAACCACTGGGCCATACCCCACCCCCCTTTGTAATTTCTCTCTCTCTCTCTCTCTCTCTCTCTCTCTCTCTCTCTCTCTCTCTCTCTTTATTTTTTTATTTTGAGACAGGCTTTCACTAAGTTGCTCAAGACCTTGCTAATTTGCTGAGGCTGGCCTGAAACTTGCCATCCTCTTGCCTTAGCCTCCAAGTCACTGGGATTATAGGTGTGTGCCACCATGCCTGGCTACATATTTTTAAAATCCCAATCTCATATCTTAATTTTGTGTTGTCTGAAACTTTTAGACATTTGTGAAGATCAAATTAATCTTTAAAATTTTGGTATATATATACACAAAAGAATATTATTCAGCCTTAAAGAAGAATGAAATTATGAGATTTGCTGGTAAATGGATGAAACTGGAGAATATCATGAAATTAATATTTCTGAGCTTTGCTGTATCAAGCCAGATATTTAAGCATTCTAGCGAGTAGTGCCTACAGTTTTGAGTGCAATTGTTGTAGCAAACATTACAACTAACTTAGGCGTATGTAAACCATTGTTCAAAGTCGTTATTGATCAGAGAAATCAGCCTCCTTTGGTTAAAGTAAGATCAGTATCTCTTTTGATTTTTCAGGAAATAGCAGTGAACTCTGATAGGAGAAATGCTTTTAGGCTTCAGTCTGAAAGAGATTTATTTCTGTTTCTTAACATATAGGAAATGTATTTGTTTTCTATATTTTAAGCTAGTTCTGTAATTTTCTATCTGAAAGACATTGAGCCATCTCTTGACAAATCTGGGCCCCTTTTGAAGCCTTCATAATTTGAGGCATGAAGTTATTAAATAGGTATTACCACACCCAACCTAGAATCCACTTTCAGCTGAAGCTCTAAGCAGGAAGCAAGTTTTCTTAACAAAAGGTCTTTCTTGCTCCTCTGTCATTGCCAACACGACTCAGCAAGCAATATGCCCAGAAAGGATAGGGCCACACAAGTGGACACTGGATGAGGACTCCCAGAGGAAGAGACCAAGGCTGAGTCCCACAGTTACCTGTCTGGTGAGGAGAGCTTGGCTACCAGCCTGGGGTACACCTTTCCAGAGAGACGCAAGGTCCTCTGTGGAAAGCCAGCCCTGACGGCAAGAACAGTGCTGAGAGCAAAGTCTAAGAATAATCCTGTGATAGGTATTAAGTAGCAAGAAGGACACAGAGAGAAACAGCAAAGGGCAGAGGAGGATCCAGGTTCCTTTGGAAATACAGATGCTCCTTGACCTGTGATGGGGTTATGCCCCATGCTCCATGTTTAAGTTGCAAATGTGATTAAGTCAAAAATCCACCTGCTCCACCTAGCCCACCCAGCACCGTCGTTCAGCAACACAGCACACTGTAGTGTTGGTCATTGCCCCTTAGGACTGCAGGGCTGATGGGGGCTGTGTCTCGTGGCTGTTGCCCGGTCTCATGAGAGATGATATGACCACCTATCACGAGCCCAGCAAAAGATCCAAAATCAAAATTTTAAATATGACTCTACCGAATGTGTATCACTTTTGTGCTGTTGTATAATTGAAAAAAATGCAAGTTGAACTACTGTAGGTCGGAAACCAAGTGTATCTTGTGTGTATCTTTAAGAGCTATTGTCCTTGACAGTGTGTCGCAAGCCATCTGTAGTTCTCACTGCTATTTTTTTTATGGGTTGAATAGTGTCCCCATTCATATCTTGAAGTTCTAGTCCCTAATCTTTCAGAATGTGACTTTGTTTGGAGAAGATAGGGTCACCGCCGATGTAATTAGTTAAAATGAGGTTATTAGGGGGGATGGTAATCCAACGTGATTGATGTCCTTATTAAAAGGGGGGAAATCAGACACCGGGAAAAAGTCCTATGAACACATGGGCAGAATTTGGGGCACTCTGTCTACAAACCAAGGAACCCCAAACATGGCTGGCAAACCACGGGCAGGAGAAGCATGGAACAGATTTGTAGAAGGCAGGAAGTTTGCTGATACCTTCATCTCAACCTGCTGGCCTCTAACTGTGAGACAATGTTATTTCTTTTGTTTAAGCCACCCAGTTTGAGGTACTTTGTTACGATAGCCCTAGAAGTCGGATATAATGTTAAAAGTTTAGCAATTCTCAATGCTATTTTTTTTTATCATCTTCATAGAGCTGGAATTAGGATTGTCAGGTAATGTACAAGATGCTTGTCTGAACTTGAATTCCAGATAGAACACATGTATTTTTAGAATCAGTATGTGCCAAATATTGCATGGGCTATACTAATACTCAAAGGTTATTCATTGTTCACTTGAAATTCGGATTTAACTGAATGGCCTCAGTTTTTATTCTCTAAACCTGAAACCTACTTGGAAATCATAGCAAAGTATCAGAAAACTGTGGGACTTCAACAACAGAAATTTCTCTTACAGATCTGGAGGCTGGAAGCCTGACATTACGGTCTCGGCAAAGTTGGTTCCTACTCATAGTTTTGCTCATTCACCTGGATTCCAGATTCTTCCTGGTGTCTACTGGAGCTGGCAAAAACAGAGAAGTAGGAATACTTTTATGAGACTTCTGTCTCAGTGAGGTTCCTTTCTGGCTGTATCTGAGGTTAAGCTAGTTCTGCAGCCAACTAGCTATAAGACGTTGAGCAAATGATCTGACATATCTGGGCCTCAGTCTTTTCATTTGTTAAATGAAAGTGCAGAAATACATGCTTTCAAAGGTTCCTTGCAGCTCTTTATGTCCATCATCCGAGGGAATGTTTCTCAAAAGAACATTTTAAAAAGCCTTGCTTATCAAAGCATCAGAAAGTACTTAGCTATTTTTTTTTTTTTATGGTTCGGATCAAGAATATAAGCTATCACTTCTCAGAAAGCTTTATTACTTCGACTTCCGAGCAAAGGCTGAAGTTTAATGTCTTTATGGTACCCCTTAATGAGGATTCCCTAATTTAGGAGTGTGCTCATGATGATGATCACTTAGATCGCTGACTTGAGAAATGGTTCAAGCCTTAGTGGGTGTCGAGAATGAAGGCTGAGTGATGACTTCTTCCCTGGGCTGGTGGCACTGATGTTTGCTCTGCTAATTGTACTTAATTTACTGTGAAGTCGCCCCTCCCCTCCCCCCCCCCAACTCCTGAGTGATGGTGCTACTGGGAAATCATTGAACTTGGGGAATTGATGAGTCAGACGCCACATGAGACTTCAGAGGGAAGGGGTCCTGAGATCATTTTTAGGTAACTTATCAGAGGGAATGCACAGGAATCCACTAGGTAGGGCCACATCCTCCATCCACATGGCTTCTTGGACATGTAAATAAGTTTACCCACCCCTGTGTGAGAATCAAGGAGTTGGTCACAGTGCCAGGGGTTCTGAAGAGCAAAGCCAGACCTCTACGCCTCTGGATGGTTCTAGAGTTTTCTTTTGAGAGCTTCTCGTGCTGAGAGTCAGTGGGAAGTTGGGATGGGTGGAAAGGTACGGGTCAGGAACTGAAGAGAAAGGAAAGAAAATCATGCTTATGAGAAAGCTGGGAGGCCCCTTGCTGTGGATGAGAGGTTGGTAGAGATCTTGTGCCTCCAGGGCTTAGGCACAGGCCCAGGGAAGAGGACCAGCCTTGTTCTTTATTTGTAGTCTCTCCCCCGCACCCCCCAGAACTTGGGATCAAAGCCGGGGTCTCACTTGGGAGTAAGGATCACGAGGAGGCTGGTGGCATGATTCTGAGTTAAAGATCTTCTTTCAAAACCAGACTCACACCTGGAGTCACTCACAAACCCAGTCAATTCAAATTCTTGCCATACCATATCAAGATATTTATGAGGTTATATTTACACCCGTGAGTCCCGTTGTCTTATTTCATCTATGAACTTTATAAGGAAGTTCCCATATCCCCAAATGAAAAGTATTAGAAGCCCTTGTTAGTTACTTATCTAATATCAATTTCCCCCCTTCTTTCTGGCTAATGGGGCCCTGGTTTTGTTTGGATTGGCAATAAGTCCAATTTCAGGGGATAGATGGTGATTGGCTCAAGCAATTATAATCATCTTCCTTTCTAAATTTCAAGTTTCCTTTGCATTTATGTAAAGGAATTTGGCCGTGGGTCCTAATTATGGCCAATAAGACAACAGGAAGTCTATGGTAAGTAAGAAGAAGACATGGGGGCAGACACCACCTGTGGGGGTTAATTTTATGTGTCTACTTGACTGGTTCGTGGTGCACTCATACTAAACATTTCTGGGTGTGTCCGTGAGAGTGTTTCTGGCTGAGGTTAGCATTTGAATTGGTGAACTCATTCAAGTTGACTGTCCTCCCCAGTGTGGGTGGGCATCACCTAATTCGTGGAGGGCCTGAACAGAACAAAAGATGGCTAAAGCTACAACTTGCCCCTTTTTTCCTTCCCCAGGGCTCATCTTAGATCCAAATGAATAACATGGACTCTCCTAGTTCTGGGTTCTTTGTGATGCTTTTAAGGGATGCCATCTTGTAGACAGCAGGCAGAACCTGGGACTTCTCAGCACCCATTATCATGTGAGCCAGGAGGAAGGAAATGCCAACGCGTGTTTTGCACACGCAGTATGCATCGCCATATACAAGTCCCTCTAGGGATCTGTCGTTGTGTCTCTGGAGAGCCCCCACTAGTACACCACGCCTTCCTGTTCTGCCCTTCCCTTCTCCCTGGGAGATTATGTCCAAAACGGCATGAGGTTACACGTCAGCAGGATGACAGGGAGGAAAGATAGGCGTCTGTCTTGATCCTTCCCCATCATTGACCTACAAATTATGGTGTGAACATCCAACTTCTGAACATGGTGTTATATCAGGTCCTCCTTAGTTTTTGACTTTGAGCTGCATCATCAAAGGGACTATGTCTTCTCCCCCAGTTAATCCCATTATTGAAGCAGAAAAGGGGCTGACTTACATACACAGAGAAAGGCACGTCACCTGTGGGAACACACCAGCGCTGTCTGGTGTTGCCTTGATTTGCAGTGTTTCTCAATCAGTCAGTCATGTCTGTGCCCCGAGGGCTTTATTTTCTGTTTAATTTCTACCCATCACATAAGGGTATATAAAGAATCAGGCAGAGTAAGTTCTATCAAATATAATGAAAACTATGGGAGCGATTCCACCTAGGCATTCTGTTCACATTAACAATCACTTACCACTTTACCTCCTAAGACCACAACCGCCTTCGTTTCACTGAGAAAAGCTACACCACAATTCAGCATTTGGACTCATAATTTAAGTTGTACTTTTCCTCCAAAGATGGAATGAGGATTGAGAAACAGGACGATTCATTTAACTAAACCTAGGCAAGTCATGGAGATCTGAAAGCCAGGTGTTTCTGGCTCTTCTGCTAAGATTGATTGCCCTGGGTGGGAGCCAGCCCAGGCTGAGCATTCCTGAGTAATTAGGATTCACTTCATTGGCAGACGAGTTTTGACCTCACCTTGCAAAGTCGTCTCAAGCATCTGAGCGGAGAATCTAGCCCTCCCCAGCTCAGCTTTGTAGCAATATCTCCGGCAGACACTTCATGACACGTTGCCGTGACACGAAGCTCGCATGAACTGCATTACACTGCCCTGAGCCCCAGGCTACTGGGGAAAATGGTAAGTGTTCGAAGTTTAAGCTAAATAATATGCTTTTAATGAGATCTGGCACATTGCAGATCAAAAGCATCACCAAAAGGTAAAAAGTTCAAAAAGCCCTTTACATGCACCGTGAGTTTGACCAAAGTGGCTTTCATGATCGTTCCGATAGAATTTTAAAAAGCATTTGCAAGTTTTTGATCCTAAATGTTACACTTCAGCAGGTTTTCCCGTGCCTTTCATCACACAGAAGAAACAGGAGCCATTGGTGGTAGGGTGGATTTATTAGTGGGAAATAACAATGCCTTGTGATCCATGGGCCGAACACGTGGGGTCTGGAAGCACTCAGGGCTGTTCTCCACATGGAGGGCCATCTGACAGGCGATTGTCCCCTTAAGATGTTGGGGGAACCCACAAAACCTTGGCTTAGCAGAATGCAAACTCTGCTCTGTTCTGCACCTATACTTCCCGGGACTTGTCTAGAAATCTCAGACTTAATGGGAGGGACGGAAAAAGAAATCAAGGTAGCTGAGGACCTATTAAATAATAATGGGAACTTTGTTTTCATTTCACCTTCAAAATCTCCCTGTGAGGTAACTACGGGGAGTGAACTGTGCTTTACTCAACTTGATTTTAATCCTGATCATCCTCACAGGGAAGTTACTTTTCTAAACATCTGTCTTCACCTTTTGGATCTGGGAGGTAAGAGCAGATGCTGTCCCCTTTATGGATCACTCCTTTAATCTTGTAAACACTCGGAGAGTTTGGCATTGTTCTGTGCCTATTAAAGATGATGAAATTGCCCAAGAGAAAGGATAGTTTGCTTAAAATCAGCCAGGCAGTAAGTGGCAAAGCTGAATTCGAACTCAGGTTGATGAGTCTTAAGTCCACGTTTCATTTCCCTCTTTATGGTATGATGCTCCTGATCTTCATGTTGCCCCCGATAATGAGCATTGCTGCGTTAGTGCCGCTGGACGTTTGCCTTGTGAGTGATCCTTCCAGGCTCTGATCAACACACTTTGCCAGCACGGTTTCAGCTTGCTCCTCACTCCCTGACATGCTAAGTGGGGCTCACATTGCCTGGGAACCTGGTAAAATAAAAGCATTGCATGCATGTATGCTTTTGTCAAAATGAACCCAACTATTATGCATAGCTATCATGCTCTAATAAAAGCCCCCAAACTATTTGATAGATCTATATTCAATGTAACGAACATAAACAAATGACCGATTTAAAAAATAAAAACATAAAACAGGAAGCATCAAGAAAAAAAAATTTTAAATGATACATTTCTGGAGTCCCCCCAAATTACCTCCTGCAGACTTGCTGAACTGGGGAGAGACCCAGATTTTTTTTTTAAATTTATGAATTTTTCCAGGTGATTTTTATGCATGCTTGAATTCAGAAAGCAATGGTCTTCCTGTGTCCAGTCATGAATCATTCACTCTCCCCTTCATAGAACTGCTGGTGATTTTTAAAAACACGTTAGGCACTGTGGTTATCTGGTGTATACTCTTTAGTGAGGCACTGGACCCTCTGCATGCACCTATTCAGGCACCTGTGACATTTTATTGGGGGGGTCTGCTTCAAAGGCTGTTACTTCCATTGACCACGAGAACTCTGAAGGGTTGGTCTTATTTGTCTGCAAAGGCCTTGTGTCTAGCACTGTGCAATTGTTTATTGAACAAATTAAGTGAACTGCTAAGTCACACTTCATTTTCTTGTGGCAAGAGGGGACTGTAAAATCTATTAATCAATCTGACATGTTTAGAAGGATGAATCTAATTCCCTTTTCTCAGTTTCTTGATGATTTTTTTTTCTCCAATTAAAAAATATATGTAGAACTAGTTGGGGGACAGTGACCAAAGTCGAGCCCATGGTTAAAAGTAGTGAGTCATAATAACCTCCACTTTAGTGAAAGAAGCTATGAAATGGTTTATGAGGATTGCCTAAGCAGCCAACACTTTGCAAGGAAGCAATTTTGCGAGCAAAGTGCTCCTTCTGCTACTAAGAAAGATTAAGATGGTTTGTCCTCTTGCCCCTGACATTTTATCAAGTGTTCCCAATTTGAATTTTTTTCATCATCAGGTATAGTGTCTTTCCTTCTTTCTCCTTAGAGAGTTCAGAATGAAGGGTTGCCTTCAAGGTGGGCACTCGACAGATGCAATTTTAGATGAAGATTCCATTTTAGAGATGAACAAACTGAGGCTTAAAGGGTTTCAGCAACTTATCTGGAGTTCCACTGTTGGTAAGTAGTGGGTAGGGAGGGACTGGGGTCTGCCTGGTGTAAGAGACAGCACCATCTCTGCACACTGGCATCCTGTGGAGGGCTCCCCAAGGCTGCAGTCTCAGGAACTTAGAAACACACCAGATCCCACCGTAGTCCTCATAAATCAGAATCTTAGCGGTAAAGACAGATAAATTGTATTTTAAAAGCATATTTGGAAACCTGTTAGTTTATTTTTAAAGTTCTAATGCTCAGACCCATTTGGAAATAAAGAAACAGGCAAACCATCTTATCTAGAATGATCTGAACCTGCTTCAGGCAACCTAGGGGGCACCTGCCACTAATACAGTGGTTCTTTCAAAGTGTGTTCGCCACACAGTAGCAGCTACATCGCTTGGGCATTTATTTTTAAAAATGCAAATAGGAGCCAGGTGCAATGGCGCCCTCCTGTAAACTTAGTTAACTAGGAGGATCACAGAGTCAAAGCCAGCCTTAGCAATTTAGCGAGGCCCTGAGCAACTTAGTGAGAGCCTGTTGCAAAATAAAAAATAAAGAGTGCTGAGATGTGGCTCAGTGGTAAAGTGCCCTTAAGTTTAATTTCTGGTACCAAAAAAAAAAAAAAAAAGCAAATAGGAGAGCTTCATTCAGAGTGGAAGTTTTGATCAATGTACACAATACTAGCCATTTCATACCATCTCATCACTCTTCCCCTACCCTGTCCCCAAAGTCACCAAGTCACCATGATATTGCCTCCTACAAACAAATACTCTGCCTCACTCAAACTTCCTTCACTGTTGAACAGGAACTACCTTAAGAAAATCTCAGCAATCTGGGTTCTGATAGTCTTCCAGATAAAATTTGAGAAACGTCTAATCTAGTCGATTATTGTAAAAACGTACAAGAGGAACAAATTTCTAAACTATTGTAGCTGAAGTGCATGCCCTGTGCTGGCAGGTGGGGTGAGAGAGTGGCAGAGAGTTCCAGAGAGAGGTGAAAGGGGACCTGTGGACCAGGGCAGTGAAGCAGGTAACCAACAATTTCCCTGGCCCCCCAATATTGCCTCAGGCTAGTCCTGCCTACTTTAGCTCCTGCCTTTCTTCCAAGAAGTAAATGTCAAAAGTGGTTTTCTTTGAAGGTGACATAGGTATTTAACACCTCAAACACCTAGAATCTTACTAGACAGTTTTATGATGTGATAATTTACCTCTTACAGGTAAGTACACTTTGCCCAGGTAGAAACTGACTAGTTAAATTTAGGTTTCAGCAAGGAATTCCACTGAAACAGCATCTTCCTTTTTGAAGGCAAATCTGATTAACTTTTTTTTTCTTCTAACTGGAAAATTATGTTCCTCTGGGGTCATTGCATTGCTAAAATAATGGACCAGTGGTTGGTCAAACTCCAGAATATCAGGGATTCCTGTGATTTAAAAAACATTAAATGAAGGTTTTAAGTCTTACTTTTCTTAGTGTAACATAAACATGTTTTTTTTTCCTTTATTTAAAAATGTTTGCATAAAATATCCCTTTGCTTGTCTTTTAGAAAGTCAAAACATGCAGGTGCTATTCACTGTGTATTAATGATGTACTAGCACTACATTAGGTGTTGGGGACACAGGGAGGAGTAAGACAGAAATTTCTCCCCAACCAGCCCAGTGAGACGCTTGCAGTCATTATTAACATGCACATATTCCACAGCAGAAATAATTTTGACCAGTCTAGGTCTGGTAATCGTTATGTCATAATTGCCCATACAATTAGCCCATACCATAAGCATATCAAGCACATACCTTCAGGGAATAATGATCACACTGGGAATTTCCAACAGAGGGAATTTAAGATAGGGGATTGGTGACATAGGTGATTGAAGAACTGACATGATAGGACAGTAAGACACTGAGAGATTAGCAACCTGAGGACGAGCAAGAGGGACATAGGGAAAGATGGTGTTATCAGACCCCCATCGCTGGCTTCTTGGATGATTCTAGAACCACAATGGGTGCCATTTGGTAGAAGCTGCATCCTGGACAGATGTGGTTGCTACTAGTGATGCCCATCAAAGTAGAGTGAGAAGGAGCAAAGCTTTGGTTCCCCATCCTCTCGTGCTCCCATCTCTTGCCACAGTCTCCCTGTTGGAGTGGGGAATTGAGGAAGACAGGAGGGCTGGGCTCTTCTGGAAACCACCATTCATTCCTGTGGTCCAGAGTCACGCAGGGAAGGGTGGAGAACACATCTGAGACAGAGTCCAGCTGTCCTCCCAAGGAATTTCTGGTCAACTGCATCAGCATAAGAAAGCTTTTTTGAGATTAGGACCTGTCCCTCTGAGGATCTCTGGGAGATGCGATGTCACAGAAGGCAGCTGGGGTACGTTGGTCAAAGCTACGTGGCAGGCACAAGATCCTTTCAGAACCAAGATTTGTGGATTTCCCCATCAAGCCCCACGCTCAATTCAATTTTTAAGAAACTTGTTCCTCTTGTGATGCTCGGCATCTTCTTTCTTTCTCAGAGAAAAGAAGTCAAACAGTGAATCCACATTGGTATCCATATGCCTGCATTGATAGGTCTCTCAGAGACTCCGGGACAGATTGTCCAAGTCCAAGAAATAATTTGCAAGCATCGTGGCACTTAAGGCAAACATATTTGGGGCAGAAAGTCCCCATTGGGATTCCTCCTTTGTATAGAAGTTTGATCTGTCACAGTTTTGCATGTCCACTAACAGATATCATGATGTAAACTTGGGACGGTCTTTCTCAAGGCTAAAAGTGTTAAAACCATCCCAATTCATTGTGGACCCATATTTCTGTCAAATCTATTGAGAAAAAGAATTACTATAACATTTCAATAGAAAAAGACATGTAAAATACAGGTCCAAGTTTCCTTTCCTTCCTTCCTTCCTTCTTCCTTCCTTCCTTCCTTCCTTCCTTCCTTCCTTCCTTCCTTCCTTCCTTCCTTCCTCCCTCCCTCCCTCCCTCCCTCCCTCCCTCCCTCCCTCTCTCTCTCTCTCTCTCTCTCTCTCTCTCTCTTTCTTTCTTTCTTTCTTTCTTTCTTATTAGATTCAACAGGCATACAGTGATTCCTTTCTATTGCAGTGGAAGCTTCTAAGTTCTTATTTTCTCTTCTGCTTGTATCTCCTTGGAGACCAGCCAGACAGTCTCTGCACAGAGAACAGACCACTGTCCAGGGTCCTCAGGACTACAGGAGACTACTCTGTTGAAAGGTGACTTTCCCCATTCCTGTCCCCTGTGACCTGTGAGTTTCAGGAAGTCATGCTCAAGATTTAACAAAGGGTAGCATCTGCGGATTTTAAAGAACCGGGTGCACAGGGCTCGGAGGGGGACACTTGGCATAGACGGAGAAGGTTCTCGCTCAGGCTTTCTCAGGCTCCTGAGTGCCTGTGGCTTAGTGCAGCGGGGTCTGCGTCTCTTCCAACCGCCTCATTTTTATGTTCTTTCGAGGCTGACAACTTGGAAAAGGCAGCAGACATATCTAAAAATGACAGTTATCTTCAGGGAAAGGAAAATGGCAAATATTAGACAAAAAAAGTATGAAGTAAATTTTTCACCCTGAAGGGCCAAAGAAATCATTAGAGTTATCTGACAGCCTCAGTCTCCAGGCACATGACTCGCCCCCTGGCTATCTCATTGCTATTTATATGAGCCGGGATGTCTATCTAGTGGCCAGGGCTGAAATCACGTGGGATCTATAAGAACTTAGATGTGGCCCAGAGTGAAAGAAACTGGGAAGCCCTCCTATCCATCTCTTTAAAGTCTGGATTCCAAATTATCCATCTGTAGTTTATAATTAGTTATTCTTCTCCCAACACACACACACACACACACACACACACACACACACACATTTTTATTCTTCTTCCCTCCAAAACATCACATCAAACAAATTGCAAATTAAAACATTAGGAGTTAAATACTATGTCTCTTCACCCCAATATTATTATCGTTATGCCCTGAGTATTGAAATCACCGTGGCTGCTCTTTTACCAGGGCAAAAATATTCAAATAAATCATGGGATAGGAAATCCAAAAGCCTTCTCTTGCCTATTCTTTATTTAAATCTACCAAATTTTATGTTTAAAAAAAGTGGCCTTGAATGACAAGCTATTACGGTTATAGAACGGAAGTTTAATACATTCCTATGGAGCTTATTGTCAAATGCAATCACATAGGGTGCGGGATCTCTTTCTGGTTGAGAAATTGGTTCTCTCTAATGCCCTTTATTAAAGTTTAAAGGAAGTGTTGGCTTCGAGATGGAGGAAGGGTAGTGAATGAGCTTTCTCACAGCTGACCTTTAGGGGCCCTGGTGCTTGTCTGCAGCACTGTCTGTCTGTGAAAGAATGTTAAAAAGTATCCCCAATACCTCATCTCCACACAATCCCCCAAATCCATCTCCCAAGTTCACTCTGTGTTTTGACACATCTGTGTGCATGCGTTCTGAAAGAGAGTTTGATCATCCTTCCACCGGCAGCTACAATCCTAAGCCATATGTCAGTGCGTTTATCAAAGAAAAGCTCCACTGTGTTTTCTTCACATTGTTTCAGCAATGGATTCTAATCACCAGAACTTAAGAATCTGTTCCCACAATCTTTTGACAAAAGTGAAGCCTTCAGCATGATTAAAAAAAACAAAAACAAAAACAAAAAAAACCTCTGTATGTATTGCAATTCTTACTGCAGCAGAGAGTATCTGCTTTCTCTCTGAAGATCACATCTTCTTTTTGACTAGGTTGTGCATTTAAGACCTGGAAACGGTGACCCCCGTTGCCTAGCAACCGAGAAACTCAGGCCTCAGCCCTGGTGGGCGAGATGGAAAAAGGTCAATTAATGTGGCAGGCCTGTCCTTATCAATATGCTACTGTGGCAGCTACTTTTATTTCTGTATAGTAATATATCATAATAAGTTTTGTAGGTCTTTACACTGCGGTTCTCCCTTTTGAATAAAAGCATAACTAAGACTTGAGGGGATGTCTGATATAACAGAAAATGTAACCATAAAAAAAAAACCTAGAATAGAAATCATCTGACTGCTGAGTACCCTGCCGGGCTGCCTGAGGCAGATACACATTTCCATTGAGTTATTTTATGATCAGGCCAGTATGTTATTGAAATATTATCTCTTTAGCCTTTCTCATTCTGATAAGAAATGACAGGCTCTCAGAGCAGTAATACATACAGTACAAAATGTGGTGCTGCGAACAAAATTCACCCAGGTAAAGAACCTTGGCTTTGGAGAACTTCCATTAAAACGGATTGTCCCTGGGTTGTATTTTCAAAGAAGGCACAGTTCACATCCTAATGGCCGCTTTAATTGTGGTGAGAATTTGCAGCTTCTGTTGAGGATTACACTTAGACCCATTATTGATAAACATTCAAGAAAAAGTCTTCAGTGATTTTACATCCTCATTTGTAAGTTGCGATTTCTTCAGCAAGGGATGAAATGCTTTGGTGTTTTAGATGCACAGATAAGAGTTACAGTGAAGAAAGATAGAAAAGAAGAGGAAAGCCAAACAATCATGAATCCCATAAGTTCACAGAGACTGGGTTGAACAGAGGAAAATGCTCACTTCAAGAAGGTCAATTTCTAGTGACTAGGGAGGCTGAGGCAGGAGGATCACAAGTTCAAGGTCAGCCTGGGCAACTTAGCAAGTCTCTCAGCAGCTTTGGCAAGATGCTTTCTCAAAATAAAAATCAAAAGGGTTGGGGAAGCAGTTCAGTGTTCAGTGGTAAAGCACCCCTAGGTACAATCCCCAGTACCAAAAGAAAGGAGAGAGAGAGAGAAAGAGAGAGAGAGAGAGAGAGAGAGAGAGAGAGAGAGAGAGAGAGAGAGAGAGAGAGTTATAGTCAGGATTCAAAGGGTCATTCTTAAAATGAAGAGGAGACAAAATTGAGAATATAAAATTTCAAGTTAAATATTTGGAAGGTGGTCTGATTGGGAACTATTCTGGAAACAATATATACAATATAGACAGCTTTGTTTTTTTAGCTTATAAACTTTCCACAGGAGGATTTTGACCTTACCACTGTGCATTTATTGATTCTTATTGTCATTTAATATGTAAGCCATTTCATAGTGACAAAATCGATACCTGTGTTTTTAGATAGGTGCAAGATAGGCTCATGGTCACTCTATGTGGATGTTGGGAGATCTGGGTTTTATTCTCTGACCTGCTGCTGATTAGCAGTGTGACCTTGGGCAAGCTGGACCATCTCCAGATCTCAGCATTGCCTTCTACACCAAAGAAGGTGAGCTACATCATTTCCAGTGTTCTCCTGTGATTGTTCCTCACTTTCTCTTCTGCTCTCTTTCCTGTCATCTCGATTCACATAATCACATTTTTCATTATGCAAAACATGATATCTGTATGACTTTGTATAATCAACCACTTTGTGTATTTTAAGACATTTTCACCTTTTGACATATGACATTCATGGGGACGTAAATTTAGGCATCCCCAATAACCAGCATGATTTGAGGGTTGTGGAAATTGATCTTCTTGAAGTGAGCATTTTCCTCTGTTCAACCCAGTCTCTGTGAACTTACGGGATTCATGATTGTTTTGATTTTCTCTTCTATCTTTCTTTCCTCTCTCTCTCTCTCTCTTTTTTATAGCACTAATGTAGAAGCAGATGTTGTCTCTCTCCTCACAAATGCTTCACAGTGAATCATCTTAGCCTCTCTGTAAAATTTTAACTTAATGGAGTCCTGGCATTTCTGATGAGACGAGGAACTTAATTTTATAGAACAACCTATTGAACAAGCTGTTCTCGGACATTCCCATCTCAACTAAATGTTAAAAGTATTAAAATTCACATTAGCACCAGAGGAAATTTTGCATGGGTAATCCTTTAATACAGTGTTTTATGGCTCTATTAGCTGCACAGCAGCTGGTGACATGATGAATTTAATCCATTAAAAAATTCAGTAAGAGGTTTAAAAGTCAGCTTTTTAAAACATTATCTTGCTGCAAGGAAAGAGAACTTTTCCTCGGGGCCAGAAGTGGAGTGGCTTCACACTGCGGCAGGTATAGGGAACAAGCCTGCATGACGGACTTCCTCACGCTCAGAGATTCACACCTGGAGATGGGTGAGAACCATGCTGCATGAGAACATCCCTCACTCCATTTTTCTCTTCTTCCTTGCTTTCTGAGAAGGTGTATAATAATGACTTTTTTTTTTTTTTTTTTTGGTACAGGGATTGAACCTGGGATGCTTAACCACTGAGCCACATTCCCAGCTTTTTAAATTTTTTTTTTTTTATTTTGAGACAGGGTCTCTCTAAGTTGCTTAGGGCCTTGCTAAGTTGCTGAGTCTGGTTTTGAACTTGCCATCCTCCTGCCTCAACCTCCTGAGCAGCTGGGATTACAGGCATGTGCCATTGCACCCAGGTGATTGCACTTTTGAAACTGTTTAACATTTCCATTTGTGTTGGTGTATGTATTTGTATAAAGTCAGAATTGCTCTGAGCTTTTATTTAGTGATGTAGTTATCTCATAAGGACTTCAGGAAAAAAAACAGCATTTCTCATTTTTAATATAAATAAGTTTCCATGCAGTAACCCGAGAAAGCTTTGGCTTGAGAGACTGAAGATCTAACCTTGCAGAAACACCCCTAGTTTGTCCTAGGGGGCATTGGGATGGATTAGGGACACAGGGCAGGGAAGTCACATCTTGAAGTGAGGAGCTTCCCAGGACTGCCTCATGGTTTTAACCACTAGATTCTGAGTCCTTCACTAATCTTTCCAAATGGTGAGTTATTTTCTCAGAAACAACAACAAAACTACATTGTCTATCCTCAACTGATTTCACAAGCTACTAGATAAAATTATCGTCCTCAAAGTCAGCAGTTTGTTAAAAGGAGAATTCATTTGTAACAAATATGTCTCTCTGAGCAAAAAGCAGTACCAGGTCACCTTGTATCAAATTGCCCAGCATCTGCAAATGCGTTTGCTGTGTTCAACCCTTGTGAATTCAAAAATAGGTAGCTTAACTTAGCAGCGGTTTTCACCTCAACAACTCATTTATACAATTCCCTTGTTCGTGTAAAGTCACTCATGTTATATCCTCACTTAGCATAACTCCATGTAGAAGGGTATTGCCATTTCTCGTGGTGCAGCTATTATGGATCATAAGAGCAAAAAATGTAATCCAGTTCCTGTGCCTGGCAGGAGATCTCTAATGGTCCCTAAAGTGTAAACAAACCACCAGGTTGAAAAGGAAACAGCTATTGTATTCTCGAGCACTAAAAATTGGTTTATTTTTCTTCCAACATGAAAGGCTCCATCTTTCTCCGAGTGCACGGGGCACCTGGATGGCAAAGCTCCTTCCTTCCGTCTGATGGGAACACTCTGAGATGGTCGTTTTCCATACAAAAAAAGAATGCTGCCGATCATCGGCCTTTTAATGGAAAGTTCAGTATATTTTAGAAAATAGCTGAATATGTGGGTTGATGGCGAGTTGAACTAAATCTGTTTTGATAATATCTGATCCTGTGTTTGAAGCTGATTGATCTAGATGGAGCCCCCTCTGCCCCCCCTGTGCCTCCACAAAGGAGCCTTTTACGGGTGTGCAGTAGCCTGTTTCTTTTTCTAATCTACATGGTTCCTTGTCACTGAGCTCGTGGTAAGAAGGGTTATGCAGTTTGAGCATTCGACTAATGACACTGCCCCAAAGCGTGCGCGTGCACACACACACACACACACACACACACACACACACACACACACACTCCACTAAAATGACTTTCTTGTTGGAAAAAAAAAAAAGCATAACTGAAATCCGGTCCACAGTGTCACAGTGTCATCTGAGTCACACACATGAACCACTTTCAGGTACTACATGATTTTCATGTGCAGAGAGATTTGGGTCGACATTTCAGATTTTATAGTGGAGGATAAAGCCAAAGTAAATGAATCTTATGTCTTTGACGAGCCTAGTGACTTTTCCATAGAATCGAGCCTGGTACTTCCATTCCTAAGGACATTTTATTTGTGTACTTTTTGGGGTGGTCCTGGGCTTGGAACCCACAGGAAAGTGTTTTACCACTGAGCTTCAGCCCCTGAAGAAGTTTTAAATGAGATCAGTCTGTGTTTCTGGGTGGGTTGATAGATTTGGGGGATTTGTGAGTTGCTGCTACAGGATAGCACAAATTAGGCCCACGTGGGTGACTCCATGGGATATGACTATTCCTAGTGTCTGAGAAAAAACCTCTCCATCTCCTTCACCTCTCCTGATTCTTCCGCCCTCAGGGGCATGTTCTGCAGTTTCACATCCCCGCCCTGCACCAGGCCTTATATAAATGAGCTCTTGCTGGCCTCTGTGTTTAGGGCTCTACATTGTTTATTTTTTGACTGTGGGTTGAGACCCTTTTGCTCAAAAGCCCACCAGTGCCAAATTCAAATTTTTACGCATCAATTATTTTTTTTTTAAAAAAAGTTCAAACAAAATTCTAAGTCATTTGGAGACTACTTGCATCACATACCCCAGAGAACCTCCCCAGAGCTGTCACTCATCTCTAAGGCAGGGTCATAGGGTACCAGCTGGTGCTGTTCCCCAGAGGGGCCCTTCTGAGCTGCACCCCCCTGCAGGGGGCACACCGTGATGCAAGAGCCTTCCCTTCAGCTGGGGGTTCCTTTGCCCTTCTCCCCTTCTGGGCAGTGGCTTCCGCTCTGCAGCCTCTGAACAGACTTCCACTGGAGGAAACCCAACCCTCCCTCCTCTTCTTTTCTTCCTTTCCTTAATTTCATTTATTTATTTATTGGTACCAGGGATTGAAACCAGGGTCACTCAATCACGGAGCCACATCTCCAGGTCATTTTATATTTTATTTAGAGATGGGGTCTTGCTAAGTTGCTCAGGGTCTTGCTAAGTCGCTCATCTGGCTTTGAACTTGCAATGCTCCTGCCTCAGCCTCCTGAGCTGCTGGGATTACAGGCGTGTGTCACTGTGCCCGGCTTTCTCCTTTTCTTTCTTGTGAGTGAAGCAACCTTGACTTCTTTGGGCCCAGAAGAGGTGAAAGATGGGTTTGGAGCTGTGGAAAAGGTCACCAGAATATACACAGCCTTGACTCTGTGGATGAACAGATGGATCACTGTTCCCTTGCAGAGCGGCTACCTGGAGAACCCCCTCCTGAGTGAGCCACTGGCCTCATGCTCTGGGGCTGTGGCCTCTCTGAGGGACAGAGAAGATGCACCTGGAGAGAGCACAGATGCTTTTCCCTGGGACCTGTGCTCCCATAACTCACAAGCTAGTTTCCTCCTCTGCTCCCTGGCTATGGTCTTCATTCGTCTATCCTTTCATTCTGTGGCTTTGACCGAGTCCCTCCCATCCTCCTGGCACAGGGATCATTGTGGGCACAGGGATACAATAGAGAAGGAAGCAACGTATCAATGAGATGATGATGTAGAGGAAATTCCAACCAGATAGGAAAGAGCGAAGAGAAATGTCGGCTTCTCCAAGGCCCAGAAGATTGTGGGGAGGGGCAGAAGAGGGAGTGAGAACAACATGAGGGTGGGGGAGGAGGTTTCATTTTGCTCATCTCAGGCCTGGGATCTGAGGTGGGAAATTGGTAGAACCCTGAGGTTCTCTTGGGAGATTGTTGAACATGCGGGGCATGGAGGGGGAAGGCTGTGTCTCCCTAAGATCATTCCTACCTCCTGGGTCCCAAACTGAATTCCCAGTAAACCCAGGGAAGTGCTCAGGGTGTGGACAGGACACCCTGACAAACGTGTTTGGAGAATGCCCTTCTCCCCTCTGAGCAGAGGCCTTTCTTCTGCAGCCTCAGAACAGACTTCATCCTACAAGTTCTTTAAGACCATGTGTCTCCAGGGTGATGCTCATGTGGATTATCCAGGGGGTGATGATGGTGGTCTACTGGGTCCACGTGGAGCCTTCCAGTCTGTGTTTCTGACCAGCATCCAAATGATGTGATGCGGCTGGTCCATAAACCACATTTTGAATAACCAGGCTTTCTAGGTTCTTTCTGTCCTGGAGTCTATTAAAGGCATTGAAAAATCTATTGAGAAATCTTCTACTAAGTAATGTGGTTTTATTTGTTGGACAGTCTTCTAAAAGCTAACTACGGCACTACTTTGGAAATTTGGGGGGATTATTGCGATGTTAGCCTCAGGGTGTTTCACTGCATTATCAACTAATGATCAAATATCATTATCAACCATTATCAAGAGTGGGGGAGTGTGTCTGGACTGGAGTGTGTCCCAGAAGTCCAGGGGGTGGATGGTGCGTGGTAACAATATCTCCCACAGTTGTCCATATCAAAGAGGAAACGTATGGAGTCCTCATGGAGAGGTGGGGTCTCTTTCCTCCCCTTGAACCTGTGCTGATGTGGCAGTCTGGACTAGCAGAGCCCAGAGGAAGTGTGATTTGTGAGGTGAGGTCCTAGAGGTGATGGGTTTCTAACTGCTCTTTCTCCAAACAATGGCTCTCGGCTCTCACCCACCATGTGAGAAGTCAGGAGAGAAAGTGTGTGTGGACAGGAGAAAGAGAGAGGGAGAAAAAAGAGGAGGAGGAGGAGGAAGAGGAGGAAGAGGAGGAGGAGGAGGAGGAGAGGGAGGCATCCAGTAAAATCCAGCTGGGGTTCTGGTCTTTCTGGTCTTTTCAGACCCATGCTAAAAAGAGGAAAAAAGTTTCCAATACAGCTGCAACTGTGTTAAAGAAAAACCCCCAAAGAGAACCGCAGAGCTGAGGCTAGTGAGCTCCCAGATTTGTAAGCAAAATAAATGACCGTTGCTATTTTAAACCACCATTTTGAGGTGGTTTTTAGGTAGCAATTGGTGTCCAGGAGACACCAATCCCAACAGTAAGAATTATTCAAATTGTTGACTTGCTTTTTTAATTTTCATTTAGGGTCAAAGAAAGACTTGGTGTGTCTTTGTTTGAGTGGACATAAACAATAATAGGTTGCTCTTAGAATTTTCTAATGGGTGGAGTTCTCATTGTCTGTAGTTTCCAAAGTGTAGACTGACTCTCTCTCTCTCTCCTTGTCTCTCTTCTTCCCTCCCTCTCTCTCTTCATGCCTTTCCAAGGACAAGGCTGTGTTCCATAAAGCCAGATGACACAATTTGATAAACAAGCAGACAGCCATTAAAATGAGTGACTGTCAAAAATTTTCCGTGCTTATTTGTTATTAACGACTCAGAATCCGAAGGTGCAATTCAAATTGTTTATTATTGTTATAGGTTTGTAGCAATATATTACAGTTTACGCCTTGGCTTGGAAGTTGATTACAAGTTTTATGAGACTGAGTGCCTGTTATTGGCAATCTTGATGTTTTCTTTTTCCCTGTAACATGTCACAGACAATTGATTTATATGTAGTCAGTGATTTTTTTTTATATCATATCATTTCAGTTAAAAAAAGTAAAGAAGAAAGTGTAGATTATGGAATAGAAAGAGGATAATGAAAGCTACGTGAGTCACATGGAGGGACTTTAAAGGATATTATTAATTCACACATATTCCCTAGAATCCATCCGGAGAACATTTTATATTCTTTGTGAGACACAGAACAACAAGTCATCAGAGACTTTTTATAAACACAGGTGGTGCTTATTAACTGAGAAATAAAAATTTTACACTCCTGATGATTAGCCTAGGCAAGTTTTCATGTGCTTCTGCACTTTTGGGAAATGGTTTTTATTTTCTTTCCTATTTTTTTTCCCCTCTCTCAATTCTGATTACTTTCATTCTATATGAACAGCTTGAGTTAGTGGTGCAGTGATACCTAAAATATCTCTGACAGATTTTGGGGGAGAAAGATATCAGCAGTCTATTTTACAACAATCATTGTAATAAAATATGACACTCTACAAATTTTAACAGACGTGGCCATGCAGGCTCAATGCAAATAAAGACTTTATATGTGAACCGAGAATAAAGATTTCTATCCACAAATAATTGGCTAAAACAGGGAAAATTCAATTTGCCTGTTTTATCTGTGTTTGCTGTACATTGCTTATATGATTTTTCTTTATAATTACCAGAGTTGCCTAGTTATTTTATAACAGTTTTGGTATGGGTAAGAAATAGTACCAAAACAGTAGCAGAAACCAACCAACCATCAATAACAACAAAAAGAAAGAAGGAAAGAAGGAGAATCAGGAGGATACTGTGCATTGAGGAGAAGAAAGTACAGAAACAAGGAAGTCATTCCTGTGCACGGTGGTGTACGCCTGTAATCCCAGCAGTTTGGGAGATTGAAGCAAGAAGATCATGAGTTCAAAGCCAGCCTCAGCAAAATCGAGGTGCTAAGCAACTCAGTGAGGCCCTATCTCTAAATAAAATACAAAATAGGGCTGGGGATGTGGCTCTGTGATTGAGTGCTCCTGAGTTCAATCCCTGGTACATTTCATTTGAGGGTAAACACGGAGGTGGTTTAATTATAGTATATGTATTCTGAAGGAGAAAGAGATTGCAGAGAAAATGTTTGAAAGAGGAGACCTTAGAAATCTTTGAAATCTTTGAAAGAGAAGGTTTATAGCGTGAGGAGTTGTGAATTTAAACCTGGAGGGTAGGAGAGTTGAGATGTCCATATGGATGTTTAGAGTAGGTTTGGAGACACCAGAGGACATCAGCAAGCTTTGGATCAGAGGCTGAACAGAGGATTTCGAATCCAAGGCATGCTGTAGAGATGGTTTATAGGACCATTTGCAGATGTGGGAGCCCTTTTTCTATGAACCAGAATAACTTTTCACAACCTTCTATCATTTCAATTTCTATTCAGTGTACTCTATACAGAAATATTTTAGATATACACAAATCCATGTGTATGATAATTAGCAAGGGCAAATCTCTGTAGGTGAATATACATATATCTGTGCATCTATTTAAAATATTTCTCCAGTTGAATATTTGTGCATTTATTTATTATCTATTATCATCCTATCACTTCAGTATCTGTCTATCCATCCCTCTGTCTTCCTGCCAGCTGTAATTCATTAAAAATTTACTTAAGATAATGGCAGGAAAGATGGTACTCTAAAACCATTCAGTATTCAGAAATGGGAAAGTATCTAGAGAAAATGCATTATATGGATTATAAAGGAAGTAAAATGTACACAACAAAGCAGGGGACCCAGAAAGCAGATAATCAAGAGGCAGGGGGCTGGATTGTTGGTCCTGGCTGTAATATATATATATTATAGATAGAAGTTTTTCTATAAGTGTCCCCTTCATATTTTTGATACCCTTAGGTAGTTTACAAGGTGTCCACAGGCAAAAGGAGTGATACAAGGGAAAAGCAATGAAAATATTTTACTCATGAATATTACTCAAATGTGAAAAATTTTGACCAACACAGAAATCATATGATGTTTTATAACTGCTACAGTATTGAAGTCAGCATGTGCTCTACTGGGGCTATGCTCTTTGGTTGTCTTGGCTAATATTCATGTAAAAGAAAGCTGTTTTTATTCAGGGTATATATTTTCATGATACTTGGGTTTCTTTTTTTTAACTTTATAAAATTTTTATTTGTTTTGTTATACATGACAGTAGAATGCACTTATGTACTCTGATATATCATACATAAATGGGTTATAATTTCTCATTTGATAATACTTGGGTTTTTGTCTTCAGTTTGTAAAATGCTCACTTTCATGGTGACCATTGGGTTGTATCGTGTCCTCAATTTACAAAAACCGCAATGACTATAACCTTGGAACCAAATATTTAAAAACAAAAATCAACTACTTGAATCACTGAAGAACAGGCAAACACTAAAGGGGCGTTGGAAACCAGACCAAGGGAGTGGAACTGAGGTTCATGTTTCTTAAGACTTTCAGCTTGGAGGAAAATACCAGTCGGTACCCATGTGGGACTGTAAGACGTGGATTGAAACTTAAGAAACGACAGTCAAAGATGAGTGGAAACTCCAAATCTGAGTAACAGCTTTGTCCAAATCTCTGAGTAACTCCTGAACACATTTGAAGGACAGAATCAAGCAGCCTAACCGAAGCCAAAAGAAGTAAACTGAGGTTTCACGTTGGCACTTGAGTTTAACCAGTTAACTGCTTGCTTACAAAAATACATTTGAGAGAAATGAATAGAATTCATAGTTTCTGCAAGATAGTTTTCCTAATGTTCAGAATACAACCGACAACTTGAAGACACATGAAGAAAAATGAAAATGTGATTCATATTCGAGAAAGAAAGAAATCAATGGAGATTGGTCTCAAAATGACCCAGATGTTGGTATTAGCAAACAAGGCTTTTAAAGCACCTATTATAATTATTGCTTCCCGGAAAAAATATGCCTAAAATGAATGAAGATATAGGAAATATCTGCAGAGAATTATAAACTATTACAAAACAAAGAGAATTATATGATTGAAATATATAATATCTAAAATGTATGTATGTGACAGCATACTGGATATGATAGAAGAAAGAGTAATTGACTTAAAATTTTGCAGTCTATAGGATAAAGAGTCAAAAATATCTACATCAACAAAAAACTCATAAATCCCCACAAAACCATGGAAAATATCAAAGTGTTGGGTATAGGTATAATTTGAGACTCAGAAACCAAAAACATAAGAATGGGAAGAAAAGGTATTTGAAGTAGACCCCATATGAGAATAAAATATGTTAACCAGGGAAAGACATTTTACATACATGGGAACAACGTTTCAAATAATCACTGATTTCTCATCAGAAAGCCTGGAAAACTGGAAAGGAATGGAATAGTTTCCTTAAAGTTCTGAAGGAAAAACAAAAACTATCAACCCCCAATTGTAGGTTCATGGAAAATATCCCTTAAAAATGAAGGCAAAGGAAAAGCATTTTCAAATTAAAAGCAATCAAAAGAATCTGTCAACAGGCGACCAGTTTGAGAAACACAAAGTTCTTCTGACTGAAGGTAAATAATACCAGATGGAAATTTATATTTTCAGGAAGAAATGAAAACCATCAGAGATGGTAAACATCCAGGTAAATATAAAATAAGTTTTTCCTCTTTTGTTTTCTTTTAGAAAATATAATTCTATTTAAAGCAATAATTATACACTTTCATTTTTGGGTGGTGTGTATTACATGTAGATGTAATACATATGTCAACTATAGCATAGGAGATAGGAAAAAGTACAGTTTTGATTAAAAAATTCTGAAATATTAAGGGTAAATATTGTACTCCTTATAAAATCCATTTAAAATATGCAAAGCAGTGATGATGTTCAACAGCCAATAGATAATTAAAATGGAACTTAAGAAATATTCCATACAAACAGAGATATGAAAACTGTGGCATATACATGTAATAAGAATTGTAATGCATTCTGCTGTTATTTCTTTTTAAATCAATAAAAAATATTCAAAGAATCTAAAATAAGAGGAAAAGAGGAACTGGGGTTCAAAAATAAAGAAGGACCAATATCAAAAAACAGTAAAATATTGTGTTGTTCTAATTCTAATTGCATTGTCCGTACACTAAATATTAGTAGACAAAATATGTCAATCAAAAGGCAGAAATAATCTGATTGGATGAAAAGTAAAACCTAACCATGCATTATCTACAAAACTTGTTTTAAATACAAAGACATAGATGGGACAAAAATAAATAGATAGAAAACGAAAAATAGTAAACACAAGATGAGTAGAGTGGATTTAATATTAGAAACAGCAGACTTTAAGACAGAGAGGATTAGTAAAGAAAGGACATTTCATGATGAAAAAAAAATAGTTTGTCAGGAAGTGATAATAATCATACACGTGTTTAAGTGTGATGACAAGGTTTCTAAATTAAATGGAGAACTAGTCAATAGCATAAAAACTTGAAGGTATAACATGCCTCTCTTAGCACTCAATCAATAGAACATTTATACAAAAAATTAATTAAGTCATAGGGTATCAGAACAACTTTGTTATATCAACCATGTTGACTAATTGATATTTACAGAATACTATGCCCAACCAATCCAGAATTCATATAATTTCAAATTTATATGATATGATCAACAATGTCATAAAAGTTAGCACATGCTATGTGGTATAAATTTCCATAAATTTAAAAATTATTTGAAATCATACAATTCTCTAGCGAAATTACACTAAGAATAATTATAAAACTCTACATATTTGGAAATCAATCAATGTTCTCCTAAGTAATCACAAGGTCAAAAAGAAATCATAGGGACATTAGAAAATATTTTTAATTGCACATAATGAACATACAATATATTGAAATTTGTTAGATACAGCTTAGAAGGAAATTTAATATCTATTTGATAGATTGTTGATCCTTTGCTTTTTTCTAGCAGTTACAGTGTTTCTGGTCTAATCCCTAGGTCTTTGATCCACTTTGAGTTGATTTTAGGTTGAGAGACAGAGATCTAGTTTCATTCTTCCAAATATGGATATTCAGTTTTCCCAGCACCATTTGTTAAAAAAAGCTGTCCTTTCTCAGCATATGTTTTTGGCACCATCATCAAGGATCAAATGACTGTATCTATGTGGATTTTACTCCATGTATTTTTTTCCCTACTTAATCAGTCTTTATGTCTGTTTTTATGCCAGTATTATGCAGTTTTTGTTACTGTAACTCTGTTGTATAATTTGAGATCAGGATTACTCAGGATTTCTTTGGCTATTCCGGGTCTTTTATTCTTCCTTACAAATTTTAGGACTGTTTTTTCCCTAGTTCCGTGAAGAATGTCATTGGGTCCAAGTCAGGCACTGACTTCCTGAAATAAAACCAAGCACTGATAAATAGGATGGCATAAAAATGAAAAGGCTTCTGTACAGCAAAGGAAACAACAGAGCTTTCAGAATGAGAGAAAAATCTTTGCCAGCCAATCTTCCAAAAAATGGGGTTAATATCCAGAATATGTAAAAAAAACTCAAAGAACTAAACACCAGTAAATAAATAAATAAATAAATAAATAAATAAATAACTCAATCAAGAAGTGGAAAAAAGATCTAAACAGATATTTGTCAAAAGAAGAAAAACAAATGACCAATAAATATATGAAAATGTGCTCCACATCCTTAACAATCAGAGAAATGCAACATAACTACATTGAGATTTTATCTCACTCCATGGAGAATGGAATCATCAAGAATACAAATAACAATAATTGCTAGAGAGGACGTGGGAAGAAAGGTACACTTATACATTGTTGGGACTGCAAATTGGAACAACCACTTGGGAACAAAGTATGAAGTTTGCTCAAAAGACTAGGAGTGAGCTAGCATAGGACCCAACTTTTCCACTCCTTGGCATTTATCCAAAAGAACTCACATCAGCACACCATAATGATTATATGCATACCAATATTTGCTGCACCCCAATAGCCAAGTCATGGAACCAGTCCAGGTGCCTGTCAGCAAACAATCCAGTAAAGACAATGCAGTATATATACACACTGAAGTTTTATTCAGTCATAAAAAAGAATGAAATTAAGTCATTTGCTGGTAAATGGATGGGAATGGACAACATTGTGCTAAGTGAAGTAAGCCAGATCCAGAATGTCAAAGGGCTGAATGTTTTCTCTTATGTTGAAGCTAGAAGGAAAAAAAATTTTTTTTAAAGTTCTCATGAAAATAGAAGGAGAGCAAAAAAGTAGAGGAAGGGGATCCAGAGGGAGGGAGGCGGGTGGGTCTAGAGATATACTGGGGAATGAAATCTACCAAATTATGCTATATCCACTTAGGAACATACCATGATGAAGGCTGATTTGGTATAGAATTATAATGCCATAATCAACACATTGATAACAATAGAAGGGAGGTCCATAGAGAAGAACTCATGGATCAGGGGAAGAAGGAGGGAAGGAAAGGGAAGATACTGGGGAAGGAGACTGATCAAATTATGTTATGTGCATGTATAAAGACGGCACAATGAGTTGCACTATGATGTATAATTATAATGCATCGATGAAACTTTTACATATCAAAGAAAATAAAAGGAAAAGACAATTTTTAAAAAAGAATAGCAAACTTGAATGACTTATAATTTCTGGCCTTCAGACTTAACATGTAGCTCTGATTATCAAGACAGCATGCTGAACACCAAAGGATAGACAGATAGGTCAAGGGAAAAGAAGAGAGAAAAAGACCCATGTTCATTCCAGGTGAAGTTTGTTGAGTAGTTCTCTCTCTTATTCTTCCAGTTTTTCTGTAAGAGTGAGATTATGTCAAAATAAAAAAAATTAAGAAGGGATTATAAAAATATTAAATGATCTGATCAATAACACCAGGGTAGATTCTAATTCAATGCTAATTAAATTGGCAGAAGAAATTCATCAATCACTTGTACTAAAACAACATCATCATCAACAACCACCACCACAACAACAAAACAAACTACGCTTATTATTCTGAAATGTACAACTTCCTAAAGGTTATTCTACTTTCTTCCATTTACAACTTTTATATTACAGCTCTGTGCATATTTTAAGGTGTTATGAATGATTCTATTAAAATGTAAAAGCATATACATTTCAAAAATTAAGGCTTAGCAAGCTACTTGGGGACATTTTATTTATAAAAATGAAAGCGAATCTCTGACTACACCTTGAAGCCATGCTTGGCTGCCCATCCTAGCCCCTCAGCCTTGTCCAAGTTCACTTGTCACTGAGATGAACAGCATCCATGGGTGGTGATGGTTTTCTGCCTCAAACCACTATGGCTTCATGTTTTCTCCGTTTTCAGGATTCCCCAGAGTGCACAGCTCACAGGCATGGCTGCCTGGAATTGCTGAGGGGTAAGCACCCTGGGGAGTTTTACAGATACATATCCCTGCTTCCCCTTTCCTCAATGGGACATTTCCAGGACATGTTCCAAACAATTTCTCAGATGGAATCCAGTTGCCTGTAGTATCAAACCACTTGATAGCTCACTCCTGGTTGGTTTTCCCCCTGCCCAGTACCATAACCCATCTGCTTACTTATACTGCCCAGGTCACATCACAGATAACTTTCTACACCCTAATCCATGCTCAATGTTTGCTTTCAGGGAAACTCAAACTACAACACACCATTATCTTAAAATAAAGAAGGGCATATGCCTGTAGTCCCAGCAACTCAGGAAGTTGCAGGAGATTCCAAGTTCGAGGCCCAGCTCAGCAACTTGATGAGGCTCTAAGGACTTAGTGAGACCCTGTCTCAAAATTACAAAAAACAAAAACAAGCATAAAAAGTGGACTGGTGGGTTGGGGTTGTGGCTCAGTGGCAGAGCGCTTGCCTGGCATGTGTGAGGCACTGGGTTCGAGCCTCAGCACCACATACAAATATAAAAATAAATATATTGTGTCCATCCACAATTACAAAAGAATAAACTGGGGATGTGGCTCTTGGTTAAGTGACCCTGAGTTCACCACCGATGCCGAACACAAAACAAAACAAAACCAAAAATAGAAACTTATAGGATGTGAATAATATAGTCTGAAGCAAATCTGTAGCATTAAAAGTTTTCATTATTAAGAAACAAAGAACGTGGATGTGTAACCGATGTGATTCTGCAATCTGTATACGGGGAAAAATGGGAGTTCATAATCCACTTGAATCAAATGTATGAAATATAATATATCAAGAGCTTTGTAATGTTTTGAACAACTAATAAAAAAAAAAGAAAAAAAACAAAGAAAAATGTAAGCATTAATCTATTCATTAAAAATTTAGAAACAAATATACCCAATAAAAGTAGAAGAAAAGTATACAGATAAGCACACACAAAATAAATATTAGAAAACAAAAATAAAATATATTATTAAATCCAAAAGCATGCCCTTTGAAAAAAAATTAAGAATCTACCAATTTCTGAAAATTCTGATATACAACAGCAAAATGAAAACAAGTGAAGATAAAGAAACAAAATATGTGGTACTTTGATCAAAAGTGAGAAAAATCAAATAATTTAAAAATAATGTGACATATCATATAGTCTCTAATGACTTGAATGCTTTGGCAAAATGAATGAAGAGAATATGAATTATCACAAGTAATCCAAGAAATAGATATAACTGAATATAATCATGGATGAGGTTTAAAAAGCTTTTGAAATGTTATTTAAAGATTCTCTAAAAGAATAAATAAAGTACTAAAATGCTAGATTCTTTTAACAAAACTTCTGTCATATTTTCAAATCATAGTTCGTTCCCAGGCTTCACAGTCTCTAAGCATAGATGAAAAGCTTTCAGGTTCCTTTCACAAAAGTTAATAACCTTGATACTGAAGTTTGAAAAAGATAAGTCAAAAACAGGAAAAACCACTGAATAATTTTTCTGAATATGCTTACGGTGGATAAAAAATATCTATAACCAAAAGCAATGGTATATGAGGCAGTTAAAAGAGGTTTTGCCATTTATAATTAAGAATAAAACATGAATGTTTTTGCCATTTTCAGTTTGTATTGTCCTGAAAGTCCCAACTATTAAAGGAAGGAAAACAAAGACACTAAGAGGTAGTATGTTTGTTATTGTGGGGAAAAAAATTTATTGATAGTCCAAAAATTGCAAGAGATCAATTTAAGTGCTGTTAAAACTAATTAGATTAGTTGATTAATTGACTGATTAATGATTTTTTTTTACAAGGGGACCCTGAATATAATAGATAAATAAAATAGAAATTTATTTTTATTTCTCACAACAGTCCAGAGGTTAGTGGTTAAGAATTCTAGAACTGCTCTGCTCTATATGGGGAAACAAAGACACTTTGTTTCAGCTTTCTGTCCAATAGTTCTTCAGAACAGACATAAACAGAGTTGATGTCATGGTTCAGAAAGTAAATATGTAAATATTTTAGGCTTTCCAATGCACAGTCTGTGCAATATTTTCTTTCATATTTTCTCCCTCCCTCTCTTCCTTCTTTCTTCCTTCTCCTCTCTTTGATTCTTTCTATCTTTTCACAACCAATTAAAAGAATAAAACCATTTTTAGTGCAAGGGACATACAAAAAAAAAAAAAATCAAGCTACAGGTCAGATTTGGCCCATGGGCCATTTTTGCTAACTCTTGCTTGAGACTGTTTATTTCTTTCTCTGTGGATAAAGGGGATTCCTCTGAAGTCTGCGTTTCAGGAGAAAAACACAAACATTTTGAAGATGTCTCAGAAGTTGCATATACCAAGTCTATTTCATGTCCCATCAGCAGAATGGTGTTACCTGCCTAGACATCCCTGCAAAGTGGGCTGGGCTGGTGTTGGACAGGCTGAAGATGGCTGGATATAGCTCCCTCTCCAAGGACTCTGGTGAGCTCTTTTTTTTTTTTTTTAAGTATATAGTCAAAGTCATGTATGTACTCAAGGTCATAAAACATTTGCTTGTGAGCTTAGGTTCACCTATGTAACCTGTTGGCCTTTCTTGTCTGGCCTGCAT
This sequence comes from Ictidomys tridecemlineatus, assembly GCF_052094955.1. Lineage (NCBI taxonomy): Eukaryota > Metazoa > Chordata > Mammalia > Rodentia > Sciuridae > Ictidomys > Ictidomys tridecemlineatus. Next base: position 141,030,598 of record NC_135484.1, read on the forward strand.
ATGAAAAAGGCCTATTGAAGTATGCAGAGGGAAAAGGGGCCTGAATGCTGGGGGCCATAGGCTGTTGCTGCCTCCAAATAAAGTAGATCTACTCTCCCCATTGTGCCTCCCATCTTCTTCTACCTGACAGGCTCCTGAATATGTTTCCCAGGGTCTGAACCTCAGCCCCAAAGCTGGGAAATCTGGGTAGTCATGTGACCAAGAAAAGGGGAAGAATATACTGGATGGGACAACTATAAATTTGGCTTTCAGGTTAAAACTTTTTAAAGAAATTAGCATTGATACTTTCCTGAGTATTGGTAGTTATCAGTTAGAAAATCTAATGGAAAATGAAAACTTTACAATAGTAAAGTATCTCCAGTAACTTCCTAGAAAATTTTGAACCAGAAATGTTCAGGCTCTACCTAAAGAAAATTTAAAAACATATAATAAGGTAAGTAAAGTTGACAAAAGAAAGAAAAAGTTGTTGGGTGGTAACTGAGAGCTTAGGATACCTATGTTAAATTTTCTTTAATTTATAGGCTTAATACAATTTTAATTTAAAAATGCAAGTTTACTCTGTGGATTTGACAACAAAACTTTGAAATGTGTCTGAAAAACGAGGAGGGAGAGAAGTCTCAGAAGGACATTTAGAGAGAAGTGAAATGAGAGGGAACTTGTATGAAACTGTAGATGCCATCAGTCAAAAGGGGCTTAGAAGAGCACAATAGGGAGAAGAAAAAGCCCATTGACCCTTCTAACAAGATTTTGACAAACAGAAGGTCCTAGTTAACCATTTTTCTGTGTGACCTTAGGCAAGTTATTTGATCAATTCAATCATACATCTAAACCAGTAATACAAACTTAAAAAAAAAATTTAAGGATTATCATTTTTTTTTTACCATCTCTCTATCCTTCTGTAATCTCTAGGAATGAAAAGTGTCATCTAACTAAAATAATATTAAATCCCATGTTCCTAGTGTATTCACATCACCTGGGATTGCAATTCATGCCTGTGATTATGGATGATAATGATGTTGAAGAGGAGGAGGAGGAGGAAAAGAACTGATAAATAAATAAGACCTCCTCTTGATATGCTACGGAATTTTTTACAACTATTTATCAAAGAAGCAGTCATTGGTTTGGATAAAGAATTCTTTCCTGAATTTAAGTTCTATTCTAGCCACATATTATTGGGAATATTAACTTATCTGTGGCTCTATTTTCTCATTGGTAAAATTCAAATGGTAACTCGTTCATAGACGGGGATGTTAACACAGCAGCAACGCACCATTTATTGATGACTTACTCTGTTTCAGGCATAAGATGCTGATAATGGATCAAGCCATTTACTTCTTCACACAAATCCAAAGAGGTAGGTATTACCACCACCATTATCATCATCATCATTGTGGGTATTATTTGCATTTGGCAGATGAAGAAACAGAGATAAGGAGTTTTCTATAATGAACCAAAAGTCACACAGCTATTTATTGCTGATATGAAGACCAGAACTGGTACAGCTCTTTGCAATTAGCATACTAATTGTGTAAACGCCCATCAATGGGTTCTTAATGGGAAAAGATAATAAATGACAGCACAGGTGATAGATAATAAATAAATAACTGTTGCATCTGGATTAGAATAGATGGGGAGGAATCTGGGGCCCCTATTACACGGGCAGTCAATAGAAGCTGCATATTGTGTTCTAGCTGGTCTCTCCTGTTGCCTAATCTTTATTCTAAGAAAGGGCAATTTAAAGGCTCAGTGAGATTTTGTGGCTAGGGACTGGTTTGCTTGCAAAACACTGAGGACAGGGCTTGTCATGTGATAAGCATTCAATAAATGGGGCTATCAATGTTATGGTTGACCTTGTGACCAAAAGGTCTAGCCAAGTCCCTACCTTGTCATAAGCCGCTCAGTAGTGTTTATGGATCGAATGAATGCTTTCGTATATTTCTGAATCTCACATTTATGATATTTCTAAATTTTCCTGGAGTCATGATTTTAAGGTACTCTGCTGTATCAAGAAAGTATCTTAATATAATCTGCTGTGGAAAGTCTCATAGTCTTAAATCAAATTTTGTTCACAACACCATCTTTCCTGTTCAAGTTTGGATTAGAACTCCTGAATTTGTCAGGAAAAGATAATAGCCTGCAATAAAGAAGATAACAATAATTCACATTGAATCAACAAATGTTGCTTAAATAGTTAGGAGAAGTAACTGATTACTTCCCAGAATTCTGGTTGACACACTTTGTCATAGACAGGCATTGTAATCCAGTTTCACAAAATCCAGTGAAATAAATTCCAGAAAAATTGATAGATTTCAAAAGAAACATATACTTGCAGCATTCCCAATATGATTGGTTTCAATTGTAAATTAAATATTTAAATTGAGACAATGAAGAGAGCGAACTGTTTTACGTGAGTTTTATGGGTTCACTAATGTTCATTTATTTCAATCCTCTTTATATATTTTGGCTAGAAATCTCTTTATGATAGTGCTGCTTAACAAGTAAAAATGTCCCAGAAAAACATTATTTTATTGGGGGTGGGATTTTGCTGGGGAAAAATAAAACCACCGGAGACAACAGGTAAGTGTAAGAATCGTGCCTTATTTGGAATTTCACTTGCTAGCGCAGATGGTGCCTGTATTCAGAAAATTGGGGTTTTGATTTGAAGAACTTTCTTGTGCTATTTTAGACTTCTTTATCTACAGCCTGTAATCTAGTTTACACATCATTTGCAATTGGGGCATCCACGAAAGAGGAGAGAGAGACCCTATTTTGTGAACTCTCGGAGAGAGGAATTCTTAAAAATATGAGAGTGGAGAGGGAGAGGAGGGCTGAAAAAAATAATCCTTCCCTTTCTGTATTAGTTTCCGATAACATTTCCAAATAGCTGTTGAGACCTCAATTTATTGAGCCTAACGGAGACAGATGAAATGGCTGATAATGATTAGAATGCGCAGCTTCACAGAGACCATGTGGGCGTGGCCAATTCCTTTCTGAAGGGATGGAGGAGAGGTGAGCGCAGGCAATTCAGCCTCTGGGCTTTCCCGCTAACTGGGAACTGTTGGTAAAGAAGGTCCCTGCTTCCATCAAGGGCATTTCTTCCATTTAGTGAGCACGCAGGAAGCAGACATTGCCCAAGTACAAGGGTTCAGTTTGCAGCAAGCCACAAATCACATTTCATTTATCAGGCCCTACAGATGACAGGATATCATGGAATCCCCGGAGAGCCATATTCATTAAAAAGAAATCTTAAGTAATTACAACAATTAATTGACTTGAAACGGTTTCTGGTGGATAAGGTTTACATAATTCATTTGCCAGACAAAACAAGCTGATCAAATCTGGGAACATGTTATTTAGGAGCATCCTTCCATCAGACATTTACCTTCATGGAAATTTGTTCAGCCACCAGAGCCTATTTTTCCCCTTAAAAGAAGACAGTCATTTATAAAGTGAGAAATGAGGACCTGAAAAGGTCGGTTACCGACTCTCTTTTGAGTCTATAAAATGGTGCTGCAGCCCCTCTGTATTTACCATTTACTAAGGTTGATGGATGAAAATGAAAATGGATTGCTAATTGAGAACCCTCTCAAATTGGGTTTGTGGTTTTGATCAGGTATAGGTGGGTCCAAGAGCTAAACAATTGTTTAGCACAAGATCAAGGTCCAGTCCAAAGACTCCAGTATCCCTCAAATAATGCATGCATGTTCAAATTAATATTTTACCAGCATTTAAAAAATTAGTTATAGACGAACACAACACTTTTATTTTTTTAAAATTTATTTTTATGTGCTGCTGAAGATCCAACCTAGTGTCTCATACGTGGTAGGCAAGCATTCTACCACTGACTATAGACTATAGCTGCAGTCCCAATATTTTGCATGCATTTTTAGCTGTTAGTCGTGAACATTCTAAGTTGTTAAAATATGGGGCTTATGATTAAATTTGGAGAGAAATATCACCGAAGAGTATAGGAAATAATAATTTCAATGTGCTACGAAATATGTTTTACTAGTCACCTTGTTCAACGTAATATAGCCATATTATTAGGCTTCTGCTATTTCAGAACCTATTATTTTAAAGAAATGATTTGGAGAAGTCCACAGCACAGGTAACTGTCCTCTGATGTGCCTTACAAAAAAGCATATGCTATATAAGTTTTGAGATTGCCATATCTTTTTTGGTTCATATATTTAACACATTTATTGATTGGTTTTCCCTCATTAGGCCTTTCTTTGCTCCCCTTTCCTTTTTGAAAAATTTAAATTCATTTTTTTTAGCTGATACATAAAAACTATCCATGTCCACGGGGTAATGTGATGTTTGGAGACATGGATACATAATGCAATATTTCAGTCAGATTAAACACATCTCAAAGGTCTATCATTTTTTTTAGTAGGAAAACTTTCAAAGTCTTTAATTCCAGCTTTTGAGGTATAGAGTACAGTGTTGTGATGACCCCAGTGAGGGTCACTAATGCATCTTGCTTTTAGAACTCAAAGGGGTGGCTTTGTTCAAAGGACCAAAGATGAGACTCCCATCCACAAATGATGGAATTCTCCAGTTTGGTTCTCCCACCTCAAGCCACAGAATGGCTTCCTCCATTTCCCTGCGGACACTTGCTGAACACATGAGCTCAGGGCCCAAGGGAGACACACCAAACCAGAACCAGCGGGTGTGGGCTTGGTCTCTGCGGTTGTGACAGGTATCTCACCCAAACCATGATGACCATCGGTGAGGTTCAGAATCCTTGAAAAATGTGTAGAGAGAATTTCTGTTCATTGGTGCTTTAGAAGTTACTCCATTTCTACTGTAAAGGTTTCCCTTATCTTCATGTATACCACTCGTTGGAGTGTTGTACAATATTGGAATCTAGAATTCCAGAGAAAAGTTGAAGTATTTGGGTTCTATTCATCTAGAAAGCTTGGTTGGGCACTGGAAGCTGGAGCTACAAAATGCATCATGAAAAATGAAAATGGAGGGGGGCATTTTTTCTTGGATATCTGGCAGCTAGATAGATGTTAGTGTTCATTCTATTTTTAGGGTCTATAATTTCCATTTGGTTTGACAAAAGTAACTTCCATCTCTTTGCTGAGATTTTCTGATTCTTTGTTTTAAGAGAATCTGTAAAATCTATCACTGAAGTGATTTTATGACAGTTGCTTTAAAATCCTTTCAAATGATACCAACATTGAATTCATTGGATGTTGTTGTGAGTCGAGCATTTTGGCTTTTATCTTAAGGGGCTCAAAGGTCTCATTTAATTCTTCTTCTTCTTCTTTTTATACTGTGGATTGAACACAGGGGCACTTAATTCCTGAGCCACAACCGCAGCCCTTTTTAGTTTGTATTTTGAGACAGGGTCTTGCTTAGTTGCTTAGCACCTTGCTAAGTTGTTGAGGCTGGCCTTGAACTTGATCTCCTCCTGCCTCAGCTTCCTGAGCCACTAGGATTATAGGTGTGCACCATGACACCCAGCCTGATTGAAATTTTTTACTTCTGTAGGTCATCACCCAGTATAGGTTAGTTCCTAGCACCTTGTCTAATTTGATTGCAGTGGTCATCTAATTTTCTGAGTCTTTACTGAGTTAATATCTACTTGGTTACATGCTGCCAGCAAGACCCTTACTGGTGCCTGCTGGGGCCAGCCCCAGAGCTGAGCAACTTCCCCAGGTGAGCCTCCTCCATGATAGACCTTGGGAGGAATGGGAGTTTCCAGTGTGGGGTGGAGAGGGAGCTTCTGTGGGCAGGGACTTGTTGTAGGGCAGCTGTGGTATCTCTCTATGGAGAAGATGAGACTAAGGCCATGCAGAACAGAAGAGCATCCCTCCTGGTGGCTTATCATTAGTGGGTCTCTGGGATCCAATCCCTTTGTGGTGGTGGTGGATGGTGGCTATCACTCCAGTTGTTGGAGTGACTTCTGCTCATCCTTGTGGGGGAGTGGGGCTGTGCTAGCTGCCTTCTGTTGCTAGGCTGGAGTTGGGACCCAGCCTGGGTCTGGATTGCCTTCTTGTATCTGATGGGACTTCAGATGTCCTGCCCCTGAGATGTTCCTCCAGTTCTGGGCCCCAAACCATATGACTTTCATCTTTCCATTTTTTCATAATTCTTTCTTGGTTGTCTCTTGTGCTATTTCTAGAATTTATAGTTATCTTCGATGAGGAAAAGCAGCAAGAAATGGTTCTTATACTAGGGACAGATTTCAAAAGAGAATTTCCCCATCGAAAATCCCAAAGGTGGATTTTTAACAATAACTTCAAAGCAATGTTTTTTTTTTTTGTTGAGATGTAAGAACATCTAGCCCCAAATGTTTTTAAAATGACTTTTTTTTCCTGTGATGCTACTTAAATGAGATAAGATGTGTTACTAAATTGTTTGCCTACTTATGTTTCTGTTTGAAATTACACATTAAAAATACCATGAGGCTTGAGAAACTCTATAATCTGGGGCAATGAACCAAAAAAGAAATATTCTGATTTCATTTTCTGGTTATATATCAAAGAAAATTTCTGTTCTCATTTGGCATTTCCTCCCCCCCCCCCCCCCCCGTCATCTTTGAATGGATAATTGATTATTTGAGATAGAGGGAGTTTCTGGAATTCAACGCCAAAAGTTTTTCCTAAACTTTGGGCTAGTGGTGCATCAAAGCTGCTTGATTGACAGAACTGCCAAGACAACTTTAAAAAGTCCCAACCTCTCGGGTCTCACCCTCTAAAAATTCCTTGACCAATTATAAGGATTGGCCACATCCTGGTAACTATATTTAACCAAGAAGTAGGGACATCTCCCAAATGTGATAGACCTGGAAAGAAAAGGCCCTTCACCCGGAGTGACTGCAAGAAACTCAAAAGGATCACTGAAATATGACCCTGGCAAAGATTTTTAAAAGGCTAGCACATTTTAAAAGGGTAAATGAAGAACCCAAAGCTGCTGAGGAGCACGACAAGAAAAACACAAAGGCCTTTAGCCTGCAAGAAAAACGATTGAAATCCTCCATCTCAGACTTAGTGAGAATAAGCCTTGTGTGTGTGGGGGGGTGGAGCTGGTCACTGTCTGTTCCAGGAGGAATTGGCCTTTGAATGGAGAGAATTCAATAGGAAGCCAACCAGTGTGGAAAAGGAAGGAAGGAAAGAAGGAAGGAAGGGAGGAGGGGAAGAGGTGCAGGATGCTCTGGGTGTAGAGTGGTGGCGCCAATTAAATGCCAGTTACGTGATTTACTGTAATGCATGCAGCTCAGCAGTCTGGGAACCAGGCTGAGAGAGCAGAATTACATCAGAACCAGAGAAGTGAAGCGAGTGCAAGGTCAAGGGATAGAGGGAATTTGGAGTTTTGATAGGAGAGGCTAAATGCAGACTGTTGGATCAAGTGGGAAAGCAGGTGACCTCAGGAGAGGCCAGCTGCTCTGCAGTGAGTGAGGCCAATGGACCAGAGCTGACCACAAGGTGAGGGAAGGATTCAGAAAGAGGAGGATGTGGAGAGGAGTCCTGATCTGGAGTGGTCCTCACTTTTCCTGGTCTGTGCGATGAGGAGCAAGCAGTGTGGGTTGCAGGAGCCACGGGCAATGTTTTGCCCAGGACAGTGTTTCTCGGACACCAGTGTCATCAAGAATCACCTGGAGGGTCTGGACCCCACCCCAGAAGTTCTGATTCAGTAAATCCACCCAAGGGTTCACATTTCTGACCAGCTTTCAGGTGATTCAAATGCTGATGTGCTGGGATCACACTTTGAGAAGCAGGGACCTAAGAGAATTTTGGCTTCCATTAGACTGACCCATTTGGAAAGGATGAGGATGAAAGAAACCTGTCCATGGTGGAAGGTTCCAGAAAGCCGTGTAAATGTGGAGAAATAATTGGGAACCTGGGGTTCAGGATGTGCTGCACCAGAGTAGGAGTTCAGCCTTCTCACGGTCTGGGATGAGCAGGCTGATTCCCACATGCTCTCAAATAGCTACGAAGTGTGTAACCGCAGTTCATGCGGATCCAAAACTGGCTCCCTTCCACGCATTTTAACTCTGCTGATACCAAAAAGAGGAGAAGCTTGCTTCACTGTGTCTGAAAAAGGGCCCTGGTTCGGAGACAAGTGTGGAGTAGAGTTGGCAACCTCTCAAAAATGGACAGCTTGGCTGCAGAGTCCTTTAGCAAAACCTAATCGTTATGTGGAATTTATTTTCTTTCTTAAAGCCTTTCAATGACTTCCCATCGCTTCTGTGATACAGATGACTGACTGGGTTTTGCATTCTCAGATACATCCAGCCATAAATAAAAATATATTTTTTAAGGTGGGCACAGTGGTGCGGGTCTGTGGTCCCAGTGACTGAGGAGGCTGAGGCAGGAGAATAGCAAGTTCAAAGCCAGCCTCAGCGACTTAGTAAGGTCCTAAGCAACTTAGTGAGACCCACTCTCAAAATATAAGAAAAGGGAGAGGGTGTAGTTCAGTGGTAAAGTGCTCTTGGGTTCAATCCCTAGTACAAAAAACAAACAAACAAACAAAATACCATTTTTTTAAATGTTCAATATGCTCAGACTTTTTTTCCTTGTGATTATTCTCTAAACAATACAGTAAAACAGCTAGTACAGCACTTGTATTAGACATTATATTTGTACTATATATTGTACTAGCTATTTTAAGTAATCTAGAGATGATCTAAAGTATACAAGAGGATGTGGGTAGGTTATATGCAAATACTGTGCCATTTTATATAAGGGATTTGAGCATCCACAGATTTGTGGAGGCCCTGGAACCAATGCCCTGTGGCTATCAAGGAACAACAGTACTATGTACAAAGTCCTTCACATTCTGGCCTGAGGCAATATCTTTCTTCTTTTCGGACTCTAGTTGTTAAGGACCGAATCATGTTTTCTTTCTAGTATCAAAGCTTTCACATGCTCATGGCTTTTCTTAGAACACTTTTTTTTCCTTGTGCATTATTATCTGGATTTTACTGATTATTTTAATATTGACCTGGGTGTCTCTTTTGGGGAAAACTTTCTTTAACTATTCCAAGTGGAGCAGCTTTCTCCTGTTTTCGAAGCATGACTCACAGCTGTGAATCCATGTTTTTAATTCATTTTCCACTTGCTACCAATAATGCTGGAATGGTAGAGGGGTGACCCACTTGTCCCAGTTTGCCTGGATTTCCCAGGTTTTACAGTTCTGTTTTAATCAGTTTTTTTCCCCTTCGCTGTGTGACTAAAGGACCTGACTAGAACAACTGTAGAGGAGGAAATTTTTATTTAGGGATTCATGGTTGACCTCTCCATCCATAGTAGGCTCCATTCCCTAAGGCTCCAGGTGAGGCAGAAGCACATGGCAGAGGGAAGCAGCTCTCATGATGATCAGAAAGCAGAGAGAGTCTCTACCCTCCAGATACAAAATATATACCCCATAGTCATGCCCCCAACCAACCACTTCCTCCAGCCACACCCCACCTGCTTCCAGTTACCACTCAGTTAATCCCATTAGGGTTTAATTCACTGATTAGGTTAAGGCTATGACCCAATCATTTCTCCTCCAAACCTTCTTGCATTGTCTCACACGTGAGCTTTTGGGGCACACTGCATCTAAACAATTAACAAACTCCAAGTCCAGTGTCCTGGGAAACCTCAGCCCCAGGATGATGGGCACTATACCCACAAATCAAGCTCTGAGGTTGGCACAGGTGGCCTGCTCCAAATATTTGCATGAGGCAGAATTGAGGAGTTTTTAAAGTAGATAGATAGGGAGTTCTCTCTTAGCCCTCAGTATCCCTCTGACCTCATTAGGCTTTACCTGAGGAGGGAAAAAATGTGACTAAGACCCACTCTTCAAAATGATTTCTGCGGTTTGCTTCCAACCTTTCATTTTGAAATTCAGTACATGGGTTTAAACCTATGGGCACATTGCAAATCAATATGGGAGTCTGGCTTGCTGAGTGTGGGGGTCTCTCTCCATTTGTTCCTTCAACAGATAGTATTCTTTTATGCCCATCTTCAAAATACCCCCTCCTGTCCACAAGTACACTAGTAAATAATATTCACTTTCTTCAGATTTCAAATATCATCTAAGTAAATGCAAATGCAAACACTCTGGTAGGAGATTGCCTTAAACTCTTATCAGCTGCCAATCTGAAGGCGGATTGAGGATTAGCGAGGGCTCCAGGGGACAGGGCTATAGGTAGTAGGATTCTTAGGGTGTCCAGGGTTAGTCTGCGATGACTGACATCCAACTTCCACTCCAACGTCCCTTTTACCTGTGCACTCATGGGGACATGACGTCTCTCTAAGTAAATGTATGATCTGTGCCAATGAAGAAATGAGGTGCATCACTGGGAACAAGATGTCCTGAGTCCAGCTCCAATAAACAAACTTGGTCATTCATCTGGAAAGTCCTTTGTAATTTTTAACAGACTCTTGAGTGGTTTAAAGTGTTTAGGAGTGTTTATTAACACAGCATGTCTCCGAGTCCGCATCAAGGATTTCGGTCTTCCAAACAAGAAAATTAGAAAGCATGCCTTGTTCCCACAGCGATACGGGGAGGGCAAAGGCTATTAGGACAGCTCATCGTCTACGATATTAAAAACACCCTGACAGGCTCCTGCAGGCCCAAAGAGGGACCCGCTGGAGCTGGGGGTGGGAAGATCTGCTGTGGTGGCAGCTGTCCGGCAGGTATGTCATCAACTTGTTCCGGCTTGTGACTTGAGAATGAAGTAAGGAAGGAAGGGAAACTAAATGGCTTCTCCTCGGACCTACGCCCCTACTTCAGACATGGAGGGAAAGAGTGAAGAAAAGTAGAGGTGGAGAGCAAATGGGAAAGAGGCCGAGGGCTGGTTTTCAACTGCTTAGAACCCACCCCATTCACAAAGTAGAAGCACCAGACCCCTTTGTGGTCCCATCTCACGCAGGGGTCCTGGAGGAGTGCAGAACAATCCTCCCAGTGTTCTTGGCCCTGATGGCCATCTCAGAGAGGTGCTTCTATCACGGGATGAACCGGGGCAGAGAGAGTGGAAAAGATCAACCCAGACAGATCCACGGGTGCTTGTTCCAGTTGGCTGCATTACAAATAATCCAACACTTTTTGCTTACGACAACCAAGATTTTTTATTATATCTCGTGACTTTGTGGGTCAAGAGTCTGGGCTGGTCTTGGTTGGATGGTTCTTTTGTCCTGCATGGCACCTACTGGTTACTTGGTGGTGGTGGATTCAGTTGGCAGGTGGGCTAATTGGGATGATCCATGACAACTTCATTCAAGGGTCTGGTACCTTGGAGAGTATGGTGAGTTGAATAATGGCCCCCAAAGATATCTACATCCTAAGGAACTCCTGAGTGTTAGCTTATATTGCAAAAGCAATTTTGCAGATGTGACTAAGGATCATCAGCTGGAGAAATGATCTGAAGTTATCTAGGTGGGCCCTGAAGGTCATCAGTAATGACCTTGGGAGGGCAGAGAAAGAGGGAGATTTAACTACAGCAAAGAAGGCAGCCACGTGAGGACTGACACAGATGTTCCTTTGGGGGCTTTGAAGATGGTGGAAGAGGGCAAGAAACAAGCAAACCCTAGAACACAGCTCTCGTTGCTTGGAAAAGGTCAGAAACAGATCTCCTCTAGAATCCTGGAGGGGGCAAGGCTTTGCTGACACCTTGGTCCTGCCTAGTGAAACTGACTTTGAATTTCTGACCTCCAGAAGTATCAGAAAACAAGGATGTCTTGCTGTAAGAACCAAGATGGTGGCAATTTGTATAAGGAGCCATAAGAAGCTAGTACAGCAAAGGCAATTGAAGACAAAATCGATCTCAGACTATTGTCAAGAGAGATGCCATGGTCTCTACAGTCTGGCCTAGGACTTCTTTTATGGGATTTCAAGGCTGTCAGAAAAAGTGTTCCAAGAGACGAAATGGAAGCTTCCAGTTTTACAAGGCTTGGGCAAAACAATCATAGAGCCTGCCCAGATTCAAAGGAGGAGACACAAACCCCACTTCTTCATGGAAAAAGTCTCAGGGACTTTGTGTCCATCTTTACATTTCAGGATAGAATGCTTTGAACACTCATGTCCTTATGACTGTGGATCAGCAGGATGTTTTTAAGCTGATTCAATCTGCTGACTACCAAAATCCTGGTTCTGTGATGGGTAAAAGCATTTATCAGCTTGACATAAGACACAGAGTGATATAGAATCTTTTGTATTCCTTACGGAATCCAAAGTCACATTGCCTTAATTCACTCTGAAAGAGATCAAGAAAACATACGGGTTTTCCATTGACCATTCAGTCCTTTATAGTATTTCTGCCAAACCTATTAGAAGACTGACATTGTATCAGTAACCATGACCAGCAATATACTAGGCACCGTGGCAAAACCAACAAATCTTCATTGAAAAACTGGTTTCAAAATAGGGGAGCTTGGTTTTCTGTCTTCTTCAGGCTGAGCCTAATAACTGCTATGAACTGGACAGATTAGATGGTAGCTTCTCAGAAAACTTGATTCTCCCCTCCACTGTCGGAGGGGTGGATGTTGGAAGTCAGTTAGGCCCTTTCTCACACATTGTTTCTTTTGATTCTCATAAGATCCTGTCACTCAGCTTATTATTATGATTATACTTATTATTATTAACAGGAAAGGGAACCTGAGAAAAGTCACTGTGCTAAGTAAATGATTGAGCTCAGACTGTGGGTTGGCCTTCCCTCTCTTCCCAGCTGAGAGAAGGTTCATGGGGATAGACACAAAATGCAAGGACATAAAGAAGTAGTCCCCACCCCCATTTCTCTTGCCTTTCTCTCATTTTTGCAGAAGCATGCTGATCTCACACCATGGGCTGACTCGACAGGTGTCCCAGCATTTAAGCATCTGGACTTGAGATGGAGCTGAGATGGGGGTCACTGCATTAGCCCCACACACTGTACCCTGGCGGATATCTTGAAGCTCTTCAAATGATACTTTTTTTTTTTTTTAATTTGCTGCTACAGTGGGGAATAGTGCAGTCAGGATAATAGGGACTTGCTCTTTGGTCACAAAAACAAACAGGCTGGACTCACCAGGTTGAGAGGCTCAATTGCTTCTTACCTACTCCAAAGTATGTGGGTATGCACAGCAGCCCCTGGAAAGTGCAATGCTTTGACCCTCTCTGAGCCATCACCAGACCTTTAAGAAATCATAACAACATAAGAGCAATAATAAAGGTGAAGCTTTTATTCCACTTCTGGAAATTGTTGGGGTAAGGGATTCTTTTCTGGTCAGAAACTTGCGGAACCCCTTTTCTTCTGTGACAACACTGACTGCACATCTGGCAGTTCTAGCAGAGTTCAAGCTCTCTAGCTGGTGGAAAAGGCTTAGGGTCCTGGTTGAATTATGCTATTACCATACACCTGCACTTTTCTGTGAGAGTTGACTACAGGCCAGGCATTTTACCAGACCCTTTATTTACATTATTATGATTTGCTCAAATTATGTATTTCCTTTAATACCCCTTCCAAGGAAAGCATCTAAAAATTCCCATGTCTAGTGACCCTCCCCCCCCATAAAGAGAGCTACTCAGCTCAGATGACAACATAATGAGAGTTTTGTAAACAGGGTAAAGTTAGAGTTATTCTCATAATGTTTTATGATGTTTTTATGACTATAACTCAAGATTCAAAAGTTATCACAGCTGGGCACAGTGGCACACGCCTGTAATCCCTGCAGCTTGGGAGGCTGAGGCAGGAGGATCAAGAGTTCAAAGCCAGCCTCAGCAACTTAGCAAGGTCCTAAGCAACTTAGTGAGACCCTGTCTCAAAAAAAAGGAGTGGGGGGTTGGGGAGGGTGGCACTGGGAATATGGCTCAGGGGTTAAATGCCCCTGGGTTCATTCTTTGGTACCCCCCCAAAAGTGATTACAATGTTAGTGAAATTCACACATCAAAATTAGACAGACTCTATAAAGACTCATGGTAAATGATAAATGGATATCAGTAGGAAGAATGGTATTTTGTTCTTGTCACTAACCAAAAACATGGAAAAAGTCAAATACATTGAGAACATCTCAATTTAGGAAATTCTACCCCTAGAAGGGAACTGGAAATGGCCATGTAACTAATAAGATTTTATTCAATTGCATGTCACAGAAAACCCCAAATAGTGTCTTATTCCAGATTGTCTCCGCCCCCACCCCCTCCATAAAAGGACCCGAGGGTTAGATCATACACTGTGGCCTGGTAGCTCTAGATCATCAGGGGTCCAATGCACAAGCTCTCTTCTCTCCCCGTGCCATTGATCCACTCCGCACGTTCTGGTGGCCCAAGGTGTAGGAGACTTTCTGAACTCCAGCCAATGCAACTGTGTTTCAGCCACCAGGAAGGAGAAGGGAGGTGGTCGAAGCAATAGTGGACATGAATCAGCTCCCTTCTAAGGGGCTACCTAGAAGCTGCTTCGCATGTCACTGCTTTTCCAGCAAAAAACCATAATGTGGTGGGAAAATATAAATATTTTGGCTTAATTCACTCTGAAAGAGGTCAAGAAAACATACGGGTTTTCCATTGACCATTCAGTCATTTAGAGTATTTGTGTACGTATGTATGTATATATAATATATAGATTATATGATATATTTAGGTATATATATCCAAAAATCAGAATTTGCATTACTGTGAAAAAAGAACAAACTAATGTGGACAGAACAAACATGAGAATTAGGAAAAGACCTGATATGTGTCTCTGACACATGATTGGATTTCATTCAGTACATGGTACAAAGCTGTCAATATTAACGTATCAACCGTAAAGGAGTCTTGCCTCTCCTCTCCAAAACATCATTAGATTAAATTTCCTAGCTGTATCATGAAACTCTTCTTTCTCTTAAAATCTTTTCTAGTTAAATTAGGACATATCTTAGTTTCATTCTTGTGTTATATTTCAGTGAAGATGATAAACAACTTATTGAGTATACTCCCTCAAACCTACGAAGCAGGCAATCTTATCTTCGCAGTTCAGAAGGTTTAGGAAGCTTGTTCAAACTTAGCCAGGCGTGAAATCCTGATGGATCTAGTTTCAAAATATGTAACACTTTCTGAATATTGTGCCAACCTGTTTGGATTTCAGTAGAGAAAGTAAGCTTGGTGTGTGTGTGTGTGTGTGTGTGTGTGTGTGTGTGTGTGTTAGCGTTTCATTGTAGCAACCAAAATGCTCCACATGAGCCACTTAAAGATTTCAGTTCATGGTCAGATGGCTCCTTTGTTGGGACCTGCATTAAGGCAAAAAAAATCATGAAAGAAAGGCATACCATACCCCACCTGCCTACAGTTTCTGTCACCGCCAATCATCCGTTCAGCTACCAATGGGCTAATCCACTGTTGAGGTCAGGGTCCTCATGTTGCAATCACTTCCCCAAAGCTCCACCTCTGAACATTGCTGCATTGACGACCTTTAAAAACCTTCAACCCGTGAGTCTTCAGAGACTCTTCATATCTGAACTGTAACAATGTGAGAGGCTTTTCTCCATTTTCTCCTAAGTTAGAACATTGCCTGGTAGAGAGAAGTAATTCAAAGCACAAGATGTTGGTGGTTCTACAACGTAAAGGAAAATTGAAACAGAATACTGGCCCTTCTGTCCTGGCCATAGAAGGCTGTGCTTCTCAGGGGGTAGTAACTTTGGCTCCTGGGTCCTGTGAGTGACATTTTTGTTGCCTCTACAGTGGATACAGAGTAGTTTGCATCTGAATCTGTGTTACAGCCCTGTGGGCAGCTGCTGTAAACAATCCAAACTGAATTTCCTTGCATCCAAATACTATGGCAGACCCCTGAATGCAGAGCAGATGTTAAAAATAAACTCTTGGGCCATTTCTATCAGTTGTAAATGGAAAGGGAAAAGAAATCATGAAGTAGAAAATAGCTTGGTTTGGTATTAGAAGAATGTATTTTTTAACGATGAACTTGAAGAACCTTAAATAAGAAAACAGTAATGGGTAAAGGCGATTAAATACAGTGTTGGAGTCCAAATGTTTCCCAGAAGACAGGTGCTATGTCCTTCAGTAGCATTAGGTTTTAATGAGGTGTTCAAATGTTTAAGTCTGAAATTCAGGGAATATCTGATAGTGCATTTTGCTCCAGATTTCATCTCAAGCATCAATTTTAATAGTGTGTGTGTGTGTGTGTGTGTGTGTGTGTGTGTGTGTGTGTGTTGTTTCCAAGGCCAGAGATTTTCCTGCAGGTCTTTCCTTGTATGACTCAGCAATATGGAAGAAATTTCGAATGAAGCACATCTATTTGACTTTGATACAATTTGATGGACCATCTGTTTCCAGACACCTTGGTTCTCTGGAGTTGTCTTTAGATATGCTGCTCTCTGGTCCACAGCCTGCTCTGTTTGCATGGTCAGAGGCTTGGGAAAAAATTTATGATCTGGGCTGAGAAGAGTGAAGTGGTCTAAAATATCAAAGGTCTCAGATTTTACCATTAGAGTCCAAGTGTAGTGAAAGTCAATGTTACCTTCTAACCACCCTGGGGGAGAAGAAAATCAATGGGATTTGGTGTGTTGTTGGAAAACT
This sequence comes from Ictidomys tridecemlineatus, assembly GCF_052094955.1. Classification (NCBI taxonomy): domain Eukaryota; kingdom Metazoa; phylum Chordata; class Mammalia; order Rodentia; family Sciuridae; genus Ictidomys; species Ictidomys tridecemlineatus. The sequence continues at coordinate 141,047,086 of NC_135484.1, forward strand.
GGCAAACCATCCACAGTTTCACCAAACTTCTGAATCCCATTAAATCCGAAAGATCTGGCTCCAAAACCAATGGCTTTTATGCTGTGGGATTTATTGTTAGGAATAATCTCAGATGATATAAAATATATCTGCAAATCATGGTGTTTGCCTTTAAAATAGGCGAATTGAGCTCTTTCCTGAAGGTTTCCTTGTATTGGAGAATATGAAATCCCATTGAAATCCCAGGTTCTGAACTGGAATCTCTAAATATTGCTGCAGACTCTCAGTTCCTTGAGCTATTACGGGGCTGCAGATGCCTCCCCTGTGAGGAAGGGTCTTGAGGAGATAAGGACATTTCTTAACCACAGACTCAGGAAGTATCCCTTTTCACTCAACTGTGTGTGAGCTTCAGGGCTGAGAAGCATACACTTCCACGGGAAAGTTCTTCCCGGATACACACGAGTGTGGAGGAATCAAGTTTTTCCATTAAAAGAGTGTCAGCTGCATTCATCCCTTGGTGTGTTTCTTGGGCCATTCACTCTTTTTTTTCTTGCTTCTCTTGGATGCTGGGATCTGGCTCAGCATCCCTCATGCATGCTCAGCATGCCCTTCACCATTGGTGGTGCACCCCTGGCCCTCGGTCAGCACATACCTGGTGTTTTCTATGGAAACCACTCAGAGTGTCAGAATTGCGAGGAGAAAGAAAATATACAGACACCACTGCTTACAGTGGACACTGGAGAGAGACACTAATCCAAGGCTCCCAGGAACACAGTGCGGCTGCCGTGACATTGCACTTTGTAGAGAAGTTCACGATCACATGAGAGTTGATGATAAGGTGTGAGACGGAGGGTGGCTGGCCTAGGTTTCTTTGAAGAAGGTATTTTGAGCTGAGAGCTGGAGGAAGAGAGGGAAGAAGGGAGAAGAAATGGAGAGTAAAATAGCTATCTAATCCATAGTTTCATCTTCCACAGGTTCGGTTACCTGGGATCAACTGTGGTATGAAAATGCTACACGGAAAATTCCAGAAACAAACAACTTACAAGTTTTAAAGAACTTTTATTATAGTGTAGGGTTGTAATTGCTCTATTTCATTATAAGTGATTCTTGTTAGTCTCTTATACCTAATTTATAAATCTATCATGTTTGTTCAGAAAAAAAAAAAAAAACAAAACAGAGGGTTGGTTTCAGGCAACTACTGGAAGTCTTGGAAAATAACCTCCATGAAAAAGTACGTTGAAGAGACGGAATGGTGGGTGCAAAAGCTCCGTGACATGGATTATATAGTGGGAGGAGGTCCCAGTGAGAAGGCAGCTGTGGAGAGAGGGATGCTGTTGGGACAGTGTTATGGTTTAGACACTTAATGTCCCCAAAAGCCTGTGGCAGTTTGGGAGGTGGTGGAACCTTTAGGGGGTGGAGCTCAGTGGGAGGAGTTAGGTCAATGGGAGTGTGCCCTTGAAGGGGATATTGGGACCTCAGTCCTTTCTTCTCTCTGCTTTTGGCTGCCATGAGGTGAACAGGCTTCCTCCATCCACCATGTGCTTCTGCCATGATGTATCCTGTGGTCACGGGCCCAAAGTAATGGGACCAAATGACCATAGATGGAAACCTTTAAACTATGAACTGAGATAAACCTTTCTTCTTTTTAACATGTTCATCTTGGTCATCTGTCACAGCAACAGAAAGCTGACTAACATAGTAGGGTGCAGAGATGGAGGGAGCAGAGAAATATTCTAATATCCTTTCCCCTTACAGCTCCCACATCCAAGCCATCTTCAAGTTCAGAGATAAATCAAGTGAAAAGGAGAAAGCTGGGATTTCATATATTGGGATTTCATTTTTCACTTTTAACTACATTTTCACCTTTTTGTGTGCTCATATTGTTTTAAAGAGTTTGTGAATACTACAAGGCTTATAATTCTATCCAGTATTCAGGATAGGGATATCCTTACTCCAACTTGAAACTTGACCTACCTGTCTCCCTCATTCCTGAGCATATAATTACATTTATTTCTTCAAGCTATTTCTTTCCTTTTTATTCCCACATTTCTAAATAAATTGTTATTCATTCATCTACCACTATTAAGCTCTCTGGCCCTGCTTTTGTGAGATGAGGACTTAGCTTCCTTACATTGTCCCACCTCACTCTCCTTATCACTGACATGGTTCTCATTGCTATTGTCACATCTTCATAGAGTGGATGAATGTCACCCACTGCTGAGCCAACTGTAAACTGTGATTTTGTGTTTTTTTTTTTCCTTGCAGTTTTTGGCTTTCCTTGAATTACTATATGGCCCCATTTCTTTCTTTGCTTCTCTCTCTCTCTCTCTCTCTCTCTCTCTCTCTCTCTCTCTCTCTCTCTCTCTCTCTTCTTCTATTAATCCTGGGGGAAAGAAATCTGCCTTAAGAGCACATGCCCAGCACCAGCATTTTTTAAAATAATTTTTTAGTTGTAGATGGACATCAAGCCTTTATTTTATTTATTTTTATGTGGTGCTGAGGATTGAACCCAGGGCCTCAACATATGCAAGGCAAGTGCTCTGCCGCTGAGCTACAGCCCCAGCCCTTCCTCCACCAGCATTTTGGGAACAGAGTGTGGAGAGGGACTGACTGTTTTATTGTCCACTTGCAAACAATGATAGCTCTCCAGAACTGTGACAGGAATCAGAGAAAAATCAGTATAAAATGAGAAAAGATTTATTTCCACTTTGGTTTCCATCCAGGGTTGGTTGAGGCAGAACTTTGTGGGGAGAGTGCTCACCTCATGGTGGCCAGAAAACAGAGAGTCAGGAAGGGGCTGGGGTCCCAATATCCTCTTCAAGGCCACACCCCCAATGACCTAACTTCCTCCCACCAGGCCCCACCTTTTAAAGGTTCCATCACCTCTCTGTGGCACCACAGCCTGGGAACCAAGCTTCAGCACATGGACCTTTGGGGACATTGTATATTCAAGCTATAGCACTTACCTTCCTGCTTTGAGGATGGTATCACCCACCTTCTGTGCTTGACATCTGCAGCCCTCCAGGTGAATTTACTCAGAGACGAAATCTATGCCATCTGCTTGGGAGGCCTGCATCCCAGGGAGGCATTTTGAATATTCTAGCTGCAGAGTAGTTTCTTCTGTTCTGCTTTGTCTGTGATTAGGCTTCTCCTCTCTTACTCGTTGCCTTAAATTGGTTTAGCCCACCCCGGCATCTGCTGATGCACCCTCTCTTTCTCTTGGTCCCTGTGGGCCTTTTCTCCCCACCCCCATCTCCAATTTCATTTTCTTTATTTTCATGGCATTTCAGGAGAGGACAGGATTGACACCTGGGGCCAGGCTGTCATGTCACCTCTGTCCCCTAGGTTTTCAGATTCAACTGTTTTCTCTGCCCAGTGGCCATGCCCTGAGACATGTCTGAATCTAGAGGGGACCTCACAAGACCTGGCAGGGGTGACTTCTGTGCTGACCACTGGTTCCCTGGGACTTGCTCTGCACATGCTTTCTGCTGTGCACTGGTGTGCCACACACCAAAGTCTGCAGGCATATAGTGGGAGCTCACTGAAGATAAAAACATGTTCTCACTGCTCTTAAGCAGAACCTCTTGGGATAATAAGCCCCCTCACCTTGCCTCTCTTTCTGTGTATTTGGAATAATTTCATCGGATCTGGGCGTCTGGATTGTAGGTGTGTCCTGAAAACCTCAGAATAACAGGGTGCCTCCTCCTGTCTCTGAGCAGGTCCCCCATGAACCCTATAGTTTATCCTGCCTGATCATAGCCCCTCATTGCTTTCTGGACAAAGATCTGCTGGTGGTGGGATTCGGTCCTGGAAACAGATGGGCTTTTGCCTTCCAAAATGAATGAGAATGAAAACAAAAACATTTTGGACGTACGAGGGAAGATCCGTGAGGGAGGGATGAAACTAAAATATAAAGGACAGCTCGCCTGCCCTCTTCACAGGTAGGAACCAGCCTCGCGGACACAGGGACATTCACAGCCTCCCTCCTTACTGCAAAGATGGTGAATAATACAAAGGAATCACATCCCTCTATCCAGAGGCTGTGCTCTGGGGTGAGGGTCAGCCCTGCCTCATAGCAGCTGGAAGTAGAGCCTGCAGCTGTTGAAAATAGGGATTTGTGATGGAAAGGTTGGCAGACCCTTAACTGTGGTGGTGCTGGCGAGAGCTCCGATGATATAGTAAATAAGGTGAATGGGCTCGGCTTATCTCATTTCACAGCTGAGCTGTGTATTGCCAGATAAATCAAATCAGGGTAAACGGCTTCATCTAATAAACTGGGTCAACATATAATGTATTTGTTCAGGTTCGCGCTTTCATTGATTCTCATTTGATTTAAGGAGAGATATTTCAGGTCATGTTTGAACGTTTTTTTAGTACTCATGCCTCCTCCTGGTCAGGAGAGGCTGAGAGGTGGGACACACAGCTGGGATTTTTTTTTTTCCCCTTTTAAATAAATTAAGTTTTCTGATTCTTGTAAGTTCTTCTGCTTTCCATCTCTAGGCATGGAAGGGGGGGGGGAGTGGGAGGGTGGTGGTGGGACCACTGGGGAGACAGCCCAGAAGTAGCAGGGAAAAGCACTGGGTCCCTGCATCTGCATCTCCCAACGATGTTTTAGTGATGTTTGCTAATGTATCATTCATTAACCATCAGCCACTATAAAAAACATAATCTATCTCGCAAAGTGGACATTATTATCGCATTAAATCATTTCACAATATACCTGAACGGTTCCGCATGAGAGGCCTGGCCTGGCCAAGCTCAGATGCCTGCAGGGCAGCTCGTCAGTAGTAATGAGATACGTGGTCTGTCTGTGATGAATACGATATTACTCGTGTCAGTGGTTGTGAACTGCACCCAGAATATTTCTTCTTACAGCGTTTTTTTTTTTCTTTCTTTTCTTTTCTTTTTTTTTTTTTTTTCTCCATGGCAAAGGAACTCAGGCAAAGCACTATTAACCCAGCAAATGAAGCTCTAAAGAGCACAGAGTGTGTCCATTAGGAGACAAGACGGTGACTAATCCAATTTTTCTTGCAGGGAGGGATGATGGTGCTTTGAAACATCTGGGGACGCCAGGCCCTGCATTACAGATGAGGCCTGTCCTCTCCCTGACTCTCCTTCCTATCTCGTCCTCCTCTGCCTTTGTCTAAGAACAATTATGGCATTGTCCCCTCCTCTTCTCTCAGCCCCTCTCACTGAAAACCTCCTTGAAGGTGATTAAAATAATGCCCATGGCGGGCAGAAAAAAAAAAATGGAAAGGGAAATGGATGGGGGAAGGGAGAAAGCGTCCCCATTTAAACATTTATAGGACTGCTTGGTAGACTTAGGGTCTGTGGGGTAGCCTGGCTGGAATCTGCAAATGGGTGATCAAGATAGACATGTCAGGACCATTTGCTTCTTTAAAAAAATCACACAAAACACTCTTGCTTCTTGGGAAACAATCCGTAATATTTTTTTTTTTCTCACACCAAGGTATTGACTTGTTTCTTTTATTCCTTGGGAAACTGAAGACAGACATTTATTTAGAATGTGGATGGATAAACAGAAGATTCCAGATGCCCCTTAGCCCAGACAGCCAGGGGACAGCTATAGAGTGAGTATATTGAGAAGCAAAATAAAAATGTAAACAAAGTGGTGATTCTTTCCCCAACGTCACATTCAATCGCCCTCCCCTTCTTTTTCTTTAATGAGTATCTGTTATGTGTGCACTTTATGTTGTGCCTGGTGAAGGACACTTAATGGATCATGGTGACATTGCTGTAGCCAACAAATTCAAAGCCAATAAACAAAAGGCCGCATGCCTCCACCTATAGCCACAAAGGAACTGATAGATGCCCCAATGAAAATAGGTGTTCATCAGCAACCATGGCATAGGAAACTAAATGCAATGTTTAATTTTTGTAATGACAACCCTCATCGCAGCTTCCCAAGAGGACATTGAAAATATATTCCCTCGAAGAACAGCCTAGAGAGTCAGGAAATATATCCTCTTCCCCCACAGATTTCTTTTCTGCGGTTGATCAATTCGAAAGGATTGGCTTAATTTTCCACACCGAAAAAAAATGCAGGTTGAGACACCCCCCCAACTTTGAAAGTCAAATTTATAATCTTTCCCGTAGTGCTGGCATCTGAGCTCAGGTGATGTGGAAAATGTAATTTTGAAAACACTTTGACTTACTGGTGGTCTTTAGAAAAGGCCGTGTTGATGGACCCTTGATTTCTCTTCTCATGCTGAAAATTACGGATTATATTAGTTTCAGTAAAACGTACACAAAATCAACCAATCAGTCTCTCCCTGATGCCATTGGTCCCTCCTGTTTCTCCCTCTTTTCTTTTTCTTGTCACAGAAAGACTAATATGAGTTGATGAGGTATTTTATTCATGACAATCATAATCATACCATGATAAGAAAATAGGTACTATCATATAATTTTTCAGAAAGCACATCTAAGGTCTTTGTATTTATTAAATTTAAGTTAATTAACATTTATTTAATCATTGTGTTAATTGAAGGTTCACTTTGAGTTTTTTTTAAATTAAATAATCTGGACAATATAATAAAATCTAGAAAGCCAGAGAAGTCTAATATGATTTTGAATTATTATTATTATTATTAGGCTTGGTACTGGGGATTGAACTCAGAGCTGCTCTTCAGCACTGAGCTATATTCCCAGCCTTTTAAAATTTTCATTTTGGAACAAAGTATTGCTGAGTTGCTGAGGCTGTATTTTGGCTAGTTTTTTTGGGGGGGTGGGGAGACAGGGGGTGGGAATACTGGGGATTGAACTCAGGGGCACTCAACCACTGAGCTACATCCCTAGCCCTATTTCGTATTTTATTTAGGGACAGGGTCTCATTGAATTGCTTAGCACCTTGCTTTTGCTGAGACTGACTTTTTTGTTCTATTTACATACGACAGCAGAATGCATTAAAATTCATATTACAATTTTTCATGTCTCAGGTTGTATACAAAGTATATTCACACTAATTCATGTCTTCACATATGTACTTTGGATAATGATGTCCATCTCATTCCACCATCATTTCTAACCCCATGCCCTCTCCCTTCCCCTCTCACCCTTCTGCCCTGTCTAGAGTTCATCTATTCCTACCTTGTTCCCCCTCCCTACCCCACTATGAATCAGCCTCTTTATATCAGAAAGAACATTCGGCATTTTTTTTGGGGGGGATTGGCTAATTTCACTTATTGTTATCCTCTCCAATTTCATCCATTTACCTGCAAATGCCATGATTTTATTCTCTTTTATTGCTGAGTAATATTACGTTGTATATATATATATATATGCCACATTTTTTTTAATCCATTCCTCTACTAAAGGGCATCTAGGTTGGTTCCTCAGTTTAGCTATTGTGAATTGTGTTGCTACAAACATTGATGTGGCTGTGTCCCTGTAGTATGCTGTTTTTAAGTCCTTTGGGTATAGACCAAGGAGAGGGATGGGTTTATATCCATCAATAGATTGTTGGGAAAACTAGAAATCCATAGGTAGCAAACTGAAATTAAACCCCTGTCTCTCACCATGCACAAAACTCAACTCAAAGTGGATCAAGGACCTAGGAATCAAACCAGAGACCCTGCACCTAAAAGAAGAATAAGTAGTCCCTAATCTCCATCCTGTCAGATTAGGCCCTAACTTCCTTAATCAGACTCCTATCGTGCAAGAATTAAAATCAAGAATCCATAAATGAGAGGGATTCAAATTAAAAAGTTTTTTTCTCAGCAAAAGAAACAATCTGTGAGGTAAATAGAGAGCCTACTTCTTGGGAGCAAATTTTTGCCCCTCACACATCAGATAGAGCACTAATCTCTAGGGTATATAAAGAACTCAAAAAGCTGAGGCTGGTTTTGAACTCATGATCCTCCTGTCTTAGCCTCCTCAGCCACTGGGATGGCAGGCATATGCTATATTGTTTGGCTTGGTACTGGAGATTGAACTCAGATGGTTATTTCATTTCATCATACAGACGGTTTCCGCCCTACCCTGGTGTGATTCAAGATTGCTTAACTTCACGATGGTGGGAAAGAAACGGGCATCGGTAGAAACCATACTTTGAATTTTGATTTAGACCTTTTCCCAGGACAGCAAAATGCAGTCTGATACTCTCTCCTGATGGTGGGCAGTGGCCGCAACCATATCTCTGGTCTGTCCTTTGATCAGGAGGGGGAGCCACCAACTCTCTGTGGTGTGCAGTGGAGCTGAGCTGGGATGTCTCATGGGGCAGGTGCATGAAATGCATTTGCCACTTACAGTGTCTTCTGCATACGTGGGAGTAAACTGGGACATAATTTCACTGTAAACGGAGGAACATCCGTATGTTGTTTTAACTGTTGAGGAACAGTATTGCCCACACCGCCAGCTCCAATTAGTTTTCAAATAGTTTGAAAAAAATAAACAGTGCCTTGACTCTCTAAACTTGGACTCCCAAGCAGCTGTTTCTCCTGCACTAACCTCGCTTTTGTTGCCTGAATATATTTGTTATTCATCAAATTCATTTTTACCTACTTATTTGCCCAGAAAATGATCATTGGTACTGATCAGCCCATTCCTGGCTTTTGTTTCCTGAAGCTCCCCACAAAGCGCTTGGCTCTCAGTGACTCCGGGAAAATGTGCCAGTGTCACCAGCTGTAATTGTCTCTAGTTGGTTTTGGAGGTACTAGCATTCAGGAACCTTCTCAGCAGAGCAGCTAGAGGCACTTCTATTTAAATTCTCCAGATTGCCGTTCATGGTTTTCTGTGATCTGCCCAGAAGGTGGACTGTGAGTGTTACACATCCAAATAATACTGTCACTCTGTATCCTGCTGCCTGTTCCTTGTCACCTCCTCCCTGCTGAGGCTGGGAGACCCAGATTCACTCCTGTTCACATACTATCCACTTATTCAAGGCCCTAGGTAAGACCTTGCCTAGGTCTTCCAGAACCCTCTCTCCTTGCTGCAGTCTACATTAACTTTTTTTTTAAAAAAATATTTGCCTATATTTATATATATGTAAATAAATGTAAATTTATGTATGAATTTACTTATATAAATAAATACAATTATATATGTATGTAAATAAACAAAGGCAAGTGTACTGTGTTTATGGTAGTGGGGACTGAGCCAGGGGCACTCTACCACTGAGCTACATCCTCAGCTCTTTTTATTTTTCATTTAGAGAGAGGGTCTTGCTAAGTTGCCCAGGTGAGGCTCAAACTTGTGATCTTCCTTCCTCAGCCTCCCGAGGAGCAGGGATTACTGGTGTGTGAGGGGGAATATTTCTTTATATTCTTGTGGGAGGAACACTCACATGAGATGTAATATCTTGGCGAATTGCGAAGTGTGTAATATAGTTAACTATAAGCATGATGCTGCCCAGCAGATCTTCAGAGCTTATTTATCTTGTTTTGACTAAGAATTTTTGACCTTTGATTGACAGCTCCTCATTTCCTTCTCTACTGACCTCTGGAAACCACCATCACACTCTTCCATCCTATGGATTTGACTGTTTTCGAACCCTCTGACAAGTAGAGGCTTGTGGTATTTGTCTTTCTGTGACTGGTTTTTCTTTACTTAGCATAAAGTCCAACCCAAACCAAAACCACAATGAGATATCTTCTCATACCTGCCAGGGTGTCTTTAAAAGAAAAAAAAAAAGAATGAGATTAGTTTTGTCCAGATTATGGAAAAATTAAAATTCTTATATACAGGAAAATGTTTATCAAAAACTAAATGGAAAGTCCTCAAAAAATTAAAAATAAGATAACCATGCGATCCAGCAATCCCACTTCTGAATATTTACCCAAATGAATTAAAATCAGTATGACAAAGTTACCTGTGCTGTTCATTATAGCACTGTTCACAATAGCCAAGAGGTGGGAAAAACCTAAATGTCTGTCTATAGATGAATGAATGAAAAAAATGTGGTAGATACATACAGTGGGATGCCGTTCCCTTAAAAGAGAAGGAAATTCTTAAATGTGTGTCGACAGGGATGAATCTTAAGGACATTACGTGAAATGAGGTAAGCATTACTCATGCTTCTTCCATAGAAGCAAGCAAAGCTCAGAGGTGTCATGTGATCTTCCAGAGGTTTTGGAGCCTATACTGGGGAAATGGAGAAGTTGGAATTCAAACCCAGGTTGACTAATTTGTTTTTAAAATTTTAGTTACAAATGGACACAATACCTGTATTTTATTTATTTATGAGGTGCTGAGGATGGAACCCAGTGCCTCACTCATGCAAAGCAAGCACTCTACCACTGAGCCACAATCCCAGCCCAGGTTGACTAATTTTGAACATTTCATGTTTCAATTTGCTTTACTGAGGCATGCTACAAATACCCAAATACCTAAGGGACAACTGTTTAACAGGGGTCAGTTCGAGGAAGGTATTTGGGTATTTATAACATGCCTCAGTAAGGGACAACTGTTTAACAGGGGTCAGTTTGAGAAAGGTATTTGGGTATTTGTAGCATGCCTCAGTAAAGCAAATTGAAACATTAAAATTAGCTGGAAACTTTCTAAAATACCCGAGGTCCGGACCCCTCCGCTAGAGACTTAACTTTACACATGCGTTGGGATTGGGGCAATTTTATTTTTAATCATCTAGTGATTGGAATGTTCATCGAGGGTTGAGAAAAAAAAAAAAAACACAAAGGCTAAACAGTGACCTTGTGTGCTTTTCAACTAGTTTCATTTCCACCAGGATGTGCTATTAAGTCTTCATTTCTGGTCTCCGGGGAGGGATTGTCAGATGCTCTGCTGAATTCAAGATAAATGTCTATGAAATAAATGTCCTCTGGTTCCCAGTCCATCAACTCACTCAAAAGAATCTAATGGGATTATTTGACATGCCTTTATCTTAGGGAACTGATATTTTTTATTGTGATAAAATATGCATAATGAAATTTTAACCATATTTAAGTGCACAGTTCTGAGGTACTAAGTACATCCACATGGTGGGCCTCCCTCACTGCCCTCCACCTCCAGAACTCTTCCATCTTCCCAAACTGAAACTCTGCACTAATTCCCTCCTCTTCCTCCTCCCAGGCTTGCCAACCACCATTCTAATTTTTTTTCTCTATGAATTTGTCAGTATTACTGTTCTAGAAGAATCCCGTGTGAGCCATCATTAAAATTTGTCCTTTTGTGTCTGGCTTACCTGACGGATCATGATATCTTCAATGTTTGTCAAGCCTTCAATGCTTGTAGCTCATTCTTTTTTTTTTTTTTTTTTACTAACATGTTTATTTTCATAGGTGGTCATGAGCTTCAGAGACTTAGAATCTCTATAGGGTGGTGCCCCCAAAATCACTTATTGAATTTAATTAAATGGCATTAAATAATAAAATGAGAAGCCTGTTATTTTCTGAAATTTGTCTTTGCCTTTGATTGAAAAATGCTTATTTTTGTTGATCTCTGGGTCATTGGGTATTTGTACCAAATATGAACATTGCCTACAAATTATCAATGGAAGTTTTGAAAACTCATTCATCAGTTTCCTTCTGTGCTATTTGAAGTTGTTTGCTATCTTGGAGGTCTTTTGTTTCCTCCAACTCTGGTCCTTATACTTCTCCATCCACAATGGATTTGGATGGGTTGGCCTTACTTTCCCCATTTCCTGGCTTGTGGGACTTACAGTTTTAGAACTGGACAGACCTAGGCAAAGTGGGTCACTCTACAGTACTATCATCGAACTACTCTGCTGATCTCTCCCTAAGTGTCAAAGTAAGAGAAGTTCGGAATTTCTTGAGATATTTTAATGATGAAGATCTTTTACAAAAAGTGGAATCTAGGAAAACGTTATAAACCATTCTTTAAAAAGAGAAATTTGATGAAAGATATATTTTTATCTAACTCTTTTACATACATTTTATAAGGTTGATGAAACCTTATATAATGTATGTAAAAGAGTTAGATAAAAATCAAAGATTGATGAAACCTTATAAAATGTATGTAAAAGAGTTTGAAATATATCTGCTGTCAAATTCATAGAGAAAACAAAGAAGGCCTTTGTAGTAAGAGATTCTAGTAAAGCACTGGAGAATGTACTAATATTTGATGTGAAAATGTATTACTTAATGTCTAGAATGCAAGTCTAAAGGAAGCCTAAAGATTCATGTTGAATATAACAGGAATCTAAAGAATCATGTTCTTTATCATAGTTGGAGATAATAAATGAATCAATAAATTGTAAATTAAAATTTTCACACCAAAATTCACAAATGGTACAAAGTTCAGAAAGTAAATTCTTATGTGCACATCAAAAGTAAAAAAAAATATATATTTTTTTTGATTCTTGGGATTGAACCCAGGGGTATTTAACCACTAAGCTACATCTCAGCCCATTTTATTTTTTTATTTTGAGACAGGGTCTCGCTAATTGCTTACAGCCTTGCTAAATTGCCGAGGCTGTCCTTGAACTTGCAATCCTCCTGCCTCAGTCTCACAAGCTGGTAGGATTACAGGCATGTGCCACCATGCCCAGCTAAATATATATATACACATATATATATGTATATATATATATATATTTAAATTACTTGCATTGGTATTTTTTAAAAAATAACTGAAGTATTTATATTTACTGAGACTTTATATGTGTGTGTGTGTATATATATATATATATATATATATATATATATATAAATAAATAGACAAAGAACACTTTGTCTATTTGTGTATATATATACAAATAGACAAAGAACACTTTGTCTATTTTAGAGAACAGCCCTTTCTCAGATATGTCTTTTGCAAATATTTTCTCCGAGTTTGTGGCTGGTCTGCTCATTCTCTTGACAGTGTCTTTTGCAGAACACAACTTTTAGTTGAAATGATGTTGGGTTTATTTGTTCTTTCTTTCATCTTTCATGGACGATGCCTTGAGTTGTATCTAAAGTGTCATTGTTACGCATTTGGTCATCCAGGTTTATGTCAATTCTTTGGAATTTTATACATGAACAAGCATGTCATCAGGGGACAAGGAAAGTTTTATTTTTTCCTTTCTAATCAACATAGTTCTTATTCCATGTTCTGGTTTTATTGCTTTCTTGACTCACATACCTGACTTGGTGTGGTCTTCTAGTTTCTCACCATTAAATATGACGTTAGTTTGTAGGTGTTCTGTACATCTTTACATTAAGCCTCTGTTCCTAGTTGGCTGAGAATTTTTATTATCCTTGGGTGCTGGATTTTGTCAAATGCTTCTCCATACTTACTGATATGATACTGTGGTTTTTTTTCTTCGTTTGTTGCTGTGATGAATTAACTGATTTTTGAATGTTGTGTGAGCCTTGCAACACCTGGGATGAATCCCATTTGTCATAGCAATTCATTCTCTTTTTAGTCTTTTCTCCTCTACTTAGAGTAGAAATCTTACAGTTAAAATATGCATGCACGTGTGTTTACACATGAATGCTTGTGGATACATGTTTGTGTGCAAGGGAGTTTGGGGCACACTTAACATGGTGATGGCTTTCCATACCCGTGAACTTGGGTTCTCAGCCTCATCACTAATCTCAATGACAACTGAGAACATTATTTTTTCTCTGGAGTCCTTCTGAGGACTGATAGGGGTTTTATGGGGTTGTTGTTTTTGGATGTGACATCTGGCACTGTGACTTAGGACAAAGCAAGCTTAGACAAATATATCAGAGCAGAGAGATTGGAAGTGCAGAATTTTGCCAACCTGAAAGCTAATTTTACAAATTAGAAACCTGGGGATAACTGCATTGTCTGCTAAGCACCTGGGTTTATCTTGAGGAATTTCTTTCCAGTATGGTTCACGAGCCACCTGTATCGGAATCTTTCACTCTTCTCATTTAAAAAGAGTTTCTTAGTTCTTCTATATTATGGGATGGGAGATCTGTGGCTGGGGCCTAGGAATCACCATTTTTATTTTTAATTGGTCAATAACAGTTGTATATATCTATAGGGTGCAATTCGATGTTTTGATACATGTTACATGTGGAATGATCAAATTGGGATAATTAGGATATTTATTATCTCAAATGTTTATCATTTATGTTGGGAACATTTAAAATCCTCTCTTGTAGCCTTTTTGAGATATATAATTCATGATTATTAATTATAGTCACCTTGTTGTGCAATAGAGCTCCGGAACTTGTCCCTGCTGAGTATAACGATGTACTCATAGAACCACATCCCTCTTTCCTTGACCCACCACCGGACCCCATCTCTGGTGACCACTGTTCCCCTCTCTCTGCTCTAAGTTTAACTTTCACCTATAAAGTCAGGTCATATGTATTTGTCTCTTCAAGCCTCGATTATCTCACATAACATAATGCCCTCTAGGTTCATCCACGCTGCTGAAGATGATAGAAATTCCTGTTTACATCAGGCTGAGTAGCACTCTGTTGTGTATCACCGTGTTATTAAAATCTGTTCATCTATTGATGGATACTTGGGTTGTTCCTATATCTTGGCTCCATGCACATGGAGTGTAGACATCTCGGTCATACTTATTTCAATTCCTCTGGGCACATACCCAATAGCAGGGTTTCTGGATCATATGGTAACTCTAATTTTAGTTTTTTGAGGAACCTCCATACTGTTTTCCAAAATGCCTGGGCTAATTTGCAACACTGCCAAAACTGTACAAGGGTTTCCTTTCCTCCACATCTTGACAACACTTGTCATCCTTCATCTTTTTGATAATAATCCATCCAACTGGTGTGAACAGATACCTGATTGTGGTTTTATTTTGCACTTCTTTGATAATTAAAGATGTTGAACATTTGTCTCACGTTTGTATTTCTTCTTTTTAGAAATGTTTACTCAGGACCTCTGCCTATTTTTTTAGTAAGGGGATTTGGCTTTTTGTTATTGAGTAGTTTGAGTTCCATGTGTATTTTGGATATTATTCATTCCTTCTCTCATGCGTGATCCGCAAACATTTTCCCTCGGTTGTTCTCTTCACTGTTGTTTTCTTGGCTGTGCAGAAACATTTTAGTTTGATAAAATCCCATCGGTTTATTTTTAGTGCATTTAGGGCTGTTTCCAAGAAATCTGCAACAGGACCAATGTCATGGATATTGCCCTTAGTTTTTTTTTTCTATCATTTCAGATCATGTGTTTAAATGTTTAATCTATTTTGAGTTGACTCTTGCCTAAGGAGTGAGATAAAGGTCCATTTTCATTCTTCTTTTTGTGAATATCCAGTTTTCTCAGCACCACATGTTGATGAGACTGTCCTTTCCTCTGTGGGTGCTCTTGATACCTTTGTCCCAGATCAGTTGACTATAGATACGTGGATTTACTTGTGGGCTCTCTATCCTGGAATCACCATTTAAAAAAAAAATTCCACTATTTATCCTTACCTTCCTTCAGAATCTACATTTTCAGGAAAAAAAAAGTCTTCCACAGAGGACTCAATTCATCACCCACATAGAGAGCAACTTGCAGCGTGTTATGTTTCCCTGTGTTTACCCTTCGCTCTTAAAGAGCTTCTCAGAATCTGAAGCTAATCCCACCCCAATGAGACATGAGCCCAAAGTCCAGAAATATGAAAATCAGAGGCAAGAAGATCAGAAATATTTATTAGGATAATTAGAAGAAGAAGAAATGCTTCCGTTTAACAGGATAAAAACATTTCTCTGGGCAAATGGGTTTCCTTAAGTATGTCTTCAGTAGGCAGATGGTAAAGTGGAAAGTTGGCCCGTTAAGAAATAATTCTAGCAGGTTATTGGAGACTGGGGAAAAGGAAGTAAAAGACTTATTAAGTAGTTTGCACTCATTTATGCAGAAAGGTGGCCGATCGTGTATATATGTTCATGTGAGCATACGTTGGTGAGAGCCAGCCGGCCGTGGGAAAAGGCAGAGGGGTTTAAAGACTGCCTGGGAATTCCCAAAAGTATCAGACAGTCCTCATAGCACCCGAGTGAAGCCTCTGCTATGATCATCTCATAGGTCACCAAGTAGATTTTGACTTCTGTGTTACTAAATGACAATTGTAAAAACCTCTGTAATGGAATCAAAGTTAAAATGCTACCCCACTCTAGAGTAAACCCCTTACACACCTTTACTTCTTTTCCCCAAGCCTTCAATAACTCCTATTTACTGAAGCCATAAATGCCCGTATTTTACAAAATAACACCCTTGAGGTCTGCACAGTGGCCTCACTTACTACCTGGGAAAGACCAAGTCCTGGGTTAGAATAGTAATCAGATGACATTTAGTTTGCCACTCCTTCCTATAGCCCCAGACCTGCTGTTTCCATGCACCTTGGAGCTGGGTCTTTTCTCTCCAAGGTCAAAGGCTCCAGAGTCTGTTGTTAGTAAGGTTTGGAAAGACATTTCTTGAAATTTCCCTCAGGAACCACTGACCACCTTTCCTGCTCTCATATTTTCATCTCCACCAACCACGACCTCCTCTCCTCACTTGTTGAAATACAAATTCTATGCATTTGTTAAATTGAGTGGCTCAGGATTGGGTTCATTCTCAATTTCCAGAACTGCCCTTATCCTATGTTGGAATTGACCTCTCTTTTCAGTTTTTCTTTTAAAATAGACTTTATTTTATTTTTTTCCAATAATTTTAGGTTCATAACAAAATAGAGTGGAAGGTACAGAGACTCCATGGACCATGCCTGTTCTCCCCACCCCAGCCTCCACCGTTGTCAACGTCATATACCAGAGTGGGCCTTTTGTTACAACTGATGGACTTTAGTGACATGTCATCACACCAAGTGTTGTGCATTATGGGTTTTGAGAAACCTATAAAGACATCCACCACTACAGTATCCTGGAGAACTGTTTCGCTGCCCTTAACATCTTCTGTCTCTGCCTAGTCATCCCTCTCTCTCTCAATCCTTGGCAACCACTAATCTTTTTACAGAGAGGGAGAGAAGAAGGGGACAGGGTCCCAATGCACCTCTTCAGGGTATGCCCGCAGTGATCTAACTTCATACAATGAGGTCCCCAACTCTTTCCACTACCTCCCAATAGCACCATCAGCTGTGGAACAAGTCTTCAACACTCAAGCTTTTGGGGAGATTTAAGAACCAAACCATAGTCAATTCTTTCATTTAATACTATGCATTTAATTTTCCTCCATTTTTTTTTCATGACTCAAGAGCTCATTTTGTTTTAGTGTTGAATAATATTCCATTGCCTGGCTATACCAGAATTTGTCTGTTTGCCTGCTGAAGGACATCTGGTTTGCTTTCAGCTTTTAGTAATTACCAGGTGCTATAAACGTGAGTGTATAGGTTTTTGTGTTGACAGAAGTTTTCAACTTATTTTGGTAAATATTGGTAAGTATGCTTGCTGGATTGTTTGTGAAGAGGATATTTAATTTTGTAAGAAATTGAGTGTGTTCCCAAATGGCTGTACCAGTTTGTATCCCCAACATATTGCTAAATGTCCTCACCAGCATTTGGTGTTATCAGTGTTCTATATTTTGGCCGTTCTGATAGGTGTATCTTAACGTGCAGCTCTCTGGTGACATGATGCTGAGCATGTTTTCCTATGCTTTTTTTTGTCATCTATCTTCTTTAGTGTCACTAAATCAGCTGATGTTTTAGATCTCCTCTCCTTTGACCTCTGAACCATACGCAGTAGAGGTGATCTTGGCCTGCTCCTTCTGGGTCCTTGGCAGCATGACTGTCAGGGCTGGGCATGGGATGCTGTAGTCCTCTGAGCTCAGTTCTGGACTTCCTGATGCTCCTGCTCTGCCCTCTCCTCAGAGATTCTGGTCAAGCTTCAGTCACCTCCTGGTATCCTACTCCTGACCAGCAGAGATCCTTATCTCCTGATTGCCCAGGTGAATTCCTTTCTAGCAGTGACCACAGTTTAAGATCATAGGCTTGGTCATTTATTTATCTTCCTTCCTAGAACGTTAGCAATATGAGACCCAGGGCTGGGTCTATCTTTGCTCCACGGTCTCCCTGGAGCTTAGCAATCAGCGGAAACATGTTAGCAACTCTTGGAACATTGTTGAACGGAGGAGTGGCGAGAACAAACTTGGCCGTGATGTCTGTCCGTGCGTGCTTCTGAAGTGTCTCTAGTTAGAGCACTCATTCGGATCATAATTACCTCGTCTTCTGGTGGCCATCGAGACTACGTTGGCTGAGTTGATCAACAGCTTGTTCTTGTCAAGTCCCTAAGATTTAAGTGGCCTCAATATATTCTCTCCTTGATGAATGGCTGTCTCTTTGGGAACTTCTCTTGTTTCTTTGTTGATTTGTTTCCTCCCTCGAATAACTCAAGGAAGAATTCACAATGACTTGGTGTTTCCCTCTAAACACAACCCAATGAATTTCAGTGACACTACACACTGGAGTCACCGATGACCTGATGTACACGGACGAGAAGATTCCCTTTCTGACGTGAGTTTCTGTTCTCTGCAGTGACTTTCTGGTTTCTTGCATAGACTCGAAACTGTGTTTTGAGCTCAGTGTAAATACTAATATAATAAATGACACGCATATCCATGAAAATACACAAATAAAACAAAATATGTCCCCCATGTGGATTCATTATTCCTTCTAGTAAGTGCATAGTGAGAGCTCATTGTAGCCTTAATTTGTATTTCCCTAAATTAGACATCTTTTCATGCCCTCATTTGCTAGGTACATATTTTCTTTGATGAAGTATCTGTTTAGATCTTTTGCCCATTTTTTTGACTGGGTTGTTTTCTTCTTGTTGAGTTTTGAGAGTTCTTTCTATATTCTGCATATGACTCTTTTATCAGACATGCTTTGCAATGATTTTTCACCTAGTCTGTGGTTTACCTTTTTATTCTTTTGGTTAGGCTGACATTTTAAATTCTGATTAAGTCCAATTTGTCAATTTATTCTTTTTTGAGTTGTGAATTTAGTGTCTTGTCTAAGACATTTTTGCTTAGCCTAAGGTCAAAATTTTTTCTTACGTTTTCTTCCTCCTCACTCCTTTCTTCTCCCCACCCCCCTGCTCCTCCCTCCTCTTCCCCTTCTACTGGGAATTGAAAAGGGGTGCTTAATCACTGAGCCACAAACACAGATGATGATGATGATGATGATGATGATGATGATGATGATGATGATGATTTGGTACTAGGGATTGAACTCAAGGGCTCTTGACTACTGAGCCACATCTCTACTGCTATTTTGTATTTTATTTAGAGACAGGGTCTCACTGAGTTGCTTAGTGCCTTGCTTTTGCTGAGGCTGGCTTTAAACTCAGGATCCTCCTGCCTCAGACTCCTGAGCCACTGGGATTAAAGGCATGAGCCAAGGTGCCTGACCTTTTCTTATGTTTCCTTTCAGAAGTTTTATACTTTTGGGCTTTACATTTATATTTATAATCTTTTCTGAGTTAAATTTTTGTATATGGTACAAAGTGATTGATTTAGTGGGGGTGGGTAAGGGCTTTCTTCTTGTCTTATAGCCTCTCATTTATACTTTAGAATTGACACTTGGAACCTATCCTTGATGACCATTTTCAGTCCCTAACTGACCCACCCTGGTTGTAGCTGCTCCAGCCAGTACTTTACTGAGTAGAGCTTAGCCTTGGGGTTACATTGCCTGATGATGGTTAGGGCCAGCCTTTGGCTTGGTTAACTTCAGGCTCCCCAGAATCCACATGGAGCCCTTTCTTTGAATCTAATTGATCATTTCTTTGCTATGTATACTCCCATACTCCCACCCCCCCATTAACTGATCATATCACATCCCTGGATTCATTACAGCAGGGAAATAGCATCATTCGTTCCTCTCTTCCACTTATCTAGTGTACAGCTCATGTACAGCCATCTCTATAGCGGTTCTCAGATTCTCATCTTAAATACCGAATCTTGTTCAGTAGGTCTTTTGTTTTCCCAGTGTTTGTTAAACTTTACCAGGTTCTATGCAAACTGCAACCAACAAGGCTAATGCCATCCTGCAATCACAGACTCCATAGCCTAGGGGTGGGGACAGAAAGAGAAGTAGAGTTCAGTGAGTGGTTAAAAGCTGGAGATGGCAAGAGCCTCCAAAAGAGTTCCCTCTTTTTCGTTGTTGCCACTTCCAAACAACTGGGTTGCTTGTTCCAAACACCGTGGTTGCTTATTCTAAAGAAGCACATCTGCTCCTGGTTTCTCCCTTTGTCCAATCATCCAATGCATCGGGGCACTTTAGAGGAGCAGCTTCTCTTTTGCACTCATGAAATCTTTGTAAGAAGTGAAAAACACAGCTCTGAATTAGCTTATTATTATTTTTTTTCTTCCTTTGGATGGTGGGCAAGCAGCCTCATCCATGAAGTGAAACTTGTATAATCCCAGTAGGAACTCCTGTTTCTTCTTCTGAATGCTTTTTCAGTGACCCACATATGAAAGTACACCTACCTTAACTTTGTAAACTCAAGTCCTTGCTCTGTCATTTGCTGTATGACTCACAGCTGTTCCTATTGTAACCAGCCGACATGTATGAATGGAGAGTTCTGAATTCTGATTCTAAGGTCTTAGTCTGATTTGTTTTCAAAATTACTTAAAATTTACCTCTTTAATTCAGAATGCCAACACCATCTCTCCTTTGTTTTTGGTCACTCCTAAAACCAATCATCACCTTCTATGACTAACATAGATGACCATGTGCCTGTGTGCAATATGTTTTCTTCAGACATTTTGATGTTTGAATGAACAAGTTGTTCTGGATTCTAAGATTGCCAAAATAGGAAAGCAGTGTTTTTGATTTTGAGTTGATGTCTCTCCATGACTTTGTTTATAGTGTACATTGTGCTGATCAAGGGATTTTATTCCCATGGTTTCAGATATAGATAGAAATCCTCAGGAGTCCATCGGGTTCAGGGACTTCACATAGACAAGCCCCGGTTTTGGGCCATGTCGTTGTTTTTCCCTTAGACGTGGAGATCGAAGGCCTGGACTGAGTCTGTTTTTCCCTCGGTTTTGCCTGTGCAGAAACAGCCTCACCTCTGTGCTCCTCCTTGGCTAATTCCCGTGAAGTTGAAGTCCCACTGGGAGCGTGACAAGGAGAGGGAAGCGATGCCAGCAGACTGGAGAGACTTAATGCTGTCGGTGACTGCGCCATTACCCAGAAAATGCAGGTTAATGTGGAGGAAGGGAAGGAACTGTGGGAGGCGGCGAGCAAGCCCGAGACACCTATTAGAACTGTCACGCAGCGTGCAGATCAGGGAGAAGGGGTAAGGGTCAAAAAGGCAGAGGAACTCCCCCACTCTTCATCCAGGAAAACGTGTTAGGGACAGGGATTAAAGAAACAGCAAAGCACCAAAGCTGAATTAGTGCACACACACTTGGTTGTCGCACTGTGCCTACACCTAGAGTCACCTAGTGAGTCTCTCAATCCTTGCGGGGCAAATAACCCACATTGGTGGGAAGGATGTGATTAGGGACAGAATATAGGAAAATATATATTTCACTGATTTTTAGTAAGTTTTCAGGTAGTTGTAGTAAACTATTAACTTGAAGATGTAAACTATCATAAAGTGGAATATTAAGTGGATTCAGAGAAACATGAAACAAATTGTGTGATAATACAGGGAATGAGAGATTCCATTTCTATTCAAGTGTGTGTGTTGCATATGTGATGAACCCAGAAAGGTTATATGAGGCCCTGAGATTTGAGGTCAGTCTTGTGGAGCTGGGAAGATTTCCTTTGTCAATATTGTGGAGATAAGACAGAAACAGTCGAAGAAAATGGAAGAACAGTTAGGAAATGAGATGATGCTTGGATACTATTAATAGCCCAGTTTGGCTGGGCTGGGTGGCACACGCCTATAATCCCAGTGACTCTGGAGGCTGAGACAGGAGGATCGAGAGTTCAAAGCCAGCCTCATAAACGGAGAGGTGCTAAGCAACTCAGTGAGACCCTGTCTCTAAATAAAATACAAAATAGGGCTGGAGATGTGGCTCAGTGGTTGAGTGTCCCTGGGTTCAATCCCTGGTACCGGGAAAAAAAAAAATATATATATATATAGTTTGGCTAATATTGAATGAGAAGATATACGAAGGTAAAAGAAATAAAGATGTGATGGTATGTTGGGGGCAATCCACGACACCCTAGATAGTACTGGTGGCTATTTCTCCATTTGTCCCTACTTTCTCAAAGGTATTCCATTATTGGCCTCTATCTGGGGTCTCAAACCAGGGCCAGTCTGGTGGGAATATGTAAAAGTCTTCCTCATCCATTTGGGTTTGGGTTTATATCACGTTCCCAATGGTTAAAGTCCATAGGTCCATCCCACTGGACTCCAGAATTCTGTAGCTCTCCAGCCCTAAGTCTCCTCTGCCGCCATATGAGCAGAGCCTGCCTGCACCACTACTCGCCAACCAGCCCTGGGCCTTGGAACTTCTTACATCCTGAGTGTTCACCAAGTTGAGCTTCTACTTGCTCCCCTTTCCATTCTCTGCCACACCACATGTATACAGCATTTCGGAGATGAATCCCAGCCTATCTAAGCTGGATCCTGGAATCCTGCAGAGTTTTTAATAGGTGCTTACCCCCACAAACCATGTCTTCGATCTGTATACCAAGTGCTCCCACATCTGTGAAGCTTCTTGTCTGTATGTGCACCTGCCTTGTGCTTATTTTCATTCTCTACATACATATTGTACATATTCTCTATATACATATTAAAAAAATCAGCTTCCCAGGTGTTTTTAGAACTTATACTTCTGGATAGTGGACATAGTATCCTGGAATTTGAATAAATGAAGATCAGCTGAAGAAGACATACTTTTTTTTAAAAAAGTTCTTCATTGTAAATAACTGCACAATGTCAGGCCACTTGCTAGGCACCCATTTCAAGAGGGGATGTGTGACTTCTCTTCTTTTTCCCTACTCCCTTCTCTGCCTTGTTCTCCTTTCCCAGAGCAATTCACAAATGCATGACTTTTTTTTCTGTAGTATTCCAACTCCCAGTCCAAGAAAGGAGTCATAAGGAAGGATTTAAACCTGAAGTCAGATAAAGAAAACTGACCTTGAATGAAGAATCTGGGTTATTGCTGAGGCTCTGCCCTGGCATGCTCTGTGACTAGGCAGAGCCCACTCTCCATGAGAGTCTGTGACAGAGTGGGAGCACATTAGTAATAGATGAGCACTGAAACTGAGGCCAGCAGCTGAAGAAATACATTTCTCACTAGTAATCCATGCCGTTTTTTCCTTTTTTAAAAAATATAACATGCATTAGAATATTTCCAACTGTATTTTTTTCAACTGGAAATACAGTAATAAGAGATGAATTTTACTTAAAAAAACAGATAAGAAATGAAGCGAATGGTTGCAGGGCAGCTTTAAATTCTGTCTCCATTGAGCACTTCAGCTCCTGCTAGAAAAAGAAAAATCGGGAAAGGAAGGTGGAATGTGTGAAAATTTAAAAAACGGCAGAAAATAAAAATTTATGAGTTTGGTTTCTAGGGTGCTCTCTTACACATACATATACACACCCACATTCAAAAAATAAATACTGATAAGTGCTAGTGTCACCTCGTGGACACATAGACCTGAAAGAAATGTGTATAATTTTGACCTCAGTAACTTCAGAAGCTCAGTCCTTTAGTGTTTAATATCATTTCAGAGTTTGTGCTGTTAAATCAAAAGGTTATCTATAATACATCTGCTGCTATTAATGGGAAAGATCAGGGGTATTCAAAAGACATTTATCCATTATTAATATAGATAATAAAGGATCATTTATGAGGCTTCAGATGAGATTTTTATCATCGAAAGCTTAAAAAGGGAAATTTATTTTTGCTTCGGGACAGACAGGAAAGTGTCTAGGATGGGAAATGGGAGCATCAACACAAACCTGTCAGAGTCACTCTGTTTCTGAAGATGGCTGATACTTTATAGCAACAGATTAAAAAGAAAATAAAATTTTGTGCTTTAAATTTCTCTTGGCAGCCACTTCGTGATTTATTCTCAGTTTGTCCTTTAGCGAGGTAGCTTGTTGTTGGTGTTCTCTGCTTCTCTCTTTTACATGTGGGGACTTTGATGGCTTAGGTAAATTAAATGGGAAGGAATTCATCAGACTGAAAAATATCGGAGGCCTTTGGTAACTAAACAAGGATGACTCCAGAATCTTTCCATCCTTGTGAGATCCACAAGTCCAGATTTGACTGAACCAGAGGTAATGAGAGCAAGTGACTTGAAGATATCCTATTTTGGAGAAGTGATATAACCCTGGAGATCTGGACACGCTCTAAGGTTCTGAACACGGTATTATTAGAGTTACTGTTAGTGTATGCTGTTGGAACTGAGCAAAGTGAAGTTAAATATATTTTTTAAGTAGGAGAAGAATTTGCAGAATCTCTCTGACTTACATTTGGCAAATAAGCACCAACTAACCGATTCTCCAGCCAAAGTTATGGCTGGAAACATATTGGATTTTGAGTTTAGAACCCACACAAGTGAGTGTAGGAAACGAAGAATGCTTCGCACAGCGTAAGCTACATACCAGGTGCTCAGGAAATGTTTGATGAATAAATTACCACTTCCTGTTAGGGCCAGGTAGGTACCACAGCTGAAGTTGTCTTGTACCCAGATAGGGGGCATATTCCCAATGCATTTGTGCATTACTAATACACCAAGTTTAAAGCCAGATGTGGGGGATTTCAGATGAATTATCTCCATTAAAAAATAAAAAGGGAAGATCTAGGAGCAAATGGATCTGGATTATCCTGGTTTCAATTTTTCCTAATTACTTCAAGACTAGACATTGAGTACAAGGCAGTAAAATCACACACTGTAACATCCCTGCTTCATTAAGGTAAAAGGACAATTGGAAGTCATTAAGTCCAATGTCCCACTCAATAAATGTACAACCCAAACAGAACGCATGGCCTGCTGCTAGCCCTGTTTTAGAGTATTTATGCATGGGAAAAAAAACCCCTGAGTCCAGCTGTTGAACTTCAAAGAGAGAGGCAGATCATCTCAATGTATACTCACTATGTGGGACGCGGCTCAAGGAGCCTTGGCGTTGGTGTGGGATTGGCTCTCAACATCCACCCATCCTTCTGGAGTTCCCTGTGAGCTGGAGACAGGTGAAAACATATTTCCTAGCGGTCCCTGTACTCGTGTTTGTTCCAAATGCAATTTAGGTTCTGACGATTAGGTGCACTTGGGCTCTGAACACTCAAGGCTGCTGTGTTTTCTTTATGGCAAACGCTGTCACGGTGGCAGTGTGGTTTCTCTGCATGTAGCAGAGGTCCCAGCTCTCAGTCACTAGCATAGTTGGTTCAGCGTCAAGGAGCCAGCCTGTCTTTGGGGAGAACAGATTTTATAGCAGGCAAGGCCAGGTACTAGAGGTGAAGGCGGGTTCTGGAATGGGCTAGTCAATCTTAAAAGGGGCAGCACCTCCCTTGCAAGGCAGAAATTATTCCGCAAGATTCATCATATTTAATCTGTTGTTTTTTTTTTGAGTCTTCCCATAACTTCGGAAGCCACTTAATATGGTATAATAAATTCATTTTTCTTTGTATTGGTAAAGACACCCTTTCTCAATCATGTGCCTTTAAAACGCCTTAAAATAACTTCAGAGCTCAGAAATCCCCCCATGGAGTCATCACCAAGATTGGAAAGTTCCAGTTTCTGATCAAACCACTAAATAATAATTGTCCATCTCTTGAGTAAAGTGTTCCCCCCAACCCCCCAGCACCATGGATCCCTTCATATTGGCTGAGGTATTACTCTACACTTTCATGTGGTTCCTTTCCCCATACAGGGAGGGTATTAACTCTCTTATGAATCAATACAGGTGGAGGAAACCTCAGGTATGCCTGAAAAAGAAATTATTTTTGATTGCATTATACAGAATGCCAATAAGGTATGACATATGATATAAGGTACTTCTTTCTTCCTATTTAAATAAAAAATATAATTTTCCCCAATATTTATTGGGCAAGAGATAATTAATCTTTTTTTTTTCGTATCAGCAATGTAAATTTCTTCTAAATAACTGGATATTAATTTCTTCAACTGCAGGCTTGGAAAATTTAATGTAAATAAATTTTGTTAGCTTATTTTTACTAATGTTATTTCCAACACGCGAACTTATTGAAACTGTCAAATAGTAAAGCTCAAACGTCAGAAGGCCAAGAAATGTGGATAAAAATATGCCTTCAGATATCATTTCATATTATAATTTCAAAAACTTTTTTAAAATGAGTGTGGTGAGCAGGCTCAAATATAGGTCCAGACATTACAAGACAATTTTGTGCATGTATTCATCTCATTTAGAGAGACATATGCGTAAATCATTTTATTTATACAACTGAAAATACAGAATAAAATTTACACCTCTTTTGTAAAACCTGTTTGGTTTTTGTTGTGCAAATACTGAATTCTGAGTTGAACTTCAGATAAACACACATGATTTTCATTTTAAGTTGAAGTGAGATGATTTCTGTCCTTATTCTTGATATTGATGAAGTAATAAAAATCTTGTTCACCCATGTAATAAGTTGAAAACTATAGCAAATTATTTCTCCTGACTGACAGCTTATTCTCCTTTTGTAGAAATAGGCAAGTTGGGGGACAAGGTTGCTTAATTTTTTCTTGAATATATGCAGTTTTGCCCCATACAAGTTCTTCCTCTTTGTTCAAAGTCAAGTTCTCAGTTGAGCAAAAGATTTGGAGAGGCATGTCTCATTCAGTTATGTACTTGTATTGGAAGGGAAGGCGAAGGTTGTTCAGTTTTGTTCTGTAGTTCTTTGAGTTGGTTTCATAAGAATTGAGACTTGATGATTTCCTCCCTCATTTTGAAGCCAAAATAGCAATAGAAACACTTTAAGATTTCTCTTTGCAATATGTTTTATTTTTCCTCTCCCAAGGGCTTTGTTTCCTTTAAAATGCAATGCTTGAAGTCAAAATATTATTCCTGGAGCTTTGCAGGGATTTTTCCCTACTAGTTCTTGTGATAGAAAACACCTGCTTGTTAACAAGGTAGTTTCCCCACTCAGTCTTCATCTTCAATACCCCCAGCAAGGTGAGAATGTGGAGAGAAGGGAATGCTTGCACACGGCTGGTGGGAATGTAAATTAGTCCAGCCACTATGGAAAACATAAGAAAAAAAGCTGGAAGTATTTTGAAAGTATTCACTATACAGAAATGATAAGTGTTTGAGGTATTAGATATGCATAGCCTTGACATATTCCTGACCTTCCTGTTTTAACTTAAACATTAGTGGAGAACTTTTTCTCCATGACCCACCTCACTTCATTATATCTGGGTCAGCAAGCAGTTTTTAAGACATATTTAAATGAGTGAACCTTCATTTGGTAGTTAAACTTTGTAGCATCTACCTGTCTTCATTTCCAGAAGTAGAATACCCAGGGCTTTTCCAACACCATCCTGCATCTGTGAGGAAGACTATGTGTTGTGATAACGTTGGGGTTTTCTTTCTCAAGAGAGATGAAAACTTTCTGGGAATTAACTGCTGATGGGCACCAAGCATATTGCCAACATCATTACTGTAAGTCGAACCTTTTGGTTCCAAATTGGAAGACCAAACACTGAATGTATTTTGACCATTGCTTGATCAGAAACCTCTTTGCAGCAAAAAAAGTTGTCTTGATTTTCACTGCCATTTACAAATCTTACAAATAGTGCCTCATGGCATTTATTGGTGAAATGTGCTCATGCATTGACCCACATAGAGCTATTAGTTTTTAGTTTTTTTTCCATGGTTCTTCTTTAGCTTCATGAAATCTGTCACTAATATATCAACTTGACATGTTTTTTAAGAGTAGAATTTTTTTCTTTTTTATCACCAATTTGTTTTCACCAGCTTTGTGGGTTTTTCATTGTTAGGCAGTGAGTTTTGATGTTAAATAACTGGCTTCTGTAGATTTTCACTGAATGCAATTTTTTAAATTTATTTCATTTTAGTTTTCTTTCTTTTTTTTTTTCTGGTACCAGGATTTGAACCTTTTTTTATGTTTTATTTTGAGACAGGGTGAGACAGGTTCTCTCTAAGTTGCTTAGGGCCTCACTTAAATTGCTCAGGCTGGCTTTGAACTTGTGATCTTCCTGCCTCAGCCTCCTGAGCCACTGAGATTATAGGCATGTGCCATTGTGCTGGGCTGAATGCAATTTTTTTTTTTTAAACACAAGCTCTACTTTTTCTTTTGAGGTCCCTGTGGCGGTATTAGACATAATTGGCACCTTTGCTTGTCACATGACTAGGCCTTATGGTGAAGTGCCTCCAATTCTGCTGGTGCAAGTGCTGCATTTCTTTTGTAAACTTGTTTGCCATGAACAATGTGGGATGGAAGAGGAGGGTTCGGATTACCAGCCCACACAAAACCATCGACACGTGGATTTCATTGTAGAGGCAACTTCTTCAGTGTCTCTTGCCTTCATACAATGGAATGACTCAGAATATTGTACTGCCATACTATTAGCCTTGTTTGAACTGCTCATACACCTAGACCTGAAATCCTTTTCTGTCTTTCCTTTTATCTTCAAATACTGCCACATTAGGCAATTAGACATGCATGTAAGACATAAAATGGTAATAAATATAAAAGAATATAATAATCTTAAAATTGCAAATAATACAAAACCTTTACAATGCAATTCACTTCTTAGCGTATTCACATTACTGTACAGTGTTTGCAAAGAAAGCTAAATTGCAGAAGAGGAGGAAGATGCTTGGTGGCTCCTAAAATTTCTCTTTTTCTGAGAAAAATTTCAGTTTATTTTAATGGCATGAGCAGGGCTTGTATGTTACCACTTGTCTGTAGGCACTTAAGGGAGTTTGGGTTGGTGATTTGAAAGAGAAACACTGATGCCATCAGCTCCACAGCCTATTACTGTGTTCTCCACGGAGCACCATGCTTGTCGAGGATCAATGGCCCGCACCCCCACACTTTGGTCAACAACTGAGAATGGACTCAGCTTAAACAAGGTCCTACCATGACTAGCTGTAGGATCCTGAAAGATCACTGCCTGTCATTCCAAGTGTCAGTCACATGTCATTTCAAGTTTAAATATGGTGTTTATTTTGTTCAGTAACATTCTAACAAATCCCTGGAAACACTTTGCAGATAGCTGGAATTCCATGGAAATCTGTTGAAAACATGGCGTCACAGTAGATTCTATCTTCTGCCAATGAGCTGTGATCAATACAGCATGCATGAGGGGCCTCATTCAGTCTGGGGGTCAGGGAAAACATCTTGGACAATTTGACATTGGGCATGAAATCTGAAAAGAATAAAATGGAGAAATGAGAGAGGGAAGAATAAAGCCAGGTTTAGAGAAATTCTGTGCCTTTTTAATGTCTTTGGTATTTTAGTATACTTTTTTTTTGGTGCTGTGTATTGAACACAGGGGCACTTAACCACCAAAGTACATCTCAAGTCCTTTTATTTTTATTTAGAGACAAGGTATTAATAAGTTGTTTAGGGTCTCGCTAAGTTGCTGAGGCTGGCTTTGAACTCTCCATCCTCCTGCCTCAGCCTCCCAAGCCGCTGGGATTTCAGGAAGGGCCACCTCTCCTCACAATATTACATATTTTCATACAGTTCTTGGTAACATATCCATTTTCCCCATATTTGTTTATATCTTTCCATATTCTTAAGTGGGAAATACAATGTGTAGGTGTGGTTCAAATAGAACAAATGGGTACATAATTATAAATATAATTCCTGCTAACCCTGGATACTTAGTCCTTAAGTATATTTGCTATTTTATGCAGGATGACTCGCTTTTTTTATTGATTCTTTTTAATATACATGACAGAAGAATCCACTTGATGTAATTATACAAGTATGGAATATATCTTATTCTAGTTAGAGTCCCATCCTTATGGATGCATATGGTGATGGAATTCTCTGTGTTGTTTTCATATATGTACATGGGAAAATTATGTCAGATTCATTCCACTGTTGTTACTTTGCTTATCTCTCACCCTTCACTCCATTCCCCACTCTCTAATCTTATACTCTTCCTCTCACCTCCCCACCTATTGTGGGTTAGCTTCCACCTATCAAAGAAAATATTCGACCTTTGTTTTTAGGGGACTGGCTTACTTCACATAGCATGAGAGTCTCAGATCCTTGCATTTGCTGGCAAATGTGAGAAAGTCATTCTTTATGGCTGAGTAATCCTCCACTACGTATATACACCAGAGTTTCTTTATCCATTCATATATTGAGAGACACCTAGGTTGGTTCCATAGCTTAGTTATTGTGAATTGAGCTTCTATAAACATTGATATGGCTGCATCTCTGAAATATGATGATTTTAACTTTTTTTGGATATATATCAAAGATTGGGATAACTGGGTCAAATGATGCCTTGTTCTTGACTGTTTTGGTGCCAATATCATGCTGTTTTTGTTATTATAGCTCTACAGTATAATTTTACTTTTGGTATTGTGATGCTTCCTACTTTGCTTTTTTCTCTAAGGATTGCTTTGGTCATTATGGGCCTCTTGTTTTTCCAGATGAATTTTATAAGTGCTTTTTCTATTTCCATGAAGGATGTCATTGGAATTTTGATGGGTGTGGAATTGAATCTGTATAGCAACTTTGGTAGTATGGCCATTTTGACCATCTTAATTCTGCCTATCCAAGAATATGGGAGGTCTTTTCACTTTCTAAGGTCTTCCTTGATTTCTTTCTTTAGTGTTCTGTATTTTTAATTGTTGAAATATTTCACCTTTTTTGGAGATTGATTCACAAGGAGTTTTTTTTTTTTTAAGCTACTGTGAATAGGATGGATTTCCTAATTTCTCTTTCAGCTGATTCATCACTGGTGTATAGAAAAGCAATTGATTTATGAGTGTTAATTTTGTATCCTGCTACTTTGCTGAATTCATTTATGAGTTATAGAAGTTTTCTGGTAGAATTTTTGAGGTCTTCTAAATATAGGAACATATCATTGGCAAACAGAGCTAGTTTTAGCTCTTCTTTTTCCTATTTTATCCCTTTATTTCATTCTTTTGCCTAATTGCTCTGGCTAGAGATTTAAGGACTATGTTGAATGGAAGTGGTAAAAGTGGACATCCCTGTCTTGTTCCTCTTTTTAGAGGGGATGATGTCAGTTTCTCTCCATTTAGAATGATGTTGGGCTTGGGTTTGTCATATATAGATTTTACAATGTTGAGGTATGATCCTTTTATTCCTATTTTTTCCTAGTGTTTAGACTTTCTCTATCCATTATTGCATTCACCCAAAGACCACACTGCCCAGGGTCTGCTCCTGGTCAGTGACTAAATCTGATTTATTTTGGAGAGAGGCTACCTTAGCTTGATAGCTTTTCTATAATTTTTTTTAGAACTTCACTGCAGTCTAAGATGCTTCTATCCAATCTTCTCTACTTTCTCCTTCACCTGGGGTTACTCTTGCATTGTGGTCTGACAGCTCTCTTGGATTTCTTTGACTTACTTTTTATTTTCTTTCATAGTTGTTGGTACTTCTAAGTCTCTAGCAAAATTAGTATATTTAAAGCTTCAAAAGGCCCTAGACAAATATATCAGTATTATCTTGGCAATATTTCTATATTAGTGCATAACCTTCTATTCCATTTTCTTTAAAAAAGTTACAGTATTGTATTTTCTAATGCAGATAAACCAGAAATTATTTAGTAAGGTTTCCATTAATATAAATTTTGATTTTTAATATTTTTTCCAGTTTTGCTCTAATGGAGTGTTATCATAAATAGTTGGGTACATATGCCTTATAAACATGCGTAAATATTTATTTGGACTCGATTTTCTGGAAATGAAGTTTTTGAATATCACTGCACATATGTACACTAAAAATTATATATGTATTTTCAAATTGCTTTCCATAAAGTGTATTCCAATGTATATGTCTGCCAAAAGTTTAATGAATATGCCAGATGTCCCCATATTCTGGCCCATTTACACTTTGAATGTTTGGAGATAGTTGGTAGTGGTGTTATTTCCCTTCATACAAAAATGTAGAAAGTTTTCTAAACAGAAAGAAAACAACCTTTTTTTTTTCTTTCAAAAAAGGAATCTTAGAAACACCAAAAAAGAAAGAATAACAGAAAGAGAAAAATATGGGCAAAAACCCCCATATTATATTTCTTCTTGAATTTTCTAAATTATGCTTGACAATTGAATCAAAGATTATGTCTGAAGTGGCCCAAATGTAGGGTGAGGAATGTTGGAGAAAGATGTTTTGGGAGAGGGCATGGAACATGAAGGGAACTGAGGTCTTTCTACCTCACTTGAATTGGTAAAATGTTGACACCTAGGAAATCAGCAAAACGATAGGCAAAAAGGTACACTCAAAACACAAGGTAAATCCCAAGGGCATTCTAAAACAAAATTCAAATAACCCACAGTAGACACAAAATTAAAAAAAAATGAAAGAGAGAGAGAGAGAGAAAGAGAGAGAGAGAGAGAGAGAGAGAGAGAGAGAGAGAGAGAGAGAGAGAGAGAGAGAATGAGAATAAATAGAAAGTCAAATGATAAAATGAACAAACTTGAGTCCTAAACTATTAACAATTACTTTGAATGGAAATGGTGCAAATATACCAATTAAAGACAGTTTAGAAAGATGTAATAAAGGAAGGAACATGATCTAACTTTTTGTTGAGTACAGGAAACTCATTTCAAAATGAATAATCTAGGTTGTTTAAAAGTTAAAGGATAAAAAAGATTAGATTTGTCATGCAAGCATCAGTTTTAAAAAGCAGGAGTGGGGGGTGGGGAGGGAAGGAGGGAGTGCTAGGGAGTGATGTTGGCCAAATTATATTGCTATATTGTGTGCATATATGAATATGTAACAACAAACCCATCGTTATGCACAGCTATAATGCACCAATAAAAATGTGAAAAAGAAAAGCAGGAGTAGCTTTGTTAATATAAGTTAGACTTGAGAACGAAGAAAATTACCAAATACAGAGAGAGATATTATAAAATGATAAAAGAGTCAAACCACCAAGATATGTGTCAATCCTAAATGTGCATGAACTTAACTGCAGAGCTGTAAAAGAGAAACAGACTAATCTATAATTATCTTTCAACATCCTTCCCTCAGTAATTGATGAAATAATTGGATAGAAATCAGCAAGACTATCAAAGAACTCAATATAACCATAAATCACCAGAATTGAGTTAATATTTGTAAAATACTCCACTCAGCAAAAGAATACATATTCATTTGAGACAGTTATGGAGCATATTTTAAGACAGAACATGGATGATAAGACAAGTTTTAATAAGTTTAAAGAATTGAAAAGATACAGAATTATCCTCTTTATCCACAATGAAATCCAACTAGAATTCAACAACAGAAAGATAACGTGAAAATCTCTGAACTTGGAAAATAAACACATTTCTGGATAATCCACGGAAAAAGTGTCCATCTCGGGAGAAATGAAGAATACATTTAACTTGATGAAAATGAAAATTGAACATATCAAAATTCGTGGGATGCACAGAATATAAAATCAACATACGAAAATCAATAGTTCTCCTCTACATCAATAGGTGAGAAGGAAATCAGGAAAACAATCCCATTCACACCAGCCTAAAAAAAAATACCTAAAAATTAATCTAACCAAGGAGATGAAATAAAATTGAAGCTCACACCAGAAGGTGGAAAGATCTCCAATGTATATGGATAGAGAAAATATTATTAATGTGGACATATTATCAAAAGCAATATACAAATGCAATGCAACCCCCAGCAAAATATGGATGACATTCTCCACATTACTAGAAAAAATAGCCCTAAAATTCATTTGGAAGAATAAAAGACCCAGAATTGCCAAAGCAATGAATGATTTTGGAAGCATCGCAATGCCTGATTTTAAATTATGCTACAGAGTAATAATAACAAAAACTGCATAAAAACTGACCCATAAACCAATGGTACTGAATCCAGAGTTGGAGATGAACTAGATTCTCTGCTTCTGCTGGTGGGTGGGATCTATGGAAGCTACAGCCCTCTGCAGTTAAGAGCCTGTTTTGGTGTTCACAGCTAATTAAGGCTGTTGTGTGGAGAGGGGGTCAGAAGTAGCCTGGCTGGGCTACCATGGTGTGACAGGTTGGGGCACCCTGGCTCACCTGGGTCCTGGCTCACCATGCCCCAGGCCACGCAGGCATGGTGGGCTTCCTCCTGCAGTGGCCAGTGCTCATACCCACACTCCAGCCAACCTGGGCCACTGCTTTGCTGCTGCTTTTCCCCACACAAGGGCTTCCATTCAGCTCAGAATAGAACAGAAAGACAGAGACACAAACCCACATACATACGGTCACCTAATCTTTGGCAAAGGGGCCAAAACATGCATTGTAGAAAAGACAGCCTTTTAAACCATTGGTGCTGGGAAAATGGGATATCTGTAGGTCTAAGAATGAAACTAGATCTTTGTCTTTCACCTTGCACAAAAACCAATTCCAAATGTATCAAAGAACCAGGAATTAGACCAGAAACTATGTGACTCCTAGAAGAAAATATTGGGTCAACACGCCAACATGTAAAAATAGGCAAAGACTTTCTCCATAGAGCTCTTTAGGCTCAGGAAATAATACCAAGAATTAACAAATGGGATGAAATCAAACTTAAAATATTTCTGCCCAGTAAAGGAAACAATTAAGAATGTGAAGAAAGAATTTACAAAACTCGAGAAAACCTTTGCTAGCTACTCTTTTGACAGATAACTCATATATGGAATATAAAAGACTAAAAAACACCAAAGAAATAAATAGCTCAACTAATAAATGGGCAAAGGAACTAAGCAGACACTTTAAAAAAAGAAATACAAATGACCAGCGAACATATAAAATAAAAGTTCAACATTTTTACTGAAATCTCGTCTCATTTAAGTAAGAATGGCAGTCATCAAGAATACAAACAATAATAAATAATAAATCCTGGAGATGATGTGGGGAAAAAGGAATACTTACCCTGTTGGTAGGATTCTAAATCAGTACGGCCACTGTGGAAATTAGTACGGAGATTCCTCAAAAGACTAAGAACGGAATTACCTATGACTGAGCTATTCGATTCCTTGGTATTTATTCTAAATAATTAAAGTCATCATACTATAAAAATATGTGCATGTCAATGTTTATAGCAGCACAATTCACAATACCCAAATTACAGAACCAGACTAAATGTTTGAGTCCAACTTTAAGAGTCCCAAACCATATTAATCATAAGTGGCTATTGCTAAGATTCAAAATCATAAACAAACATTATGAGATCTAAAATCAAGAGATGAATGGATAAAGAAAATGTGATATATATATATATATAATGTAGTTTTATTCAGCCATAAACAAAAATGAAATGATGTCATTCATAGGAAAACTGATGAAATTGAGAGACTTGTGTTAAGAAAAAAAGGGAAACTCACGTCAAGGTTTGTATGTTCTCTCTAATATGTGGAAGCTAGAGAGGAAGGATGAAAAGATAGATGTGTTTTGGGAGAATATCATAAAAATCAAAGGGAGACCAGTAGAGTAGTGGGAAGGAGCTGGGGGGAGGAGAAGAGAAAATACGGGGAACAATACTGACAAAAATATATTATTATATCATGTGATGTATGAATATGTAACAATGAATTTCACTATTGTGTATAATGATAATGGACCAATAAAACATATGGCAAAACCCACAACATTTGTGGGATGTAGGTAAAGTGGTACTAACAGGGAAATTTATAATACCATATGCTTAGATTAAAAAGTGGAAAAGTCTCAAATCAATAATTTGAGCTTCTACCTCAAGAACCTAGAAAAGGAAGATTAAAATAATCCAAAAACAAATAGAAGGAAATAAGTAATGAAGAAAAGTTCAGAAATAGGTGAAATTCTAAACAGGAAAAAATATAGAGATGATCAAAGAAACAAAAAGCTGGTTCTCTAGAAAGATCCAGATAATTGACAAGCCTGTAAAAAAAAAAAAAATTGAAGAGACGGGGAAAGATGGGGTGGGGACTCAATTACCAATATCTAGAAAAAAGAAGAGGATGCTATTAGCAATCTAGAAGATATAAAAGAGAAAATAAGGGGGAAATATGAACAAGTTATTACATAAATGTGACAACTTAGATAAAATGGACAAATCCCTTGAAAAGCTTAAACAATCACAATTCCTCCAAAGTTTAAGTAGATAATTTAAATAGCACTGCAACTGTTAAGGAAACTGTGCTTATAATTAAAAAATTTCCCTGGACTAGATGGTTTCACTGGAGATTTCTACCAAATGTTTAAAGAATTAATATCAAGTCGACACAATCATTTCAAGAAAGTAGAACAGGAAAGAACACTTTCCAATTCATTTAATCAAGCAGGATTCCTCTGATATCAAACCTAGAAAAGGGCACTATATTAAACTATAGACCAATAATATCCTTTATAAATAGAGAAATAAGCATCCTTAACATTATATTAGCATATAAAATTTAAAAGTTTACAAAAAGGATACCAGGATCAAATGGAGTTGTTTCTGGAATGCACTACTGCTTCAATATTTGAAAGTCATTGTGATTTATCATATTTATAGGCTGAAGAAAAAAATCACATGCTCATATGAATTGATGCAGAAAAAAAGCATTTGACAGAATTCAACTTTAGTCATGAGAAAAGTATTACAAAACTGGGAATAGAGAGTTTTTCAGCTTGATAAAGAGCATGTGCAGTAGTCGACAGATAACACTATGTTTAATGGTGAAAGACTGCTTTCTCCCTAAGAACAGGAATAAGACAAAAATATTTTATCTCATCACTCTTATTCAATACAGTTTTAAGTTCTAGCCAATGCAATAAGTCAACTAAAGGAAACAAAATGTATTAATATTATAGAAAGCAAAATAAAAATGTCTTTATTTTCAGATTGCATAATTATATAAAACCTCAAGAAATTTTCATAAAAACACCCATAAATGCTAATTTGGTTCAGTTGTAGCATACAAGATACATGAAAATCAATTGGATTTCTGTATGCTAGCAATAATTATGTAGATACCAAATTAAAAAATACAGCATCATTTACAATCACAAGCAAAAATAGAGAATTCTTAGGTGTAAGTAACAAAACATAAAAAGGATATGTACACTGAAAAGTACAAAATATGGATGAAATAAATCCAAAAGACCCAAATAAATGAAGAGAAATACCATGTTTATGGATTTGAATGCTCAGTGTAATAAAGATGTTTGTTCTCTACAATTAATATATGTTTACTGTATATTTGTATTTTTCTCAAATTACTATATATTTACTGAGACTTCTATTAAAATTACAATAATATTGCTAGATAGAGACTGGATTATTCTAAAATTCATGTTGAAATGTGAAGGAGCTAGAATATCTACAGTAATTTTTTAAAGATGTTTTATTGCTTTGCTACTAGAGATACACAGGGGACTCCTATCCCAGAAGCTGTGATTCTGCCAGTCAAGGGGAACAAGAGGAATTTTTTTTTAAGATGTTGATGGACCTCTATTTTATTCATTTACATTTATTTATATATGGTGCTGAGAATCGAACCCAGTGCCTTACACATGCGAGCAAGTGCTGTACCCCTGAGCCACAACTCCAGCCCCTCTACAATATTTTTTAAAATTTGAGTAGAGTGGGAAAAATCAGACTAAACAATTTCAAGACTTACTACAATAGTCAGGACTGTGTGTCATGGGCAGAGGGACAATCAGTGGAACAGAACAGAGAACTCAGAAACAGATCACCAAAATGTTCCCAACTGATTTTTGACAGTTTTTAAACTAACTTAATGCAGAAAGGCTGGGGCCTCTTAACAAACAGCGCTGGAACAATTGAACAGCCATAGTCAAAACCCCAAAAATCCTTGACCTCAGCCTCCTAATTTATATAAAAATTAATTAAAAAAATAAACCATGGATTTCAATGTAAAATATAAAATTGCAAAACTTTGGGGAAAAATAATAGGACAATCTGTGGGATATTAGGGCTAGGTTTTTTCTAGAACCTGAAAACAAAAACTAATCCATTAAGGGAAGAATAGTAAACTTGACTTCATCAAAATTTAAGATTCATCACTTTAGGATTTTAATAGACACCATTATCATAATACAATCTCCAGATTTCTTAGTTCTGCCCAATTTTCTTCCCCAAATCTAGCTCCTCTGTATAGTTATGGTTTCTTAAAATATTTCATCCTAAAAGAAGTCTGAAAGAAAACCAGGTAAACATTATTATTACATCAAAGACTTTTCTGCAAAAGTCTCTCTTAAGCTGATCAACTACTGTGTATAACTATAAGGCTCTAATAAGAAAATAAATAAAATCTAAAAACCCAAAAGAAAAAAAAATAACAAAAGACAAGCTTCAGACTGGGAGAAAATACTTTGAAGCCACAACAAAGGATTAGTACTTGGAATACATAAAGAAATCTCAAACCTCAACAGTAACAATTCACTTAGGAAACGGGTAAAAGACATGTAGAAATATTCACCTAAGAGAATATATACTGATGGTGAATAAGTACATGAAACTCTGTTCAACATCGCTAGCAATTTTGGAAGCATAATTAAAACCATGATGTTTTAAAACTACAACGGTCAAAATAAAACATAGTGATGATGAAGGTACAGAGAAATGGAATCTCCCATACATTGCTGGTGGGAATATAAAGTACTGTTATGGCAAGATTGTAACAGATCACTGAGTTGATCTTAAAGTTGATCTTAAACTTTTAATCACCATCGGGCAATCCAGATCCACCAGCTGGCGGGCTATGGGGCAGATTGTAGTCTGCACCCTTTGCCCCCTCCTGAGGTTTGAGTCCAATTTTAATAGTCCAAAACCATATTAATCACAAGTGGCTATTGCTAAGATTCAAAACCATAAACAAACATTATGAGATCTAAAATCATAAGCAGAAGGGAAAGTAGGTCAAAATTACCTTAGTTGAGTACACGTTAAAGAATGGTTACTAATGTCTAGACAATCAAACTCTGACAGGGTACATTGTTCAAGAAAAATGGGAACCAAAGAGAGAACAATTTTACATAATATAAGAATTGCCATTTTGTGTTGCCAAACATGCTCTGCTAAGCACCTGTGTATGGGTACAGAGGTGGGGCTTTCCTTGGGAGAAGCATTTCTTACATGCAAGGAATCTCAGGGTAAAATGGATTCTGTTTGTTCATTGCTCATATGGCCTGGCCCATAACAGTACAGCCGCTCTGGTGATATTTGTCAGTTTCTTAAATCCTAAGCATGCAACTACCATATGACTGAGTGATTATATTTATCCCAGGGAAATGAAAAAATACTGTCACAAAAAAAATTCTGAATTAAGTTATTTATAGCACCTTTATTCTTAATACCCCAAACTGTAAACAATTCATATATCCTTCAATGGGGTGATTGGTTAGAAAATCTGTCACATTCAGACCACGGAATACTACTCAGCAAGAAAAACAATTATAAAAAGGATACAAAGCAAACTATTAATATGCACACACATGGAATGAAACTCCAGAGAATTAAAATGACTAAAAACAGTCAATCTGAAAAGTTTACTACTATATTAACCCATTTATATAATATTTTTGAAATGACAAAATTATAGAGCTAAAGAAAAGATCAGTATTTGTAGGAGTTACAAGGGTGGGGAAGAGTAGAGAACAAGATGTGACTTAAAGGGCAAGATAAGGGATCATTGTGGGGAAGAAATATCTTGACAGTATCAAATTTCCTTCCATGAAGATTATTCTAGTCTACATGTCAGCCACGGTTATAATAAATATGCCAGATATTGCCATATAGTTTACTTCACTTTTGGGCTGTGACCAATCAGATAATTGATAGTGGTATTGTTTTCATGTGGATTAGAAATTATGCATCAGGTTGAACATTTTTGCCTTGCGTTTAAAGGTCATATGTGTGTCTTTTTTCTGAGCTGCTCACAAATCTTTTTTAGATTTATGCTTGAGGGGAAGATCCCAGTGATAATACTGGTTTCCCTAAATGGTCTTGCACTGCCTCCCTACCCACCAGCTATCTGTGGGTATTTCTCTCTCTTCCTAAAAATCATTCTTGGTTTCATAATGAAATTCCATCTCGGATACCTCTTGGAATCTCTAAGCATGTGGTGTCATCTCCTACCCAAGAGTGGATTCTTAAGAATAAACGGTCCTACCCCGTTCATTTTTCTATGTCACACCTATTGAATTTTAGAGTATCATGGTCCCACAGGGATGGCCAGAATGTATTTCTTTGGCTCTTCCCCCGACCCCATTTATATTTTGTGGCTAATTTAATTTACATCCCTCCCTTGGGGCCGTGACGCTCTCTGAGGTTGGGAATCCTGGGACTCACTGCCTCCCCCGCTGTACCTGTGACTGGTGCCCTCCGTTGGTATCAATCCACAGTGACTTTCCTGTGACACGTTCTTGGGAGGATGGGTTATGGAGCAATACGTAAGGAGTCACGAGAGTATTTTATAGTCTGTGCAAAATTGAAAGAAGTTTTGTGATAGTGGAATTTTTGTCACTTTCAATACTTTCTTTTTTCAGGGGCTGGGATTTTTTTTTCTTTATATATGACAGTGGAATGCATTACAACTCTTATTCCATATCTAGAGCTCAACTTTTCCTATCTCTGGTTGTATGCATAGTACACTCACACCAATTCGTGTCCTCATACGTGTACTTTGGATAATGATGATCATCACATTCAACCATCATTGATTACCCCATGTCCCCTCCCATTCCTTCCCACCCCTCTGCCCTATCAAGAGTTCATCTATTCCTCTCATACTCCCCCTCCCCATCCCACTATGAATCAGCCTCCTTATAGCAAAGAAAACATTCAGTATTTGGATTTTGGGGATTGGCTAATTTCACTTGGCATTATCTTCTCTAGCTCCATCCATTTACCTGCCAATGCCATGATTTTATTCTCTTTTATTGCTGAGTAATATTCCATTGTGTATATAGGCCACATTTTTTTTTTTATCCATTCATCTATTGAAGGTCATCTAGGTTGGTCCCACAATTTAGCTATCGTGAATTGTGCTGCTATAAACATTGATGTGGCTGTGTCCCTGTAGTATTCTGTTTTGAAGTCCTTTAGGTATAGACCAAAGAGAGGGATAGCTGGGTCAAATGGTGGTTCCATTCCCAATTTTCTAAGTAATCTCCATACTGCTTTCTTTCAATAATTTCCTCCTAGTCTTCTTAGATGGCTGTCCAGTTTTCCCAGATTGTTTCCTCCCTCTTATAAACTTGCTCTTAGCAAACAATTTGATAAGCTCATTTATACTAAGGAGCAACTGACAGATAAGAGCATAGCTCTGGCTCTCCTGGAAGAGTGAGCACTTTACTTTGCTCAACACCCAAATCTGACCAAAAAGCGGAGTTCTGACCTTGTGTGATGCAGACAGCCAACTGGAGAGTTAGATATCAGCCAAGGTCAACATTTTACATTTGATAAATCAGAACATGGAGGGGGCACATGTTCTTTCCACTTCTCCACGGGTACCAGGTCTGTGTTAGGGGCCCGGAAAAGGTGAGCTTCTAAGTAAGGTAAGCGTAGACTGATGGAAGATCAAGAAGTGGTACCCAGGGTCCTGTCTATATACTCTGTCCAATTCACAAATAAATGCATGAAAGGAAGTGGGGATGGGTCCTTTTAAAAATTGCCCTTTTTAGTTATACCGATGAGTGTAGCTGATGGCGTTTCTCTTGCTTGGCACAGCAGCATCCATTCAGTATTCACCTACTAAGATTCCTGTATTTTTAGAAAACCAATTTTAGGAACATTCTATTATAACTAAGAGAGGCTCAAGCAAAATGCAAACCTTTATTGCTTCATGATAAAAATAAATTTTGTTGCGAACATGAATGGATTGTCTTAGTCCACTGGACCATACGACGCCCCAGACCAGGTGGCTTATAAACAATAGGAATTTATTTCTCACAATTCGGGAGGCTTCTGAGAAGTCCAAGAGTTGGCAATGTGCTCTGGTCCTGCTACATCGGATGATGAGAAGCTGGCTCTTTCTGGTGCTGTCCTCACGTGGTGGAGGTGCAAGAGAGCTCAGGTGTCTCTGTTAGAAAGACATTAGTCCACTCGTGAGGCTTGGTTCTCCTGATGGAATCACCTCCTAATACTAGCAGTTTGGGGGTTGGCATTTCAGTATATGAATTATCAGGCCACAAACATTCAGGGGAGCTCAAATATTAAGTCCATTCATGGGATGTCACTTTTCTCCTCCTTTTTGTATTTCCGTGTCTATTTCTGCTACTGACATCTCTTAACTTTATTGATTTTCTTGAATGCGTTTTCCTGTTTTGGTTCTTCTTCCATTGCTCCATGTTCCAGATGTGGTCCTGTTTTTTATTTGCTCACAGCTCTTTTTAAAAAGCTGTTTATAAAAATCACATCAATTGTTTCTTGCTCTTTGCCTCCTCCAGAGAAACTGTAATTTGCAAAGGCTTAATTAGGATCTTTCAGGATTCTCTGCACTTTAGGATTTTAATAGGTACCATTAGCATAATACAGTCCCCAGATTTCTTAATTCTTCCCAATTTTCTTCCCCAAATCTAGCTCCTCTGTAGAGTTATGGTTTCTTAAAATATTTCATCCTAAAAGAAGTCTGAAAGAAAACCAGATAAACATTATTATTACATCAAAGTTGTAAGCTCTTCCCACACCACCATTTAGCATTGTGGTTAGTTTAAGTTTTTAAAAAGCAAATGCTGAAACTCATTTGGATGCTGTTTTCATAATAAGCCATTTTAATGAGCACATATGTTGTTGTTTTAAAGGCCCATTTTATAATTGAAAGAATGCACTCTGGACTATCTTGGGGATTTGATTCATGCAATTCCTTCCTCGTTATGTACTAAGCTGTTTATTAATCAGCCTGACTACACGGTCTGTTTTTGTTCACTTTGATTTCTTTTGTGTTTAAAGTTCAGGGCTTAAATTTTTAGTACTAAAAATGAAGATGGCTGCTTTTAGTTGTTTGTTTGTTTATTACTTCAGCTAGATTTCTAAATATTTCCAGGCAGCAAAGGGAAGGAAGAAAAGAAAAAGATGAGAGCCATATCCTGTCAACACATTTGCTTATTATATGTGGAGCCCTCGGAAGGAGCATATTAAGCAAAAGTTCTGTTTGAGATTGCTCTGCAGAGACATTTCTTTGGCAGTATGGAGTTATTTATTTATTTACTTATTTTAAGTAGGGAAAGAACAGGACCTCTTATGTGTTGTGATTCATAGGGGTTTCTACCTACTGTTTTTCTCCAATTGCACACGTTCTCCTGTTGCAATTAAAAGATTGGTAGTCATTAGGAATCTCCTATTATGTTCCCGATAGGGTGGCAGATACACTTTCTAATTCAAAATTCAGACGAAAAACTTCCCAGCTTTTATTTTTTAAATGCAATTTATCAATTTTTAATTTATCTTGCTGAACTGATAAATTCATTCATGGGGCTTCCCTGCACTGTGTAACAATTTAGGAGGGAGCGCTTATGCATTGCTGAACATGTTTTGGGGTGAGTCCTGTGTTCCTTTGTCGAACAGATCACCTGAGAGGGGAAATATGCTCACATTAGGAGGAAAAGAAAATCACAACTTAAAAGCTCAGTGAATGAGCTGATGGGGCTCATGTTTAGTGGCCTTGGGCGTGGAACACAGAGAAGCAGAGAATCTAAACTGAGATGGGGGAAAGTAGAGGGTCTTTCTGTCAATTACCAAGGGTAGCGGGTTGGAGGCCAACCTGGGTGTCTGAAGCAAGAGAAGTTGTCTGATGGAGTCTAAGGGGAGAGCAGATGACAGTCTGATGGTACCTTCCCTTTACCTGCCATCCAGGTCTGCCTTTAGTACCAGTATCTGTGCACAATTCCACATGGATGTGTAATAAATTCTATGTCCTTTATTTCTCAGTGACCTGGCCTTCCTTATCAGCACTTGGTGACGATGGAGATAAAAGTCAACATGTTTGAAACCATT
The DNA here is from genome assembly GCF_052094955.1 of Ictidomys tridecemlineatus. Taxonomy (NCBI): domain Eukaryota; kingdom Metazoa; phylum Chordata; class Mammalia; order Rodentia; family Sciuridae; genus Ictidomys; species Ictidomys tridecemlineatus. The sequence continues at coordinate 141,090,949 of NC_135484.1, forward strand.
CAATTTAACCCTTAGTCTGATACTATCATTATAATTATTTTTTTTGAAGGTTGGACTTTGGCCTTTAGTACCATTTCTCAGTCTTTGAGGTGCCATTCTGCTCTTTTCCAAGATGGCGCACAGGAAATAAGGTTTGGATGAGAGAAGGGAGAAGCTCCTGTGATCACTCGGCCTTGGAGGACGTGGCCATTGGTTCTTGTGCTGGTTCTTGGTGCCTTCTGGTTGACATTGGGATAGGTTTGGTGTGCCCCTATACCTGGCTATTTTGGGGATGGTATCCAGCAGTAACATCTCTGGTTGATAATCTCATGGTCTATTGTTTCTCAAACTTGGACAGGGCCTGGTCAGCTTGGTCTTAGCATTTGTAGGGCCTGTGGCAAGACTACCATGTGTATGAATATTTACAAGTTATAAATCAAGAGCCACATGCTATGGTGCATGCCTGTAATCCCAATGTTTGGGAGACTGACGAAGGAAGATAGCAAGTTTGTGGTCAGCCTCAACAACTGAGTGAAGCCCTAAGCAACTTAGTGAGAAAATGTCTCAAAATTTAAAAAAAATACATAAATTAATTAAGAGAGCCGGGGATATAGCTCAATGGTAAAGAGCCCTCATATCCCCCGCCCCAAAAAAGTTATAAATCAAGCTAACACACTTTTAAATATGTTTTTATTCTTTTACATTGGCACATATACCTTAATAATGATAAAATTAAAAATATGATTTTTATACATCTGAAGAGTGGTAAAATATCATACAAATTTCTTTATATTGTACATATCTGAGTGTTCTGTAGATGGATTGAGGGTTGATGATATTTGGTAACTAATAATATCAATACATAACTTAATACATTATTGAATTAATTTATTTTTCTTGATTTCATTTTAGAAAAATCATAAACTAAAATTATGATCAAAATCACGGTCAAGATTTTCACAATTTAGTTCCATTGACATTACTATCAAATAAGATAACTTTTCATAAATTATTATAATTTTTGTATATTTTCCCTTCATTTCAGTTTGGAAAAATCTTGCTTTGCTAAAGGAGTAGCAACAAAAATTGTCAATAAAAATTTTAAAGCATATATTAAATTTGGAACTAACCCATGATTTTTTTACACATTTAAGCATTGTAATGGGGAAGTGTGCATAATAATTGTTGCTGAAGAAATGATTATAAATTAATCAGTTTCATCATGTGAATATTATTTTATATATAATTCATAGTCATCATCAGCTCTTCTCTTCCATACTGTTTAAGATTTTTTTCTTTCAAAATTTCAATTCTTAGAAATGGTATATTTGTTTGGAGGGGGACAGGTACCAGAAAATGAACTCAGGGGTACTTAACCACTGAGCCACATCCCAGCCCTTTTTTGTATTTTATTTAGAGACAGGTCTCTCTGAGTTGCCTCGTGCCTTGCTGTTACTGAGGCTGGCTTTGAACTTGTGATCTTCCTGCCTCAGCCTCCTGAGCCATTGGGAGTACATTGGGATTACATACTCCACTGCGCCGGGCTAGAAGTGGTATTTTTAAAAGTGACCATAACTATGTCTGGTTCAATAGGTTCAGACCTCTTATTGCAGGAGACTAGACCTTGATCTATAATGGCCAAAAAAAAAGCATTCTATATAGAAATAGTTTGGAGATTATTTCTAGATAAATCTTCACAAGCAAGTGAATAATTTTGTTTCCTTATTTCAATATTTTTTTTGAAGTGTCACAGTTTTGGTATATTACATATGTAGTTTCTTTCAATTTAGGGAAACTATATTTTTCTAAAATTAAAAAAAAAAACTTTAAACTCATGTTGGGCATGGTAGCAAATGCCTGAAATCCCAGAGACTGGGGAGGCTGAGGCAAGAGGAATGCAAGTTGGAGACCAACTACAGCAACCTCGCAAGGTCCTAAAGACTTAGAGAGACCCTTTCTCAAAATAAAACATATAAAAAGGACTGGAGTTGTGGCTCAGCATTTAAGTGCCTCTGGGTTCAATCTCCGGTACCAAAAAATAAAATGAAATGAAATAAAATAAAAGCACTCAAGTTAGTAGTTAGGTTTTCATTTTATTAATCATTATAGCAAACAATAAAATTACAAACTATGCCTTGAAAATGAATTTCACTCTCCTGCAAGAACACAGTTCACCCTTCATCTGGACATTTTCTCTAGCTGTGTTTTCGTTTACTTAACAGTGTGCTCACTAAAGTGGTTGTAAGATCAAATTAACACGTTTTATGGAGAGCCGCCTCCCTTGGCCCATTCAAAAAATATTGCCTAGAACCTGTGATTGTTCCAAAGACTCTCATTGCTCTGACACAGTGGAAGCCCTGCCTCCTGCACATGACAAGCATCTGCTGAGAGTAATTAATGAGCTTGTTCTTGAGCAGCCCTGGGATCCTGAATCAGAATATGAAGAAGAAAATGGACTCAGTATTTCCAGGAAAATTCTATTGTATTCTTGCTGAAAGGAAGGATTTCATACACTGAGTGTACCCTGTGCCTAGTCTCCCTGCTGTGAAGTGATGTCCATCTCTAAAGTCAGCAGTCCTGGGGAGCTGCAGTACTTTTGGGGACCACAGGACAAAGCATGTGCAGTGCTTCCCTGGCATCTGAATGGTGTATGTCACAAGAGCGGTCACTGAGGTTGGAGGTATGCTTCAGGCCTGAACTCTGGATCCCATGGGATGGGCAAACTCTTGTTTTCTTATCTTGCAGGACTGTGCATATAGGCACTCGGCCTATTTTTGAAATGTGTCGTTGGAAGAATGAGTTGTGTTTTTTCGTTCCTATATTCCATATAATTACATATGCTTGGTTGTGCATGTTATTAACAATGATTTTACGAGAGTTCATTCTGAATATTTTATTATTTACTTAACTGATGTATCTTCCTTCCTGGGTGTTTAGGACAGGATGTGCCCACCAAACTATGGGGTGTAGGCCAGGTCTCTCTTGTCCTGGTGTGAAGTCAGGACCTGGGACCTTTCCTATGGATTCAACCTGCACACGGCCTTAGCAATGCTGCAGATCCTTCTAAGTGACTGCCGTGTCCTAGACTAGCCACCATGTCTCATTTTGGGGGGTCATCTTGTTCTTTGCCCCTACAGGCCCATGGAGAGCCTTTTGGCCCTCAATCCAGTATCATAAGCCCCATAGGATGCCGTTTGGAAACCAGAAGCAGCTCAGGAGGGCAGACGTAGGCCCTCTGTCTTCCTGGACACCACATTCTACCCTCCTAACTGGTGGGGTCACTCCAGTTGGCAAGCACAGCCCTGAAAGTGGGAGCACTTGGCTCCCAGCATTGAAATGGCTTCTACGGCTGGGTGTGGTGCCACAGGCCTATAAGCCCAGTGGCTTGGGAGGATGAGGAAGGAGGATTACAGGTTCAAATCCAGCCTCACCAACTTAGGGAGACCCTATCTCAAAATAGAAAACACAGGGGGCTGGGGCTGGGGATGTGGCTTGGTGGTAAAGCACGCTCCTGGGTTCAATTGTTCAGTACCAAAAAAAAAAAAAAAAGGCTTCTACAGGATGGTGAGACCCAGGTGCACATCTGCATATCACTTCTCTTTTCTTTCTTTTTCTATTGTCTTTCTGGGTGATAAGGAGGGGGATTTTATATTACTCTCCAAATTAAAAATAAATCTATGACCTACACACTTGGCCAGCATCCTTCTGTCGAATAAGAGCTAAGGAGATATAGACAGTCCTTTGTCCTCATGATGCGCGCCTTCGAGGCCTCTTATCCTAGTCCCCAGCTTTAGAGCTGAGGACAGAAATGAAACAGTCTCAGTTTACTCCTCTCTTGGAGTCTTTCGACAGCAGGTATTCTCAAACTTGGGAACACGAGATTACCTGGAGGTCTCCTGAAAACAGAGGTCTGGGCTGCCCCCTGAGAGTTTCTGATTCAATCGGGTTGGGGTGTGGGCTAAGGATTTCCGTCTCCGACAGGTTCCAGCAATGATGGGGCTTCTGCTCCTGGGCCACAGTTCATGGCAATTCTAATCACGCCCATTATGTGCCCCAGCCTCTGCAGATGGCTTCCTTGGGTTGACCAGAGAGGTGGTTTCTGTATATGGGGTAAAAGAGGAAAGCACAGGAGTTTCTTTTTCCCAACTTTTGACCAATCTCTCTTAACAAACTCACTGAAAAGTACTAGATAAGAATAGAGTCAGCCTTTGGTATGTTTGGGGGCAATCCCAGGATATACACAAGTCTCTTCTATAAAAATGACATGTATAAAATTTGTACGTCATCTTTGACATTTTAAATCATCTCCAGATCACTTGTGATATCTCTTAAGTGTAAATGCTGTGTAAATAATTGTATGTTCCATTGTTTAGCACATAATGACAAGAGAAATGTCAATATATTTGACTACAGAGGTAACATTTTTCTGAATATTTTTGATACATGTTTTGTGGGAACTACAGACCCAAAGAGCTGACCAAACCAGTTTAAGTTGAGTATCATATAAAAGATGAACGTAAAAGAAAGGGACATTTCTGCTTTGCATTGGGCTCTACCCAGCTATGCCAGGAGACACACACTCCTCTTGCTTAGTTGATTTGACATATTCTTTCTCCACAATATTTACCGAATGCAATATTTTTAAAAACCTGAGCTTTTGCTAGGTTTCATTTTATTGGAATATGCTTATCTGTAATTTAGCAAAAGTACATTTTTCTGTTCTGGAAGGTTTTCTCCCACTTTTTCAGGTAGCAATAAAGTGACAACATTGATCACTTAATTATGAGTCTCGGTGGGGGCAAATGGTAATGAAAATACTTGGGAGCACTTAGAAGGATTGTTTTCCCCCAGATTCAAATGCAAAGTCACAATATGGCCAGTGTGTTCTTTTTAAAAAAATAATAATCGTAATAACAATAATTATTATTATTATTAATAAATAAAAAGGAAGACAAAATCTTCCTTTTGGTGCTTCTATTCTTAAGGGCTTAATAAAGCAGGAAAGACACTTAGTTCACCTCACATGAACCTTGCCCTATTGTTTTCCTAAAAATGCACAATTACAGATCTACAGACTTTATAAATCAAATAAAACCATAAATAGCACTAAATTACTTGGTTTCCCAAATGATATTGTTAAATTTATTTATTTATTTATCGCCCTCATCTAATGAGGGGCTTCTCTTCTCCATTTGGTCAAAGCGGCCGGCACCGACCATCCAATCCTTCTGACACTGAATGTGCTTGCGTCTTCAACGTGTGACTGGACCAGTCAATAACTGTGGACATGATTTGAGACCCATTTCTGTCTCCCACCACTCTGTTTTCTTTCCTCCCTTTGTCCCTGCAAGCAATATGCTAATGTATCTCATAAGTGCACGCTCTCAGCTGCAGAGCATCCTCCCACTGAAAAGGCAGCGAGCTAATTAACACAGTCACCTCCACAGCATCTGCAGCAGTCACCCCTGGATGCTTGTTAGGACATCTTTGAATATGGGACGATGATCTACAGAAAGCACAGAGATGATGATGATAATAATAATAATATTGAAGGAAACAGTAAAAAGAGTTACAGTACCCTGAGCTGCACGTTGGCCAAAAGATTAGACACTAGGGCAGCTCTGGCATGGCCAGTGCTCACCATGGCTGTCTTCTTAAGTTTGCATAAAGAGAGAGAGACTGATGTAGGAGGCAGGGAGAGAAATTGAGAGAGAAGCTGCAAATGCCTGCCCACGCCATTAATACCGGCAGACAGCCCAGCTAACTGGCTTATTGCCTATGTGGAATAACAGACTACTATGGGACATTCTGAAAACATTTTGGCTGTTTAGAACCATGCCAGGGAATTTGGAGGTCCAAGTCTAAAGTAATTTTCGTGTCTTTATAAAGGTTTTCAAATTTGCAGAAGTATGTAATCCTTATGCAAAAAACACAAAGTAGTTGCTTTTCTTTTTCTTTTTTTTTTTTTTTAAGATAGGATGCAGGAATTTTTACCTTCTCAGGGAAGGTTTGACACTAGATAGAAGTGTGATAATTTTCAATTTTTTAAAAATCAGGATTACATGTTATACCATCCTTTTCAATTACCTGTAGAAGGTGAAAAATCTATCTCATGCTTCCTTTGGAAAGATCTGTTTGTGACTTCAATTGACCAGTTATTTCTTTCTGTACATTTTGGTCATTTTACTTTATGACTTCGAGCACAATCTTATTCTTGAAAAGTCCCATCAATATCAGTCACAAAATGGTCCTCATTTGCCCCAAATCTCCAATCATAGAACTGTCATCGTTATAAAAATGTACAGGGTTTCGTTAAAAAAAAAATCTAGTTATTGTAGGCGCAGAATCGACAGTATTTAACTTTCAACCGAAGGTGTAGGATTGTAGGTTCTGCTTTAATTTTTGTGGAAAACTTTTGTTAATATTGAACTAGGTCCCAAATACTCAAAAGAGGGAGGTAAGGAAATTCAAGGGGGGAGATAGTGACTCCTAGGTCTCCCAGCCCTGCTCCACAGCATGGGGACCCAGCAGGGTGGCCACATCTACTGCCTTCCAGTTCTGCTCTGGAGAGATGGATTTGATCTTTCCTAAATTGACAAAACCTTTCACTACCATTTGGAGTGTTAAAAATTAGGGACATTTATCCCACGAGATAATGTTAAATAAAGGTATAAAATTTAGTGTCTCGAGTTAAAAAAAAAAAAGAGCAAAATGCTGCAAATCTACTGAATTAAAGTCAAAGTCAAAGATTCAGCATTTTTTTTCCTAGTGCAAAAAAAAAAAAAGAAAAAGATACTAAGAGTTAAGATAATAATAAAGTCAGGATACAGAACAGAGGGCCTTAGTTTCTGTCCAGAGGGACCACCATCTTTTAATATAGTCACTTAAAAATACATGCATTGCTACATTTTTCATTAGCCTTGATTTTTTCATCAATCATGTTAATTTATACAGAGGGCACTTAATAATAGCTAATTAACACTTATGACTTTTGAAATTAAAAGACCTTTGGAGAGATTACTGCTGATTGGGGAAAGGATTTTTTTTTCCCTGTTCCTCTCTTTTTTAGAAAAGAGAGAGGAATAGCAAGAAAGTATGGGGTCTTGGCATGTTGAGGAGAGATTCTTCTTCCTCTTCACAGACCTTCAGCAGATGACCAGGACCGTAGCTGGACACCCCCCCTGGACAGGCACAGTGATGCACTTTGATACCCCTCTAGGAAAAACGAGCATTATCTGTCTTGAATTAAATGGAAACAAACAAATGAAAATTCAGAGTAAGCTTTAAATAGATGGAGACCAAAAGGGAATTTACAAATGACCCAGAACAATGCCAGCAATAAACAATGAAAATACTGATCCAGTGCTGTTACCCTGTTGGAGTAAAATAAATCGCATTAAAAAGCAGAATTTACAAAGTCGAAATTTTTATGGGAAACAGACTGCATCATTACTTGATCCTTCAGCAGAGGCTTCTGAGTTTATTCTCTCTGTGTCACATTAACCAACTGGGCTTGCCTATATCATTCCTCTGTATCTTACTGCTTCAGGTCATGGTATCTATATTAAGAAAGTACAATTTAACTGTGTCTTTTTATGTATCTACAAAATGTCTTTGTTTGAGTACTTTATGCGATTAGAGTCATATAGATATCATATATATAAATCTTCTATATTATTCATTTTGTCCACCAGTAGATGTCTCCCTTCCCTGACTGAAGGTTCGAATATACAGGAATGCTTGCCGTCGTCTCTAAATCTGGTTTTCTCATGAATGGAGAAATCATGGTTTTCCAAAATGGAAAAGTCGGATAGGACACATCTTTCACCCAAATCAATATTTTAAATGCATCTTGTGTATGCTTAATTCTTCTATGGAAAAAAAATGTTGCATTAGGACTTTACAACTTTAAGAGGATCATGCAACAGATTCTGATATCTCTCAGATCCTTTGAGTACTTTCATTTTGACTGAAGGTCTATCTGGGGCCTAGAATGTGTTCATAATCTTCTCAAATTCCCTAAAGCAGTTTTAGGGCATGTATGAATCTAAAAGCTCTAAAGTCAGATGAGGGAATGCAATGTATTTCTGAATTTAATCGTCTGCTTGAAAATCGTACAAATTTAGCTATATTGCAAGAAGAAAAATGTCAGGTCATTTTTAGAGATTTTTTTTTTGTTTACTATTAAAAGAGATGCGAGACATTTTCAAAGATGCCTGGCTTGTGTTCATGGTAAAGCATTTAGTGCAAACTGTACTTGGGGGAATAGATGCACATGTTGAAAAGTGAAATATTCCTGTAGAAAAGAGCTCAGAGATAAGGCAAAATTTCTGAGTCTTTTTTTTTTTTTTGATGATGCCTCTGAGATCTTCTTCTCCCTTCCACTCATCTGTGTCTTCCACTTTGCTTGAATTAGTTGTAGGGTCTTGGTCTCATCTACTGTTTCTTCTCTTCCAGCCAGGGAAATCTTTGCTAGGAATTACGAAAACCCTCTGTGGTCTGCTCATTGTTGGATTTTTCAGGGAGTGGGAAGGAAAGTTTATTCTTGAATCCTCTTGTAGGTCTTTGAACATACCTGGGTGAACATATTGGTCTATGAATCACATTGGTTTAATTTTCTCGGCGATGGTGTCATGGTGTTCTACGCTTTAAAACTGGCCTGACTTTATTCTGAAACCATCTAAGGTGCTTATGGGCTACAGCTACTTCACAGTGAAGCCTCACGTGAATGATTCCAAAGCACTTTTCCCCTGAGGATCTCCCCCCAGGTAGCTAGACTTTCTCGTGGGTAAGATGGGCTGTAGATGAAACTCAGTTCCAAACTACTGGATGGTGTTTTGACTTTTTCATACAACCGATTGAAAGATACTAGTGTGTCTGAGAACCTTTTGTTTTTTCTTTTCAGTTTAACCAATTTTCAAACCAGTGGCTTCACTTTTTTATAGCAATTTTTTTTTGCAGTATGATATACATAACATAAAAGTTACCATTTGAAAGTGTACATGATGGTGACATTTAGTAGATTCATGATGCTGTATAAACCTCATCACCGTCCAGTTCCAGGACATTTCTGTCATCCAGAATGAAACTCTGCACAGCCACTTCTCAGAATCTCCTTCCTTCGGCCCCAGCCACACGGGTCTGCTTCCTGTCTGAGTGGGTGTGATTATTGTGGACAACTCATATAAATGGAATCGAACAGTGTGTAGCCTTTGTGTCTAGCTTCTTTACTTAGCACAATGTTCCCATGGTTCATCCAGGTTGTAGCTTGGCCACACTTCATACCTTCATAGCGTTGAATGATGTCCCACTGTATGAATAACTTGCAATCTATCTATCCACCTTTGGGCTACTATGAATAGTGATGGTATGAACATTCTTGTACAAGTTTTTGATAGAATATCTGTTCTTAATTATTTTAAGAGGAAATGCTGGGTCGTACGATTGTTCTCTGATTAACTTATTGAGGAACTGCCAAACTGGGGAGCCACTTTGAACATGCGGACGTTTCTTCAGAGGACGGAGAGTATAATGAACATGATAGGCTGCCTGCTCAACAGAAACCAGCCTGGGGCACCTCAGGACCTACTGTAATCATCACCGTGATTATTGCTACTAGTTTATACTCTGACTCATTTTATAAATGAGTCAGCTGAAGCCCAGAGAGGTTAGCTGTCTCATAAATGCTGAGGTCAGGAACAGAATCCAAGTCTACCACTTCAATGACATTTACACGATGCTCTAGCATGTGCTAATTTGTTTTTTGGGTTCTCACCATATTGGCGATTTTAGATCTGAGCAATCCATTTTGGTGGCTTATGACAAAGTCTTTAGTACTGAGGTGATAGATTAGGGTTTGTAACTTGTAGTCTCTCCAACCATTTGAGCAATCAGCGATGATGTTACTGACTGTATTAGTACATTTTTTTTGTGTGTGTATTGCTATAACAAAATACCAGCACCTGGAAACTTTATATATAAAGTAGAGGGGTTTATTTGGCTCATGATTTATTTGGCCAGAAGGTTCAAATAGAACAGCACCAGTGTCCTGCTGAGGGTCCCCTTAACTATATCACAATATGGTGGGGAAATGGAAAAAGAAATAGCTATGAGCAGAAGAGACCAGGCATACAGAGTGGTCTTTCTTTATAATAACATGCTCTTGTGAGAATTAACTTACTCCTGCTTGGCCCCATCTACTCTATAAGACCAGAACTAATCTATTTATGACCTAATTACCTTCCGCTAGGACCCACCTCTTAAAGATTGGCTGCCTTAACTCCACCAAACCTGGGACTATTTTTCCAGTGCATGAATTTTGGGGGGCTAACCACATCCCAACCATAGAACCCACTATCATTTGACAATTGCTCCCCTCCTCTGAACACTGGTTAATTGGGTGTGCTTTAAAAAAAATGCTCCTTTCACATTCAAGTTAAAAAAGGATGACACTAATGAATTAATGGGCACTGATTTATATTTTCATATCTGCTGTTAGGAATCTGCGGTGGGAGGGAAGGGCCTGGGGAAGTACTGGGGAAAGTAATCCACCAAATGACGCTGTGTCTGTGGGTAAATATGCCACAATGAATCCTGCTTGTATATAATAATTCAGTAATGAAAAGAATAATTATTAATAATACTAGAAAAGAGATCAGTAGAGTAGAACAAGAAGAGGATCAGGGTAGAGAGAAGGAGAGGAAAAGGGGAGTGAAATTGGTCAGTTATGTGCAGGTACGAATACAGCATAATCAGTCCCACCATCATGTATAATTATAATGCACAAATAAAAGGTAAATTTGAAAAAAAAAACTATGGTAGTCATGATTTCTCACTTTGGCACCTTATTAAATCCCAACCTTGCTTTTGTCTTTATCTGCAGTAAAATAAGAATGGAATCTCTCTCTCTCTCTCCAACACACACACACACACACACACACACACACACACACACACACACACACACAGTCTTACTTAACTAGTTAATACCTTGACTTGCTGAAAAACAGAAGTCCTTTTCTCCCTGGAATTCCTACGTAGTTTTTATTACTATGCAGAGCCAAGATGGGTGACCAATGGGGAAGCTGGGTGACCAATGGGTGACCAATAGAAGGACAACTTTCAGTGACATTAGTAAGTTTTGCTTTGAGTCATAGCTTTTCTTCAGTTAAATCACTTAACCAATTAGGACTAGCTTAGACACACACGAGCTAGGGTACATAGTATCTATTTCTAACAAGTTTCCAAGCCCCTCTCCCACCCAGCCAGCTTCTTCTAACTCTCTTTGGAGCTACTTTTGGTTATAACAGAAAATGAAGCTAATTTTTTCAGAAGCACTTTTGTTTTTTGGAGATGAAACCCCATCTCTGCAAGACAGCTACCACAGTAGTAGCCAACACAGCTTTCATTCACTCTGTGTCCATTTGGTAAAACATTTGGGCAGCTAACATGAAATCTGTTTCATAGTCCCACTAATAACCACACACAGCACATGGTATAGGATTATTTGAAATTAATTTAGGTTTGAAATTTTTTGAGAATTTCCTAATTGTGCAGAGCTGCACTCTCCAATATAGCCTCCAGCTATATGTGACTCTTTACATTTAAATTAATTATAATGAAATAAAATTGAAATCATAGTTCATCCATTGCCCTGGCCACATTTCAAGTACCCGAGAGCTGCATGTGGCTATGGGTTACTAGATTTGACAGCACAGATATAGAACATTTCCATTTTCATGGAAAATTCTACCGGAAAATGTGGCTTTCGGTGATTTGGGGCAAGCCATTTGGAGTTCCAAAGACACAATTCTGCATCACAGAAGAATGGTCATTTGACTCATAGATGAGAGCACCTGAAAGTGGTCCAGTGGTACTTCAAGAAGACTTGGAAAACGTCTGAGATTAGTTATCTGTCCACAGACCTAGGGTGCCAATGGACTGGGGTAGGCTCATCACGTCCCATAAATAGTTCCTGACATATGTGTGTGTGTGTGTGTGTGTGTGTGTGTGTATTTTTAATAATTTTTATAATGTCTTTCTTCAAGAAGGAGGCTTATGAAAGTGTTTTAAATGTCAGTGCAAGGTTAAAACAGAACTTAGTTGCTCATCATCTTTTTTTCATCACCAACCTCCTCGAAAGTCCCTATTTGTGCCTCTGTGTCCTGACTTCCAAAGCTATCCATGTCATCTTTTTTTTCTAACCAGTTGATGTATGGAATGATATTTTTCAGAGTATACATAAGAGTATCAGAAATATCAATAATATCTTAATCACTAAATCCAGAAGCTTTTTCTTCTTTTGTAATCTTCCTTTTTTTTTAATCTTTACTCCTTAATCTTTGAATATGAAGAATATCCTCTTTTTAGTCTCTTTCCATCTGCCTTTTCTTCTGCTCCTCTCTCTGCTCCTCCTTGCTCCATCTTTTCAGTTCCCCTTCCTTTCCTTGTTGTTGAAATGAAGGCCCTCAAGCACCCAGTGCTCTCCTTATTCCTGTTTTCTTTAAAGCTTCTTCCTGGACAAATTGAACTAATAGAGCTTCCCTGAAAATACCATGCAGGTGTCTCTGCCCGCCTGTACCTCTAACTCTGACCTGTCTGCTGTGAGCTGGGGTCCCAACACCTGCTTGTCCTGCAGGAGCCTCAAACGTAACACACTTGCAGTCCTAACTGGGGGTATCTTTGTCCTCTAGTCTTCCTTTTTCTTGTACCTCCTATTGTTGTTAAAGTCACAGTCATTCTGCAAAGCTACCTAGAACTGAAATCTTACCACCTCACTTCCTCCTAGGATGACAAGTCATCCTGGTTTGTCTGAGATTGACAGGTTTCCCAGAAGCAGGACTAATCCCCACAAGTGTCCCTGATACACCAGATCAGCTTTTTTGCCCAGTTCACTATTCTTTCCTGATCTCATATGCAATTATGTGCTCATTTTTTAAAAATTTCCAGTTCCATAATATTTGTGAAATTGTTGTCTCAACCTCCTTATTTAGCCTACATTGTTTCTTACCAGGTCTCTTGTAATGGCCTCCTGATCCAGCTTTCTGTTGCAGGTCACCTATCTTGGTCACTTCAGATCCACCGTGGTAGTCGCCCCTCTTCTTGTTTTCCCTTTCTGTAGTTTCACTTACCCATGGTCAACTCTGGCCCAAAAACATTAAAAAGAAAATCCCATAAGTAAACAATTCATAAGCTTCCAATTACCATTCTGAGTTGTGTGATAATATATCATGCCACCCGCTCCACTCTCCCTGGGGTGTGAACGGTGAATCATGACTCTGTCCAGTGAATCCACACTCTCTCTACTACCTGCCCCAAGACAGTTGAGGTGGGGGGACATTTACATAATTTTTACTACACTCTATTGTTATGAGTGTTCCATTTTATTAATGTTGCTAATCTTACTGTGGCTACAACTAAACTTGATCTCAGATCACAGGCATGTTCAGGAAAATAGGGCTTAGCACTTTCTGCGATTTCAGGCGCACACGAAGGGTCTTTCTATGGGTAAGGGGGCTACTGTCCTAGTAATTTTTCCATCACTCAGTTTAACCATATCATTTCCTTACCCAAAAATACTCCCTGAGTTTTTGAGAAAGGAGTAGGGGAACTGGAAACAAAACAGTAAAGCCAAGCAAATGTCCCAGAGAGGACCCTTCTCTTCTGGGTCCAGAGGCCACAGGCACCCAAATGGTCAGATCTGGAAATGACTCAGACCTGCAGTGGTTGGTCTGGGGATTTAGCAAGTGAAGTTCTTGATGTGCCCCCTGCCACCAGCTCTTGCTACATTGCTGTGTCCCTAGGGTCCTTCCTTCCTTCCTCCCACCTCCAAGAAGCTTCATTCCCAGACATTGCCTTGCCTGAGGATCTATTTTTCTCTCTCCATATCAAGCAGGAGCAACAGAGAAAAGCAAAACACAGATCCAGCCACAGCAATCACAATCACAACCACAGTCATAACGGCAACGAAATCCAGTCCCCTTCCAAAGAACACCTCTCCCCTTCTGCTTCCCACCCGCACATTTCCCCGCTTGGGATTTAACCAGACTCTGAACAAGTTTGGTGCCTCTGTCCCTCTGCTCCCCTTCAGGCCATCGCAGCTGCAGCCACTGTGAGCTGCTCCTCCCTCCTGTGACCTTGCTCTGCCTTCTGCCCTCAGGTGCTCACCCGGGACGACACTCAGGTTTCTTCCTGCTCTTATTTCTGCTGGACCAGTTTACCCATGGTTCAAATCTCAGCTCCTGTGCCACCTTCTCTGTCATGTCCATGACATGGATAATAGGAACCACCCTCTTCTTCCACAGGGGTCATTGCCTTTTGAATTTTAAGACAAGATAAGGGCATATTGTGTTCTTCACCCAACAGAGGTGACAAAGGCCCATTCCAAGCCCAATGCAGAGAGATACCTTTTAACAAAGAGAGTCTAACTTTCCCAGTTACCTGTCTACACGAGTGGACCCCCCAAAATCATGTCCCTCAAAGAGTTTGGAGAGATTTCTGATCCTTTGTTATCCAGAAGCATTGTCTCATCTTCTGGATTCCCAGGATTTCCAATGCTACCAATATGTTCAATAAAAGCAACTTATTACAACTTATATTTCAGTGAAACCATTTGCTAGAAAAGAGTAAAGAAGAGCTGAAAAGAGTCGTTATATTCTAAAACAGTTTGTTTATAGCGAATCCATGATGGACATACTTTCTCTCCTTTAAATTTCCATACTACTTGATATGTCCCTTTGATGGGGTTCCCCTGTATCTTGTGTATTAAGCCACATGTTTTGGGGTGCTCTTTCTCAATCTCTTCTTCATGTCTCTCCTCCTTTACTCAGTACCTGAAGATGGGCTTTCCAGTGCTCAGCTCTGAGCCCCTGTTTGATATTCCACTCTTCATCTTGCCCATAACTTCGAATAACGTGTATGTGACAACATTCAAATTTATATCTTCATCCAGACTCCTTTATGCTCAGACCTACCTATCTTACTGCTTGCCTGACATCTCTACTTGAATATCATGTAGCCTCTTAAATTTAACAAGCTCAACACTTCACCATCCATTCTAGGTTTAATTTATGGCTACCCCAGTGACTGCATCTCAGTGAATGGCATGAGCATCTACCTGGTTTCTCACATGAGAAAACTGAGAATCACCCTGTTGTGATCAACTTGTATGAAGTCCTACAGGTTCTACTCCCTAAAATGTATCCTGAATCCATGTTTTTAAATTCCACCACCCCTATCATAATTTCTCACTTATTAAGAAAATCCTTCTTGATGACTCCACATGAAGTAGATTTTCCACTCATATATTTCACAAGAACTTTACCTTTTTTCATAGAATTGATCCTCCTCGAGAGCCAAGTACTCCCGTGTGTATTGAAGAGTGTGTTTTCTCCTCATCCTTGGACTGTAAGTATTCCTCACCTTTGTTTCCCCATCTCAAGCTCAGAGTTTGCAATAAGCCTTTGTTGAATGAATGAGCCTTAAAGGAACTCATTCTTCTTAGTATTTGTCTCTGGCTGAACAAACTGTGCCTCACAACTTTTGTGCCACAGACAATAACCAATAAAAGTCTAATTGTCAAATTCAGAGGAAAAAAAACCCAATAATGTATTTATGAGATTAATTGTGCATGACCGTCTCTGCTTAAAACCTGTATGGGGTGGCTTTGAGCTTTAGACTCTCTTATCCGTAGTTAAATAACATTGAATAAAATTATTTATTAGTCAGAAAAAGTTAGTATTTGTTGTCTATGCTTCATCACATTTTTATTCTCATAAATTGGGAGGTGGTAATTAAAAAACACAGTTGGAGTCCAAAAAAAAAATTCACAAAACCAGAGCATCGTATAATGATGAGTTGTTTCCTATTTAGATTTCCTGGGGTATACAGGTTCCTTGTCACTGCCTGTTGGTTTTCCTAATATTTGGCTCCGAAGGGGCTGCCAATCACGATCCCTTGCTCCTGGGTGGGAGAAAAAGCCAGGGGAAGTCAAACAGATTCCGTTTTGTAGGGAAAAACATTCTTGATATAATATTTGTTCTGGGCAAGAAGTTAGAGGCTTGGTCCTTCAATGACAATGCCCTCAGGAGATGGTCCAAATAACCAGGCCACTGAGAGTTCTGCTCTGAGTTTTCCTTTCTTCCTTCAGTTTATAAATGTTTTAGTCAGCTTTTTTGCTGATGTGACCAAAAGAGCAATATTAAGAGGAGGAAAAGTTTATTTGAGGGCTTATGGTTTTAGAAGTCTCAATCCATAGACAGCAGAGGCTCTATTCTTCAAGGATCCAGGTGAGGCAGGACATCATGGTGGAAGAGTGTGACAGAGGGAAGCAGCTCACATGAAGATGGGGCAGCAAAGAGAGAGAGACTCCACTCACCAAATAAAAAATATATACCCCAAAGGCATGGCCCCAATGCCCACCTCCTCCAGCCACACCCCACCTGCCTCCTGTTACCACTCAATTAATCCCATCAGGTGAGCGATCCACTGATTAGGTCAAGGCTGTCATAACCTGATCATTTTTTCTCTGAACCTTCTCGCATTGTTTCACACATGAGCTTTTTGGGGACACCTCACATCCAAACCATAACAATAAACCATAAGTAATCATTGCGATATATCTCGTTTTCTTACTAAAGTTAATTTCTGTTGCTAACGCTCAAAGAAAGTAGATGGTACAACCAAGAAAACATTACTGATCATCTTTTTCTAAATTGCTAACTATAATTGCAGCTAACATTGATTAAGTAACTGTGCACCAGGCACTGTTTTAAGTTCTTTATATACATATTATGTAAAATCTGTGCTCACATGAGTATGCAGATATTTTTTGGTTGTATTGACACTGGAGGATATTAAAAAATACAAATCTCATCAATGAAGCACTACTAAATGCAGAGTTAGTGACTGATTATTTACAGTGTATTTGTTTTCTGTTTCGGTTTTGTTTTTTAAAAAAGTAACTTTGATAAAAAATACACTGGGAAAGATTATGGACAAAACAGCTAACACAACTAAGGAAAACAACCTATTTCTAATTCCCTTCATAGTCTCTATGTGCATAAAAGGACACAGATTTCATATTCACTTTCATTTCTAGGGAGTATTGTGTGCTTGGAGTATTGTGAAGATACATCAAAGAATACTTCCACCTTCAAGGAGGTTGCATCTAGTGTACTAGATGCTTCCCCAAACACAAGCAATTGTAAGAAGAACAAGAAAGGTCATTAAGTAAAACATTAGGAAAATATTAAGTAAAAATATTCAATACTGAAGTGTTCACAACACATTTATTTCTTCTTCATCTTATGCATGAAGATTATGAGGCTCAGAGAGACAAAGTAATTTTTCTAAGATCACAAAGTTAATCAATGATTGAGCCAATATTCAAGTTTTGACCTAGGTTTTGTCCATATAACAATGAGTACAAACACCAAGTGAAATGGGTTGGGGTTAGGGGACTACAGGTAAAAGAAGAGATATCTTTTAACCACAGCAATGTAAGTCAGATTTAGAAGGAGGTGGGGACCAACCTTTGAACTTGGGAAGATTTTAAATTCCAGATATAGAGAGGAAGCCCCCTCTAGGCCATGGGAGGAACATGGGTTCATAGGGGCTTAAACAAGAATCTGTGAATAGGTGTTGTTGAGACTGATGGGTGTCTTAAGAGAAATATAGAGAAACAGTGTAAGAAAAGTAGTTTAGGGTCAGATCTTGCAGGACCTCAAAAGTTGGGATAAAGAAGTAACTCTTCTTTATAGCAAACCCTTGCAAAACTTGGTCATCCATTAAATTTGTTAAATTTTAAGCTACTTCATACATTATACTACTGTATTTCAAAATACTTCATTAATTTAGACTAGTTATGAGTTTATGCTGTCACCTGTGCCTCCACATTTGGTTCAATTAAAATTCAAAATTGGCTTGCTCATTTTTTCTCATTTATTCATTCCTTAAACATGAACAGTGCTATAGAGCTGATATTGAAATTGGTCCCATAAATATAATCCTAAGAGACTCTATCCTGCACTAGTTGAGGAGAAGAGCTGTAAAAGAATGCAATTAATGCTGAAATAGGGCTGTGGCACAGGATATTACAGGGACACGGATGACAAGCTTACACAGTCTCCTAATTATCTAATCCAGATGGCCAGATAGCTCAATTGAGGGATCAAAAGTCAGTTCTAAATATGACATTGACTCATCCTTTTTGATGGGATCTCAACTGTTGGTGGTCTCCAGCATTTTGGATACAGCCTGGCAAAGACCAGAATAGCAGTATTCAGTGAGTGCGGGAGGCAATGTTGAGGCCAGGTTGAGCAAGCTCTTGGAAAACGTGCCTACGTGGTGCATGTGTAAACTGTTGTTCTGTTACCACATAAATGTGCAGTTAATTTATAGTTGTATTGGCACTGAAGGGCTCCATCATTAGAAGTTCAACCAGGAGCTCTTGTTAGAAAAGACACAAGATGGCCCTATTACTTAGCACATCCTGTTGTCTTGATTTCAGCTGCTGTTTTCTAGCACAGGTTCTTTCTGATAGACGTAGTATTATGATTTGGATCTGTAATGTCCCCCATAAAGCATGGTCCCCAACCTAGCAAGGTTCAGAGGTTGGGCTTTTAGACAATAATTGAATCATGAGAGCTCTGACCTCATCAGTGGATTAACCCATTGGATATATGAATAATTTGGATGAATTCACTATGAAGTGGTGAAAACTATGGGGGAGCACGGCTGTAGGCAGTCGGTCACTAGGGATACAACATAGGAGAACTATATCTGTCCTTGGTCCCTTCCCCTCCTCTCTGTATGTTTCCCAGTTGCCATGAGCTGAGTAGAAATTCCTCTGCTATGCCCGTCTGCCATGCCCGTCTGCCATGCCCATCTGCCATGATGTTTCTGTCTTGGAGCTTGCTGACCATAGGCTGAGTCTCTGAAGCTGTGAGCCAAAATAAACCTTTCTTCCTCTAAGTTGTTCTTTTCAGGCATTTAGGTTACAGCAATCAAAAGCTGACTAATAAACGTATATTAAATTACAATTTATTTGAATTCAAGGAGTTTTGATTTTTAACATCCTTCAGGTACTGAGAACTTTCATGGTTTACTTTATTTCTCCTGTTATTAATAGCTAAGGATATAATTTATGTTTCCTATGCCTCAGTTTCCTTTTCTCAAAAATGGAAGTAATTATTCTAAAATGGAAATAATTAGTCTCATGGAGTTGTTATTGAAATATTGCCTTAAAAGTATTTAGTTCCAACTCTCACGTATAATAATAATTAATAATAATAACAGAACTACAGACTCCCATTGGAAAAAAAGACTCCTCCAAATACCTGGTCTCTAATTTCAACTAAGCTTACAACATGACTTGCATATATGGTATGAGATAGAATCTCCCATTCTCCCCAGAATATCTTCCAAGTGTTCCCCATTCCTCTCGAGACCTCTCCCAACCCACAACAGGCAAACTTGGTACCTCATGCTATGGGCTGTTACCCAGCTTCTGTTCATCCTCAGTGACAGATTATACCTGGGTCCACCTAAGCCACTTCTTTGAACCATGTTCCACGGAGGAGGATCTTTTCTATTTGAAGCCAGTTTCTCTGCTTAATCTATCCAGTCCACTACTTCCTGATTTCTCTGGGGGCTTAAACTCCCAATTATTTACATTTCTCCTTAACTTCCTTTTATACTTTCAGCCTTT
Source organism: Ictidomys tridecemlineatus (assembly GCF_052094955.1). NCBI lineage: Eukaryota > Metazoa > Chordata > Mammalia > Rodentia > Sciuridae > Ictidomys > Ictidomys tridecemlineatus. The sequence continues at coordinate 141,110,636 of NC_135484.1, forward strand.
AAACATATCAGGCTCTCTCCAACTATGTACCTATAACTTTTTTCTCAATCTGTCTGTAAGGAAAGGTGCCCTCTATATGGCACACACTCAAACACACACACACACATACACACACACACACATTGAGAGAGAGAGAGAGAGAGGAGAGAGAGAGAGAGATGAGATAGATGCATAAGATGGGTAGACAGATAAAACAGAGAAATGAGTGGATGAGTGAGTGGACGGATATATGAATGGATGGATGGATAGATAAATATGTAGATGAGTGGATGGGTGTATGGATAGGTAGATATGTGAGTGAATGACTAGACAGACAGACAGACAGACATATTTACTTATCTAAACTGATTCTCTTCTTTGAACCTCCTATAGCACACTCTAGTTCGGAATTCTCTCTCTTCTTCATCTCGCTCTAGCCTGTGAAAGCTCTGTAACTCCTCTGAAAATAACTCTAGCATTAGATGATTCCTAATTGACAAATTCCTAAGAAATGTTTCAGTTCTCATTTTAATTAACTGTATCTACTGTTTAAAAGCAATGTTAATAATGAAAGTCTTTGTCAGGTGAGGGTTCCTAAGTTACACCACACAGTGAAATGGAAGGGTTAAGCACATAGATTTTGGCCCTGGGTTTAAATACCAGCTCTGCCACTTGAGAGCTGTGGGATACAAAGAGCCACTAGCCATCTCCGTCATAGCTTTCTCATCTGTATAAGTGAAATGATGGTAGCACCTCCCTCAAAGAGTTATTGCATACATTAAATGTGTTACTACAAATAATAGTGTCTAGCACACAGTTAAGTGCTCAGTAAAATCAGTTATCATTGTTCACCTCTCTTTCACCTCTTTCACCATCTAGTTAATAGAGATATAATCAAAATAAAGAATTCTAGTATGGAAAAGTGCATATGCACATACCTATATTTACACTTGTCTATATGAACATGCCTATATTTACACATGTGTATATTTACAAATATGTGTATGAAAACTGAATAATAATACTAGAAAACACAATTATTCTCAACACATTTATAAAGCTTAATTTAAGTATAAAAATAATTCCTGAAATAGAAGTTATGTAATTAACACATGAAAAATTATCTATGTCTAAAATTCCAGGTTATAATAATAAAAAACTGGAAGTTCATGAAGTGGAGGGATAAGGTGTACAAAACAAATTTTTAAGTTCTCATCTCACATTTTGGACAGATAATTAGAAATTAAAAAGTCTAAATGTGGGTTTTAGATAAATTAGGTATACTTCTAATTTATAATAAGAAATATATATATATATATATATATATATATTCCCCAAATACCTTCCCTAAATCAGAGAATATTCCTTTCACCAATGAAAGAATTCAATATAACTCCTTTTCTTGTACAGATTTTACCCAGATATTTAATAGTATACTGTCATATTTTTGGTCTTTGTTTTCTTCTATAATGCTCCCTTCCAACCTTAGTGGTATGTAAGCCTGAACTGAATAGACCATGTAGTATTTACTCAGGAGAGTTCAAGGCAAGAGAGTGGGTTTACATCACACAGAAAACCACTTAATAATCCCAGGTTAATACACATCCTGGGAGCTTTGCTCATTTTGACCTTCCTCTTCTGCCCCTTCCTTCTTCCATAGCACAGTGCTTGAGGCTTTCTTGTATCCATCAATAAGTGTTATGGTTTGGATGTAAGGTGTCTCCAAAAGCTCATGGGTGAGACCATGGAAGAAGGTGTAGAGGAGAGATGATTGGGTTCTGAGATCCTTAACCCATTCAATGAATTAATCATTGAATGGGTTAACTTAGTGGTAACTGTAGGCAGGTAGGGTGTGGCTGGGGGAGGTGGTTCTCTGGGGGCATGCCTTTGGGGTAGATGTTTGGGGTTTGATGAATGGAGTCTCTCTCTGCTTCCTGATCTTCTTGTGAGCTGCTTCCTTCTGCCATACTCTTCCGCCATGATATTCAGCCTCACCTTGAGCCCTGAGGAATGGAGCCTACTGTCTATGGACTGAGACCTCTGAAAGTGGGAGCCTTCGAATAAACTTTCCCTCCCCTCAAATTGTTCTGGTCAAATCTTTTAGTCACAGTGTGTGTGTGTGTGTGTGTGTGTGTGTGTGTGTGTGTGTGTGTATGATACATATGTGTAGATGATAAAAGATTGTTAGGAAAAATAATTTCCAAAACACATTTGCATTATATATGAACCTACACTTTGTGTGTGTGTGTGTGTGTGTGTGTGTGTGTGTGTGTGTGTGTGTGTACTCATATATATGAAAGACAGGAGGAACAACAAATGTTAATGCTGGTTGTCTCTGAGGAGTGAGATTGCACATCATTATTTTCTTTCTTATAATTTCCCTAGTTTCCAAATTTCATGTGAATCACATATTGTTACTCCTAAAAAGACATTCAGATTCAATACATGCTCCAACTGCATCTGCCACATCCTGTCCTCACTCATGTAAGTCTGTCCATGCTTTCCTGTGGCTGCAAGTTGATGTTTGAGACCTGCTCCTTGTATTACTTCCCTCCCCTCTGACCTGGACCACAAGCCTTCATAGTAACCAGCAGGGGGCTCCTGTGCACGTCCATGTCTCTGTGCTCACGTGGTCTTCCTCCCCCTGGCTACCTGCCGTCCTTCTTCCACTCCAGAGCAGACACCAGCTCCCCAAGGAAGCCCAGGGTGTAGACTTCCCTGGGACCCAGCTGTATTTTATAGTAGGAAATGAGGTGATTTGTGCTTGTGTCTAGCTTCTCTTCTAGACAGTAAACTCCCCAAGGAGTCACTCTTAACTCATCCTCATTTTAATAGCTTCTAGAACATTCCTCCAACATAACACAAACTTCAAAAACTGGATTAAACTCCAGTTGCACTGGTGAAAGACTTTAGCCATCAGTGACTGTATAAGGTGGGACATTCCTTAGCATGAGCTTTCTTTCCCTTCTATACATGTTCAAGAAACTACTTCAGCTAAATATTGAAATAGTTGGAGCACCAAGTACCAAGACCCAAACATGTCTGTTTTCTCAGAGACAAACCAGATAATACTCATTGAAAATAACAAGAGTTCCTGTCATTAGCTCTGTTATGACCAGCCTGGGGAAAGTTGGGAAGGATGTAATAAGTGAATGAATGGAATTTTAAACTTCTCTTCCTAGTGTGCTTAGGAGAATATTCTTAGCCAAAACTGCTGAGTACAGATAAAATACTTTGCTGCTCTTTAAATCACCCTAATCTTGAAAGCAATTAACCGTGCTTTGATAATTGAATTGATTTTTCCTTCCTCATTGAGGAGCACTGACATCGGCTAGGGAACCGAAGAAAAATCTCTTGAATATCATTAAAAATTAACTTTATTGAACAGCTTAGCATGTATTTCAAGTAATTTTTTTAAAAAGTGAATTTATAAAATTATGTAAAAATTAGAAAAAAATTAAACTCAACCAAGTGTGCTACTGCCTTATAATGCCATAGTTAAAAAGAAATGAATGATTCCAGACTTTCTTTCTTTCTTTCTTTTTTTTTTTTTTTTGGTACTGGAGATTGAACTCAGGGACACTCTACCACGGAGCTACATCCCCAGCCCTATTGTGTATTTTATTTAGAGACAGGGTCTCACTGAGTTGCTTAGTACCTCACTTTTTGCTGAAGTTGGCTTTAAGCTTGCAATCCTCCTGCCTCAGCCTCCTGAGCACCTGGGATTACAGGTGTGTGCCACCATGCCTGGCAAATTTCTGTTTTAATAAAGGGAAAAGGTAGGGTTTTTTTTCCCCAACATTCATATATGTAACTCAAAAATAGTTCGACTATTCAGGTTCAAACTTTCCAGCACAATTGGCTTTGGAGTGAGACAAAGATGGACAAGTTTCAACAGAATGACATTGCTGGATGGATCTGGATGGTTAAGGTGGATGCTGATTATGGGCCTAGCATTACTATTAGAAATGCTTAAGTATGTACATAGAGTTGCCACAGAAGTTTTTGCTATTTTTGTGATGTTATGGATACTACAGAGAATATGACTTGACACATTCCCACACTTTGAATTGCCAAGTGAGCTCCTGGTAGACATGTGGGATGATGTGTGGTACCCTTTCAATGTATCTCCAACCTGCAATGGTTTCTTGTCTTTTTTTCCTAACAAAACTTTCTTTGACATCAGTGCAGAATTCCATGGATTCATAATTCAGAAATCCAGGGGCTAGGGAGGTATCTCAGTGATTCAGCTCTGGTTTAGCATGCACAAGATCCAGCACTGAAAGAAACAAAAATCAGAAAACCAGGAAATTTCTGAAAATAGACTTTTTGTTCATAGACACTCATGATAATAATTTGTTTCTAGAACCTCACCGATATTAAAGCACCACCTGAAGGTGAGGTTTGAAGCTAAGGATAGTTTTTAAATTATTTTAAAATTATTTTCTTCATGGTCTGAAATTTTCATTCATATTATTGAACTGGCCAGATTCCCCGATGCCCAATTATTGTGAACAAATATTTGCTGTATAAGTACTAACAATTGGCTCTCTAAAATATCAAATTGCATGGCTGTTGAATATAAAAAAATACTTTAAGGAACGTAACTTAAATTACTAAAATTAAGTGATTATTTCCTCAATTTAATTTTATAAAAGGAAGATTAAAAATTAGGGCAAACTCTTTAATTACAGGATGTATTTCAAGGACTGGGTGAAAAACATTTGAATATTTATATTCAAGTTTTAAAATAAACTCTTCAGTGAGAAAAATTCATTTAGCAGACATTTATTGGGCATTTACTCTATGCACCACATGCTCATGAATACCTAGGAAGGAGAGATAAAGAGAGCAATAAAAGACATTTATTGCATCCTAGTGTGTGTCAGAGAGGTTGTGGGGTCAGCAACCATGGACATCAGCTTCACCATTTGCCATTTAGATGACCTTGGGCACATTATTTCACCCGCTTAGTCTCAGAAGCAGCATCCACAAGATGAATAACAATACTTTACCTTATAGGACTGCAGGTAGATTAAAATGGAATGATGTGTCTAATGTATTTCACATAATACCTAGCACCTGGAACTTAACCAGTGAAGGTGAACAGTACCCCATTGAATATAATCACTATAACCATTGACACTCCCTTCTCTCCCCCAGTGCCATCCATTCCCCGTGCATTTATTCTCAGCTGTGTCACTATTTAAGCATTCAATACTTCTCCCATTTGAAAGGAAATTTTTCATTGATCCCACTTTTCCCCTGCAGCTACTATCCCATTTCTCCTTTCAAATAAAGCCTTCAAAAGAGGAGCAGTCAGGCTGCAGGAGTAAGCTGCCATTGGGTTAAGAAAAGAAGCAGAACATGGAAGAAAGAAATCGAAGAAGACCTCAGAAGGTGGAAGGATCTCCCACGTTTTTGAATAGGCAGAATTAACATCGTCAAAACGGCCATACTAGCCAAGCAATATAAGATTCATTGCAATTCCCATCAAAATACCAATGACATTCTTCATAGAGCTAGAAAAAAAAACAGCCATTAAATTCATTTAGAAGAATTAAAAAACCAGGATCGCAAAAACAATTCTGAATAAGAAAAGTAATACACAGGAGGCCTGATCTCAAATTATACTACAGAGTTATTGTAATAAAAACAGCACTATGTTGGCATCAAAATAGACATAAAGACCAATGGACTAGAATAGAAGACACAGAAACAAACTCACATACTTATAGACATCTAAAACTTGACAAAGGTGCCAAAAATATCCTTGAAAAAGACAGAATTTAAACAAATGATGGATATCTTTATGTGGAAGAATGAAATTAGATCCTCATCTTTCACCCTGCACAAAACTCAAATTAAAATGGGCCAAAAGACTTAGGAATTAGATCAGAAACTTTACAACTGTTAGAAGAAAACATAGGGTCAAAACGCCATCATATTGGTGCTAGTACTGACTTCCTGAACAAGACTCCCAAGGCACCAGAAATAAAAACAAGAAGCCATCACACTAAAAAGCTTCTGCACAGCAAAGGAAATCATTAAAAGCATGAAGTGGGAGCCTATAGAATGGTAAAAAAATCTTGTCCAGCAACTTCTTGAATAAGGATTAATATTTAATATCCAGAATATACAAAGATCTCAAAAAGCTTAACACCAAAACAACAAAGAAACAAACCAAACCAAACCCAAATAACACAATCAATAAATGGGCAAAGAACTAAATGGAAACACGTGAAAAGAAGAAATACAAATGGCCAACAAATGCATGAAAAAATGTTCAACATCTCTAGTGATCCGGGAAATGCAAATTGAAGCTACATTAAGATTTCAGGGCTGGGGTTATGGCTCAGTGGTAGAGTGCTCGCCTCACACATGCAAGGCCCTGGGTTTGATCCTCAGCACCACATATAAATAAATAAAATAAAGTTATTGTGCCCAACTACAACTACAAAGATAAATATTAAAAAAAAAAAACAAGATTTCATCTTGGCTGGGGCTATAGCTCAGTTGGTAGAGTGCTTGCCCCACAGGCACAGGCCCTGGGTTCAATCTCCAGCATCACCAGGGGGGGAGAAAAAAGATTTCATCTTACTCCAGTCAGAATAGCAATTATCAAGAATATGAACAATAATAAATGCTGGTGGGGATGGGGGGAGTATACTGATACGTTGTTGGTGAGACTGAAAATGAATACAACCATTTTGGAAAGCAGTGTGGAGACTCCTCAAAAAACAAGGAATGGAACCACCCTAAGACCCAGTATAAAATCAAAATATAAAATATCAAAGTATAAAAACTAAAATCAGCATACAATAGCAATACAGTCACTGCAGTGTTTACAGCAGCACAATTCACAGTAGCCAAATTATGGAATCAACCCAGATTAAATAAAGGAGTGGAAGGAAGATCAGTAGAATAGAGGAGGGAGAATTGGGGGAGAGAGGAGGGAGGAGAAGGGAGGGGAATGAGGATTGAAATCAAATTCCTAATGTGTATAATTTTGTCAAAAGGAACCCATTTACTTTACCATAAGGATCTCTCCCTTAGGTAGCTAGATTTTGAAGGCTTAACCTTCTTCAAACATTGGCTTAAATATTGATTTCCTGTTCTTTGTTTTCTTTCCTTATGTTCTCTCTAGATATTTGTATTTATTTAGTTTTGCATAGTTCCTGTTACCTAACCTACTCAGTGACTTACTCTTTTATTTGGTTCATTTCTGAATGCCCCCAAGAGCATGCTAACTTCATAGGGGCAGGGATTGTTTTCTGTTTGGTTTATTCCTCTGTCCTTGGTATCAAAGAGGGTCACTGGCATATATTAGATATTCATCAAAACTTGTGGAAAAAAATGAATGAAATAAGTAATAATAATAATAATAAGGCCATTTTAGTATTTTTAAAGATGAAAAAGATGTAACTTTGGTAAGTCATGTGTCTGTGTCACGGGTTTGTAAAACATGAACCTAAGTTTTCCTTGACTCTGATGTTCATTTAATTAAAACACGTCGAAATGTTTGTGTTGTTTTTATTAAAAATGTAAATGAATATTTTTTTCCATATGAAGACTGTAAGAAATATGATGAATAACACCTCACAGAGCAGTGACTTTGTCATTGCTGGAGATAGCAGATGCACAAGTGGAACAGCTACTTACTGATGACAATGCAGAGGAGATCAACGTAGTAAGAGGCTTAACCAGGTCACCTACCCATGTCCCTCCTTCTTCTTTCTTGTTTTTAATATTTTTTAGTTGTCAATGGGCCTTTATTTTACTTATTCATATGTGGTGCTGAGAATTGAACCCAATGCCTCACACATGCTAGGCAAGTGCTCTACCACTGAACCCCAACCTCAACCCCACCATGTCCCTTCTTATGTCGACCTAATGACCCAGCTAATCAACAAGGAGCCAGCACACAGACATTACCTTTCTAGCTCTGCCGAGGAAAGGATGAACCGAAGAAGAGTCGTAAGTTCCATCCTCATTGATAATCATAGATGGGAAATTTTTTTGATTGTGGTGTCCTGGCTGAAGTTGAGCTTGGCCTTTGGCATTTTAAACCCTGGGAACATCCTCATAGATATACCTCCAGGTATGATGAGTCAACCCTCTTTCTTCCTCTAGGACTGGAGAGAGAATAGAAGAAAGATCTAGAAGGATCTCATTTCAGCACCATTTAACACAAACACCACCAATGTAAACAAAATTTCACTGATCACATTTAAACTGATCTGGACATTGCCTATATGGAATAACCTATTGGGCCTCTGTTTTCTGAATAGGACATGGAGATAAGGAGCAGAAGCCTTGACCAGGTCATTTCATTCTAAAGTGTGTGTTTATTTAACCAAGGCAGACTGTGGTTGAGGTAGTAGGACAAGAATGATTCCCAGCATGGATCAGAGAGTCAAGGTGACCCAGAGGGCAGTGGGCAACAGAGCTCAGGACTCGAGCGTGTGCAGACAGGGAAGGCACATCATGGAATTTCTGTTACCTGATTTGAAAATAAAATGAAATCCATCTCCCTTCCCCATGCACCTTATTACAGAATTCTGCTTGATTCCTTCTGCTTTATATAACAATGGGAGGTGTCAAAGTGAATGATGTCGAAGTGGTTATTGGAAAAGTGCCATGTAGTACATTTGTGAGGTATTGTTAAAATGTAAATCAAGTTGACTTCATTAGAATGCTTAGTAGTTTCAAAATCAGGCAAGAGTCCTTTCCTAGGCTCTGTTCCCAGATGGAAGAGTGGTTTCCCCTGAACAGCTGTCCGTTACTAACTCTTTGAGGCAGAGATGGCATTTGAATAGAGATTTGAATATATTGAGCAACTGACAACTATTCTCGGGACACATTTTATGTCAGTTTTTCACATTAGGAAAATACATTTTGTTCCTTCAACTGACCTTGGTAAAATATAAACTCTTGCAGTGTGGGGTGTTATGGAAACATGAGATGCTGTACTGTTTTCACCAATTATGATTGTATAGCTGGGGCCTTGGTTTTCAATTAGGCAGAGCAGCGTGTCCTGGGTCAGGCAGCCTTAGGTTCCATACTAATAAAGGGAGGCAGAGTTTTCTTCCCTACCTTTTTCAGGAGCGGTGCAGCTTGAGAGCAGTGTATCTGTGGAGCTGTTGGGGCCAGAATTGTCAGGCTTTGCAACTTGTTAAAAAAAAATTGTATCTCCAGCTTGATTGACAACACAGTCATAGAAGCAACTTGGTCCAACTCCTGGGACGTACACATGCACACATGCACACACACAATACAGGGGCTGATAAATGAGATAGGGAAGGCATTGGTTAGATGTGGCACAGGATAAAGCTTGACTTTCATGTTATGAAAGTCAAGTTTAAGAGGGAAAGGATGCTTATTGGCTCAAGGGTACAGAAGTTCAAGGGGTAGAAAACATTAAAAACAGGTCTTAGATTTGACATCATTGACTCTAAAACAGGCTAATGTAGCATGGCTGCTTCCTGCTTTCCAAATGATACACAAATGAAGAATTTTTTTTTTACATTTTTAAATATATAACATTTGACAGTGATAACAACTGCTGTCATAGTCGATCATTTTGCCTCTTGACCAGGAATCCTAAAACATTTGTCAGATGGCCTTTTACAAAATAAAAAAGTTCATTTCTTCCTGCTCTAAAAAGATAATAAAGAGGCATAAAGAGGGAATTTGGGGAATTTATAATTTATAATACTGGCATACAGAGGGAATATGAGGAATCTGGAATCTCCTTTTTAGCAAAGAAAAAACTAATCTGGCTTCCCTCACAACTCACTGATAAAATTCAGATTTCTGAACCATGGCTACACATAAGAATTTCTTGGGGAGTTTTTTACATATGCTGAGGCTTTGGTCCCAACCTCAAGATATTTCTGGTTTAATAACTGATGTGTGTGGAATGGAACCTTGGACTGAGGGTGGTTTTTTTTGTTTGTTTGTTTTTAAATCAAATAGGGTTGAGTGTCAGTGTGTTCTGCTCTTCTTAGAAAGCCAGCCTCAAGTCCTCTGGAGTTGAATGGAAGGAGTTTGCAGAAAACTTTACAGGATTCAGTAAAGATAGTTTTATTACTTCCTCCATCTACAGATAGTGGAAAGGTGGGAAGTCAGCTTGTCCGTCAACAACTAATTATTGGGTGCCCATAGTGTATGGGGCACAGCAGAAGAACAACAGGGTGAGAGATCTTGAGATCTATTTTCACCAATTATGATTGTATGGCTGGGGCCTTGGGTTTCAAGCTGGTGACGCTAAAGAGCCTAATGATCTGGCCCACACTGTAAGGGGAGGTTAGGATGGATGAATAAATGACGGGCTGGCTGATAGATGGATGAACGAAGTTCAGAAGGATTATAGGACTGGAGATGACTGAGAGGAGAAGAGAAGATTCAGTACACGTGAGAAAATAAGAGACCCACAGGATGTGTGATAACAGAAAGGACATTCATATTACACCTCACTATAAAGCAGATTTGGGTCACAATCTTCAATTGTGAGCCTTTAATCTAATTTAGGGAATACTTTTAAATTTTTTTTTCTGTTTTCTTTTAATTATTGGCACTACAAGTGATTTCCCCACCATTTTCCAGTCCATATTACTTCTCTATTTCATCTATAAGGGCTTGGTGGAAAATCTGTATTATTTTATGTTAATGATCCTACATTCAAGTATGTTCCATTCAGATCATAAATAACTGTTTGGAATAAATTTGTACTATATTTGCAAACGGAGACTTCCTTTAAATATGCAGAAACAAATAGATTTGCAAAGAATTTTCAGAAGATCCTCACAAACATTTAAAGAAATCTCCCAATAGCCAGAAAGCACAGCTCTTCATAGAGTCTTGCATAGCAATGAACTACCTGTCAGGGAGAGCAGCCACAAGCTGAAGGAGCACAGGGCTCACAACACAGGAAGAATTTTCCATTTCTATTAAAATTAAGTTTCTTTATTCATGGTCTGATTTCTTCTAGGCTTTGATGCCTCTGGGAATGATAGGCCACATGATTAAAACAGTTGTTCAATTTTTCTTTCTAAAGATGGTGTTCTGGGTAAATTTAGAAGGAACTGTACCCAGAAAGAAACTGCTCATAGCCACCCCTTGGTATAGAAGAGGGATCAGTCTCAGGGCCTCTAAAGATACCAAAATCTGCGGATGCTTGAGTCTCTTTATTAAAAAGGTACAGCATTTACAAATGATTGGTGCACATAGTTCTGAATACTTGAAATCTTCTCTAGACGACTTAATCCTAGAACACTGTAAATGCTATGTAAGTAGTTGTTACACAGGGTTGTTTAGGGAATAACTATGAGAAGAAAATAGAGTCTGTACATGTGAATTACAGATAGTTACCTCCTATTTCCAGCTGGATATTGGTTAAATCTGAGGATTCAGAATCTGCAAACACAGAGGGCTGACTGTACTTCTTTATCTGATAATTACTTTTTTTTAGCTTACTTTTTATTACAAGAATAATATGCGCTAATTATAATAAGCCAAACAGTGACAAAAGGCCTGTGCATACAAATTCAGTTGCCAGAGCTGTGGGTGTGGGTCAGTGGTAGAGCATTTGCCTAGCATGTGCAAGGCCCAGAGTTCAATTCTCAGCACTAGAAACAACAACAACAAAACATCCTTCTGCTGCTGAATGACTCCCCAAAGCAGCCAACATTGACAACCAGCTGGTCTATTTCCATGCTCCCTTGAGTGAGACTTAGGTCGTCTACACTCACTTCCTTTAAAGCTGCCAGGAACAAGGGATGACCAATCTCAGGTTCCACAAGAAAGAACTCAGCCCCTACTAGTGAGGATCTAGTAAAACAGTCTGCAGTCGGGAGCCCACCGTCTGTATTCACAACCCAGCGTCATGACTTACTGCAGAACTTGGGCAAATGATACAGCTTTTCTTTGATTCAGTTGACTGGTGAGAGTGAGGATGTAAAAATATCACAATCACACAAGGAATATTACACTGATTAAATCATTAATGCTTAGTTAATGCTTATGTAGCAGGCATAGCACTTAGAAAGGAACCAATAAATGGAAGTGATTATTATTATTGCTCTGATGGAAAGTACAGAGGGGAAAAGACTAATGCTTTATAACTGGGGATCTGAATATATGCAGATAGTACCAATGATAGTTATTATTACAAAAAAAAAAGTTGTGTAGGCCTAGGGTCACATGGTGACAAAGCACTTCACATTCACTGACTCTCTTAAAATAGACAGAATTCAATATGGCTTCCTTTTTGTTTTTTGTAGTAATGATAAAGAACATCAATAACATTATGGGCATAATTCTTAAATCAACTTTATCAAAGCATATTTCATATAATAAAGTTTACTCATTTTACACAACCAATTAAATGAGTTTTACATATCCAATTAAATTTACTGAGTTATGGAACTCTTAAGAAGCCCCCTCTGCCTATAATCCTCAGATCCTACCCAAGGCTCAGATAACTTTAACCTACTTTCTACCTCTGTGGCTGCTTTTTCTGAATGTTTCATATAATATGTGAACTTTTGAATCTGACTTCTTTCAGTAAATGCTTTTGATATTCACCCACATTATACAGGAGTCAATATTTGTTCCTTTGTATTGATGAACACACTCCATTGCATGGACATACCACATTGTTTTCTCCTTTCAAGAATGATGGGCATTTAAGTTATATATACCTTTTACATCTATGAATAATCTCACTATGAATGTTCAAGTACATAGTAGTATTGTTTGTTGTTTACTTTGTGGGTGAAATACACACACACACATATTTTTGGGTGGGCAAATGTTTTCATTGGAAAGTGTTGTTCATATGATAAATTTGCTTTAAAAAATTTGAAATTTTACTTAATTCTTTTGGCTGTCACATAATAAATGTACATACTTATGAGGTACAATGTGATATTTAAATTCCCATATACATTGGGTAATAATCAAATCAGGGTAATTAGCATGTCCATCACCTTAAAACTTTTTATCATTTAGTTATGATAAATCTATTCAAATCCTCTTTTCTAGCTATTTTGGACTATACTATGCATTATTGATAATTATCTTCACCCTATGGGCCATATAACACCAGGATTTATTCCAGGAGAGATTGGGCAATGTTGTAATATCCCTGTTATATTTATGCTTTTAAATAAACTGCTCAACTTTTTTCCAAAGTGACTGCCTCATTTTTACACTCCCACCAACAATGTTTGAAGGTTCTACAGACATAATTTTAAAAGGTCAAAAGAGAAAAAGTATTTAAAAAATACAAATTCAAGTGTCAAATTTTCATTCTTGGCATTAATTATCTTCTATGACTCACCTTTAATGAGGGACAGGGGTAGAATCCTTTTTGCCTTCCTAGGATTCTCATTTTCCACATTTAGCTCTTTGGTAAAATTGAGGTGCTGTCACACCTCGTCCACTCCTGCTATTTCAAAGAAAGTAACCCCATGCTCCCCAAGTCCTAGCTACCCCAAGAGACCATCTGAAGTTAAAAGACCATTTCACACGTGAAAATTCACTTCTGGGGTGTGGTGAGAGAAGAGTTAATGCAGTTTGTAACAATTATTGACTACAAGATCTGCAAATGATTGCATAAAATTTCTAAAATATGCCTGCAAGCTTCTATTATTGATGTGATACCCCTCGGGGTGCACATATGGGTTTAAGTGTCTAAACTGTTTTATTAATTAAATTGCTATGATTTACCTCTCCCAAGTTAGCATTTACAGTTTATGAAACAGCCTTGTAGTTAGAAAATGACGTACTAGTGTTGCTTGTTTACTTTGTGGGTGAAATATTACACACACACACACACACACACATACTCACACACATTTTCCTGACCAACTCTCACAGGCTACTTTATTTCTATTCCAATTAATAGGCAACCTCCAGTGGTGCATTAAATTGCTTTTAAGGGGGAGGGGTGATGACTGAGAAGTTCGTTGTTCCTGCTGAGGTATGTGATAACATCCATGTTTGTTTGTTTTCCCTCTACAGAAATAAAATATTAAAATCACAAGATTTTATTGTGAAAGCAAATCTGTCTAGAACTGTCCTGAGATATCCACCAAGTCCTTAAACTGTATATCTATGGTTTTTTATATAGTATTTTATAAAGTTCATTCTAGCTATGCTGGTACCTTCTTCATTTGAAGGTACCAGCATAGCTAGAAATATATAATACGAATTATATATTTCTAGAAATATATAAGCTTGATAGAAAATGCTTCCATAGAGCTGTTGTTGAAGCACTTTTTGATTGCCTTTATTTGTACCTATTTGTTCATCCTACCAGTGTATGGTAGATTCAAACCATATACTGGATCCAGTGTTGGAGAGGTTTTTTATCAAGTTTCTCAACTATGGACAATATCCAACCCTTAAATATGTCAGATTATGACAAGTTTGAATTAAGCATATCAAATAATTATTGAACGTTGGTTGGGAAGAATTTGGGGGTTATGTATTCTCACCTTCCATATTTATGTAATATTCTGTGTTTTTATTAATCAATCATCTTTGCCATTTGAAGGGTCTTTACCTAGAGGTACTGGATGCAGTGTACCCCCTTACCTGTGAGGGAAGCATTACAAGACCAGTGGGTGCCCCAACCATGAATAGTACCCATCGCTGTGTACACTCTGTTCCTATACAAACATATCTATATAAAGCCTAATATATGAAGTAGGCACTATAAGAGGTTCACGACAATAACTAATAATAAAACATAACAATAGACTGTAATAAAAGTTATTTAAAGCTTATGAATTTTTTATTTATGTAATTTTCCATTGAATATTTTTAGACTCTGGTTGATTGTGGGTAACTGAAACTGCAGACAGCAAACTATGGATAAGGGGGGACTACTATAATTTTCAAAGTCTTTATCAGACACCCCCAGGGTAAAATGCAATAATAATCTTTAAAATATTTTAAAACAGGGAAAAAGATTTTTTCTATGCCTACAAAATATTAATTTGGTCATGATCTAAAGGTGCATCAATTTTTGTAAAAAGGTTGCTCTGCCCCCATGGCTGAGTGATGTATTCTGATTGCAGAGAACTAGATCATATTTGGGGAGCAGAATAAAGCAAAAGAGTAGCAGATAATATAGGGGTGAGCACAGGACTGTTCATACAGGTGCTTTACACATTTTTATTCATCCAGTTAACAAATATTTGTCCAGAACCTAAGCTATATTTGGTAGTCTACTATGTACTTAAGCAAATGCACAGGTTTAGAAGCACAGTCTGGCCTTGGGAAACCCACAGTTAACTAAGGGGAATGCTCTGTTCACAAGTATTAAGCAGAGCCTATGAGATGTCCGAATGGTGGTTTGAAAAGAAAACAAGGATTTCATTAGAGAGAAGGAGCTCTTCTGGCTGGTGTGGTCAGGAAAGGCTCCTGGGAAAGGCTATGTTAGAATTGAGTTCTGATCTTTGGGGAGAACTTAAATAGATGGGAACCTTCAAAGATAAGCAATTCTAGTGGGAACATATGGCACCAAAATTGGGAAATCCACCATCTATGATGATTGCATATGAGGAATAAAATAAAAAGCTTTCCAATGTCCTCCTGCGTGGACCCCAAATGCAGAGAATATTCTTTGGATTGCAATTGTTCTTTAAAAGTCTTCTGAGACAAGCAAGCTTCCAGGGTGTACAGGGTCAGTTCCCTGTCTTGACATTTCTGATTTCATACTGAAAGGAAGTTATGAATGGCACTGGCAGCTGAAGCACTCATCTTACAATGGCACGAGGTGGGTAATGAAGGTGAAGGAGAGCAAATGTCTCACAGCAAACTAGTCAGCAATCCTGGCAGACAGGTGCAGGGAGAGGAAAAGAGTGGACATTCACCATGTTTATAGTCAATAACCTGGAAAGCAGAGCATGAAATTCTTACCATTTTAGTAAATTTAAAATGCAAGATTCCTAACTGTGTAATAATAAGCTGTCTTTTATGAATAAATGTGGGAATATACATTTCTTCCTATCTACTTGGTAGTTGTCCCTCATTATCCTTGGGTATTAGTTCCATGATCCCCACAGATACCAAGATCCGCAGATACTCGAGTCTCTTATATAAGTACAGTGTCTGCATCTATGATCCATGCACACCTTCAGTATCCTTTAAATCGTCTCTGTATGACTCATACTGTCTAGTCTTACTCACACTGTCCAGTACCAGGTAAATGCCGTGCAAATAGTCATTATCTTGTGTCACAACACACGACTAAACTGGCCAGGGTCACTCCAAGTGAATCTGGGCACTAAATAAAGACACAGACACAGAAAGTCCCTTTTCTTTGGGTTCAGTGACCACTCCTCAGCCGCAGCTCCCACCAGGGGGGCAAGGCAGGGGCAAGGCAGGCTAGAAAGAGAGCTAGGAGCACGTGCTGAACCCTTTGGTTGGGGAGAAGCCATTCGAAGGAGGCAAGGGGTCAGGTTTCAGGGGGTTGAGTCTAGTGTGATGTCTTGCTGTCAGCAGATTGACTGACATCTAGGAAGGCCACACCCATCTCATGCGCTGGGTGAGGATCATGGCAGAGCCACGAAAAGATGCTTATGTCCCTCACCCAGAGGGGCAACGTTGGTTCAGTCCTCTTTGTGTGCTCAGTGCTCACAGCCATGGCTGCTTGCCACATCTCCACATTCTCATTGCTCAAAGCCAGGGGGCGCTCTGTTCCTATGTGACAGCTCCCGACAGTATTATATTTATTTTTTATTTTTTTTGAAAAATGACAAGAAAAAAAGAGCTTGTAAATATTCAGGAAAACCATGTGTTTTCCTGAATATTTTTGATGCTCAGTTGACTGAATCCTCAAAAGTGGAAAGTATGGATATGGAGGGTCAACTGTATATGCAAAAATGAACTTGAAAGAAAAACACAAAACTAGTATTATAGGGGTGCATGTGTGTGTGTGTGTGTGTGTGTGTGTGTGTGTGTGTGTGTGTGTGTGTGTAGGGGCAAGCATCTTTAAAAGGGACAAGCATGGGGAAGGTGCCTTTCCACTGAACACAGAATTGTATGTCACATGAATCCCTTGAGCATGTCATGCACATGCAGATTTTGACCCCAGCACATCTGGAGCAGAGCCTGAGATTCTGCACCTATCTGGCAAGTTCCAGGTGGTGGCCAGGCTCCGGATCTCTGAACCACACCTGAATAGAAAGACTACACCATTCAGGAAGCTGGCGGATGCCCTGGGTATTACACAATATGGAGGGATGACTGTCCCTGTTCAAGGAAGATGAAAAGACAGGAGGTTTGGGATCTCTTAAAAATGCTCCAGTAACAACAAGTAGAACAAATAGCAGCATGATAGGTTAAACAAGTCCAGCAAAATATCGATAAATACTGAATCTGTGTTCTGGGTCTATTTGGGTTCATTCTATTATTTTGTTTCACTTTTGGTTGAAACTTTTTATAGTAAAATTTTCCAAGTTGTTTGTGATATCTGCTTCTAACCCACAAAAAAAAAAAAAAAAAAAAAAAAAAAGAGGCTTGCTTGGGGTCTCCATGATCGCCATTCACAGCTCCAGCTTAGGATTCTGGTCTTCATCTTGACTTTCGAGCAGCTTTTGACACGTTGGACACTCCCACTGTCTTGAAAGACACTTTGCTTGTTTTGTGGTCACTACTTCTCTACATCGTCCCCTGTCACCTGATCCTTCTCAGCTCTGCGGCTGCTCATCCTCTAACTGAACTTCAAATATTGGGGACTTGGGCTCCACTTGTGGCCCAGTTGTCCTCCCACCCTGCCCCTTTCTCCGTGTCACACTGAGCTCAATGACCCCTAACCTCTAATGGCTCCTAGGTGTGTCTTCAGCGCAGACTTCTCGAGCGAGTTCTAGACTCACAGACCCAGCTTTCTCATCAACATCCCCACCCACAGACTCTTAAAGCCTTACATGTCCAAAATGGTGCTGGCGATATTTCTACTGAGCCTAATCTTTCAGCATCTCTAATTTTCAAATGCACACCATCTTTTTTTTTTTTTTTTTTCCTGTTGCTAGAAACACAATACCACAGACTGGCTAAATTATTTTGGTTCACAGTTCTGGCCTAAGCCTGGGCGCCAGATCTGGTAGGGACTTTCTTGCTGGTAGAATCCCAAGGTGGTGAAAGGCATCACATGGCAAGAGGTGAGGAGCGTGTGTGTGTGTGTGTGTGTGTGTATGTGTGTGTGTGTGTGTGTGTGAGTGTGTGTGTGTGTGTGTGTGTGTGAGTGTGTTTGTGTGTGTGTGTGTGTGTGTGTGTGTCTTCTGGTATCTCTCCCTCTTCTTATAGAGCCACCAAGTTTCAATTGTGGGGGTTCCACCTTGGTGATCTTTTTAAATTCTAATTACCCCCAAAGGCCCCTTCCCTAAGCATCAAGGTCACTTTCAGTTTCCTCCCTCTTAATTCCTCCCAACCGGGATGACATTTCAACATGAGTTTTGGAAGGAACAGCCCATAGCAGCCATCCACTCACCTGCTCTTTCCAGGTTCAAGGTCTCCTTCCCTGAATTCTTCTTCATCTCCGCCCCCAGCCACCAAATTTTTCCATTCTACTTGCAGAATACTTTCCAAACCCCAAACCTGTCCACTTTCATTTTGGCTAATAAGAAAGCACTGATGAATCGCCATGGATTTCATGAACACGGCCCCCCTCCACTTGGTAACTAGAATGATCTTATAGAAATATGTAAAGATTAAATACCCCTTTCCTTTAAACTTCCCTCTTTTATCCAATGTCCAAAGTCCTTGCTATGGCCCAGAAGATCCCATGTGACCTACCTGCATCATCGAATACCGTTATATCTCCTTGTATATACCCTTGTCCCTGCTTATTTACCAGTCACTATCCTAAATCCTACTCCTGTGAGTTTCAGTTTCAATGACTTTAAGTTTAAATGAGTTTCAGTCTTATCAAACCTACAAGGAAATGAATCTCCATTTTGCAAATTTTGATTGTCTTCTGTAGGTTTCCTTCATAATATTAAACACAAATGCAATTTAATCATTATTTATGTAATTATGAGTTTATTGTCAATCTCCTTCATTAGACTGAAGGCTCCAGGGGCTTCATTAGACTGAAGGCTTCAGGCCCTTTTCCTGAATATAGTATATAGTATCCATCCCATGGATAATCTGTCCCATAAAGACAGAGACTATAACTGTCAGAACACGGCACTTAGTAGGTGCTCAATAAATTGTTAAAACTATTTTTGAACATTGATGTTCAAATTAAGTATTGGAAACTGAAGGTGAATTCCAACATTGGGAACATGATATTGCCTTCTAG
The DNA here is from genome assembly GCF_052094955.1 of Ictidomys tridecemlineatus. Lineage (NCBI taxonomy): Eukaryota > Metazoa > Chordata > Mammalia > Rodentia > Sciuridae > Ictidomys > Ictidomys tridecemlineatus. Next base: position 141,129,933 of record NC_135484.1, read on the forward strand.
AAAAGCAAACAGCAATAGTGAGCTGCTAGGTATTTATTTTGATAATTTCCTCCCACGAATGCACCATCTCCCAGGACCTATCCCCTTTCCCATAGGAGTTCATATTCATGTAGCCTCCATTGCTGATGTGCCCCCCCATTGGAAGTGAGTTGGAGGGATTTCTAAAGTTTTAAAGTTTTTTGTTTTCCCGAGTAAAGGCCATGCATTCGAAGCCAGATGTCAGTTCTTCTATATAACGAAGTTTTGAGAGTCCTTCAATAATAAGTAACCTTCCTCCCACTAAACCTGGCCCATTGAAGAACATAGTTAGTTATTCCTCACAGGTCCACAGTTAGGGCATCTCTATCTTAGCAGAGAGGGGACTGAATCATTGTGTTTTTAAGTGACCAGCACACAGGCTCCTGTCTAGTTTCCCGCATCACTATCAGGTTGGCCGGATGTCAGGTTTCCAGTACTAGTTTGTCAAACTCAAAGCAAGAGGAAAGTTTACTCACTTAAGTTCCAAGATGGTAAAAATGTGGGGGGAAATATACTTTTGGTTAGGTGGATGAATAGGGATTGCTGAAAGAGGAAGTTGTCACTCCTTAAACATGGCCACCGCTGCCCTGGCCTGGAGTCATAGCTCCACCGGCATGGGGGTCAGCTGTCCCAACTGTGGGGGTTTGCCTGCAGAACTCTCTGGTCCAATGGCACAGAGTTCAATCAATACTGTTTAACACAGCTTTTTTTTTTTTTTTTTTTTTTACTGCTGCAACCAAGAGATCAAACAAGAACAGATACAGGAGAAAAAGTGAATCTGGGGCTCATGGTTTCAGAGGTCTTAGTCCATAGACAGCCAATTCCATTCTTTGGGGCCCAAGGTCAGGCAGAACATCATGGCAGAGGAAAGTGGCTCAGGCCAGTACAACATGAAAGTGGAGAGAGAGCTCCACTCTTCAGGGACAAAACATATACTCCAAAGGTGCTGCCCAGGGACCCACCTCCTCCAGCCACCCCCTGCCTGCCTACAGTTACCACTCAGGTAATCCCTATCAGGGGATTAATTCACTGATGGGGTTATGGCTTTCCTCACCCAATCACTTCATCTCTAAATCTTCTCACATGGTCTCACACGTGAGCTTTTGGGGATACCTCACATCTAAATCATGTACAATTGATTGGGACTCTACTATCCTACAAGAAAGTCATGCCCTAGAGAGAAAGAAACTCCCAAGATCTCTTGGCTAGTGGGCCTTTAAAATGTATTTTTTCTTTCCTGGTTTCATCTGCAGATGGTGATAGTGGGTTGGTTAACGAAACATATTGCTTTCTGTGAAGCTGAGAATAACATAGGCAACCTAGTTCTACAAGATACTACAAGCTGGATTCTTGGCCCTGGGTCCTTACCATAGACATCAATCACGCCAGGTACTCTATTAAAACTAGTAGGTCAGAATAGTAACAGGAAAATCGCTCGGCTGCTTTCTGCGGGACATGGGAAGGTCTACCCAGGTGAATGCACTCATGCCAGGGCACTCATGCCACGTGTCTGGAATTATACATAAACTCCAACTGGGCTTGCCAGCCCACTCGAGGACGAAGCTGGGGGGAGAAGAACATAGCTCTTGTTCCTGTTACCTAGGCACGTGTTACGGCTGGTTTGGATATAAACACCTGGTTTCCTCCAAATTTACATCCTTACATGCATTCCACCTTTGTTTTTAACTGTTAAATACTCATGATCTGACCCATCACTGTGTCTGGTTTCTTCCTGTGCCCTTCCTGACCCCCCCCCACAACAGGATTTCTGCATCTCTAATTTGAAATGGGACTGAAGGCTTTAAGCCAAAGGAAAATCTGAATAAACTTTCTTGCTTCACTTGCTTCTGGTTACTTGCTTTTGGGTGATTTTTAAAAGCATGAATTCTGGAGGTCACACGATAAGCAGTGTATCATGAGTCGCCCAGGGGTTCTGCTGTTCAGGACACCTCCGACATGGGGGTCCTGATGGTAACAGTTGCTTAGGTTGCTTTTCAGGGACTCTAGGTGGTTTTAGTTGAAACCACTGACTCTTCACTGGAGACCTGTGCAAGTTCACTAGGTGACCTTTTACCTCTGGGGACCCCAAACTCTACTTCTGGTCACCTAATGCTGCTGTTTTCTGAACGTGTGTCCTACAGAGAACCAGGGAATTGATGATGCATGTGCAGAGCCCTGACTTTTTCACCTCCCATCACTCTTCCCCATGTTTGCAATTGCCCTGCTTCCAGAAACACTCCTAAGCTCTGATTCTCAGGGAGGCAGATTTGAGACTTGGGTCTCCTGCCTCCTCATGACTGGCAGCCTTCTGCATACAGTCTTTTTTGCAAGACGTGTTTCAGTGACTGGAACACTGTGTGGTGGGCAAAACAAGCCTGATTTGGTGACAAGCTTGCCACCAAACACAGTGGCCTCTTCTCTGTCTTTGTTTTCACTGACCTCTGGTGCTTGGTTCTGCAGGTGGTCAATTCTCTTAGCTAGCTGGCTAGAGAATGAATATTGGGGTCCATGCTGTTGAGACCTCATTCTCAAGGTGATGTATTAGTAGATGTGGACTTTGGTGGGTGATTAGATCAGGAGGCTGGCGTCCTCATCAATGAATTAGTGCCTTTCCAAAAGAGGCCCCAGGGAGCTGCCTTGACCAGTCGGCCCTGTAAGGACACAGCAACAAGGTAGCCTTCATCAGACATGAAATCGGACGGCTCCTTGATCTTAGACTTCTTAGTCACTTGAACTGTGCTGTTTATAAGCCACCCCGTCTGTGGTATTTTATTCTAGCACCTTGGATGGACTAAGACATCAATTTTTTTTGGTTTGCACAATATCCCATAGATCTGGTCTTGTTTCTATGTCTTCTTCAGTCTCTCAGCCTTTAGCCCTTTCTGCACCATGAATTTTTGCATGTTTCTTTAACCACTGCTTTGATAAGGTAGAAAGCTATCTTCTCTTTGCATGAAGATGTAGCTCTCACATTTAGTTCATAGTGCATTCCTTGCTCACTGTAATCCACTGGTCAAATTATTCTAGTCACAGTTGTGGTGTATTATGAGTCTCGGGTGTATTGTACACTGCACTAGGGATTCAGAAGCATTCCGCTAATGAATCCTCAAGCAAGTTTGAAAGGATGGTATTTTTACCCATTTGCAAATTGGGGGATTCTGGGAAAGTCTTTAAAATGGAGATAGGATAAGTTGTCGCTTCAGGATTCAGAGGAGTTTAGCAACTTACCCCCAATCCTACAGCAGCAGTGGAGCTGAGATTCAAGTTCAGATGTATCTGTTAGCAAGGTCTATGAGCTACAAACCAGAGGCACTGTGGCCCAGTGGTGAGTTTATGTCCTTTTGTGGATACACAGCCCTGGGTTCAAGAAGTAGCTCAACCATTTGTGACTCCTCCAATATACAGGGTTTTAGCTATGAAGTCGGGGATAACAATGGTACCTTACCTAACCCTACCTCGCAGGGCTGTGGTTATGAAAGAGCTTGGTATAATACTTGGCACATGGTTCTCAATCAAATTTGTTGTAAGTATTGCTGTTATTATGACTTTTATCATGCACTGTTCCTATTCCTAAGCCATATACCCTACTCCAAGTCACATTCCTGCCATGATTCTTCAAATGCCAATAGCTCCTGGCTAGAAACTTTTGTTGCCCTTACAGTATGCATTCCTCTTAAACTTGATTATTCTTTCATTTTGTGTTCAAGTTCTCCAACAGTTGTATGTTTGGTCTTCCCTGTGGGTTTTATGTTAATTTTTTCAGAGAATTATAAGCCTGAATGAAAGGCAACATGTTATGTTTGCAAGTTTCAGTTGTAGCTCTCTGTAACTTTAAATATATCCCTGTCATCCATCCATAAGCCAGAATCTAATTTATTTAACCTCCTTATTTCTACCTGCCCTCATTACTAGTCATTTCAGTCTACCAAAAGCAGTTTATTTCTTACACTTTCCTCTCTGTCTTTGGAGCATCAATAGTATGTATTAAAAACCTGTCATGTACCAAGCGCTAGGAGTTCAACAATGAGCAAAACTCATGGGGCTCAAACTCAAGTGGAGAATCCAGACAGTCAGAGATGAATTGCAAACTGTGTAGTAAGTGCTGGGATAGAGAAGCAGGGGTGCTCTGGAAGCCCTGGGAGGGCCCCTGACCACAATGGGAGAGTCAAGGATGCCTTCGTGGTCCAAGTGAGGTCTGTGCTGCTACCTGAGGGCTAAGTGGTATCTGGGAAGTCTGGAGGAAGGACATGGCAGGAAGTGGGTCCAAATGTTTTAGGCAGAGAGAATCGCTTATGTAGGCTCCCAAGAAAGAAAGAGCCTGTGCAGTGGAGGGACCCAACAAAGTTCCATAGGGCTGGTTCACAGGGTCACAGTGGTGGGGAAGCACTCTCCTGGTCACACAGGCCTCGTGACCATGTGAAAATATGAGGACTCTACACAAAATGTGTTTCCCTTCCCACTGTGGAAAATGAGCCTGAGATGGGACAGTCAGGAGTGGATTCAGAGAAATTCTTTGTGAGCAGCTTCCATAATCTGGGTGAAAATGAATGATGACCTTCAGGACTAGGAAAATGGATGGATTTGAAAATATCCAAGAAGTAGCATTTAAAAAAATGGATGATAGGTTTGGTGTTGCAGAAAGGGGAGGGGGTAGAGAGAGAGAGAATGACTATAAATTTATGGCTTGTGCAACGGGGTTGATGAACACCGGTTCCACTCATGGAGAAAGGTATAGGGGAGGAAAAATTGGTTTGGGGAAGGAAACTCAGCTCTGGTTAGGTTAATTTTGAGGCGTTGTGGCACTTCCAAATGGAGATGTCCGAAGGATAGTTAAATGTGCCGGTGGGTCTCAGGGGATAGACCTAGGCTGGACTTTGACATTATTATTTTCTGCGTGTGCTTACGATTTGCTGAGATACCCCTTTCTCCCCTGGTCAATCCGTGGAGTTCCAGCCGCTCTTTAAGGAGTGGAGCAGGTTTCACTTTTACTTTGGTGAGACATCCCCTCTCCCCTCTGGTGGCCCTGTCTTTGCTCTGACATCCTGGTGTACCACACGGGGCAGGGCACAGCACTTGGGAGATTGTTTTGTGGCTCTTCACCTTTTCTTACCTTGGGCTCTAGTCCTCATGAAGGTAAGGGCTCTGTACCAGGCATGATGCTCAGCAGACGTAGGTCTCATGTGGTTTTTTGATATATCATAAGCAAAAGGGTAGCCATGGTCAAAAGGACGAAAGGTAGTCGTGTTTGACTTGGATCTTGCCATTTTCCTCCGAGTCCCTCCTCCTTACATTCCCAACTGGACTTTCCAAACTTTTTGCCCCACTATCCAACACAACCGTCCTTTACAGCACTGAACAGTGCTGAGACGCTGTGTAAAGGGCCAGAAATGAACAGAAACACTCCCTTTGAGGAAGACACACTGGTAGAATGAAGAAGGGAGAATCATTGCAGGCGCAGAGAAGAGACTGCTCACGTCAGGACGCTCCCTCTAGGCTGTACCTTTCAAAGTCAACATTTCCACTTAAACACGCCATCCTCATGGTAGAAATTTCCAGTCCTATGGAAGGCAGGGGACATCCCTCCCAGCCCCTCACTTTACATGCTGGAGTTGGAGCCTGTCCCCAACTCACCAGGGTGACTCACCAGACCCCAAATGGTCAGTGGTCCCTCTACCCAGACCTACATACCATATAGATCTCCATTAGGAAAACTTTGCTAAACCTTGGGAGACAGAACATTAGGAGTCCATCCCAGAAACCAACTGGAAACTTTCACTCTTACAGAGGACAATTCAGAGAGCTTTCCTGAGTTTGTCAAAGGAAACAATTTTGAGCAGCCTCTACAGAGGCTGCATTGTATACCAACTACCCAATGATCCGGAATCAAAATGAGGGCAAAGATTTTATGAAGTAAAGTGCATTGTGCTATCTAAAGCAGTCCCTTCTTAGCTAGTGTCTCACTTTCTGCAGCTACAGTTGTCTATAATCAACCACAGTCTGAACGTGTTACTACAGGGCAAAGAGGAATTATGATAATTTCAGAGAGGCCACATTTACCTAAATGTTCATATAGGGTTATTCATAATTGTTCTTTTATCAGTAGTTATTGTTGTTGGTCTCTTACTGTAAGTTACAAATTAAAAGTGATCATAGGTTTGTAGGTATAGGAAAAACATAGCATATGTCAGGTTCTATACTCTCCTCAGTTTCAGGCATCTATTAGTGATGGAATGTATCCCCCATGGATGGAGGTACTATTTATGTATTTATTTTGGGGGATACCATGGATTGGACTCAGGGGCACTTAACACTGAGTCCAACCCTTTTTTTTGTATTTTATTTAGAGACAGGGTCTCACTGAGCTGCTTAGGGCCTCACTAAGTTGTTGAGGCTGGCTTGAACTCACGATCCTCCTGTCTTAGCCTCCAGAGCTGCTGGGATTACAGGTGTGCACCACCATGCCCCCGGTGGAGCTACTGTTTTTACAATGCAATAGGCAGATCATTTTAAAAATTTCTTCATTTAAAAAATCTTGCTGTTTTAAGGATCTTACAACACATTATTATTATTATTATTATTATTATTATTATTATTTTAGTTTCTAGCCAAGATAGACATACTCCCCAAAAAACTTTGTGATGGTATGGCTGAGTCTAAGTAAGCACGTGAAGGTCATGGGTTATGGTGACAGGCATTTTTTAGAATCTTCCTTCCTTGGTCTTACGGGAAGGCTGTCTCATGCCTCCTGATGTGCTGGCCCCACGTCTGTCAGTGGGAACAGAAGAGCAGACACTGGTCACAGGTCCTTCCAGGGACACTAGCAAGACCTGTCATAGCTTACAAAAAGAACCTTATAGAAGTGTCAGGACAGTTTGGAAAGGGTAGGCAGGCTACCTCTCAGACTGAGGCTTGTGACAAATAGATCGTAGGTCTTGGTTCGTGGACTGCCGGGGAAGCCAAGAAGTCTTTACAAAGATGTTTTCACTTTTGAAATTCAGAAAAGTAAATTTCTCAAAGACTGTAAAGAGACTTTTGTCTCCTATATTGAAAAATAAATGTCTTTTTGCATGATTGAAACAGCACCTGGTTAAGTGCAAGGGGCTCTCTGCCACTCGTACCCAAAGCACAGGCAGTGAGGTCTGTAGGCCTAGGGGGCTGGGGAGAGGCTTGGGAGAGGAAAAACAATAGAGAGAAAGAGACAGACAGATCCAGGGTGGGAGGAAGAGAAAAGAAGTGTTTAACATTCAGAATTTGTCCACAGCCGATAATTTATTGGAACTCATCTGTAACAAGGCCTGGCACTGATTTATAAGTTGATTTGAAAAATAAATAAAAGTGATAGAAACCTGCATTTGGTTTTAATGATAGACTGTTGCAGCGTGAAAAGTGAGGATATGAAACATTGCAAGGAAATTAGATATTATGCCCTGCAGACAATCGCGGCTACCAGCCCATTAATTGTTAGATATTTATTATTAAAAATTTCTTTTCATGAGTGACTGCAGAATATTTGTGCTACTCAAGCTGTTGAGTTCTGACATGAATGAAGTGTGGGGAGCTCATTTGTTTCTGTGTGGTGTGTGTGTGTGTGTGCACAAAACCCACAAGGCAGCTGACCAAAATAGGTGACAGAGCTCTTTACAGCAAAAAACACAAACACAGAGAGGCTGCCCCCTAAGCAACTCAAAGCAGAGAGAGTAATGCGGGAGCATTCCTGAAGCTGCCTCTGCCCCCACCACCACGATCATCGTCATCTTTAACCCAGGTGTTAAACAGAAGCACAAGTTCCATCTTCCTCCATCTGGAAACACAATTCTAAAGTCACTGGCCATCAGACCTGAGGAGAACCCAACTTGTGAATTAAAAAAGCAATTTTGTGATTTCACCAGCATTCAATCTATAACGTTTTGTTTTTGTCTGGGAAGATCCAGAGTCGCCATTCGAACACAATGGGTGTCTGCAACAGTAGGGGTAAATCCCTTCAGTTAGACTGTGTCCAAAATTGCTTTCTTAAAAAAAACTTAGGTAAATTTTATTTTTGTCTCATTGAAGAAAAAGAAACAACATTTCCAGTTAATTCAAAGACCCACTCTGTAAACAGAACTGGGAAATTCCTCATCATTCTAGGCTAATATTGTACATGCTTTTCATTTCATTTTTATTCATATCTAAAACTTTATATTTGTGGTTCCTTTATTTGCCAACTATTTTAAGGAAGAGGTTTTAATTGGACACATTACCATCTATTTTAAATATGTAATTAACTGGTCCATATTGCATAGTTTTCTTTCTTTTTTTTTTTTTTTAAATCAGAAAGCCTTTTATAAAGGAATCTCATGAATAAAGAGAGGAGATCTGCAGAGTAGCCGTGGAGGATCATGGTGGAGGGAGGGAAAGGGGAAGAACTGTGAACTGAAATTGGCCAAATTATACTAGGTTTGTGTATGAATAGGCCACAGAGTATTCCAATTGTATACATAATATAATTCATCAATTCAAAAACAAGTAAATAAGAAAAAAATGGAAGAACAACAGAGTAGAGAAAGAGAATTGGGGTGGGGGAGAATGGGGTTGGGACAGTGCTGGGGATTGAGATGCAAAAAACTCTGCCCTATGCATTTATCATATCAATATGTCAAAATGAACCCCACTATTATGTATAACCATGATTCATAATTAAATAAATACACAGATAAATAAAGGAATAAACCTTTTATAGTCAGCTCTAATTCATGATTTCTTCTTAGGGCTGTTTTCATAGCTTTTCTACTGTGCAACTGGGAAGCCCACACAGAGATAATTTACAGTGGAAAGGGTCAGCATAACAAACATAGGACTGTTTATGCCTATAGTTATTTTACAAAGAGTTGTGATGTGCTGCAATGTAAATAAATATCTTATTAAGTGCAATATAAAAATATAATCTGGGGCCAGGTGCAGTGTCTCATGCCTATAATGCCAGCGGCTCAGGAGGTGGAGGCAGGAGGATCGTAAGTTCAAAGCCAGCCTAAGCAATTTAGTGAGGCCTTAAGCAATTCAGTGAGACCCTGTCTTTAATAAAATATATAATAGAGCTAGGAATGTGGCTCAGTGGTTGAGTGCCCTTAGTTCAATCCCTGGCACGCCCCCCAATACAGACACAAACACACACACACACACACACACACACACACACACACACACATATATATATTTAAAATCTGGGTTGTCCATGTGCCACAACAACATAGCTTTGCTGCCAAGAAATTTTCAAATGTTATTCCTATGTCTTTGTCTTATGTATGGATTTTATCTCATGTGCTGAATTCTGTGGTAAGTCCCTAAAGATCTGAACAAATGCTTAGACTCAAATTTTCGGTGGGTTGTATGCTTCCTGAAGGTGAAGACTGTGTGTATTTCCATCTTGGTTGCTTTGGGGCCCAGCCCAGTACCTATAACTTTGTGCCTCCATTGTATATAATAATCTAAATCACCATATGTCAGGTGGCAACTCATTCTTCTTTCCAGGCCAAAATGAAACCTTATAAATTAAATATTGATTTAGTGTCTTTTAAGTTTGTGTGTGTGTGTGTGTGTGTGTGTATGTGTTTGTGTGCAGAAAGGTCTACCTTGTGCTTCTTCCTTTTATATTGGAGTTAAAAATGATGATGGTGATGGTGATGATGATGATGGTGGTGGTGATGATGATGATGATGGTGATGGTGATGATGATGATGGTGGTGGTGGTGGTGATGATGATGATGGTGGTGGTGGTGGTGATGATGATGATGGTGATGATGATGATGGTGGTGATGGTGGTGATGATGGTGGTGGTGATGGTGATGATGATGGTGGTGGTGATGGTGGTGGTGATGGTGATGATGATGATGGTGGTGGTGGTGGTGGTGATGATGATGGTGGTGGTGATGGTGATGATGATGATGGTGGTGGTGATGGTGATGATGATGATGGTGGTGGTGATGATGATGGTGGTGGTGATGGCGGCTTCAGAAATGACAGGGGCTTCAGCATTCCTTGCTCTGTTCTGGCATGATGACTGATTAGTTTGTTTACTCTGAAGCCAACCTTTTTAAGAGTCTGTGACATCAGTCCACAAGCATCTACCACGTCCCTTCTCATCTTCTCAGAGGTCGGTGCCACATGGTGGCCCGTTGGTTGATCACCAGCTTGCGTTTCCTCTCCATCCACCTTGAGCTTTAAGCTTCACGTTGGGTCCTTCCTTCCCTACAAATCACCCATCTATCATTTCCTGGAAACCATGTGAACGTTCCTAATTTCTACCCTCTCCGGCTCGTTTTCTTTTTCCTTCCTTTCCTTTCTCCTCTTCTCCTGTCTCAGAGAAGATGCGTCTGTCTTCTGAAGCTCATTCGCCATTCATGTGGATTGTGCCCCCACTTTTCCCGTCATTCATCTCTTCTCTCTTCTTCAAGTCTTTCCATCAACGACTTTCCTAATTCTCTTCAGACTTCGAGTTGACCAAGGTAACCCCACAATCAAATAAATCACTATATATAAAGCCAGCTTCTCCGTCAAGCTGTCCCCACTATTTGGCCACTTGAAGAAACAGACCCTGCTGGTTGCCTCCCCCACTTCACCCTTCCTTAGATCCCTAGAAATCTGGCTCACAGCACAAAATCACCAAATCCTGGATCCCAATGCTTCTCTCTCACTAACACTGGCAGAGTCTCTCTTGTACCCCTTTACTTCTTTGTCTTCAACCACGTTCCTCAAGCATTGGTGTGACTCAAAGCTTTGCCCTCAGATCTGCAGTACTGACAATCACCTCTCTGGGTGGTTCCAAAATGCGAAGTGTACACTTCTGGCCCTCGAAGCTGTATCTGGTCATAACCCAGATCACTTGCTCCCTGAGTGAGTCATTCTTTTCACTTTGTCTTTGTTTATGGCATTGCCATATTTCCCCCAAACACCTGGACTAGAAATCTTTGAAGAGCAAAGTATCAGTGTTGTGTTGGTAAATGCCTCCCTTGTGTCTTACCCACCTTTCCACCACTATAACAAAATACCTGAGATAATTGAATTTTAAACAGATGAATGGATAAAGAAAAAATACACACACACATACACACAATGGAATATCACTCAGCCATAAAAAAATGACTTCATGACATTTGCCAGTAAATGGATGGATCTGGAGACTATCCTGATAAGTGAAATAAACCAATTCCAAAAATCAAAGGGCAAATGTTATCTCTGAGATGTGGATGCTAACACACAGCTAGGGTGAGGGGAGAATAGAAGTTTACTGAATTAGACAAAAGGGAATGAAGGGAAGGGAAGAAAGAAAGAAATAGGAAGGAATGAACATTCAACATTCAACATCTGAATTATCCCACACTCCAAAGCCCTGATTGGCCTGGTATGAATCAGGGGTTGATAAGTTTTTTTCTATAAAGAACCAGATAACCAACGTAGGCTCCCCAGGCCACAGAGGCTCTGATAAAACCACTGCTTCACTCTTGTTGTAGCAGAGATAAATGTGGCTGTGTCCCAGTAAAATTTTATCTATGGACCTGAAATTCAAATTTCATATAATTTTGTCATATGATGTGTCACAAAATATCTTCTAATTTTCTCAACTACTGAAAAATGTAAAAAATCATTCTTAGTTTGCAACCATACAAAAACAGGTGGATAGGACTTTGCCAATATCTATACAAAGTTCTATTGTGATTCATTTCAAGCTAGTAATGATATGGCTCAAGAAATTGGTGAACATTTAGGTATCAGTTCCGGACAGCTGGTAGAAGCTGTCTCTGGCAGAATGCTCATAAGTGTTAATTTGGTTTTTTTAAAATGTCCATTGTTAAACAAATTTGGAAAGACGGTCACAAATCAAAGATGTTCCTTTCCAAGTGGACATCTCAGAATTTTGAATGTCTTCCTGTGTGTCTTGATTCCCTCCAAAGCAGTCTAGGTCACATTGATTCCCACTGGGTTTCTCCCACAACCAGAACCGTGGTGTTTCTGAGGATCAGTTCTCAGGAACATGGGTGGAGGCTGCTGTTTCGGTGTCCTCTGACACTCCTTGCTTTTCCTTCCTCTTGTATATGATCTAGGACCTGCCACGTCTCTCCCTTCATACTGAGGGTTAGAAGATGTGGTCTAGAGTAGCCCTGGTTCAGATCACCTGATATCCACCTGGTAGGATCACTTCCTGTTCTTTACCTTCCCCAGGCTCTCTGCAAATAGAAAACCTGACTCATTTCTTCCCCCTAACCTAGAAGGACCAGTGCACATCTGTTTTCCTGGTGGAATTATCAATGGCAATCCCTTTAGCTCTCATAAGCATATAGGCTTTACTTGGTTATTTTACTCTCACCCACTTTAATTCCCAGGTGTTAAAATCTTCCCATGAAAATATTACCTGCTTCCCAAGACTCCTCGAATGTTTTGCCCTGACCTGTCCCTTTCCAAAAACACATCACCTTTCTTTCTTCTTTCTTTTCTTGATCTCCTAGTTATTGTCAGTCATCATTTTTTTCTTCTTAAAAATTTTAAACACAGCTTTATTTGATGCCATCGAGGTAGCTAGGTAGCTTGCACAGAGACTAATATTCAGTGATTAATATTCAATGATGAGCAACTGACTGACTTAAAGTTCAAAGCAACTGACTTAAAGTCTGTGTCAACAGCATAAAGACTTAGAGACCATAAGTGTGGGTGGCAAGTCAGCACGCCCTGAAGTTTCCTTTCTACATAAAATATTTTGGTTAATTTTTCTCCCAAGTCTTTAAGAGGAAGAATTAAATAAGATTTTACAACTTACAAGAAACAAAGCAGTTAGCTAGTTGCTTTAGAGCAGTGTATTCTAAGCTGTGTTCCTCAGAACACTAGTTGAGCATGATATTAATTAGCAAGAATAGAATTATGTGGTCAACTAAAGAAACATTCAAAGAGTTTTTGTGTATTTGTTAACAGTGGGATTCTCAGAATTCTTAACAAATGAATATTCATTGCAAATCTTTGAAGAGGGGGGACATAGTAGCTAATATTTTCCAAATTTAATAGATTTTGGATGCCTTTTCTGAATCTTCTACCTACTTTTTCTATGGAGTCTGTCTTGGGACAACGAGGGAAATGGGGATTTAGAACCCAATTTTATCATGACTTATAAGGATATTTCTAACATATTCATTTCCTAGGTTAATTCTAACCACGAGTTGTTAACACACCTTTAAAATATCTTGAAGCAACTTCTCCAGTATCTGTTTCTAAATACTCCTGCTTCCGGTAAACACCACCAAGAGGTACTTAATTCTTGTCTTTGATTCACAAAACCTGGAGTTGTTATTGGAGCTGCTTCAAAAAATGCTCTAAGTCCAAATTCAAGGCAAAGAGAGCTTTATTTACCTGGCCAAGGACTGCCACCCACCTGTACAGACTGAAGCTCTGAGGGAGAACAGCAATTTCCGGGCCTGGGTCTTGGGAATTTAAGGATGAAAACCACAACTCAGGGGCTTTTCTCAGATCATGCAAGCAAGCAAGTTACAGAAGCTAAAAAAAGCAGTTACCTTAACTGCATCTCGGGTTCGAACAAGTGTTAGACAACCGTATCCTGAGTTTCAGCTGAGCGGGGACGAGAATCTATTTTAAAGTCATGTAGACTCATAAATGTTCTCAAACCCAGGATGTAGCTCACCATGATCACCACCATATCCTGAGTTGGGTGCATTCTGTGGGGCACAAAGTACAGAAAAACAACTTTTTAAAGGAAAACAGCTTTCATTTCTGTTTCTCGGAAATGGGTCATGCAACAGTTTTTTTTTTTTTTTTTTTTTATAGAAGGCAGCAAAATGGGAGTCTTAGACCTGTCTATGACAGTTCTTGCTTTATAATTGTCTTGTCTCACTTATCAAAATTTTATATCTATAATTCATATTTTTCACTAATCCATAACCTATAACTTACACTCTGATTTTATTGATTAGTTTACACCACAACAGAGTATGAGCTCCGGCTAAATGCAGGCTTCCAGCCCGACAGTTCCGTCTCCACGCCTTGCTTGTCTTACCACTCTTGCTCAGAGCTTTGTGCCCTCACGCTGAATTCTTTTGCTCTCAGCCATCCTTTCCCTCCTGTCCACCTGCACGAGCTTCCATTTTCAGCATCCCCAGACACTGCTTTCCACAAGCCACATACTTTTCCATAAACCTTCCATAAACCTCTTCCTAGAGAGGTACTACCTGCTGATTCTCCTGGAAGTTGGCCTCAGGACCACTCTACAGCCATGATCGATTTAATTTCATCAAGCACACAAAGAATCACACAGGAAAAGTCTCCATTGCATCTAATAATAATTAAAAAAAATTAGACATGAGCACATCTCTTTCACAAAAAATGTTGTCAAACTAAGGACTGTTGCTTGTTTCTAGATCTTTATTTCTAGAAATTTCTTGCCACTGTATTTTCATTTTTATGAAATGTGAAATTTTTAAAGGATATCTTATGGGAGAAAAAACTTCATTGCGATGACCTCACTGAATTCATTCATCTGTTTTTCTGTCAGTTGGGAAAGTATCACTACTGCTTGATAACTCACTGGCCTTGATGATACCACAGGGCCAAGTCTGGTCTTGCAGCCTGTTCCTGTCACGTTCCTTTAAAACACAACCTTCCGCCACTCTGTTCTGCTGTCTCCTGTGTCTTTGCTACAGGATGCAGAGACCAGAAGCATCCAGTGCATGTAAAGATCTCACGAGGAATGATGGTGCTCAGGTCCTGCTCCAAACCTAGTAAACAAGAATCTGTATTTGAAAAAGGTCCCCAGGTGATGGAGAACTTTCAAGGACGCTGAGGTGAGGCCAGCTGCTCAAATCTCAGCTTGCTCATTTGTAAAGAATAAACTCTCATAGGACTGTAACAGGATGAAATAAAGCAATGTATTCTGAAAACCGTGGAGCATATTACTGATTTGGGCTATATGTGCTGGTTGACTGACTTACTGTTCCTGCTCTCACGTGCACCTTTCCATAGCTGAACTCTCTGTGCCCGCAACACCGTTTTTTTTTTTTTCCTGTAAGTATTTGAGTTACACCTCTTTGGGGCTCACTTGTGTCTCCTTGCAAATTCCTGTGTTGGAGTCCTAATTCCCAGTTCCTCAGAGTACGAATACATTTGGAGAGAGGGTCTGCAAAGAGATAATTGAGCTTAAAGAAGGTCTTGAGGGCACACCTTAAACCAATCTCATAGATGTTCTTGTAAAAAGAGGCGATTAGATGCATGTGTGAACACATACACACGAGACCATGTGAGGATACAGGAGGAAGATGCCCATCTGGAAGCCAAGGAGAGATGTCTCCAAAAGAAACCAACCCTACCTATGCCTTGATGTTGGTATTTTAACCTCCAGAACCATGAGGGAATACATTTCTGCTGTTGAAGCCCCCGAGTCGAGTCAGTGGTAGTTCGTTAGGGCATCTCCTGCAAAGGGATGCTCTGCTCTTCCTCACTTCAGGCCCCAGGGCTCTGCCCCCAGCTACCTGCTTTCCCCTGTTTGGTTCTGTACAATGCAGTTGAAGATTTTCTTTTTTTTTTTTTTCCTTTTTTTAGTTAACTTGACATATTTGCACGCCAAGCATCTTCAGATAGATTTGTGATTCTAGAGACCAAGAAAACTCTATTCAATGTCTACCTTACTTGCCTGTGAATGTCAATTCATATTTCTTTGTGAGTTGATTGTTTGAAAGCAGCGTACAATTCAGGACTTTGTAGTTCCAGTCAAGGCCCTCAACTCGCCCAAGGATAATTCTTCGGCCTCTAGACAAGCAAAGCAGACTTTACTTTTAGTCTGCAGTATTAAGCATATATTGAGGAGAATGTCATGATTTAATATAGGTGTTCTGTGTAAGTTAAATTTGGGGGAGCTTTGAAAATTCGTAACTGCTTATTTTATTTGAGTTCCCAGTCCTACTCCATCCACAACAAAGTGAAGTAAGCATAAAAGTTACCGTGGTTCCTGTTTTCAAGATGGAAAAATCCGATGTTAAGAATGGTCAAGAGGCTAACGTGGCCAGGTCTGGTGGCACATGCCTGTAATCTCAGCCATTCAGGAGGCTGAGGAAGGAGGATCACAAGTTCAAGATCACCCTCAGCAACTTAGAGAGGCCCTAAGCAACTTAGTGAGACCTTGTCTCAAAGTATATATATATATGAAAAAATGGGGTCTAGGAATGTGGCTCAGTAGTTAAGTGCCCTGGGATTTAATCTCTAGTACCTGCCCCCCCAAAAAATACTAACTTGTCACAATGTATTTTATACTTCAGAGTCAATCACAATGTGTTGTATACTTGAGAATTGTTAAAGGAGTAGATATGTCCTCTACCACAAAGAATGTGAGGTATTGTATGTATTCATTAGCTCAATTTAGACATTCCACATGTATACATATTTCAAAATATCATATTCTACAAGATAGATATACCACATATTATACCTTTAAGAGGCTTAGCCACATACCCTGGCTAACTTGTGGTCAAGCACAGCAAATAGGAGGCTTCTGGTACTTTAACAATGGACCTGGCCCGTGATGTTATGAATGAGTGGTCTTCCTACGAAAGAAAAGGAAGGGCTCTTTATACCCCCCTTCCCACATCTAAAAATAAAATTTAAAAAAAAGACCAGAGTTTGCATATGAACAAGTCAAAAAACTTATTTTTCAGTTCTCTGTGCTGCAACTTCTTAGATTTAATACTCCAAATTGAAAGCAATCTCCATAGAATTTCTCTGGGGACAAATGACCTACTTCAGCTTTCATTACTCCCTGTAGTTGTTCTGAGCCTTGGGAATTACCTTGTCCGTGTATTTTCATTGAGAATGAATGCTTTAATATATTTCTTTAATCATCTGTTGCATTAGAGAATATTGTTTCATGCATATTAAAGACTTGAGCATGTAATAGACCGGTGTTCTGACTAATAAATGCACTCAAAGCATGTCACGCGTCTTATTGCTTTTCCTAGCTTCAGGATAAATGTATTTTATTTGGCAAATGATAGTGATGATGATGATGATGATGACGATGGTTAGAAGACAGTGCTACTATTAAAGAAAAAAAGGAATTATTTTGTTTAAGGACAGTGCCTTGGTCTTGCAAAGATGATTATTCCTTTGAAGGAGTCAACTCTCTACCTTATTTCCAGAGTATTTCATTCCTCATTCAGGCAAATCAATCAATGAGTGTTAGGGACTTGTTATGTGCCCAGCATGAGGCTGTACAGAAGTATTAAGGTGCAACTTCAGGATTGGGGGGGTGGCTCAATGGTAGAACAATTTCCTAGCAAGTATAAGGGCCATTCCTAGTGCTTCAAAACCAACCAACTAACTAACTAAATAAGATGCCACTTATACCTAGAAAGTCTTTTAGTCTGATTTGGGATTTTAAGACTTCCACAAAATAAATGATTAAAGCTACAAATCATTTTTTCTAGGAAAAGAGAGGCTGTACAGAGGTATTAAGGTACATCTTCAGGTTTCGGGGGCGCAGCTCAGAGAGGAATGGAAATTGGTTGGGATGTGGATAAAAGGGAAAAATTGGGATGGGTGGATAAAAGTATCCTGGAAAGAGGAAAGAGTATTGACAAAGGCACAATCCTGGGGGTGAGTTCAGTAAAGCATTCCCTGTTCTGGGTGATGGAGCTGGATGATGAAGGATATGGCCCTTGTTCTGGAATTAAGGGGAGCAGACCAGCAAGCGGACTGATAGGCACTGGGATCAAAGGCGTGCTGGAGCTTGGCAGGGTGTGCTAACTGATCTTTACTTGACACAGCTGGAGAGAGAGAAGACCAAGAAAAGTCTTCCAGAGGAGATCATCCTAAGAGGCAGTTTTTAGGTCTTTTGTTGTTGTTCTTTTTAGTTCCACATGATAGTAGAATATATGTTGACATATTTATACAAAAATGAAGTATGTCTTATACTAATTAGGATCCCAGTCTGTGGATGCACATGATGTAGAGATTCAACCCTTCTCAGTATGTATCCAAAGGAATTAAAATCAGCATACTACAGTGATGTGGCCACATCAATGTTTATAGCAGCTCAATGCACAACAGCAAATTTGGGGATCCCACCTAAGTGTCCTTCAACAAATGAATGGATAAAGAAAGTGTGGTATATTTACACAATGGAATATTACTCAGCTATAAAAATAATGACTTTATGATGTCTGCTGGTAAATGGATGAGTCTGGAGACTATCATTCCAAGTGAAGTAAGCCAGTCTTAAGAGGCATCTTGAGATAAAGGGAATTTTAAGACAAGAAGGAATTAGACCAGGGAATGGACATCTCAGGATGATGGGATTATTTGGGAAGGGCAAGGAGGAAGAGATACATACCATACCTCACAAATATGTACAATTTTTATATTCATTAATTTTTTTTAAAGTTTGAGAAGAAACTGTTAACTACTTAATGTGATCCTTACACACTGCATATATGTATCATATTATCACACCGTACCCCATAAATTAGTCCCATTAAAATAATAATTATAAAAAATATTTTTAAAAGAAGAGAGCTTGCCAATTACCTCAGTTTGGCTGGAGCAAAGCATGGATGTCAGGGGACAGTGAGAGACACAGGTAGAGGGGAGGCCAGGGAGAAGCAGGTATGTCATACTAAGGGATTCTGACTTTACTCTGAAAAGAATGGGGAACAAATGTTAGACTCAGAAAAACAAGAGGGGAAGAGGCTTGGCTACAGCACAGGTTTCCAAGGAGATATTAAAAAAAGAAGGGTAACGTGTGACTTCACTTTCACGAGTTTGGAGTTGAACTAGAAGATGCTGCAGAGTCACTAGAAGTTCATGGTCTTATTGTGGTATTTATTTATTTTTCTAAATTCAATTGATGTGAGTCTAGTGTACATAACATGCAGTCAAAGTGATCCAACCAGATGGTGTGGATGGGGGCCATCAAAGTCATCCTCTCTGATTTAGCCAATGTCATACAATGATGAAGGTTGGAAAATTAATGTTATGCCCTTAATGATCTCAACTAAGGTTAATCTTTCTCAAATAATCAGTTTTGCCCCAATTTCCAGTGCACATCCATTCCTTGTACTATGTAAAATGGTTTGTCTCCAGTGAATCTGAACATTGTGACTAGCATTTTTTTTCATGTTTTTAATCTCTAATTATGGGTTCAACGGTCTCAAGAAATTTGATTAACCTCGCACTAAATTAGAACTGTGAAAATTCTTTGGACAGACTTCCTTCCCAGATTCCAATCAATCAAGAATATTTGGATGACTTTTAACAATAAGGTAATGGAAAATGGAAATGTTTAAGAGATATTCCAGGAGTGAAATATTTCACTACGATCCTTTTGCATGACTCTGAAAATAAATCCACACAAGCTTGCCATTCAGTTGACCAGCCTATAAAATGCTTAATGCTTTCCTACACCAATTGCCCCAGGGACAGAAGACATGGGGAATGTCAACTTCTTATATTACAGGATTTATTGCTTCAGTGGAATATACTGTTATTTAGAGGTTTCATGACTTTCAAGTGAAGGATATGGAAAACAATGACCCCAAGGGAGAAGGGAGGACAGTGGGTCCCAGGGGAAGAGGCCAAGTAGTGGGCTCTGGACTTTCACCATTTCTCAGCAACAGTGGGCTTTGAACTTCCATCACTGCTCCCCTGACTTCCCAACCCATGCATTCAACTATGATGCAAGTTTCACTTAGACCCTATAAAAATAAGACCCCTCTTATAACCAGCTGCCATTTTCTACCCTGAAACAGTCATGTTAGATGGCCAGTGAGACCTGGGAAGTGACCATTGGTTGCCTGAGATTCCTAAGGTTCTCTGAGATTGGGGAGACCCCCAGCCATGACATGTGACTATGGCTGAATTCCCAGACTGATGGTCTGAACAAGAATGTTATGATATAATTTATCTGAAACAAACTTATTCAGAAACATCTCAGAAGAATGGGGGAAAGGTCAGAGGGGCAGGGTAGGGTAAAGTGTCCCAGGCAGAACAGTCTCTGGTGTCTTCTGCAGATTGGGGCAGAGGAGACTCGGGTCTTGCAATGGGGTCTTCTGACTCAGCTCTGCATTCCTTGGAGCCTCGCTGTTCATGGACGTGGCATGTTCTCTGTCTTTGGATCCACTTTATTGCTGACATGGCATGCAGTAGCAGAGGCAAATTGTCCTCAGCCTTGTGTTGGGGGGCTAACAGGAGTTGTGCAGTTATAAAGGGAAGGAACAGAAGAGGGGCAGGAAGCAGGCTGAGTTAATCAGTCTTGTTCAAACTGTGGTCTCCTTGATCATTCTCTCAGGGTTGGCTAGTGATATGAAAGCTGCTGTTGCCCAGGGGTAGTCTTTAATTCTTATCAGGAGATGTTTATTGATCAGACCTATTGTTCTCGGAATCAAAGGTGACAGCAGGAGGGAATGACTTAGAGAAAAGAGCTAGTCAGAGAGGAAAGGAGGCATTTGTTCCTTCAGGTTTAGGGCAATGACTAGAGACTTCTAGGAATCATTCTAGTAGTCTTGAACAGGATGTTGTAAAAGCTGGCAGTTGACAAACTTGGTATTACATCCCTTGCAGATCTCAAAAATATTTTAGTTACTTTGATTTTGGTGTCTTCAGCTTTGAAGGCAAGAGTTACCAGCTTTAGATGAACATTTCTTAAATGATTAACATGTATTAATATGTGCAGAGTTGAACAGGACTCTGACCCAAACTTGAAGGTAGAGAGCAGACAGATACAAAATGAAGGCAGGGATGCCAAGTTTTCAGTCCTGTTTCTAGTTAGTTACCTGTTGGACATTTGCAGACCCAAGTGCAGAGCGAGTGCAAAACCAGCCACTAAGTCCCTATGACACTATCTGTCTTATCTATTAAATAATTTATTCCCGCAAATGCTTAACAATGATCCTAAAACCTCACTGAGGACAGAATTGCTCAGGAAAATTTTTTTAACATAAATTCTTAGGCCCATCTCAGAACTGTGGAATAAGAAGCTATAGAAGATGAGGGCTGGGAATCTATATTTGCAATTATTTAATTCTGCAGGGAATTTTGCAAATCAACCAGGTGTGACTACCATTACTTTAGAATGCATAACTATTCATGGTGAATTTATACTTGAGAATAAGACTCTAGTAAGTGTAGAAAAATTGATTGTATTTCTATATGCCAGCAATGAACATTTGGAAATTGAAGTTTTAAAAAGTACAATTTATAACAGCACCCCAAATATGATCTAGATTTAGGTATAAATCTAACAACATGTTCAAAGTTATATATGCTGAAAACTACAAATTATTCATAAATCACAGAAGACCTAAAGAATTAGAAATATATGAAATATTCACGGACTAGAAAATTTAATATTGTTAAGATATCAATTCTCCCAAATTGATTCATAGTTTCAATTCAATCCAATTGAAAATTCTAGCAACATTTTTTTAAAAGTTGAAAAAATGATTCTAAACTATACATGAAAAAGAAACTAAAATAGCCTAAATAATTTTTGAAAAACCAGAAAAGTATAAAGCTACAGTATAGTATTGGAAAAAAGATAGACACAGAGTTGGATGAAACAGAATAGAATCTAGTAGTAGACCTATGGACATATATTTAATTTTTGACAAAAAGTGCAAGGGAAGTTTAGTGGAGGAAATATTGTGTTTCCAAAAAAATGATTTTAGAACAATTGAATATCTATAGGCAAAATAATGAACTTGAGTGAGCAAGATCTCACATTATATGGAATACTAACTAAGAAGTATAATAGAACTAAATTTAGAAAACCTCAAACATTAAAAAATAAATTCTAGAAGAATGCATAGAAGAATATTTTTGAGATATTGGGTAAGGCAAAGATTTCTTGGAAATCATCCAAAGCATGATCAACAAATGTATACTTGAGAATAACAAATTTATACTTGAGAATAAATTGGACTGACTTAAAACCTTCTTGTCTTTGAAGAACAACTTAAGAAAATGTAAAAGACCAGGTTTAGGGATATAGTGCAGTGGTAGAGCACTTGCTTAGCATGATCCAACACTGCCATCCCCACCCCCAGCCCCCAAAATGCCACATGCTTGGAGAAAATATTTGAAAATATGTATTTGATAAAGAACTTGAATCCAGAATACACATTAAAATATTCCAGAACTCAATAGGAAACAACTTGAAAAATGGGGGCAAAAGATTTAAATAGACATATTGCCAAAGAAGACACACAGATGCAAAATAAGCACATGAAAAGATATTTAACATCATAATTACTGGAGAAATGCATATAGAACTACAATGAGTTACCTTTATGATATTAAGCAAGATTTCAGTTAAGTGTGTCAAGGAATATATATTTTGTTTTCAGTTTGATCACGTCCAGCAACCAAATTATCTTTTTTTCCTCCTTTAAAATGAGTAAGGTAACAAATGGGCATGGAAACTCGGAGGGGACAGTGCGCACCACTCTCTTGGCTGTTGTGATGGGCTTTATGCACCTATTATTATTTATTACAAAGGCTTAGGATATAATGGAGTGGTCACCTTCCAGTTCAATGAGGTATTAAGACCTAGAGGGGGTTTAGGGGGAAAGGAAGCCCTTTGTCGTAGTAGTCCCATTCGATATTAGATAATCTGTGGGATGGGATAAATACTCAACAAATTCACAAGTGTTTTTTGGAGAAATCTCAATTTTTAAGAAGACTTAGGATCTAATTAAATTGCTAAGTTGCATTGCATTAAAATGGCCATTAGAGGTTCTCAGTCAATTGACCTCTGTATACATTTGCCCCAGGATGTTCACTAAGAAGGGAGGAACTTCTGTGTTCTCAGGGTTCACCTGCGTGCTGCCTCTCATCAGACATTATGCTAAAAGTAAATATTAGCTAATGTCTAGCATACCACTGAAAGGAGTTGAGGAATACTAATCGAATTATAAAAAAATTATCTTTAACATGTCTAATTTCCAGAATTAGCTAGGTCACTATTAGACCTCAGAGAAGTTCAATGACTTGCCCCAGCTGGCGAGTGGCAGGAATCATATTTAAACCCAGCTCTCGGGACTCCAAGACTAGTGCACAGTCCATGGCTTTCCTTCTCCTCCCAGTTCATGAATGCATAAGCCATGACGGTGTGGTAAATCACACCAAGAGGTGCCGGCAGTATTTCTTCTCCTTAGGCTCTCGTGCTGTGAAGCTGAGCCCAACAGTTTTAAAATTAATTCTTACTTGGCATTCCATTATCATTAGATTGATTTAACTCAGCTACATTTTTAATATTTCAAAGTTAGAAGATATATGGCACACAATTCCATTTTCTTTTATGACTTTTAAAAATACTGTAGAACTGAGGAAGGAAAATACTTGGTGATATTCTTCACCAGAACGTAGCATTTCTTTTCTCTTGCCTTCCAGGGCGCCAGCCTCCGGATGACTCTCCCTTTTCTCTTCTTTATAGACTCCTCCGAGGAGATCATCTCCCTCTGCTTGCCCTTGAGATGTGGGTGTTTCTTGGAGTCCAGTCCTGGGGTCTCCTTTTTTCTTGGTGGACATAAATGGATCATGTCTGGAGTGGTCTCACTTATTCACTTTCCATTACCGCTGGTCTGTTGTGGTCTTCAGCTCTGGGACAAATCGCTCTGACCTGTAGAACTGTAGGCTCCATTCTTCCTGTTGGACAGAGCAGCCTGGACGACTGACAGAAGCTCAGTCCCAACATGCCCGTACTGAAGGCACCGCCTTCCCTGTACTGTGCTCTCTGGACCCTGCAGCTGCTCTTTCCCTCTCCTTAGGGTCCTCAATGGTGCCTGGGAGTCATTCTGAAATCTTTTCCTCCTCTCCTCATATCCAAATATTCATCCATTTCTTTTTAATCTCTCAAAAGTCTTCCCCTCCTCTGGATCCCTTCGCTCCAGTCTTCAGCAAGTCTAACCTTTATTTCTGTCTACATTTCCTCATGACTTTCCCATTATGGTTTAGATGTGAGGTGTTCCCCCAAAAGCTCTTGTGTGAGACAATGTAAGAAAGTGAGAGGTGAAATGATTAGGTTATGGAAGCCTTAACCTAATGAGGGTGTTAATTCCCTGGTAGGGATTAACTTAACCCTATGCAGGTGGGGTGTGGCTGGAGGAGGTGGATCATTGAGAATATGCCTTTGGAGTACATATTTTGTCTACCGAGAGGCAAGGGGAGTGTCAGTTTCTCTTTCTCCAGAGACCTCTGAAACCATGATCCCCAAATAAACTTTTCCTCCTTAAAATTGTTCTTGTCAGGTCTTTTGGTCACAGCAGTGAAAAACTTGACTAAAATATCCAACCTTCAGATCTGTCCTCCTCTCATTCCCAGGACGTGCTGCTAAAATCATGTTATTTCCAGCAGAAAGCCCCACTACGGCTTCTTCCTTCTTCCCCCGATTCCACCTGCAGCCTCACCTCATTGAAACCCAAGTTATAGCTGCACTGAAATGCCTGTGGTTACCTGACCCCACTTTGTTCCTGGTCATCTGCCTTTATATGTTGATGCTGCTATCATTCAGTGCTGGCTCATTAGGTCTTTGCCTTAATGTCCTTGTCATTATAGATTTGTATATCTTTTAAAATTTACAATGATTTTCTTTTATTTTCACCTTTTTTCTCCTCAATGTCTTAGTAAGCAAGCGAATCTTTTAAAATGAGAATAGATAATCTCTATTAAAACATTAAATGAATACATTCTGCCCTTTTCCTGCTTTTCTGATATGGCTAGGATGAATATAGAAATTGTAAAACTTCAAAATAAATCATGATTGTTTTAGGTCTATTCAAATTGGCAAGATTTTCAATTTTATGTGTAACTCACATGATTTGGGGGCAAGCCCATGGGCTCTGGATTTACATCCAGATGTCTACTAAGAGAAAAGGGTGTAACTTGCTTTTAGTGGTAGGTCAGCTTCTTCATCCCCTTATTCTTCTTTCTAAAAATAACGAATACACTTTTTGAGTATAATTTTAGATTTACAAAATAATTAAACTATTAGCATACAGAGTCCATATATCACCTGATTCCACCTGGACTTAGTCTCTTTGTTATTAACATCTTTTACAGTGTGGTTTGTTTGTTACAATTGATACACTGATATCAATGCATCATTATTAAATTTAGCCCATGCTTTACATTAAGGTTCATTCTTGGCGCTGCCTGTTCTAAGGGCTTTGACAAATACGTTCTGACCCAGCTTGAGTATCACGTGGACCAGCACCAACTGTGCTTTGCCTGTGCATCCTTCCATCTCCACCCTCTCCTCCAAACTTTGGCAACCACCGATTTTTCTACTGTCTTCAGAGTTTTGACTCAATATTATATTTTAAGCCAAAGTTTTGATTATCTTTTTAGGCAGATTTCTTGTTATTTTCTTCAGATGAAGAAAGAATACCTTCATGAAATTTAAGTTACCAATCAGGAAATGTTCATAGATTGATTTTTTTTTTTTTAAGGTTGAGTTGGCATTTCCTATTCCCATGAACCTGGAGCACACTCATCTTTGGTCCAGTAAATCCATAGGAGGAAGAAAGACGCTTAGGGAATAAGGAGGGTTTTATAGATCCAGAAATGCCCACAAGGGAAACTGATTTCTCTTGTCTATTACCAAATTGTGAACAGCACTAGTGTTGGCATCAAGGTGAGGTTACCTGTTTTCTACATAGGACAATGATAAAATGACATGGTATAATCTTGGCAGGTGACATGGTCAGCACCATAATTTTCTGTATTTTGCATCAGAAGAACCCCAGTGCTTCAAATTGCAGACCCCAGCAGGACTCACTTCCAGATGGATAGCTAAACTCATTTCTTGACGCCATTCCCATTTAAATTTGACAGCAGTGATGCCAAAGAATGGAGAGCATGTGTGTCACTTTTTGTTTTGGAGGTAACTATCACACTATCAGTTTAATAACTAGGCTAAAACCACAACTCTATTACTGTGGTGACACCACACAGGCATGAAGCAGTGGCATGTCATGATCATTTGATGGAAAAAAAATTTAAGGAGATGTAGAAAGAAGGATTGGAAGTCCACATGAGACATGATCCAAGTTAAAAGAGAAGTTCCATTTAAATAGCACCATATTTTGGTCACGCTTCACTTTGATACAGAAAACACCAAGCATTAGAAGCAGAGCGGATGGTAGGACTGGTGGTAGGGAAGGGGAGGGTCAGAAGAAATTTTCACGAAGATTAATACTTTTCTAGTGCTTGAGGTTTTCTAAGTGCCTTTCTTCACATCTACTTTGATACAAATTGTCCTTATCATATGGCTTATTAATATAGTAATGTTTTAAGATACTGAAAATCTGCTGCTGGAAGTGAGAGACTACAGTGACCAGAAATGATCCCATGGTAAAAGTTCAATGGTTTTCCTCTCCAGCTTTGTTGCAGTGAAATGCTCCAAAGCCTCCTCTTTTTTGCAAACTGAAAGTATGATTTGCAATTCCGAAACTATTTTAGTCTCAGCAGAGAGGGAGTTTGCACATGCATTTTCTATAACTAAGGCTGATTCCCATTAGGGCTGAAAACAAAGTATATGATTCATAATAAGAGATTGCTGCCTTTGAAATCACTTCCTACCATAATACTGGCCACTTCATTACAGTGGTAATTAGAAAGAAAAAAAACAGAAATGGCCATTTGAGGGGAAATTAGTGCTTAATTTCCAAGACTGTTTTATTTTAATGGATGCAACTCTGGCAAGATTTTATACTTAAATTGCAAACCTAAGAATGATAAGGCTGGTGTTTTAGATCGGTCTTCTAAATGGGAAACACTTAATGCAGCATGTGATGAAAAAATACCTAATGACTAAATATATCCCTTAAAGTCAAATAAACTCTTTGAAGGAGGGTCTCAAAGATACATTCGTAAAGGTAGATAAATACATGTAGGTACAAATTACAGCCATTTAACCAGTTGCTGATTAATCAGTTAATCAGTCATTAACCAAAGAACAACTGTTGCAGTGCATACCTTGACCCTTGTAAAAGATACTACTTACTAAGATTAAGAAAAAGCACAGTTAAAAGCAGAAGTGTCTGATGCAATCGAAAAGGAAGAAATGGATCTTGCCTTGGAAGAGGAAAACAAGACTCAAGACAAAGAAATAACCACAGGTTAGTCTAAAATTCCCCATTTTTGAAGACAGTTGGTGAGTTACCTTTTAAAAAGTGTTTTATCGCTTACCCCCTTCCACACTGTTTCCTCTTTTTTTTTTTAAAAAATCTTTCATTGTGGAATGTAATATACATACAGAAATCTGAATGCAATGAAAATACACAGCTCAACAATTTACCTCAACAGACACCCAGGATAGCTAGCACACAGGGCGACAGAACACTGTTCATACCACGCAAGCTCCTGCAGCCTCCCTCCCCATCACTACCCTCTCCCTTGCCCCTAAAATTCAACTTTCTTTTATGTTATCATTTGTTTTTCTGGATTATTTAGTAAAATAATAGAATTGAAATATGCATCCCTAAATATTACAGCTTTTCTGTGCCTGATGATTTTTATTTTATTTTTATAGAAACAGAATCATGTAGTTTATATTCTTTTGAATCTCTGCTCTTTCCAGTGACGTATTATTATGTCAAATTTATTTCTTGGTATGAGTAGTGGCAAATCCTCCATATAGATTTAGATGTTTCTATCTATCTAGGTAGGTAGATAGATCTCACATTGTTTTCTTGTTCTTCCACTGAGGGTGGCTACTACATCTAGGTGGCTTTCAGTTTTTGCTTTATGAATGCTGCTGCTGTGAATGTTCTTTTTGTGTCTTTTGAATCCGTGTGTACACATTTCTGTTGGATTGTGCTGGGTTATTGGGTTTCAATTTGGATTTGATAGATACTGACAAAGTTTTATTCTTCTATCAGCAGAATGTAAATTTCTTCCTTCTCCAGATGGCTGTTGGCAATTAGTAGCTGCAATCTTAATTTTAACTCTTCTGGTAAGGGTATAGTAGAGTTTCACTTGGGGCTTAATTCGTTTTGTTGGTGACCAGTGAGATTGAGAATATTTTAGTATACTGACAACTATTTGGCTATCTTTTGCTGCAAAATGCCTCAAGTCTCTTCTCAACTTTTGCATCATGTTGTCCTTTTCCTTATTGATTTGTAGAGGTTCTTTATATATTCTATAAATGAGCTTATTTTGATTAGATGCATGGGGCATTTCTTCTTTTAATTGTGGCTTGCTTTTTTTTAAACTGTCTTAGTGATATCTTTTGCTGAATATAGTGTTTTTTAATTTTTTAGGATTTTTTGCACTAATTTACAGAAGCATAGAAAAGAGTAGAGTGTTCCCATGTACCCTCCATACAGCTTCCTCTGATATTAACATATTGTATAACCACTTATCAAACATATCTAACACCAGAAATTCACACTGATATGAAATTATTAGGTAAACTAGCAGTGTATTCAAATTTTTCACTATTGTCCCTTTTCTACTTCAGCATCCAATCCAGAATACCACAGTACATTTAACTGTCATGTTTCAGTATCCCTCAAACTGTGGCAATTTACTGGTCCATGTTTTTCATGAACTTGATACTTAAAAAACAGGTATTTCGTAGAAAGAACCTTAATTGAGACTTCTCTGATGTTTTCTCATGATTAAATGGATTGATTGAATGAATAAATATTTTTAATCTAGTTTAGTTTGTTGATCTTTTCCTAGTTAATGCTCTTTATGTTCTCTTAAAAAAAAATCTTTTCCTCTAGTTGGGCATGGTGGCACAAGCCAGCAATCCCAGTGGCTCAGGAGGCTGAGGAAGGAGGATCACAGGTTCAAAGCCATCCTATCCTCAGTAACTTAGCAAGACCCTGTCTCAAAGTAAAAATAAATACATAAATAAGTAGGGCTGGAGACGTGGTGCAGTGGTTAAGCACCCCTGGGTTTGATCACCACTACCAAAACCAAAATAAAACAAAAACAAAGCCTCTGTTTTTCCTTTCCTATCTCCGGAAAGCCACTGTTTGACTTCATGTTTAAGCTTAGGTGAGGTCTGTAGTTTCCATCTATAATGATCTAGCATCATTTATTGGGGGAAAATAAGTTTGTCACTGGTTGTAGTTCCTTCTTTAAGGTAAATACAACAATGGTGTTTCTGAGTTTTCTAGGCTATTCCAATTGTCTGTCTCTTCTTGCACAATAGCTACATTAATCACCATGACATTATAACCAGTCTTGGTAGTGCATGGAGCACATCTACAGGCCCTTTGCTATTTACATAGATCATTAGCTAGTTTAGCCCTTTTGCATTTCCTTACACATTTTAATCTGCTTGTTGATTCTCTCTTGCTTGCTCTGTCTCTCTCTCATACACATGAACTGAATTGAATCCATAAATCATTTGGAAAATGACAATTTACAATGTTGCACTTGTGGATACCTGAATATTAATCCCTTCATTAATGTAGGTATTATTTTTCAATAATTTATAGTTTTTTGGTAGAGATCTTAGATATCTTTTCTCATGTTTATTCCAAATAATTTCATGGTACTTGATGTTGATTCTGGTATATAGAAATATAATTGGTATGTGTGTGTGCCCCTTGTACCCAGAGACTTCACTAAATCCTCTTTTAAAAGTTATGATCTATCTGTAGATTCTCTTGGATTTTGTGTGTACAGAATAGTGTCATTTGTGAATAAAGTTTTTTTTTCCCCCTTGCTGGGTGTGGCGTTACACACCTGTAATCCCAGTGGCTCAGGAGGCTGAGGCAGGAAGATCACAAGTTCAAAGCTAGCCTTACCAACTCAGCAAGGCCCTAAGCAACTTAGTGAGACCCTGTGTTAAAAAAAATATAAAAAATGGATGGGGATGTGGCTCAGTGGTTAAGCCTCCCTGAGTTCAATCTCCAGTACCATAAAAAAAAAAAAACTTTTTAGTTTTCACTTTCCTTTTTTCGTACTGGTGAGGACCTCCAGGACAATGCTGAATAAATGTGCTAATGATAGGAAGCACATACATTCCTGAAATGAAAGAGAATAAATATTTTCAGCAATTTAACCATTAAGTATCATTCTTGAAATGGACTTTTTATAAGCACTTTACCCATTACTAATTTGCTAAGAATGTTGTATCAAGAATCAATATTGAATTTTATCAAGTAGTTTTAATGCATCTATTCAGATTTTTTAATCTATTAATGTAATATATCACATTGGTTTAGAATGTTAAGCCACTTTGAATTCTTGAAAGGATCTCAACGTGATGAAGATATATTATCTTTTTAATGTATCACTAAACTTGCTTAATATTTTGTCAGGAAGCTCATGTTTATATATGTGAGAGCACTGTCCAGTAACTTTCTTTTCTCATCATGTTCTGGTTAGGGTGTTTTCAAGATCATGCTAGCCACACAGAAGAATTCATAAGGTCTGTCCCTGTTGTATTCTCTGGGGAAAAAAAGTTATAAGATTGGTGCTATTTCTTTACTTAAATAAATGTTTGGCAGAGTTTTCTTTGTTGAAGGTTTTTAATTACAAATAAATTTGTCCTCTTTAGACAACAACAACAACAACAACAAACACAAATGGAACTATGAGGATTTTATATCTTCTATGTCAGTTTTAGTAGACTGCGTTTTTGTAGGAATTTGTTGCTTTTGTCTAAATTTTCAAATTTTTTTGTCATAAAGTATTTCAAAATAATCTCTTAAAATACCCATAGAGCATACAATAGCTTTCCTTTTTATATTAAAGATTTGTATTTTTCATTTTTTGATCAGTTAGAAATTTATTAATCTTAATAGTCTCTTCAGAACCAATTTTTCTATTATTTTTCTATAATATATTTTCTTTACTACTTAAGTAATTTCTGCTTTAATTATATGATATGCTTATTTTTACTTCCTTTGGGCTTCATTTGAATATTTTCTTAACTTAAAATAGGTGCTCAAGACAATAACCATTTACACAAATGAGCTGTTCTTTTTTTTGTTTGATCTTCAAAATCACCTATTAAAGAAGGTATGCTAACTCCATTTTTCTTGATAAATAAGAAGGTAAAGAATCTGCTCATGTTTAATTATGATGCTGAAATTCAAATTAGGTATATTTGTATGGAAATGTATACTCTTAAGTCCCTTGAATTAAAAATGATTAATATAAAGGCAGTTTTGGTATTTTTTAAAAAAAATATATTTGTAATGGAAAAAATTTAGAATATGGTAAATTTCAATATACAGAATCTGGGATCAATGAAAGAATGTAATTTTTTAAACCCATTTTAAATGGTGATCAGCAAATTTTTCAATTGTCTTGAAAACTGTTTTTGGCATTGTTTCTCCTTTTGGCTTCCTTAATCTCCCACTCTCTTCCCATGATCACCTGTCTCTGCGGGTTCCTCTTGTCTTGTACACCATTAAATTACAGTGTTTACCAGTTAGTTCTTTACAAGCATTCTCTTCACGTATAAAAGTGCACTGGTCCTTTTACTCAGGCTCATTATTTCAACTGTTACCATCAAACTCTCAGGTTCTCTTCTGAAATTGTCCATCTAGAGGTTCCAAAGTTAAGACTTTACTCAACCATGTCCAAAGCTATCCTTTTAATATTCCCATAAACTATTTATTCAGAATTGCTTATGTCAGCAAAAACCATCCATCCAGTGTTCTGAGACAGGACCAAAAGTCATCCTATGATTTCCTTCTAGATATTTATATTGGTTCCATCCTCTTCATCCCTAATACCTGAGTCCTTACTTAGGTCCTCATAATTTCTTGTCACAATTTGCTTAAATGCTATGTTCTAGAGAAAGCTTTTTTGAGTAATACTATTATATTTCATACATATTCACAGTATAGAAATTATTACACCATAACTTCCTGCCTGTTTCTTTCCCCTCACTAAACTGAGAGATAACTGAGTATAGGAGCAATGGCACTTGTATGTATCTCTTAAGAGCCCTACAAATTATCTAATACATATTTGGCCAATGGATGTCACTAGGTAAAAGAAAAAAAGCTTACTATTTTTCTCAATGATGTCACAGTTGCTGATAATCCATACTTCTGTGGTGGGCCATGTGGTTCCATGCTATTATTCACCTCTCTGAAAAGACAGTTGAGATGGCACTATTAATTTGGGTACATTTGTGTCAGTGTCTTTTAGAAAATCAGAGATGAACCACTTATGATAATGCTCTGCTGGCCAGGAAAAGTTCCTGTTCATGTGGCTATAGCAAAGCCTGGACATTATAACCACTTCATTTCAATAGTCACGCCTATTTGGAAGATAATAGACAAATCATACCATTGAAGTTGTATGCTTGAGTTCTAAATAGAATAATTTCAAATTACGTACCACTTACAACAGAGCTATCCTAAGTAAGAGAATCCAGTAATGGAGAGGTGGTTTTCATCACCTCTTTTTCAATGTGGTGGAAGAAGCATAGGAAAATTAAGCAATTTATGCCAGCTCTCATTACCGACAATCATTCAGAAGTGCTGATTTGTAATGCTAGATTCTCCCCTTACTTGTGGTGGTAACAATGATTCCAGCTAACAGTAGAGTTGTATAAAATTGTTAAGCAAAACTCCTTATCTGGTTCCTATATTCCATCTCTTAAAAATTTCCATTGTTAATGACCTTCAATCCCTGCCCCCTTGTTGTTAGGTTTAGTCCCATCTTGATCTCTTACAGGGAGGACAAGAGGTCATTGGAGTTCAAAGCTCTAGGAGTCAGATTCCCTTTGTTTTCCTCATGACTTTGCATCCCACCTTCTCTACCTTTTCTCATGACTAAGCATCCCACCTTCTCTACCTTTTCTCATGACTAAGCTTCTGCCTGATATTTTGTTTCCTGCTTGTCTTGACTACATTTGTCTGGCTTCTTGCTCAGGACCCACTTCAACTGAAACTTGGATTTGGGTTGGTCCTTTCATTCTATCCCCCTCTCCAAGTTGACCCTAAGCACCTCTCTGTGGTTGAGCCCATCCCTTGCAGGTAGGACTACTTGAGGGGTCTACCTCTCACACAGCCACCTCCCTCATGCACAGGTGCATCTGGCTGATCAAGAATAACAGGCAGAGAATACTTTTTCACTATACTACTGTATGTCCATCCTCCCAAAGCCTGGTAGGAGAAGAGTCCCCTTTGGTGGGTTGTTAGGTACACCAGCAGGATGGTCTACAAAAGTCCTTGGAAAGTCTTGTCCAGTTTAAGCGTGACAGAGAAGGCAAGTAATCAATGTTATGTCCTTTCAGAGGGCAAACAGTTGCAGGATGTCAATTCTAACTTTCTGGTGTGGTGGGCTGGAAAGGGAATGCGTTCTGGAATAGTGGGTCATCAGAGAGGCATTAGGGTCCAGGTTTAAAGACACTGACTCAGGCCCATTCTGCCACTTGCTACACGTCAATCTTAGGTACATCATTGATCTTCCTGAAGCCTATTTTTATGTCTGTGAGACACAAATTATTTCTTTCCTGCCTACCTTGTTTTATTTATTTTTATTAATGATATATACCAGGTGACAGAACTAGGAACTCCTACAAGCCATATGAACTGGTGTCATCTCAAATAATCAAAGTTTTAAAGTAAAGTTTTGTAATCTTAAATGATTATACGTATGGATTAAAAATGATCTCACCTAATTAGACATAATATGAAACAAGTCTATTGCTAGAACTGAATATTTTATATTTCTATCATTTCATTTTTTTCAGATTTGAAATCCGTATTTAAATTGTAAACCATTACAAATCTTACTGTTTAAGTTTGAATTCTACCAATTTAAATTGTTAAATGAAAAAAATTCTGAAATAAAATTGAATCAGAATGTTGCAGCCTACAAGCAACATTTATATGTAACTGACTGGTAAATCTGTGACTCAGTAGTATAAACCATTATGACAAAGAGTTGGAAGAAGTTTCCTTTCCAAAACCTACCTTGGTAAAATGGGAAGTGGGGTTGATTGATTTAGATGAACAGACAGGTGGATTCTAGGAAAAAAAAACAAAACAATACCAAAAATCGAGGTTTTGGGGAGACTGAGGCTGTCCTAACTTTGGACTGAAAGCAAGAGGAGAGCAAAAATGCAGAAGGCAGTTGGAGGGAAACTACCAATAGTTATGCTGGGGTGTCTGATAACTGCAAAACACAACTGAAAAAGTATCTGCCATCAGAAGCAGAATGATTAGTAAAGGGGGCCCATGATTTACAAGAACCATGGTAAAGACAAGGAAAAATACTGGCATCCTTAAATAAAACCAAGAAGTCAAAAAAAAAAATTCAAGTGGAAATACTAGGTATAAATATATAATTGAAATATCAAAAATACCACCACAATGAATGGAATGAGGCAGGGTGAACAGATGCAGAACAGAGCAGTGCAACTAAAGACAGGAATGAGAGACTTCCCAGAAGTAGCAAGACAGCAGAAATGGAAACCATGACAGGGCAGCTCAGAAAAATGGAGATAAAAGTAGAATCAGCAACATGTAGAGGAAGGGGGAAAGAAAGGGAATGGTCAATTAAATGTTCTTGAAACTTTGTAAAGCGACAAGTCCTCAGAATTACAAACAGGCACATAAAATACTACCTGTGTTTCACTTCTGTAAGAATTTGCACACTGCTAAGAAATAAGTTAACAAAATAATTTAACGTAAGGAAGAGTAACGTGTAGAATTTCAGTGTATGTCTATGACTTAGTATTCTCACTAGTCCCCTAACCACAGACCTAGTTAGACCTTGTGTCAAGGATGCCACTGCAAATTTTTGATTCTACTATTTTTCTAAATCCAGCAATAATTCCTTGTAGCTTTTAGACAGTAAAGGTTACTTGCTTTTATAAATATTTTCTGGCTACAGATTCAAAAACATTTTTTATACCTTTATTTTATTTCTTCATTTTTATGTGGTGCTGAGGATCAAACCCAGCACCTTGCATGTGCTAGGCAAGCGCTCTACCACTGAGCCACAACCCCAGCCCCTCAAAAAATATTCTTTGCAATTAAGATATACATTAACAACCTTTTTCAGAACATATGAAAAAAAATCAGTTCCCAGATGTTCAAATCAATTCCTAAATGCTTACCTCCTTTCCTTAGAGGCTGGGCTGATAGCATGTGGCTCAAAGATCCAATTCTATGGTCTTTCTAGCATGGCCAGCTTCAACCCTGAAACTCCCTAAGGGATGATCATGAATACTAACACCTTCATCACTTGAGGAATTCCAAGGATTCAGAGGTTGTCTCCCAGGAACAAGGGATAATTTGCCCAGTCAAAACCCTCATTGTACAACATGGTCTTAATGAGAATTATAGCTAGGCCAGTTTATCTGTAGGTCAAATCTGAACCCACAGGAGTTGACTGGTTCTATTTAAGATATGAAAACTTAAAAATGATTCCCCAATATTTAACAAATGGGACACATAAAAACCAAAGCAGAATTCCTTGTGCTAGATACTTCCATCTCCACAGACTATATTGAAAATGAAGGTAAATATAATTTTGGGGGACGAGGGGTACCAGGGATTAAATTCATGGGCACTCAACTACTGGGCCATATCCCCAATCCTGTTTTGCATTTTATTTAGAGACAGGGTCTTACTGAGTTGCTTAGCACCTTGCTTTTACTGAGGCTGGCTTTGAACTCATGTTCCTCTTGCCTCAGCCTCCCCAGCTGCGGGGGTTACAGGTGTGCATCACCATGCCTGGCTAGAATTTTTAATTGTGGAAGCAATTCCAAAAATTAATGTATAAAAGGGTCAAAATCTTTAGTTTAAAAACTATGTGAACAACATCACTATCATAAGAAAGTTTATGTCACCCCAAATCATGTGTTAAAATCCTACCTTGTAATGTGATAGGATGAGGAGGTGGACTCTGGGAGGTGATTTAGTCATGAGGGCAGAAAGCACTGGTGAAGGGATTAGCACCTACTATATGAGGACACAGCAAGAAGGCACCATTGAAGGATCAGGAAGCAGCCCTCATCATATACCAAATCTGCTAGTATCTTGCTCTTAGGCTGCCCAGAATCTAGATTTGTGAGAAATTCTGGGTGTTTATAAGTTATCTGGTGTATGGTATTTTATGGTATCTTTTTTAGTAGCCTGAATGGATTGAGAGAAAATATTGCCCAAGTTTGCTAAATCTACTTGTTATTTCTTAAATTTATCCTACTTCATCTTTGAATTTCCAAATTACATCTTACTTTTACAAGATAAACTAGAAAGTTTCATTATTTTATAATAACTTGACATTTCTTTCCTTTCAATTAATCATTCATTCTGTACTTCTTTTGTAAAGAGTAGCAAGTTATTTGTGTGATGCAAACTTACATGCACAGGAGATGACTGCTTTTATTATCTTGCCTATATCCTACATAAAACTTAAGGCATGTTTTCTCCGAAGAATATTCTCATAAGAGACCGACCAAGGTTTTAAAGCTCATGTTAAATCTTATTACTTTCACTTCTGTCTTTATAACAATAAATTTTATTAACATATTCTTTTAAAAAATCATAAGATTATTTTATTTATAATGAATGTTATTCTCTCCAAACTTTAAATCATAAGTTACTCTTATAACAGAGAATCAATTTAAATACCACCAAAATGGAATGAAGACAAAACAATGTGCTATTACATATCAGTGTTTGGTATTCATAATGATATCCAAAAAGTCTTGTGTCATGGTCCATTTCCAGTGAACTTCTCAAGAAACTGCTAGGGAGTAGTCAGTCCTTCATGTAGACATTTTATTGCAAGGTGTGCTAGATGTGGTTCTTGATTGCATCAGAAGTCAGTCAAACAGGTGCTCTGAAGAACAGCTGATACCACAACACTATTCATATGCAATCCATCCAGAAATGCAAAGCATGCCTTCAGATCCTTTGGTTGTTTTTATCACAGTCCTTTTGGAAAGTTGATTGATTGTTCCCTTAAAATTCTAAACAGGACAAATCAGTACCTATACAGTTTGTGCCAACGTCCTTGACTTTCTTACAATCACTGACTTGTTTATCAGATCATACGGTGAGGGTAGTCTTATTTTATCCATATTTTTGCTGTAAACATTGAGAAATATGCCAAGGACAACTAATAAACCAGACCATACATACCTAAATGAAAGAAATAAGGAAAAAAGAATATTAAACTTCACAAGGTAATAATGTTTGCTAACAAAAGAATTTGATAATCAGTCTACAATATTTCTTCAATGAAATAAATTTTTTGGTATTAGACGCCTATGATAACAGCATGAAAATACATAGTATTCTTATATCTGATTAGCTTGAATTCCATATCTTTTATGATATAAAAAATACCAAGTATCATATGCAATGAGGTTCATCTGAACTTTGTGGATAATAGCATAGAGTACTACTGTCACCAAAGTATTAAGACTATGCTTAAAATACTGAGTATATAAGTCTACTAAAGGCCATCTTGGGAATTCAACTCCACAGTACAACCAGCTATTCCAGTTGTACAGAATACAAAAAGATAAAAAGGGACATGTAAGCATAATTTAATTACTATAATGTACACCTAGCCCATGCAGAAAGGAAAATCAATTTATTATCAATTTAATAATCTGTTAAACACTGATGGAAACCTATTTTAGGGTTACCTTTAAAGTTCTGTATCAAGTATTCATGATGCTATTTTCAAACAAATACCACTCAAAAAAGAGAACAGTAAGCAATTTCACAAAAAGCCACAAACTAAGTCACTAGGACACAACTTACAGAGTACTTCTCTACTTTAAATCCTTTGTGAAAAAGGCCATAAATAAACAAGTAGTTTTTAAAAACACATACTGTAAATATGTATTTATTAATTTGTACCAGGGCATTAGGTAATCCCTTAATGTCAACAGTGTACACATTCATATAGGAAATAGGGTCACATTTGCACTGGGCTCTGTTTTGGCAATTTAAATATATAAAATGACAAATTTGAAATAACAAATTATAAACATTTCTAAAACAGAAAAAGACACATCAATAAGAGGTCAAAATGAAAACAATTCCTTATAGAGCATAACAGGAAAAAAATCCCACATTAATTTACTGTAAAAACCACTACCAAAAAAAAAAAAATCCAACCCATTTAATAAATGGGCTAAGAAGCGGACCAGACACGTCTTATAAGAAGATATACATTTAATTAACAAACATATGAAAAAAAAATGTTCAACATCTCTATTAGTTTACTATAAGATTTCATCTTACACCAGTCAGAATGGCACTTATCAAGAATACAGACAATAAGTGTTAGAGAGGATGTGGGGGAAGTGGGGTAAAGGGGATACTCATAAATTATTGGTGGGACTGCAAACTGGTGCTACCAATATGGAAAGCAGTATGGAGATTCCTTAGAAAACTTGGAATGGAACTACCACTTGACCCAGCTATCTCAGTCCTCTGTCTATACACAAAGGACTTAAAATCAGCATATTATAGTAACATAGCCATATCAATGTTTACAGCAGTCTCAATTCACAATAGCTAAACTGTGGAACCAAACTAGATGCCCTTCAATAGATGAATGATAAAGAAACTGTTCTACACAATAGAATATTACTCAATATCAAAAGAGAATAAAATTATTCTCTTTTAATTTGCAGTTAAATGGATGGAGTTGGAGAATATCATGCTTAGTGAAGTAAGCCAATCCCAAAAAACCAAAGGCCTAATGTTCTCTCTGATAAGTGGATGCCGATCCACAATGGTGAGAGGGGCATGGGAAAAATAGAGGAACTTTGATTGGGCAAAGGGGAAGAAGAAATGGGGAGTGGGTATAGGGGCAGGAAACATGGTGGAATTACCGTAAGTGTATGACTGCACATATGGTGTGATGCTATATACAACCAGAGAAATGAAAAGTTGTGCCACAATTGTGTACAATGAATCAAAACGCATTCTGTCATATATACCTAATTAAAATAAATAAATTAAAAAATAAAATAAAACCTTTAGAGCGAAACAAAATCAATACATTTTCTGCAAAAAAGGTAAAAAGTTGAAAATAAGGATATTTAAGAAGAAATGTGAAATGATATCTAAAAATAGAGAAATTTATTGCAATTAAAAAGTACTTACTGAAATGTGAATGGTTTAGCAAAGAATATAAAGGAAAGTACAATGGTCATTGCTTTTCTTCCTGTTGTCACTGTAGGAGTAAAAAATTGATTAGAAAGTGCCTCTTAGCATGGTAACATTTTGGAAGTCATCTGTATTCAACAAATATTTATAGCCAGCTACATGCCAGGATCTATGTGAGGTGCCAGGAAAAATGCAAAGCAAAAACCAAACAACCAGGCCCTATTCCTGCTACTGTGTTTATGGCTTTGTGGGGAAGCATGAATATTTAATACAGTGAAATGCTAAAGGACAGCTGTAGGAAGTGTGCAGTGGACGCTATGGTACTGTGGAGCCACACCATCCCTTAAAGACAGTTCAGTAGAATAGAACGGCTTTCTCTCCTAAGGAGGATGTGATTAGGTGGAGTGGGCTTCTTTGTTAAAAATAGAAAAGGACATAAAACTATTTTAAAAATGGTGATCTCTGGATAAGACTGAATAATTTTTACAATCCTCTTTACATGTCTGTATTAACTTTTCCCTGTCCTTCTAGGGGTTACAGCTGGAAGTGTGCCATAAGGCTGAAACCTTTCTCCCTCATTCCAGGCAGAGGTAGGCACTGCACACATCTGCATTGCAGCCTTTCCTCCATGTTGCAGAGCCAGCTGCTGTCAGCCCATGTGCTGTAGTTTCTCCCCTTCCTCATCCTTGGATCCTCACACTCCACGGTCTGCTGGCACTCAATATTCAAGGCATGACTGAATGAACACCAAATGAAGAAACTTACGGCAACATGTGCCAGGGCTTTATTTCCAGGATCTATTTTTGGTAAAAGAACCTGTTTTTAGCTCGTATAATTCTAGTCTCTCCTTCATGTAAGTGTGGTCATGTGATTAGGCTGTGGCTAGTTAAACTTGAACAGAAGTAATGTTTCTAGAAATACAATTTTTAAAAGAATTTCCAGAAAGAGATAAGTGTAGCTTTCATCTTCCCTTACTCCATCCCACTGCCTGGAGGGAGAATGAAGACGGCCCAGCAGATAGATGGAGACTGGATTATGGATAACCATGGAGTTACTACATGTGCTTGGGAGGCAGTGCAGAATATGGTCAAGAGCACTGGCATGGAGCCAGATGGCCTTGGTTGGAACCTTGTCTCTAGATGAGTATCAGACAAGTCAACTTTCCTGTGCCTCAGTTTGCCCATTTTATGTTCCATAAAATGGAACAATAATAGAGCCTACTTTTTTAGGACTGTTGCAAAAATTAAAATAATTAATAGACATAAGATATCTAGAATGGTTTCTCAATATAATAAGGGCTATGGTGTGTAGTAGGTATTATTTATGACCACCTCTGGATTTTACAGAACAGGAAAAAACAAAACAAAACTGCCTACACTGTTAAGATAAGGGCTGCATTTCAGTTCTGGAAAATGACAAGCATATCCAGTTACTGACTCCACTCATGTGACTAGACATTCCTCTAAAACAAGAAATACAAGCTTCCTTCCTCTAGAGTGCCAAGCAAAGTCCTGGCACTGAGCAGGTGCATAAGTATTATCAGTGAAGAAAGAAAGACCTTGTTGTACTAGAAAAGATATAAGTGAAAGGTTTAAAAGCTTGGTTTAAATTGAACCTATCATATTTGAAAGGCAAGGAAACTGGAATTTCAGTAATAAGTTAAAAGTGTATAAAGGTAATATTTTCTTTGAAGGTATTCGTCCCATTATATTTTTACAGCAAATTCTTTTAATGCATTTAAAAGTTACTATTTGGATAAGTGCATACATTTCTCTTTAAAATTTAGCCTTTAGGGCCTGGGGTGTAGCTTAATGGTAAGAGTGCCTTGCCCAGCAGGTAAGACCATGGGTTTGATCCCCAGCACCACAAAAAAGAAAAAAAAATGTTTTAAATTTGAAAACAAGAAATTAAATTGAAATATCAATTGCTTTAGAGTAATAATTTTAAGAAATTATTAAGTCAAATAATAAACTGGTGTAACAGAACAACTTT
The DNA here is from genome assembly GCF_052094955.1 of Ictidomys tridecemlineatus. Lineage (NCBI taxonomy): Eukaryota > Metazoa > Chordata > Mammalia > Rodentia > Sciuridae > Ictidomys > Ictidomys tridecemlineatus. Next base: position 141,171,029 of record NC_135484.1, read on the forward strand.
TTTGTCTTTTAGAAACAGCATCAGAGAAAACATAAATGCTTACTTCATTATCTAAGCAAATAAATCCCTCCTACCTGTTACAGCAACAAGTGCACCAAAAATTTTAATCAAAGCCAGAACAAAAGAAATTCCAAAGTATCCAGTGAGGGAAAAAAGGAATGCATAACCGTAGGTCTGAATTGGATTCTGCAACAAATAAAAAAGCCTGTTAAAAAAATACAAAACCTGACATATTACAAATGAACTAAAACCACAGATTTTAATTAACTTCTTAAGCAATAATAAGCCACTCACAATGCAGTCAAGCAAACATTATTTAGTTTTCATTTAATGGAAAAATAATAATGAAATTAAAAATTCTCAACTTCTACATTATGAACTGCTTAAAAATTAACTAATAGGGTATAGCAAGGATAAATAAATTCAAATATCTATCATTTTATTTCTTATCTACAATATTATATTAGAGGAGTTATCAAATTATACCAACAATAGCCTTTTTAAATTAGGAGAATTAAGATTATAGAAAAAATTTTTATTAAAAAAATGAAATTAGTATTTACCTTTGAACAAAATGTTACTGCAGGGCTTAATCCACTAGTGCATGTCAATCCCAATAATATGTACACAAAACCAATTGAATATGAATATAAAACCTAGAATAGATAAAGTGGGAAAGAGCACTATCAAATCAAAATAGAAAATTGAGGGTTTTAAGTAGAGTTCAGTTAATTTATTTAAGTTTGCAAAACAAAACTTTTGTAGCAGTATCATTCCCATTTGGCCCAACTCTCTGGAAATGATGGTTGATCCTAATGGATTATAAGTACACTACAAGTTATCTTATGTACCAAATAACGGCACTACAAATTCTTTCTTACACATGTACATAATTATTTCTTTTTTTTTTGGCCTAGTTTAATTACTGAATACAAACCAGATTTAATGTTAGCATTGTAAAAATATACACAATCAAAATGAAACCCTTAAAGTTACTTATAGAACACGAAAAGAACCTCAAACATTGAGTTTACAAGAGATATTAATATATATTGAAATTTAGCAGTACAAGGCATAATGTATTGTTTAATTTCCCTACTAACCATTTTATCTCTGTTTATTACAGTCCTCATAAATAGTCTCAGGTACTGCTTCAAATGAATTCCTCCACAGATTTCTCACAACCAACATATGTTATAAATGTTTTTTTTTTTTTTTTTTTTTTTTTTGGTACTGGGGATTGAACCTAGGGATGCTTAACCACTGAACCACATCCTCAGGCCTTTTTTATATTTTATTAAACACACAGTCTAGCTAAGTTGCTGAGGCTGGCTTTGAACTCACAATCCTTCTGTCTCAGCCTCCCAAGCCACTGGGATTACAGGTGTGTCCATCATGCCTGGTTGCAACAGGTGTTCTTAGTCTATTGTTCCTCACTAATTTGCAAATGAAGTTATTAAAATTTAGAGATGTATTTTCCCAAATATGAGGTTAGTAAAGTTAGGATATGAACTAAGGGTATCAGAGTTTAACATCTTAACCACTACATTTTATTAACTTTCTAACCACCTACAGTTCCATAATTCCCTCTTAGGACATCTTTTTCTTACTTAGAAAAAGTAGTTATAATGATCAAGAAAATTATTGATCAAGAATAAAGCTACTATATTACTAGGATGTACTTAAAGATGCACCAGTCTGTGCTGAGAAAGTAACAGCAAAGAATACTCCTCTATATCCTTAATGTGATACATTCTGTCTATGAAGGTTGTTGGTTATAAGATTAATGTGCTCTCACTCTCACTCTCTCTCTCTCTCTCTCTCTCTCTCTCACCCTAGATATAAAACCATTTAGAAGATACATTGAAAGAAAAGAAAGTATTTACAATAACAGCAAAAGAAACACCTAACAATAACTTTAATAAGAACTGTGTTGGATTTATATGATAGAAATGTTAAGTTCTAATAGACATTAAAAAAAACACTTGAATAAAAGAAAGTCATACCTTATTCTTGGACTGAAAGAATCAAGTGTACAGATGCCATTCTCCCTAAATTAATTTATAATTCAATGCCATACCAATCACAATACCAATGGGATTTCTAGTTTTTTTGGGGGGGAGTATGGACACCCAAGAATTACTATTGGTAGTAATGTTCTGAAAAAGAAAAGGAACAATGCTGGCTAGTCCTAACAGATGGCAAATGTATGGTAAAGCTGCTGTTGTTATATGTACTGATGCAAAAATAAATTCAAGTGAAATCTACTGTACATTAGAATATGACATTATAAAGAAGGCATTTAAAGTAAGCTGGAAAGTGGCCTTATTTGATAAATGTAATTGGAACAAAAGAATAGTCATGAAAGAAAAATATTTTTAGAGTCTTGGACTGAATTAGGATTTAACAAAAAAAAAAGGAAATCATAATACCAGACAACATGGTAAAATATTTAAAATCTTAAAGTTAGGAAAATTCCCAGCCAGAAGTCAAAGATAAATTGGACCATATAAAAATTATAAACTTTTACATGGAAAATAACACTAAATACAAAGGGAATAAAATAAAATATAAAGGGTTCCATAAATGGATAAAAAAACTATAAATCAATGAGAAAAATATGATTAAATATACAGGCAGCTGTTAGTAATGGTAGTGGTAGTTTTTCTTTTTACCTTCCTATAATGCCTGACTGATTACTTTAGGAAAACAATGATAAATTAGTTTAAAAATGCAAGGCAAGTCCTTCATATTCTATTTCATAAAAATAAGCACATTACCATTTTTTTTAATCTGTCTGACATGAAGGAAAAAGCACTTGAGTATTTACCATTTCAGAATTAGAAGCATTGTGCAGTTTCATAGCTTTCTCTTGAACATTTCCAATGACAGCATCTGCACACAGTGCCAGGGAAATAAGCATGACACCTTCAAAAAGGTAAAAGAAACAGTCTCCTTACTTAATCAAGTTCTAGCAGACGTTAAATAGACTAAAAAGCAAAGGCAAGTTTTCAATCACACCTGCTCTGTAAAGCTAAATATTCTTATCCACAGTCAGATGCAATAAGCACACAGGTTGAAAATATTAAAACAAACAAAAGTCACACTAATGCTGTTATTATTGCATTTCAACATTAAATAAGAGTTTCACTCTCACTGTAGATTATATGTTTGAAAAAACTTACTGTATTAAGGAAGAAGTTCTAGCTTTATTGTTTACTGCCTAATCATACATTTTTATGTACTAAACTTGATGCTGAATGCTCTTTTACTGGTTTCAAATATTGAAAGACATGGGTTTTTGAGGATCTTCAAAGGAATTTCCTACCTCCTGAAAGGCTATTCAAAGATAATCCCCAAAATATTCCAAATAATGGCAATAACATGAAAACACTTCAATTGTATTCTAAGGGGAATATTTTAAAGAAAATTTTTATTTGAGCAAGTCTGGATGTTTATACTCTTCCTTTCAAAGTTTTGTCTTTAATAGCCACTTTATCACATCTTCTTTAGGTAATACACTCTACAAAGATCAGAGAAGGGATAAATGCTCATCAATTATTCTTCATGAAATATGGCTGGGTTCTAATTCTCTTCAAAAATATGCAGCTGAAACTTAGGAGGGGCTAGCACCAGAGGTACAATGAGAAGTTATGGTGCCACAGGAGCCCCACCTCCCACTCCTTTACTGCTTGTGGCTTCACACCCATTACTCCCTCATCTTAATACCCCTTCCCACTAGCTCTGTGTGAGGCAACTTATCATTATCTTGTTCTATGGGTGAAGCTTAAAGAGGTGTGGTAATTTACTCATGGTTGTTTATTTTTAAATAATTCAAAGAGAATTTGAATCTACAACTCTCATTGCAAATTATGTACCTTTTTCAACATTGCCTTTTCCTAAATAATAAAAAAAATCAATTCCTGCTGATTTCACAATCTTTAGTTTCTGATTTGTGAAAATTAAGCATTCCTTGAAAAATATAGACTATAACAAGAACAGCTGTAATTCACAGCATTCTCTTAAATGAGCAGTGAGTGCTTATAATCAAGTTTAAAGAGCAGACGGAGTAGGTCCTACCAGACTCTTGTGGGTGTTTTGAGAGGCAGAACTGTTTACATTGAAATCCATTCACTCAGCCTGGCCAGCCAGGGTATTGAGGAAAACTTGACAACTGGTAATATGTCTTGATTCTTAGGAAAATACATATTTTTTTCATTATGTGAAAGTTTATTATTTTTTCTCAGAAACAATTAGACTTTATACTTGGTGATATTATTACTTTTTTGCACTTCTCTGAGCTTCTTTGAAGACCTAGACACTTTAAATAGTCTGTCAAGTTAGGAGATGATACTAAATTAGTATTATTAGTAAAATTATTTCAATAATTTTAGTGCAGCACTGTATATACAATAAACCCCAATAATACCACAAAACAATTTATCTGAAAGGTAAACTAGAATAAGAACAGGATGCCCACACTTATTTTTTGTTCACATTTTTGCACATCCTATAAAAATTTTTCTGCTTTTGACAAATCTAACTTTAATTTGTAAAATTTTACATAGCACAGTAAAGAGGAAACTTTTTGGTAGAAAATTTAAGCACTTTCAGGTAATATTCATATATACATTACATAGTTTAATATTAAAGTACAGCATATCTTTCCCCTTTAGCACAAACGTTGACAATAAATGCACAAGTTTCAAAGTTTTTGTTTGTTTGTTTGTTTGATGGTGCTGGAGACTGAACCCAGGACTTCTTGTATGCTAAGTGCTCCACAACCTGAGCTACATCTTCAGTCCTCAGTTTTTTGTTTTTGTTTTTAAGGAGTAGAAACAATGACTACTGTATTTCCCCTATTACTCATGTGCACAGTTATAATTCAGCAGGTAAAAAATTAATCTTAACCTACATTTGATCATCAAAGATTTTGACTGGGCAGCCTCATTATGTTGAAATAAAAGGTACTACAAAAACTTACATTTCCAGAGCTGTGATATTTTTACTATAGCCTATAAAAGTCTAAAGGCCTTATGTTAGATATGTGAATCACAGATGTTATACCATCATTTAAAATCCTTGTGAAATTTTAGAAGTTCTTACTCTAAACCAAAATGCCTATAAAATCTAGAATTATAAATTCCTTACCTGTCAGATTGAAGTTAGGTGCAACTGTGCTGTCAGCAAGGGTAAACCAGATGAGGCCTAGGCTCATGCATAAGGCAGCAGAGACATCTGCAACATTATAACGCTTTCCTATACAAAACAAAGGTAAGCCCACCTCATTATGAGAATATTCATCAAGCCTAATGTTAGACCTATGTGCTTAACCCAACAGAACTGGGATCTGTTTTTTAATATCCAATGCCCAAAATATGAAGAGCACTTAGATCCAGGGATGAGACAGTCACAGAAGGGCTTCTGATGATTAAATGATCAATGGGCACAGCATGTCTTTAAGTTAGAAATGGAATCCTACATCATCTGTTACGATAGTGAATAAAATACACATGGTCATATATTGCTTAATGGTGAGGATATGTTCTGAGAAACCCATCTTTAGGTAATTACATTGCTGTGCAAATATCATAGAGTATACTTACACAGACTACAACAGTTATGATTTCCCTGGGCAATACTATCATATGTGACTACCTTCCTATGTGGCACACTGTTGACTGAAACATCTAATGTAGTACATGACTGTATATTGGTGAACACTGACAAGAATAATGTGCATTTGAAAGTATTAAAAATTTTTTGTAGAAATGAGTTTTTATTGGATTTATATTAAAAGGCAAGATTTCCTTGTTTATAAACACCACCAGATATTCACATTTAATAAAATGAAACGTAGTATAATTTTTTAAGGATTATAAGTAATATTATATGTGCCTCATCAGGTTAAGTGTGATTTGATTTTTTTTAAGCATAGAGTTGAATTTATTCAAATAAGAAAAAAAGAGACAGCTCCAGAAGGGTGGAAGGGGACCCAACAGGGACTGCCAAAGTGTGATTTTTTAATATGGATTGAAGTAAATTTTTCCCACATGAACCACTGCCCTATGATGATATGTCAAGTTGCTATAAAACACACTTTCATTGTATAAGGCTTATTGGGAAGGCATTGAAGGAATAAAGTAAAAATGTTGCTACGTACGACATTTAGTGATACAGAAACAATTATTGAAACATGAATATTCCTCATGAGAGCTAACAGGTAGAACAACTTGATATACTGCTAGTTGCTGTGGATCCTCTTCTCCTCATATTTTCTAAACTTAGCTGGGGCTCCAAGACATCAGTAAGTTAGCAGGGTTAGTAACCCATTCAGACTAAGCCTTATTTTAATATGACAATTACCCACTGTACAATGGTTGAGTGTGGGCTCTGAAGAGTAGAAGAAAAGTATTGAGAAAAGGAACTTTCCAGGTACTTCTGAGCTAAATCTTTAATATGTGAATAAAGTATTGCTAGAAATGCCTACATTTCAAAGTAAAATTCTTTTCTCTCAAGTCCAAATTATTGATTCCAGATGAGGTTTATCAGAGAAGTATCTATGTTTTTTATAATACCTTACTTTTATAAGATACCCTTATAACTGTTAGGATACCTAGATACTCACTAAAATATGATAGATGCTTAGTGCTTTCCTAATGCTAGATGCCATAACATGTCCTACTGGTTTCAAATAGTATGAAAATATATCATTACTATACCTTGAATAAAAACTCCTCCTAGCATAACAGGAATCAATTTGCAGCACTTGAAGATGACTTGGGTGGGATAATTCAGGTAGCCCAAGGAAGTGTTTGATAACCCCATAGTACCCACTGTTAGAAAAGCTATTATCATGTAGGTTTTTCCTGGTATTCTGTAAAAGACAATTTTTAAAACCTTCATTTTGGGGACCCAATTCATACTATTTTGTTTTTCGAATTTCTGGTTAATATTTCTGTAACTATGAGTAAAAATATCACTACTCTTAAAGTTGAAACACTTATATAAAAGAACACTGATAAAATAACAATTTGCTTTTATTATAACTAATCATAAATGAGGACTCTCAACTATGTAAAATGTTAGATATTCTTACTAAAGGTATAAACATTGATCAAAGGGTTTTAAACAGTATTTCTAGCTACAGTTAAAAACAATATTGACTAAATTTAGAAAAAGAAATTGCTTTAAAAAATATTAGCCTCTATAATGTAAAAGGCACCTAAAATAATTTCAACAAAAATTTAACTTCTAAACTGTTGTTCTGTTGTTTCCTAATGTTTCCATCTAGCATTAGGAAAAAATTATCTATCCATTCTGCTAGCATAAACCTAAGCAGAATTTCTTAGGGAAAAAAGTGCATGAGCTTTAAAATTCCAGACATGATTTTTATTATACTATCTTATAAATCAACTCTCTGTGTTCTATAAAATGTCACAACAATCTGACTGTCTGATCTCAAAATCTTTTAATTTTCGGCTCTATCTAAATTTCCTAAAGGAGATTCCTTATTAGCATCTTTAGAATTTCAAGTCATTATTGTGACCCTATGCTCACATTGACTAGATATTTAATGGTCTAAAATAATAATGTTGTACACTGGTGTTAGAAACACAATGAGTCACTATTCACATAATTTGATGATTCTACATACTTAAGTGTAATTTCCCTTTTGAAATTTGTGATTATGTTTAAACAAAGGCAACAACAATCTCTCATATCTTTTATATGGTCAGACATAAGGTAAAATAATTAACTAGGATAACTTAATTACAATTTATCACATCTACATTTCAATTTTGAGACCTTTCCCAGTTAAGTACTAATACAGTAATCAATATTTAAATCCACTAGAAATAACGTGATATGCTCATATACAATAGAGTACCCCAAAACATTTCACACTGTCTGTAAACTTCATTGTCCTAATCAGTGAAGATATATAGTGAGTTTCCCTGGTAATGATACAAATCAAATTTCCTCAGACACATCACAAAAACAGTGGTGGTGGTCAGAAAATTAAAGTTCAAGTCAAAAAATTTACAAGATTAGAAAAGCAGTATAGCACAGGTAGAAAGAAAAAGAGCCCGAAACCCAGGAGACGTGAAAATCTCAGCAAGTCTGTAGGTCTTTGTTTTCTCATACTTAAAATAAGGAAGTTGGCTTTTTACCAAAAAGTTGGCTTTTTGCCTCTAGAATTCTCATTGTATTTTATTTAATACCTCAATTACTTACTTCTTTAGAAGTAGTGTCAAAATTATAACAAAAACCACAATAAAAACCTCTCAAAACTGATTTGACAGATCTCCTTTGTTAAAAAAAAAATCAAAGTAATTAAAAATGGAATTAATCTTTGGTGAAAAATAATAAGTAGCATATATAGGGTGCTACAGTTTATGATTTGTGTTAACACACATTATCACATTTGATTCCCAATAAAATTGAGAATTTCAGTGACTTCCCTGAGGTTTTGCCAGAGCTAATAAGCAACAGCACCAAAATGATTCAAACCCATGTTTTCTAATTTCAAATCCTGTTCTCTTTCCTATACACAGCTATTTACATAAATATAGGGGGGGAATACAACCCTAAGCAAACAGTTTAGCTAATTAAAGGTTTAAAAAACAACTACTATAATATTAAGTATATTAAGTAATACATGATTGGGCATATTTTCATTGTATCTTCTTTAATGACAGTTTTTAAAATTTAAAATGCCCCCGAAAGTTTCAATTCAAAATTACATTTAAGTCTGTAAATTCTTCTCCCAGATTCTTTCACTTACATTTAAATCAAATTATCTTTTAAAAACACATTATGGTCATATGGCTTAAAGGTTGAGATAAACATGGCCCACTCCCATCTCATCTAGGTAGCTAACGGGAGGTGTTTCCTTCTGACATCTGACAGGAGATACATCATCTTTGTGTAACTTTTCATTTAACAAATATGGCATTATTGTCTTTTTTTACCTTAGAAGCAACTGGAGAACCAAGAGTTTGCAATAGGTAACAAATCTTTAGGTTTCCTTACATATTAGTCTTGATAGATATATTTCATTGCTTTTTATTCTATCATTTATGGCTATATGTTATGATTTCAGAGCATGAAAATAAGGAAGATGATATTCTCAGACTCAAATATTTTTATTTTACTATAACAGTTTATTGGCAGTAAAAAGTTTGGCAAGCAAAAACTGGATATGTGAAGAAACTCGTGTCACAGATTCTTCCAGGAAGAATCTTATGTCACAGAATTAAATACTTAAAATTGTACAGTTACCATCACACAAACTTCAAAATCATTTTTTGTTAAAAAAAAAAGCTATGAAAACTTTCTCAATTAAAAAAAATTTTCACTTTACTGAAGGATTAAACATTTACATGAAAGAAGACAGAATGCCCATATTATAGTCTTTATTGTATTTGAACTGCACAACAGATATGTGAAATCAATATTAGGGTGTGATAATAAAGGAATGACCACTCTTCTTACATTTATCAAAATTTCACAAATTCCTAACCACCTTCTATTCATAATCAGAGACTGTTTCCATGCATGTTGTTAAATATGCCATAAATTTTTCATTTCTAGATGTTTGTTAATTTAAAAAATATTATCAAACCAGCCACTTAGATTTTAACAAAAAGTAATGAAGTATATTTTTCTAATGTTTAAGAGTGAAAATCTTAGCTACTGGATGTTCCATGGCCATTTTAGTTGGATATATCCCACAAAACATTAACTTCACATTTTAAAAATCACTACAAAAACAGATATTTCACTCCATTACTTCCATGTCAGCTGCACCCTAAACCTTCCTGTAATTATACTTATTTTAGTGAACTTTATAAAAATATACATATTTCTGTTCAAAAAGATATATTTTACCATAAGTTGAGCATCAGTGTATAAAGAAAACATTATATTAAGCTGATTATACTGATAACAATTCATGATTAGATAACATTAATAGGAAATATAAATTTCATGCATATTTAACAAGCTAAATTTTTTTCTAAAAGAAGATTCAACTAATACTAGTGAACTTAACTAACAAAAAACCAAGCTACATACCTTCTCCTTTTATCCTGAATAAGCTGAAGTTCTATTAGGCCAAATATGGAGTAAAATGCAAATTGCACTAAAGTAAGGTACCAGCCATAGGACTTAAAACCCTCCACTGAAAATATTAATTCCTGTCAAAAGACATATGGATACTGTTAAGTTCAAGTGGATAGACCAACTTACTCTTGTTAAATTCTCATAAAAACAACATTTTAAAAGAAATCAAGCCATAGTCTCCCACCCCATAGTAACTCAGAGAAGTCAGAAATTAGTTTTCCCCAAGAATTGACCCTACATACCCAAGTATGAAAATCATCAGAAAATACAAAGCAACATGATGTGCTGCTTTATTTAAGCAAATATACACCACAATTAAAAGTTGCCCAAAACAATGAAAGAGGTGACTGACTCAAGAACGTATAAAGAACAGATTTCACTAGAAGTCAATCATCTTAGGGCTATTCTACAGAAACATAGTTCAAATCAATAATATAATTTTTCAAAATTTTTGTGCCCCAGATTATGTACAACTTTTCCCTAAACACAGTATTATATCATAAAGTCACATTTACATCATTTATTAGAAAGTCATTTTAACAAGTCATTAAGAGTTATTTTACTGAAATTATCTGGCTTAATTTTAAATGAATAAATCAAATTGCCTACCTTATGTGCAGGTGTGCATGTATGTATATGTCACATTAGCAAACCTCAACCATTTTTCTTGAACTATTTCAATGCCTGATTAGACACAAGAGCTAAGAACAATGTCAATTTCACAAAGTAAAAGAGGTAAAACTACAAATGGAATTTGCAGTGGTTTTTCCAATTTAAAACTCTGCACACACTGGTTATTAACAAAAATATTTAATCATTAATCAAATATGAAAAATGCATCTAATGAAATTGTAAGGTGAATTTTTAATTCATTTTCCTTTGCTATAGGTACCTTTGGTGCCAAGCCATTTGTTAACAGTGGAATACTGAAGGATAAAAAAATTTCAACAAGAAATTCCAACCTCTATTTTTAACTCTTATTCATAATGATATCTTAAGTTACATCATCTTCTAATATGAAATCAATTGTAAATATTAATATTTTTAGTTCATGTTTTGGTTTACATTAATATTCTTCATGGCAGTCTCTTAGCTAGTTAAATAAGTCAAAATTCTACCTTCTTTATTTACATTTATCTTTATAATTCATCTATATAAAACAATGAAAAAGTAATATTTTTGAAATCACTCTTTATTTATTAGTATTAATGTATGCCAGAAATACTGTTTTCAGAAAACATCATTCCTTTTCTTGAATTACAAAGCTTCTCTCACTTTATGGAGTTGTATTAAAAATCTAAATCGCTAAAGGATAAAAACATTCATTAATTTTAAATGGCCATTAATAACACTGATTCCCATTATAACATTTTTACTAGCTAGGATCCTCACTCATCCAGCCCATGTTTTTGAAAGTTAGAGATTTGCTGCTGGCCAAATGTATAGAATTATCCTAAAATACAATGCAAATACAAAACAAACTATTAGTTAGAAGTGTTCTGTATAAACAAAAAATCACAGATAAGATTCTGGCAAAGTGGAATTAGAGAAAATACAAGTTAAAATGAGAAGTATTTGACTATTAAAAGATTAAAAGGACTTGTCTATTATAGAATTAAAATATCATGATCTATTTTTGTAAAAAGGACTTTTATCATTGAGCTCAAAGAATTGAGAATTGTGCTACAATTTTATTGGAAAATTACATTCCCAGGTATCACATATATTTGAAATTTTCTTCTTTTTAAAAACTAACACACGGCTGCAAATATCTACATTTTGTTGAATATTTAAAAACATATTTTCATAATTTAAATTTTTCAAGATTATCATCTTCCCTCCCCACTTAAAATAATTTACTCTAAAACTCTGTTTTCACTAACCCTTTCAAGAAGTCCATTTGTATTTATGAAAAATTCAAATTTATAAATCAACTAGTAAACTTTTAGTAAAAATATCACAGACAAAATTTTTAGTAAGTGCTAATACTGAAATTAACTGCTATAAATGATTAACATATTACAAATAACTATTTACCTGCAAATATCCATAAATTAGGTAAAATACAAAAACTCCAGCAACACATATGAAAAACTGAGTAAGTTTGTTAAATTTGCTGAGATTTATGCCAAGTACTATAATGTCATCAATTGACTTAATGTGTGGTGACATTGTTTGGGTTTTGGATGGCACAGTGATAGAGATGTATTTTCTGGAGTTGTTAAACTTGAGGTCCATTGTTCTTATTTTGCTGCATTCAGGGCTTCCAGAGTTATCTCTGTGGGTTTGCTGTATTTCGTTTAATTCTTCTGTTTGCTGTGCCAAGTCCTAGAGAAGGAAATATGCAATTAAAGTAAAACATTTATATCATAAAGTATTGCTCCAAATATTAATCTAAACTATAAAACTGTGTAGATGAGGCTAATTCTGTAGATGTACTATCTTAAGTTCTCAATTACAGCCTCTTAACAACCAAAAACACCACACCTAACTGCCAATTTATCAAGTATAAACTTGAGAGAGCAACTGCATCACTAAATTGGATATAGACCACACTCATTCCATAGCAACAAACCAAAAGCTAATCTGTTTTGTTAAAGAATTAAGCAGGAGGTTGGTTACGGTTTCATATCTAGTAAGTAGATAACTTTTAGAATCTACAATAGTGTAAGCATAACATTCTCAACATTAAAGTTAATCTTTACTTGGAGAACAGTAAAGAATAAGTGGTGTTCCTTTAAATACTAGAACAACTGTAAAACCTATTTGCCAGTAACATTTTAAAAGTCGCCCAAATGTAAGTTGCTTAAAAAGCTAATTTACCAGAGACTGTAGAATGAATAATATGTTTTAGTAATAACATTTCTTAGGCTAAAATATATATTTTTTCTTTTGGAGATCATTTTAATTTTAAAAGTCTCCGGGGTGTAAAAGGCTGGAAAATATGTCATCTTTTGTCAGTCTTTGGGGGGAAAAAGTATGAGGCATCATGGAAGACTGTCAAATTTCTCTTTGGATTTCAATAAACTGAAACTTAAATTCCATGTAAAGGTTAAAGAGACTCAAGATTTAATGACAACTAAAGATTAGAGCACATTTATGAGGAAAAACCTTTTTTCTAGAAAAGACTATTATGATTCCAGTGAGAATGAAAATTTATACACCAAGGGCTGAAGAGATAAGTATAATTTTGACAGTGAGCTTCACTTGGAAATCTTTTAATAGAAACTGTTGGTTTAAAATAGTAAGAATTAGTGTTGCCTCTATGATCATTCCCAATTTACTGATTCACAAAGATGAACTAGGCCCTAATTCAAATGAGGGCTGAGGCTCTGAATATAACTTGTAGCTAAGAACACTTCAGTCACCAAAACACTTTATTTTATACCGTCTGTGCTATGTTTTTAAACAGAGAATATGCAGTTTTACAAAGTTTTGCTTTGTTTCTATTTCTTTATTTTTTTCTTCCTTGTACTTTGTTCTTTTTCTCAGTTATGTTTCAATCATTGCTCTCTCTCAATTAAGACTTTTTACACTGTCTTGTAGGATAACCCTGAAATGTGATTGTCTTTATAAATTGCTTTAAATTATTTTCTCTAATGAATCCTGCTTTTATATGTAATTATAATGCACCAAGTAAAAAAGTAAACAGATAAAAGAAAGACCAGTAGAATAAAGAAAGGAATTGGGGAAGGAAGGGAAATGGGAAATACTGGGAAATGAAATGCAGCAAGATTTTTTAATGTGCAAATATAAATATATCACAATGAACCCCATTGTTATGTATAATTAAAATGTACTAATAAAAACATAATACAAATAAGTTATCTTCATTAAACATTTCATCAAACCTGTGCTTGAATAAAGAACAAAAAATTTTAACAACTATTTGCTATGTATTAAGCATGGGCAAAGAGCACCAGTTAAAAATATCTGGCAGAAGATAAGCTTCTAAGCTCCCTTTCTCTCACTTCTTTCAATAAAGCCTAAACCAATATTTCATTCTTAAAACATCATGGACTTTCAAATAATCTTGCCCTCTGGTCATGATGTCCTTTTACCTGGTCTCCTTTCTCTGGTCAGGTTTTAAAGTTCAGCTTTAATGTCTCTTTTGTGACACCCTCCCTAATTCCCCCAGTTGGGAAGAGACAGATGAAAGAGAAGATTCATATTCTTGTGCGTCACCCTCTGTTTGAAACGGGCTATGGTGTTGGCAAGCTTTATTCTGTAAGCAAAAATCTTACAGAATTTGGAGAAACACATGTATCGAATAAAGCTTATATAAAAACTCATTCCTGCTTTTGTTCATATCAAAATACTTCTCCAGAAGGTAAACTTCTCTCAAAGTCACCTTCTTCTGTGATGTATGTAATTTAGCAAAATGCCAAGCATATGAATACAATTCTAACTAATACTTCAAGAAAGCAGTATAGCATTGTGCTTTAATTTAGACAGATCTGAATTCAAGATTGGGTTTTGCTATGTATTAGCTAGGGAGTCTTGGGCAAATTATTTAACCTTTCTGAGCTTTAAGTTCTGTACCTCTAAGAAGGGAATAGGGCGGGAAAACTGTTAAAAATATGGTTACCATAGGATTTTTGCCGTGACCATATGAAATAAATGTAAAAGTCTTCAGTACATGGTATGACAGTACATGTATGTTAGTGATTGTTGTGGTTTAGATGTGGTATCCCCCAATAGTTCACGAGACAATGTGAAGTTTGGAGGAGAAATGATTGAATCATCTTAATCTAATCAGATGATTAATCCATGATGGAATTAACTGAACATTAACTGGAGGCAGGTGGGGTATGGCTGGACCAAGTGGTTTCTTGGGGGCAAAGCTATGGGGTATATATTTTGTTCTGGAGAGTGGAATCTCTCTCAGCTTCCTGATGTTAACTGTTTCCCTCTGCCACACACTTCCACCATGATGTTCTCCTCACCTTGAGCCAAGGAATGGAGCCAGCCGGAATACTATGGATGAAGAGCTCTGAAACCAGGATCCCTAAACAAACCTTTTCTCCCCTACAACTGTTCTGGTTGGGTGCTTTTAGTCACAGCAGCAAAAAGGCCAGCTAAAACAGTGATAATTACTCAACTACTTAGAAATACCAGTGGTGTGGTCTCTTGTGCTGAAGCTGATTCACTCTTTGATGTGCAACTGGAAATATGGACCTGTATTTCTTACCCAGACCTCTCTCCAAATGCTTCTTTGATATCTCAGTGAAATTCTACTGTCACCATATATTAAACATGGCCTAATATGAACTTATTTTCCCCTGAAAACAAATCTTTTCTTCTTCTTATATTCCCAATATCATGTAATGTTACTTAGCATGAAACATAAACTCAAAGTCCAGGAGTTACCTTAAGATTCTTTCCTATTCCTCACATTTACACCCTGCAAAGATTCCTATTGACTCTACATCCACAAGTATATCTAAAATATTTGATGTTACCATCAAATAGCCATTTTCTCCAGATTAGATTGTGTATAATCTCATCTTTCACATTGATGAACACAAAATTTGGCCATGCTGCAACTTTGATTAAGACCTTGTACATTAAAAACTAATTGCTGTTCTAGATATTTACAGCACGGTTTATGTACATGTAATATGTAAACATAATTTACAAATGTCTAAATCATAATGGCATGACTTTTGTGTGTGCTTTTCCTTCAAAAATATGAGTTCCTTAAGAGATGATGTTGCTTTCACAGGCTGTTCAAGCATATAACAAAAATATCAGATATTAAATGAAGGACTCTCTTGCACTTTAGTAACCATCACTGAATCAACAGTATTCTGCTGCATTCCATCATTTTAGCTCTCCCAACATATTTCTTTACAACCTCAGAACTGCAGATCTCGGTCACATATGCAGTTAAATTCCTCCAGCGCTATCCTTTCTAAGCATGAACAAAAATACCAACATCTCTCCCGAATTTTCCACAAAGCACCTGAAATGAACATGAAAATAAGTTTCTTTCCCTTTCTTGCTTGATGCATCAGTACCACCAAACCTACCCTTTAAATGCTTTGCCTTTAGAATGTAGTTTTGTGTTATTAATCTGCACACTGCTGAGCAGAATGCATGACCAATGAAGGCCTCTTTCAGCACGATTTATATACATGTAATGATACCCAAGGTTTGCCATTTCCCTTCCATTTAAAACATTAAGGACTGATATAAACTAATGTCTAAAGAAATTGAGCCTGTCTTTGTGAAACAGGAATTAAAAATAGTTTTCAAATTAAACAAACAATATTTGGCTTTGCCTTAGAACTTCACAATAACCCATGAAACTAAAATAGAAAACCACAAGTGTGAATCACTGCCTGAGTTCTCTTCCTAAACTCAAAATAGATATCTACCTTTAGTTCCTTGAAGGTACAAATAACAGCTAAAATGGAATTAAAAGGTAGCATCTCTAGTACATATTAGATATTTCAAAATTATAAAGTGATAGTGTTGACTTATAATGACCTAAGGAAATCAAAATCAGTTATTTCTTAATCTCTCTTTTCTAATCTGAAAGACTCCAACTACAAAAAAAAAAAAAAGAAAAAAGAAAAAAAAAGGGGGGTGGGGTGGGGTAGCACGTAAGGAAAAATCTGTCATTACTATGCAAGTAACCTGAGAAACATGACTCTGTATTTTGCCACACTTAATGTTAGAAATAAAAGTGTAATTTTCCCTTGATTAACTGCACTGTATATCAACCACCGCCTATGGAGTACCAAAAAACAAGATTCTGTCTCATTTCTTTTTACACACTTCATTATACAAAGTTCGAGAAACGGTGCCAATCTGTTACTTTTTTTTCCCCCAAGGGAAAATGCTAAAAATTAGGATTTTATGTATTAAGTACAAATAATACTACCTAAATTATATTCAAATGGTAATTGCATCCTCTTCCAAGTTTCAAACTGTCACAACCATTGGTTTTCAAAATCCGCTGGATTTTCTAGATACAGGGAAACCTACTACTGCATAAGAAATGCAGATGCCCGATATCTTAAAAAATTCTGTGAGTGTACCAAAAGTTTCCCCCTTGTGCTCTCAACATTCCTTTGAAAGAAAAACAGACGAGGTAGCAAATCAGTTGCAAAGACTGGAGGAACTTGCAGAACTTCTAGTGACATAAACTCAATAGCAAGGCAAGAACAGTCAGTCACCTTCCAGGGAAAGGGAAGTGGGCATCAGAGAACCGTGGAGTCCCCTCAAAACATGGAACCCGGAAGTGATTCTTAAGTGCAAATGGTCCTGGGGAAAAGCAGGAGCCTGACAGTCCTGCAGAGGCCCAAAGGTGCACAGCCTAGAGAGCCCTGGGGCTGGCCTCCTCCCAGGGAGTCCACGGTGGCCTGAAGGCGTTCTCGCAGGCCCCAAGAGGGTAACGGGTGCGGGATAAACAGGTTCTCCTCCCTGGAAACCGTGCCCGGAGGTGTCGGCTCCTTTTTTAAAGAGGAAGTCACCCGCTCCTGCCATCCCGACCTCATCCGCTCCTAGAAAGCTCCTTCAGCGAGGGGGACACCCGCAATGTCTAAGGTCTTGGAGGGATAGAGATTCTGGGTCCCTAACACCAGAAGGGCGCCGGGGGCACGCCCACCCCCAAACCGGCTCGTCACCTGGGTGACCTTAGCCCGGACGGCGCCTCGGCCAGACGAAACGTCGCCCCCTCCCCAAGTCGGTCGCCATCACCTCCTCTTCCTCCTCTTCCTCTCCTACTTCTGGACTTTCCACAGCCGCTGCCGCCTCCCCGGAAGGCGCTCTCATCACCTGCACCCACGCGCCACTTCCGCTTACGTGTCTCTGCGCGCGTGCGCAGGAGCGCGACCCCGCCCCCTCCAGGTCCGGGGCCGACGTCCACGCGCGCGCCGTCGCCTCCAGCGCTGGCTCCGTGTGTTTCGGGGCATGGGAGTCGCTCAGCGGTGGAGGGCCGAGCCCGTGAGAGGATGGCGCTGTAGCAGGTCCACTGAGAACACTATCAGTGTCCCGCGTGTTTCTGGCCTCCGGGCCAGGGTATCGTGGGTATGCTCAGGCCTCTGGGTGCCCTCTGGGGAGGCCACTTCCGCGTAGGCGGCTGTGGACTGAAATTTGAGAAGGCGGCCACGTGGAGGATGTTGGACCCGGATTTAAAGATCCCCGGGTTCTCCTTCCCGCACCCGGGCTCAGGGAGGTGATGCGGCGGTGCAGCGCCCGTGAGGCACCTGCCTTTTCAATGGGGTGGGTGGAGGGAAACTTGGTTTCTGATCTTGTGATTCAGCTTGTAGCAACAGCCACGGAGTTTCTCATTGCTTCTTAACCCTGGAAACTTAAGGCCACGTCTATACTCCCCGAGGTGCACTGAAGTAAAAAGATGGGATGGGTGATGAGCGGTTTTTATATTAACAGTGATGTAAAAAGAAAAAAAAAAAATGACCCTAACGAAGAGGGTCCGTGTTTGAGAGCTTGCGTCAGGTGCCAAGAAAGGGATGGATTGGATGAATATAAATGTCAGAATCCAATCAGTTGTGTGAACTTTTAAAATTTCTCAGGAAGCTTGCAGTAACAGCGGAGTTTGTGTTTTGTGTTGAAAGCGAAGGTTCGTATTACAGCAAGGCAGATAATTGTTTCTCTCAGCTATGGTGAGAAAGAAAAGGCCTGATTAGGCATTTTCAGGTTAATACTTACTAATCTTAGTAGGCCAGGGTTATCAGCATTTTACAAACGTTGAAACAAATACTCTAGAAAACTTACATTTTCTAAAGAGATTGTAAAAGACAAAGACTTTCAATGATATACTGTAATTAAATAATGTAGATTTAATATTACTGTCAGTTACTTATTCGATAATTATTTCTCGATGGACATTCATCTAGGTTATATACATAAACCGTAAATTGTAACTGTGAGCTCTCTGCCCCAAAGGAGTTATGAGATACATGTCAGAACATAAATGGTACTTACAGTATAAGAGGTAACATCACAGTAGCCATCAAACAGAGACTCTGTGTCCCCTTTATTTCTTTACAGCTTAGTTCCACTCAACAGCTGGAGTGATCTTTTTAGAATCTGATATAGGATATACTATACTCAGAACCCTTTGATGACTAACAATTTTACTCCAAGTTCACAGCCCCTTGGCTTATCACTTGTTTTTAGTGGGTCATGTCCAAGCTATTCATCCATCTAACCCTCTCCAAGCACACCAAGCATCAGTACTTTGTTATCTACTGTTCTTTCTGCACGGAACATGGCCCTCTCAGGTACAACCCCAGGGCTTGTTTCCTCCTTTTCTTCCTTTAGTGCCCCAATTCACATATTTTCACCATCACCTCTGATTTCTGCCTTATTTGGGTTGGGGGAGACAGCATCCTGCTATCTTCCATGCATTTCTCCCAATAATTTCTCTCAAGTTTACCAGACCAATGTTTTCTGTCCCAAGGTTCTTCTGACTTTGTAGATCCATCAGTAGTTCTCTCAGTGTGTGCTATGCACAGCTTTGAAATGTTGGTAACTTAACACATCTGGGGTAATTTTTTATATCCTTCAGCAAAACAATTTGGTAGGCTATTCTGTGAATATCTCAGGTAGTTGTAATGAAACTGAGTTCTGGTTGCCCGTAACAGCAACTTCAAGAACACAGTCTTTTATCACAGTCTGTACCCTTCTCCCTATTTCATTGTTTCTTACTAGGAATATCTGCAAAATAACCTGTTTTCATTCAAGTAGGTTTTCTTAGGTTAAGCTTCTGGGGAATACTTAGCTAAAAAGTTTATGTAAGATGATACTGATAATACAGACCCTCAGAACTCTGGAACTAGGTTACTTGAACTCTGTTGGTGGCAAATAAGGTGGTGATACCCCCTGGTGTGCTGTGACATCACTGTTACTAAGGCTCTAACCTGTGGTGGATTGAGGATGAAGATGAAACATAAGGAAATGCTTCCGTGGGCTACCTAATTTTAGGAGGGGCATTACGGGTGATAGGATTACAGAATGGCAGGAACCCAGTAGAAGATTTTAGCCAACAGAAGCAAGAGGATATAATTACTATGGAAAGCAGCAAAGGCAGAGTGGCAACCAGGTTACTTAAAGGGGAAATAGATGGATAGCCTAAGCATGTCACTTACCTTGCCTAATCAGGAAAACAAACAGAACTGGTGAGCAAAAGGCTAATTAATATCAGCTGCTTCAGTAAAAATAGTCTTACACCCAGGCTCATCAATTGATGGAGAAACAGATCCTCTGAAGGAAGAACCCTGAATGCCACCACAGGTATCTTAAGTAGGGGTTCCCCAATACATCTCCCAATCTGGACTATTGTAATTTAGCCATGTGACAGCCCAGTAGCAGTTACTGTGCAAGCTGTGGGATTTTTACTAGAATAAAGGCAAGGTCTTTGTTATCTAGATAATGTTCTTGTCAGTAAAGTGTAAAACCACTGTTGGCTTCTTTATAAAATAGCAGCAGTACTCATTCACTAGCTTTTTCTAGGGTTGGGATAACTCCTGTTCTCTATTATGATTTAGTTTTGCAAGAACCTTGATTGTCATGAAATGTTGCAGATTACCTTATTGGTCCTCTATGGTCTTGACATATATGTTGGATCTAGAGAACAAGAGGTAAGTACTACACCATAGGAAGATACATGTGTGACAGAGTGGGAGATAAAACCTGCAGTGAATCAGAGTCTGCCAAATTTGAGGGCATCTAATTTTCAGAGAGTCTACAATATTCCTTAGTTTATTTTCATCTAACAAGAATTTGAGGCAAGAACCTGTGTGCAGATGGTGTTTGGAAAATCATCTCAGAAAACATGGTAGATAAAAAGGAGAGGGAGACAAAGAAGAAAGACAATAATACTAGAGTTTATTATGGAGATTGTTGTTTTGGTCAGGGGCCACAATTTCATCAGGATTGAAGGTGGAAAAGTAGTATATCATTATGGAGTTGACGTCTCTTGTGAAAAGAGTTTTCCTTGATCACAGTGCCTTTGTCAGCACTATTCTCTCATGGACATGGGATTTTCTGACATTGATGCTGACGAAAGAAGGCACTGATGGTAAGGCAGTTGGAACGCTGGGCACGTTGGGCCATCTATAGGTAGATGCCTAATGGAACATTGGCATGGTCTAGTGAACATCAGCAAGACTCCTTGCTTAGATCAAATACCCTAAAAAGGTTGTGGTACCATTTTCCAATATACTTATGTTCATATAACCAACTCCTGATAGATATGGTCTTATCCCTCCCCCCTCCCTTCAATAGTTGGAATACACGAGCCTGGAAGCCAAGAAGTAGAAATAATATTGGCCTTTCTCACAATGCTTTCCAGTAACTCAGAGGCAGAATTTGTGCTTCCCATTTCTCTACTAGGTTAGAGGTTCTGGTCTCCATGGAATAATTCTTCTACAAGGAAATAGGAGCCATCAAAACAGACTATCAACTGTTACTTCTGGATGAATGGTGGCAGCAGGATCTCTAGCTGATCCTACCAATCTTTGTGTCTTAACTCCTCTGTGGAGGTTGTGTCCTTTCAATCTCATTGCTTACAGTGTCTCTCCTGAAGCCTGCATTCTGATTTTTTTCTTTCTGTTTTTCTGATTCTACAGAGACCTAAAGGGTCTCATTGACCCTACTTCCCAATGCACACATACACATACAACCTGCCCTTTAGAAGGTTTAGAGGAATTAATGCCTTCAGGCATTGATCTTTTGGTAAGATGGATGTCTATGGACAACTGCTCCTGCCCTGTATCCCCTGGGTGAGGATGTTGGGAAGTATTTACACTTTCTAGAATGTTTGGGGGCAATCATGTGCTATGAACCAGTCTGATGTCAAAGCCACCTTAGATTGGCTTTTTTTTTTTCCTTTTCCTCATTCTCCTGTGGACATGTAAATGAAGCAGACAAACTAGATCTGTGCCCTCACAAACCTCATAGTTGTATGGTGGAGATAACTATGCAAGTTACTACAATGTGGTTAATTTTAGTGATAAGGGAATTAACTAAAGGCTGCCTTCAGTGCTACTGGCTATGCTGAGGAGGCCACAATATAGGTTCAAGTTCCATGTAGGATAGTTAACTTCCAGGGCTACATTTTTTTTTCAACTTCTCCCAAGGGGGAAATTGCCCCAAACAAACCAGAATACTTTGTTCCTGGGCCACTGGAACAAAGCCCCAGCTGGCCTTCTGCCGTAGTCCGGCTGGAGCAAAATAGCCAGGGGTGACGAGGAACTTGTGTAGGTTGATACAGCAGGAATGGGAGCCATTTATTGTAGGACAGGAGGGGTATATATACATTCCACACTGTTTATCTTAATTAACATAAACTAGATACAGCAGTCAACCAATAAGGAATCTCCACACCTAATGGCTTGCTGGCGTTACTTCACAAACCACTCCCTCTGGCAAAATGCCAGGCGCCATCTTGACTTGTTTACATACCCTAACAGCCTTCTTTCTCAGCATTGATAATTTGTGTGGTACAAAATTCTACATAAGGAAGTAGCATGTATGAGATCCACCCCACCAGCCTGTGCGGGACCCAGGGTCACAGTAGGTTCAGGTCCACCCCACCACCGGCAGACACCTGTCAGACCCCAGCCTCTTGCACAAGACTATCCCTTCCTACCAGCAGACTACTGCGGGAGGTCATGCCAGGACCAGATCTGCCCTCACCAATGTGGGTGGGACCCAGATCCAGGGTAGGTCTGAGTTTGTCCCCCCCCCCCAACACCTGGGAGCCCAATCCTAACCCACTTCCATCTTGGGACACTGCAGTCATCGCCATAGCCTTCCCCACACAGTAGCCCCTATCTTTTTGACGACAAGGCCTAGAAGCAGCTGCATCTCAGAGCAGGCATTGCAAAGAGTGTAAGGCCCACCCATTCAGCCACATCTGTGTAAGACATTGCATCCATCATGGAGGAACCTTCAGTATTATCTCGAGTTACCTTGGCTATTGGCGCCACCACCTTTAGTTGAAGTAGCATACATTGAGGGACACCAGCAGGGTCTGGAAGCCCAACATCAGGGTGAAGTATAGACATTCTGCACAGGTGCTACAAGAATATAGGGTAGAAACTGTAATATCTCAGATACACATTGCAAGAAAGGAGGACACATAGACAACATGAAAAAACAAGGGGGAAAGTGCTCCAAATAAAACAGGATACTACAATAACAGAACCCATGGACAGTGAAGTTGATGAAATGTCAGAGAAAGAGTTTATAAGGTTCATAATTAAAATGATTGTGAATTAAAGAATGATCTAAATGAGCAAATAATAGGCAAAAATTGATCACTCTAACAAAGAGATAAGAGAGCAAATACAGGTAGCAAAATATTACTTCAAGGAAGATATAATGGAAACTCTGGAAAAAAAAAACCAGAAATCCTTGAAATGAAGGATACAATAAACCAAATAAAAAACTTAATAGAAAGCATAACCAACAGACCAGATCACTTGGAAGAAAGAACATCAGATAATGAAGACAAAGTATACAATCTGGAAAATAAAGTTGGTCACATAGTGAAGATAGAAACCATGAACAGAATATCCAAGAATTATGGAACAGCATCCAAAGACCAAAACTGAGAGTTATTGGGATAGGGGAAGGCACAGAGTTTCAAACCAAAGAATGCACAATCTCTTCAATGAGATAATATCAGAAAATTTCCCAAGCTTGAAGAACGAGTTGGAAAACCAAATACAAGAGGCTTACAGGACACCAAATGTACAAAATTACAATATATCTATACCAAGATACATTATAATGAAAATGCCTAGCATGCAGAATAAGCATAGAATCTTAAAAGCTGTAAGAGAGAGGAATCAGATCACATATAGGGGGAGACCAGTTTGTATCTCAGCAGATTTTTCAACCCAGACCTTCAAAGCCAGGAGATCACAGAACAACATATACCAAGCTCTGAAAGAAAATAGATGCCAACCAAGAATCTTATATCTAGCAAAACTAAGTTTTAGATTTGATAATGAAATTAAAACCTTCCATGGTAAACACAAAAGAATTTACAACTAGAAAGTTTGCCAATACAAAGTAAAATATTCCACAAAGAGGAAATGAAAAACAATGATGAAAATCAGTAAAGGGAGGTATTACACTGAAGGAAAGTCTAATCAGTTGAGAAACCAAGTCACATTAAATACCAAAATAAACTAAAATGGCTGAGAATACAAATCATGTCTCAATAATAACCCTGAATGATAATGGCCTAAACTCACCAATCAAAAGACAGACTAGCAGATTGGATTAAAAAAAAAAAGAACCCAACAATATGCTGTTTCCAAGAGACTCATAGGAAAAGACTCCCACAGACTAAAGGTGAAGGGTTGGGAAAAATCATACCTCTCACATGGACTGCATAAGCAAACAGGGAGTTCCATCTTCATATCAAATACAGTAGACTTCAAGCTAAAGTTAATCAAAAGGAATAAAAAAGGACACTACATACTATTCAAGGGAAACATATACCAACAAGACTTAACAATTATAAATATATGTGCCCCAAACAATGGAGCATCTATATTCATCAAACAAACTCTTCTCAAGTTCAAGAGTCAAATAGACCACATCATAGTAATTTTGGGTAACTTTAACACACCTTTTTTACCAGTGGATAGATTTTCCAAACAAAAGCTAAACAAAGAAACCGTAGAATAACACAATCAATAATTTAGACTTAACTGACATATATAGAATATTTCATCCTTTAACCAGTGAATATACTCTCTTCTTAGCAGCACGTGTATCTGGATCTTTCTCTAAACTAGACTGTATATTATGCCACAAAGCAACTGTTAGTGAAAATATCAGATCATAATGGAATGAAATTAGAAATGAATGATAAAATAAGAAATAAAAGCTACTCCAACACCTCGAGAGTAAATAATATGCTACTGAATGAACAAGTGGTTACAGAAGGCCTCAAGGAGGAGATTAAAAAGTTTTTAGAGGTGAGTGAGAACACAGAACTTATCAGAATCTCTGGGACACTATGAAGGCAGTTCTAAGAGGAAAGTTCATTGCATGGATTTCATTCCTTAAAAGAAGAAAATGTCAACAAATAAATGACTTAACATTACATCTCAAAGCCCTAGAAAAAGAAAAACAAATCTATACCCCAAAAAAGTAGAAGACAGGAAATAGTTAAAATCAGAGTTGAAATCAATGAAATTGAAACAAACAATTGAAAAATTGACAGAACAAAAAGTTGGTTCTTTGAAAAAATAAATAAAATTGGCAAACTCTTATCCATGATAATGAAGAGAAGAAGAGAGAAAACTCAAGTTACTAACATATTAGATGAAAAAGGAAATATCACAACAGACACTACAGAAATACAGAAGATAATTAGAAATTGTTTTTGAAAACTTGTACTCCAATAAAATAGAAAATATCGAAGGCATCAACAAGTTTCTAGAGTCATGATTTGCCCAAATTGAATCAAGATGATATACACAATTTAAACAGATCAATTTCAAGCAACAAAATACAAGATGCCATCAGAAGTCTACCAACCAAGAAAAGACCAGGAACAGATGAATACATAGCCAAGTTCTACAAGACTTTTAAAGAAAAACTAATACCAATACTCTTCAATTTATTTCAGGAAAAAGGCAGCATTTCCAAACTCATTCTATGAGGTCAATATCCCCCTGATTCCAAAATCAGGCAAAGACACATCAAAGAAAGAAAACTTTAGACCAATAGCTCTAATGAACATAGGTGCAAAAATTCTCAATAAAATTCTGGCAAATTGAGTACAAAAACATATCAAAAAGATCATGCACCATAATCAAGTGGGATTCATCCCAGTTTTGCAAGGTTTGTTCAACATAAAGAAATCAATAAATGTAATTCGTCATATCAATAGACTCAAAGATAAGAACCATATAATCATCTCAGTAGACACAGAAAAAGCATCTGACAAAGCACAGCACCCCTTCATGTTAAAAAAACTAGAAAAATTGGGGATAACAGGAACATATCTCAACATCATACAGACTATCTAAGCTAAGGCTAACATCATTTAAATGGAGAAAAATTGAAGGTATTCCCTTAAAAACTGGAACAAGACAGGAATGCCCTCTTTCACAACTTCTATCTAACATAGTTTTTGAGACACTGGTCAGAATAATTAGATTAAAGAAATTAAAGGGATACACATAGGAAAAGAAGAACTCAAATTAGCACTATTTGCTGATGATTAGCACTATTTGCTGATGATCTGATTCTATGCCTAGAAGACCCAAAAAGTTCCACCAGAAAACTTCTAGAATTAGTTAATGAATTCAGCAATGTAGCAGGATATAAAATCAACACCCATAAGTCAAATGCATTTCTGTATATTAGTGACAAATCCTCAAGAAGGGAAATAAGGCCAACTACCCCATTTACAATAGCCTCAAAAAATAAAATAAAATAGCCTAGTATATTGGAGAAAATACAGCCTCTTCAACAAATGGTGCTGGGATAACTGGAAATCCATATGCAACAAAATGAAATTAACCCCTATCTCTCTATATGCACAAAACTCAACTCAAAGTGAATCAAGGACCTAGAAATTAAACCAGAGACACTGTACCTATTAGAAGAAAAAGTAGGCCCGAATCTCCATCATGTCAGATTAGGCCCTGACTTCCTTAGTAAGACTCCTATAGCACAAGGATTAAAATCAAGAGTCAATAAATGGGATGTATTAAAACTAAAAAGCTTCTCAGCAAAATAAACAATCTTTGAGGTGAATAGAGAGCCTACATCTTGGGAGCAAATTTTTACCCCTCACACATCAGATAGAGCGCTAATCTCTAAGGTATATAAAGAACTCAAAAAGTTAAATACCAAAAAAATAAATAACCCAATTAATAAATGGGCCAAGGATGTGAACAGACACTTCTCAGAAGATGATATAAAATCAATCTCCAAATATATGAAAAAATGTCCATCATCGATAACAATTAGAGAAATGCAAATCAAGAGATTTCATCTCACTCCAGTCAAAATGGCAGCTATTATGAATACAAACAACAATAAATGTTGGCAAGGATGTGGGGGAAAAGGCACACTCATACTCTGCTGGTCAGACTGCAAATTGGTGTAGCCAATATGGAAAGCAGTATGGAGATTCCTTGGAAAATTGGGAATGGAACCACCATTTGACCCAGTTATCCCTCTCCTCGGACTATACCAAAGGACTTAAAAACAGTATACTACAGGGACACAGCCACATGAATATTTGTAGCAGCACAATCCACAATAGCTACATTGTGGAACCAAATTAGATGCCCTTCAGTAGATGAATGGATTAAAAAAATGTGGCATATATATACAATGGAATATTACTAAGCACCAAAAGAGAATAAAATCATAGTATTTACAGGTAAATGGATGGAGCTAGAAGATAATGCTAAATGAAGTTAGCCAATCCCCAAAAAACATGCTAAATGTTTTCTCTAATATAAAAAGGATGATTCATAGTGGGGTAAGGAGGGGGAGCATGGGAAGAATAGATGAACTCTAGATAGGTCAGAAGGGTCGGAGGGAAAGGGAGGGGGCAGGAGATTAGAAATGATGGTGGAATGTGATGGACATCATTATGCAAAGTACATGTATGCAGACACAAATTGGTGTGAATACACTCTGTGCAACAAGAGATATGAAAATGTGTCTCTATATATGTAACATGAACTGTAGTGCATTCCCCTGTCATATATAAATAAAATAAATTAATAAAAAAGAATGTTAGAACAAAGAAAAAAGCAGTAGCATGTGTAATGAGGTAAAGAAACATTTTACTCATTTAACAACTGATTTAGGTGTTACCCTTTGGGACAATTTTTCTAAAGAAGTAATTTGATTAACTTCTTAGGAGAGTTTTTTGAGCTGCCTTCCATGGAGGGTTTCTCTTGTTCACATGAAGTTCTCTTCATTTCTTAGTACTATCCAATAGAAACGTAATGCATGTCACATGGCCTATTTTAAAAATTCTGATAGCTGTATTAAAAAGGTAGAACAAAACAATTTTAATAGTATATTTTTGTGAACTCAGTACAGGAGAAATATTATTTCAACATGTAATCAATATAAAATTATTAATATCTTACTTTTTTATACAAAGTCTTAGAAATTCAAGTGCATTTCAGAATGTGGGCATCTTCGAGGAGCTAGTCTTCTGCCTTCAACAGTAACTTCACAGTTGCCCCCAATGATATCTGGATACCAACCTCAACCACTGTATTAGGTTATATTTCCCCAGAAGCTTATTGTTGTGAAGGGTGGTTGTTTGGGAAGTGATTCCTGGAAACACTAGTAAAGAGGAAGGGAAGTGAGTCAGTAAAAGGAAGGAAATTTAATAAAGGGTGTGCTGTTGAGGAGGGTGCCATTGTGGGCAACTGGGACTCCATCCTGCTGGAACCTCTGAGAGAAAGTATAGAATATGAGTTACTTCCCTTGAAGGAAAGGAAGCTTGGATATTTATCCTTTAACTCCCTTCCCAGGGATAAGGGCATTTCCTATTGTTGTTAACTTCCCCAGAGGTTCACTTCCAGCCTTCCTCATGCCAGCAAGCAAAGCCTGAGGAAGTGTTTTTAATTTTTTATTTACATATGATGGTGGAATGCATTACAATTCTTATTACACATATAGAGCACAATTTTTCACATCTCTGGTTGTATACATAGTATATTCACACCAATTCGTATCTTCATACATGTACTTTGGATAATGATGATCATCACATTCCACCATCACTAATAACCCCATGCCCCCTCCCTTCCCCTCCAACTCTTCTGCCCTATCTAGAGTTCATCATGAATGGATTTAAAAAATGTGGCATATATACACAATGGAATATTACTCATCAATAAAAGAGAATAAAATCATGGCCTTTGCAGGTAAATGGGCGGAGTTAGAGAAGATAATGCTAAGTGAAGTTAGCCATTTTCAAAAAACTAAATGCCTAATGTTTTCTTTGATGTAAGGAGGCTGATTCATAGTAGGATAGGGAGCAGGAGCATGGGAGGAATAGAACTGGGGACACTGCCTGTGCTTGAGGAATGAATGCTCTTTAATTAACTCATTGCAGTGAGAGAGAGAAAGCGCCCTGTGGGGGAATTGTGATACACGTTATTAAGAGCATTAAGAAGGACAGGATTAGGGCTCTTGTTTAGTGACTTGGAGGAAAGTTTTGGAAGTGGGGTTTACTCTGGGATTGTATTGTCAGGAATGTAGATAATCCTAAATTTGGTTCCCTTCAGAATTCTTAACCTCTAAGGACAGAAGAACAAAGGAAAGTTAAAGTTACAAGTAGCTGTCACATGTATTAGCCCAGATAGGGAGATGTTTGTGGACAGTGGAGTTTTGTGGTTTAGACAATGTTTTTATTTGTGTCTGCATTCAGACATAATTAGTGGATAGTCTTGTGTTTTTGTCCTGGTCCACTGTGGTCACAGAGTGGGCTTGCCTGACACTGGAGTACAACATAAGAGAGACCAGAAAGAGCTGCTACTCCTGACTTTCCCCAATCCTGCAAATTATTTCCTGGTAAATATTGATATTTCTATAATACTTCCCTCCTCACAGATTTGACATGTATATTAGTTTTCTATTGCTACTAAACATATTCTTGAAAACCATCAGTTGATCATCTTTTAATTTTGAGGTCAGAAACCTAGTTATGCACTGAATGGGTTCTCTGCTGAGAGTGTCACCAAGCTGAAATCAAGGTTTGGCAAGGATTGTCATTTTATCTAGAGCTCAGTGTTGTCTTCAACTTCATACAGGTTGTTAGCAGAATCCAGTTCCTTGCAGTTATTGGACTGTGGCCCCTGCTTCCTTGCTGACTACCAGCTGGTGGGCTGCCATCTGCTTCTGGAGAAGACAGAGCCCTGACTTGCTCTATCTCTGACCTTCAGACTCATATCAAGGGTCATGTGATTAACTCAGACCTATAAGGATAATTTTAATTCACGTATTATCAACTGATTAGTAACCTTAATGATGGGAAAATTCTTTTGCCATGTAACATTTTTTTATTCAGATTATTTTGAAAGTCATCCATGTTGTGTTTATCAAAATGAATTCATTTTATTGTTGAATAATATTCCTTTGCATTTGTTACACACTTTGTTTATCCATTCCACCTGCTAATGTACATTTGGGTTGTTTCAAGGTTTTAGCTGTTCTGCCCTAAGCCACTATTGAGCATCCATTCATATATCTTTGGGAGGACCTGGGTTCTTTTTCTCTTAGGTAAATACCTGGAAGTGGAATTATTTCATCATACATTTTACTTTTTAAAGATAAAGCTGAAATATTTTGCAAAGTAGTTGTATTATTGCACAGCAGCATTGTATTTTTTCCACCAGCAGTGGATGAGAATTCTACTTACTCCCAAAGTACATCCTTACTAAGAAGACAGTAATGGTCATTCTTTGTTATTTTAGCCATTTTAATAGTAATAGAATCCCACTAGGGTTTCATTTTGTAATCCTGTAATGATTAATCATATTAATCATTTCTTTCTTATGCTTATTAAGTTAATGAGTATCTTTTACCTGCTTTATTGACCTGTGTTGATTTTCTATCATGACTTATTTGTTCAAATCTTTTTGATAATATTTTTTGAGAGAGAGAGAGAGAGAGAATTTTTAATATTAATTGTTTAGTTTTCGGCGGACACAACATCTTTATTTTATTTGTATGTGGTGCTGAGGATGGAACCCAGCGCCACGCGCATGCCAGGGAAGCGCACTACCGCTTGAGCCACATCCCCAGCCCCTTTTGACAATTTTTCTAATTGGATTTTTTGTTTTCTTTAAACTTTTTTCTTATTTTCAAATATTTTTTTCTTTTTTATTGTCTGTGTTTAAGGTGTAAAACATACATGGAGTATGCATATACATAGTTGAAATGATTACTACAGTCAAACAAATGAGCATCTCCATTACTTCACATGGAGAGAGAAATTTTTTGTTTTCTTATATTTTGAGACTAAAGATAATGCTGAAATTATATATTCTAGATGCCAGTCTTTTTATCAGAAATGCATCTTGCAAATGTTTTCTTCCATGATGAAACTAATTTTATCATTCTTATAGTATTTTGTAGAGAAGTTCTTAATTTTGGTGTGTCTTAATTATAAGTTAATAAATTTATAAAATTAATAAACAAATTCATTTTTGATGGATTGTAGTTTTGTGTCATACCTAATTTTGCTTAATTCTGTGTCACAATGATTTTTTTTTTCATTTTCCTTTAGAAATTTTCTAATTTTAGGTTCAACATTTAGGTCTATGATCCATTTTTAGTTAACTTTTGCATATGTTGTGAGGTCTTTAGTTTGCCTTCCCACTGAAAGTTATTTTAGTGGATTTTTAATTGCTGGATGACAGATGTTTCTTTCAGTACTTTATAAAGATACACCATCCTGGAAATTGTATTACGCATCTTTGGACACATGAACGATGAAAATTGTTCTTGTAGAGAGTTGTTTTTGATCATACATTTCCTGAACACAAATTTTGACTGTTCACCAAACGAAAGGACATATATTTTTGTAAAGTAAAATTTACATTCCTTAAAGTGATTTTAAAAATATTTTCAAATGAATTAATATAAATGATCCTCCCGTGGTAGGAAAGACTTTTGATCTTTAATATAGTAGCTCAGCCAGGACTAATTGTACACTTCTAATGGCTCCATGTTGGTAAATTCAGAGACTACTGCAGCAGAGATTAAATGGCCATTCTGCATCTTTGAAATAAGAACAGTTGCATCTTACCAAACCCAGAGTTCAACAAATCACTCTTGTACTTGTTTTAAGAGGAGAAGTATTAAAGTGTCCGTCAACAAATTTTACCTAAGATACTTTTATGGAAATGACAAGTTTCAATTCATTTACATATTTGAATAAATATTTAGAGTTAGTATCAAAGCTTTCATTTGGCTATAAAATGTATTATGGTTTCCAATTTTAGATCTTTTTAAACTGACTTGTGTAATTAACAAAATGAAAGTTTTTATTATAATTTTAGTCTGTGGAAGTCATACTAATTTTTGTTTAATTATAATTATAGTTAAAGGTAATTTTTCTATATTTAACACTAGAAAGTATGTAAAAATCTCAAATCAATGTGTGGAATATATTCTGAAGCTCTGCAAAGAAATTAGGGTTGGGAGGCTGAGTCAGGAGAATCACAAGTTCAAAGCCAGCCTCAGCAACTTAGTGAGGGCCTGTCTCTCTATAAAATATGAAGAGCTGGGGATGTGGTTCAGTGGGTAAGTGCCTCAGGGTTTAATCCCTTGTACCAATTAAAAAGATTAATGGCATAATAATAGATTCATTAGACATACAAAATATAAGATATAGATAAATACAACATATATATATATATAATGTACTACACATTATATATATAGTTAACATAAAAACAACTTTCAAAATACATTATGCTTTTGAATTTCAAAGAAAAAGAAACAATGAAGAAAGGAAAACTTACTTCTATTTGATTTGTTTTTAACTAATATTGGACTGATTTGTGATAGAAAGATAGGGATCCTATTTCTATTGTGTCTATACCCTAGAGGAAATATTTCTACGCTTGAATAAATACAATTAAATAAATTCTGAAGAAGTATATGGTGTGACTGTTTCCTTTAATCTTTTCAGATATTTGGATATAAGGCTTAGGGAAATAACTACTTCTTAAAAGCTAAAGTCAAACTGAAATATTATAAGCAAAGCCTGAAAAGCAATGCAAAACTACAATGATAAATTT
Source organism: Ictidomys tridecemlineatus (assembly GCF_052094955.1). NCBI lineage: Eukaryota > Metazoa > Chordata > Mammalia > Rodentia > Sciuridae > Ictidomys > Ictidomys tridecemlineatus. The sequence continues at coordinate 141,203,953 of NC_135484.1, forward strand.
TAACTATAAAAACATTAGCTCACATTTTCATATGAGTCATTTGTGTTACTAATGATTGAGTACCCTAGTTTCCTTTATTTTATTAAAAGTCTTACAATGCATTTCTACATATATACTTGCCTAAAATATTTATGCACAACCTTTTTATTCTTATAGAATGGACGAAAAAATGCAAGAATGAAGTTAAATGTGATAAAGTTTTCTCAGCTTTTTGAAATTATTAATTAAATCAAATTTTTTCTTTTTATTTTTCATAAAAAAATGGACTTAGTGGTTTACTGTGAATTGTTTCTTCTTTGAATCATGTCTATATTATATGTCTGTTGCCAATCTGATTATCCATATCATAAAAATTTAGTGTCTTTCTACTGGAGTTCTTACTGGGTGATGGCTCATTTTGAAGAGCATAATCAGACCCATAAATTGCTAACATGACAGAATTTTAGGCAAATAGCTTAAGTCTCTTTTCCAATAACCTTTAACAGATCTCTTCTCCACCTCTGAAGTTCTTTAAATTGGTTAAAGTACTGTGTAACCATGGTTCAGCTGCCTTTAGTCTGATGGTCTTTCACAAAATAAGCTTGTGTATGTTTTGTGTGTGTGTGTGTGTGTGCATGCACACAACACACACACATTCTGTTTTTCTGTTTATAGTATATAGTTATTTTGATGTGATTTAGCAATAATGTAAAACATTTTTTCTTTTAGAAATAAAATGACTAGCTTTCACACATTAGGCACTTAGAATCTGTGATAGGGCTAATATAGAAAGGGAAATATTACTTCAAGTGTCTTCTTGCACTAACAGTCTATTGGATTCATCATCTATAAAAGAAAGCTCTCAGGACCAGCATGGCTTAGAGAAAATAGTAGCATTTTGGTTAATTTCATTTTTGCATTCCATGATGTAGAAAATGGTGTTCTTCTTTATTCACCCTAGATTTTTTTTTTTTGAGAATATCAGGAGTTGTGCACAAGCTGCATTTTTCTCATTATTTAGAGGTCACTATCCACTGAACATTATTTTGCATTATTGCCATTGGCTCTGAGACATGAGTACAGTGTTTTTCTTTCTTCAGAGCCAGTGGACTACCACAGTATGTTCAGTCATCTGAAAGAGTAAGAATTATCTATGCAGTACCAAACATTTGGTGTCTCTTGTACTTCTTACCTATCAAACATAGCATCAAAGGTTTTAATTTCTTTGTATACATTTGAGGAAGATAGTATATTTTGACAGCCTAAGTAGCCAACCTGGTCCTGTATTAAATCACCTGCATTAAGCAAGGTAAGCTCTCTGAAACATATTCTTTTATTTTTAAGATTTGTTCTTTTTAGTTAAACATGACAGTAGAATGTATTCTGATATGTCATATATACATGGAGTATAAATTCCCATTTTTGTGATTGTACATGATATGAAATACATTTTTTAAATGAGAAAGACAACTATAATGACAAGATTTATCCTTGGTTTCATTTTACATTATTCAGGGATAATAGTTTTACAGCAGCACAGTCTAATTGCTTGGTTAATAAACTTTTGGCATCAGTGTTTGAAAATAAGCTGAAATGGACTTTCGTTTTTGAAATAATACTTTTTACTAGATACAGATATCTAATAAGTTTGTGTGAAACTATGTGTAAATATATACACGTATGTATATCATACTATGCATGTGTAGAAGTGTTAAGTGCTTTGGGTACAATGTTACAGGTTAACAGTTCTTTCTTTATTCTGTAGAGTAGGTAATTGTTAGATGCTCCTTAAATATACTACTAAATCTCACAAGCATGTGTAGTTTAGTTATAGTATAAATGATCTTTGATTAAGTTATTATGGAACAGTATAACAAAATGAATACTACATTGAAATCAAGAGATTTGAATTCAAATGAAAAGTCTTACACTTCCAAACTATTAGCTGAAAAGTTGGCATTCTCTAAAGATTATCCTCCTTATTTCCCACTTTGCCAAGTAGATTAACTTTTCCCTCCCTAGGACCATGATGATTCTTATGTCCAGGTTCTTCTTTTTTAATTTCTCCTTTCCTAGCAGCAATCATGGCATTTTGCAGTGTTTATGTAGTTCTATCTTCCTCAAGAGGCTAAGAGCTCCTTGAGGCAGCAACCATGTTTTGTTTTTCCTCATGGTCTGTTATGGTTCAGATCATGTGTTAAGGGTTTGGTCCCCAGCCTATGGTGCGATGGAGGTGGTGAAATCTTTAAGAGGTGGGGCCTACTTGCCAGGAATTAGGTCCCTGGGGATATGCCCTTGAAGGGAATATTAGGATGCAGGTCTTCCTCTCTCTATTTGCTTCCTGGCCATCCTAAGGTGAGCATTCTAGTCCAGCACATGCTCCTGCCACGATGTGCTGCCTTCCCACAGGCCCAAAGCATCAGAGCCCAGTGACCATGGACTGAACCCTATGAAATTGTGAGCCAAATAAATGTTTCCTTCTTATAAGTTAACTATAAAGAGGTAATTATAAGAGGTAATTTCTCAGGTAATTTGTCATGGGTGATGGAAAGCTGAGTAACATAATGTCTAATGTAGTATTTGCCATATAGTGGCATGCACTGCCTATATGCTAAATGATTTATATGTGAAGACTCTGGAATAGAGTATCTTTAACAACTCTTGATCGTTTCTGCTTATAACTTGATATTTAGTAGGTATTAGATATAATTGGCATGTAATATATTTAGTTGAAAGATTGATTTCTAAATGTATCATTGGATTTTACCAAAAAACAAATTCTTGGCATAATTGGCTTCTCATGAACACCTGGGCTATGTTATTTCATTGGTTTGTGACTTACTGGATCATTTTGTAGTTATTTAGTCACATTCTGAACATTAACAATGGAATAAAATGACTTTTTAAAATAATTATTCATGAAGCAAACTCTATAATCTGAAGGTTAACTTACCATACCTTTAAAAAAGTATTTCTGATTATTAGTCTCAGCATAACATTGAACATCTTAGTTAATGACATTGCTCAAATGAGCAATGATATCATAGTTTAAGATTATTTTGAAACCCCCAACTACAACTTACATATATATAATTTAATTCTGGATTAAATGTGTATAAGCTTGAAAAATTAAAGATAATAATATTTAATATAGAAAAGTGACTTCCACATTTGAACTTCCTCCATTATTCTGCTTTCTCCATGAGTCTGCATATATAAAGATTAATCTTTGTCTGGATCTGAACCTTGGAAGACAGTCAGCAATTTGAAAACTGAATCCAACTCTTGGATTATTTCATTTTCCCTTGTGCTTAATTAAAAATCTTAATTACTTTTAAAATATAAAAGTAATTAAAGAATTCTAAAAATTCTTTAGACATGTTTTCTGGCATTTTTTAGACATGTTTTCTGGCATTTTTAGAATTCTTTAATTACTTTTATATTTTTATTTATTATCTCCTTATATTTTAATGTTATTTATAACTATAAAATGTATTCACACAGTTAAAAATACAAAAATTGCAAAGCACATCTGGTAAAAGGTGATTACAGGGCTGGGGTTTTGGCTCAGTGGTGGCACAGTCATCTGACATGTGTGAGGCACTGGGTTTGGTCTTCATCACCACATAAAAAATAAATAAATAAAATAAAGGTATTGTGTCCATCTACAATTATTTTTTTAAAAAAGGTTGATTACGTACTTCTGGCTTTATTCACCTTGTTTCCTTCCTAAGGCAACCAGTATCACTGGAAACTTAATGTATTTTCAGCAATAGTACTTCTTTCAGCATAAGAAATATACATGTGTATCAATTTTTCCTTTTTCAAAACTTAAAATGGTAGCATAATGCATATGTTGTTTCTACCTTTTACAGCTCATGTATCTGCGGAGATTTTCTAGGTTTTATAGTTGGGGGAAAAAAACTACATTTAGCTGAAATGGACTCAAGCTATATAAAATGTACAGCTTCTATTTAGTTTATCTCTGTATGTATATATTTTACTTAAAAGCTGTTATTCTTACATTTATATTTTATTCACATGTATTTATATTATGTATAATTTTTGGTCTATTTGGTCATCATACATGTAATCATGGCATGTTCAGCCTGATCAAATGTTCCTTTGAAATTGATTATTTTAAATGAAAAGGGTTTTTTAGCCACTGTACAAGTATAAATGTAGGCTTCCAAACAATTTTTATGCTGAACAGAATTATGCTATTCTAGGATTTGGAAACCTAATGAAGAATCATTTTTTAAAATGTATGCAATTATTGTCTTCAAATAATTAAATGTCCATTATTTAAATAAGAATTAGACTTATGTGGATCTCGAGGGTAGAACTAGACTAACCTGAGATTAAGAAAAAATTATTCCCCTGACTCCAAAATGAAATGCATTATTCTATGAACTGAAGGATGAGATTGATGGTTTTGTTAAGATGTGATGGGCCCCTGCACTGTAGTTATGAACCAGATACTCCTTATAATTCCCAACCCCCAGAAGCTCTCTTGCACACAAGTGCCCTTTACAGGGCCTTGCCACTCCTTACCGCTGTTGCATGTCTACAACTGCTCCTTCTTGGTCATCCAGTTCCCCATGAAAGGAACATTGCCATGCCAACAACAGGTCGTGCTGGTAGGCCAAGGAGATGATTAAGGATCTCTCATGTACCAGTGGATAATGAGAACAAAAATAAAAATGTATGAAGCACTTCAGATATAAATAGCACTATTTCAGTGCCAAAGAAAACAGACCCAGGGGAAAATGTATTCACCATTAAGAGCACCACCTTGGGCCTGGGGCTGTGGATCAACAGTAGAATGTTGAGAGCCACAGCCAAAGGAGCCCCAGGAAACTTCCAGCTGCCGGCTGATGATTGGCTCACAGTGGCTCCAGCAACATCTAGCTGATAGGCTCCTCTACGGAGCTGCTCATTGGGCTGTTTCCCTGCCCTTTCAGACCACGGAGCTGCTCATTGGGGGACTTTTTTGGCTCCGCCTACGCGACCCAGCCAATCGGCCTCAAGAGCAGGAGGATTGTGGGAGGTGGTGAGGTTTGTGTGGGTGAGAGGCTTGTGGAAGCCGGTGGTGGCAGTTGGGCTCTGAGGGGTTTTTTTTCCTGATGAGCTGTTTTGCTTGGCGTTTGTAGTTCTAAAAATAAAGTTAGTTTCTTTTGACAAGTGGCTCCTGAATTGTGCCCAGCCAGACTGTGGCAGTAGAACACTTTTCTAGAACGTGCAAGGCACTGGGTTTGATCCTCAGCACCACACAGAAATAACTAAATAAAATAAAGGTATTGTGTCCAACTACAACTAAAATATATGTATATATAAAGTGCACCATCTTGGCGTGTACATATCGAGTAGTTGCACAAGCAAGTCTTTCTGAGGCATGACTAGTTTTTGATCCCATATTTATTTTATAAAATCATGTAATTCCCAGTTTTATGGTTGCAAGGGGGTAATGAAACACACCACTTAGCAAGTTTCCTGAGAGCAGGACTGATGTCTGGAAGCATCTTGAAGTGCCTTCACCCTATCATAGTGTCTTCCTCATGTATTTGTTGAATGCTTCAAAAAATCTTAAGCTTAGTCCAGGCCAATAGCTTCACTATCTGCTATGGTTTGGGTAAGAGTCCCCTCAAAGCCCATGTATTAAAGACTCCGTCCCTAGCCAGTGGTGCTACCTGGAGGAGATACAACCTTGAGAGGAGGGGCCTCGCTGGAAATCTCATCATGTGGTAATGTGCTCTTGAATCAGATATTGGGACCTGGGCCTCTTCTGTCTCTTTTTTGCTTCCTTGCCACCATGAGGTGGGAAGCTCTTACCACGATGTGCCTTACTTTAGGCCCAAAAGCAGTAGTATCAACTAAACATGGATCAAAATACCCTAATGTATGAGCTAGAATAGACCATAACTCTTTTTAAGTCGATTACCTCAGGAATTTTGCTACAGTAACAGAAAGCTGACTAACATACTGTCCTATGTGAATATTATAATGCTTATTATTAGTATGCAGGAGTACACTCAAAAGGAGTTTTCATTTGATTTGCCTCTCTAACCTTATGTCATTTTCTCCACTTTTTTTTTCTACAAATTCTACAGTCCTTCAAATTTGGAACCTATTTTTTAATTTCCTTATTGCCTCTTTCTTTTCAATTTAAATAACTTAATATTTATTTTAAATAATTTATACAATTTATACATAAGTATCACGATCTTATTTCATACATTGCATATGGAGTTTGTGTGGTTTACACAAAAAAATGAATGGACAGTACAAAAAGTTCCCATACACCATCTGATAAGAGCAATAAGTTACTCTTATCATTAACATTTTGTTTTACCATGCTACATTTGTTATAATTAATGATCCAGTATTGATACATTATTATTATCATTCATGGCATTTGCACATTATGGGTTTGGACAAATGATAATGATATGTGTCCAAAAGTGCAGCATCATACAGAATAATTTCACTGCTTTAAAATCCTCAGTGCTCCTCTTAGTCATCCTTCCTTTCCCCTAAACACTGGGAAACCACCAATCTTTTTACTGCCTTTATAGTTTATGTTTTCTAAAAGGTTACATAGTTGGAATTGTACAGTATATAGTCTTCCCAGACTGGCATATTTTACTTAGCAGTATGCAATTAAGTTTCTTCCATTTCTTTTTGTGACTTGATGGTACATTTCTTTTTATTCTTATATAATATTCCAGAGTATAGATATACCACAGTTCGTTTATTCTCCTATTGAAGGACATTTATGTTACTGTTTAAAGAATAATTTTTCCTTTATGCAGTTTCAAAAGACCAACTTAATGCACAGGTAGAAACTAAAGCTTATATACTTTATTATTTCCAGAAACCAAAGAAATTAACAAATATGTTTCATAGTGAACCATTCAATTAAATTTTCTTTAGTGCCAAGATCAGTGCCTATATTATATCAATATATACTTAAAATATTTAAAATAAGTATGTAACATTTACATGTTAAAACATATACACTACTTTTATAATCAGAAGAACAAACGTTTTCTAAAATCATGATAGTATAGAAAGAAGTAATTTATTATGGCATTTAAGGTCTATATTTAGTCCCATAAAAATACTAAGTCTACATTTTGTTAAGGCTTATATAATCTTAGAATGTAAAATGGGAACCTAGGGTCATGTAGTTTAATTGGTTTCCAATTATATCTGAATTTCTACAATATTGCAGACAGGTTGTCTTAAAGCATGTTCGAACATTTCAAATGATAAGTTTTCTCTTATAAGTTGTCTGGTTTGACTTTTCTAGATAACTCTAATCATTAGGAAGGTCTTTCTTTTATTCAGCTAAACTCTGTTTTCCCATGATTTTTATCCATTCATTCTAATTCAACTCCATGAATTATAAAGAATAAACTTAATCTTTTCCTTTAAATCTAGTCCTTTAAATATTTAAAAGATAGCTATAATGTCACTTTCCATATTAAACTTCTTAAGCACCTTATCACCTTAGACATTTTTCTCTGATTGGTTTTACTGAATGGTTTTGCAGCTCTTTGAAAACATTTTGTGGATGAATATGTATATACTTTTATTCATTTATTTATACATTCATCCAGTAACTAGTTTTGAGTGCCTGTTGTCTATAAGACACTGTGTTAAGAATTTTGGATATAATGGAAAACCCAGCCACAGCTAGTACTTCCCTCATGAAACATAAAAGGGATAATTATGAAGATTAATGGGTCAGAGAAAGCCACTTTAAAAAGGTGTTCAGGAAAGTCAGGGGAAGAATCTTCTAGACAGGCATTTTCACATGTGAAGGAACTTGAAGGTAGATAGGAGATTAGCAAATTCTGGGAACTGAAAGGAAATCATTGAGACTGGGATGCAAAAAGAAAAGGTGCATGTTGTAGTTATATAGTGTCTTCAACTTTTTCCCTTGAGTTGGAGCCTAATTCCTTTCTTCAAAATCTGGATTTGAATTAATGATTCACTTTTAATCAATAGAAGGTGGCAGAAGCAATTCTTTGTGATTTCTGAGGTTGAGTCATAACAAAGAAGAGCTTACCCTTGGCTTACTCAGTCTCAAATGACTTACTCTGGGAGAAGTTAGCTGCCATCTTGTTTTTTGGGACTATTAGAAGCCTGGGGAGAATCTTATGGAAAGGAACTGAGGCCTTCACCAAAGCAAATACCAAGTTCTAAATGCAAATGAACAATGTAAGTGAATTATTTGGGGAGGTAAACCACTTGTCCAATTAAGCCTTCAACTCTGGTTGACATTATATTCATAACCTCATGAAAGACCCCAAGCAAGGCTATACAGATAGCCACTCCTAAATTCTTGATCCTCAGGAACAGTGAAAAATACCAAGTTTATTGTTGTTGGAAGCCACTAAATTTTGAGGTGATTTGTTATACAGAGAGCTGATGAAAAAGAAATATCTCATTTAAATGGCTTTTGGTCTCCCAAACACAAGACCCAACTAAAAGTATTTTGAAATAAATGCAGAGGCAGTGCAAATTCAGTGCAGGTCGAGACTGTGTCCCAAACACCATCTTTCTGCTTGGCCATTCTTATCATGATGGTGATGTCTTCTTACAGAACCACATAATTCTCAGCAATTTCACTCATCTCCTGAACAAAAGAAGCTTCTTGTGTGCCTTTTTACATATAAATAAAATCTCTCCCTCATTTTTTTTTTGAGACAGTGTCTTGCCAAGTTACTGAGGTTGACCTCCAATCTGCAATTTCCTGCTTCAGTCTCCTAAGTCACTAGGATTATGGATGTGTGCTACTGAGCTTGGCTTCCCCTCATTCTTTGTGGCCAGAACTGGTAAAATATCTGTCTTTCAAGCAACATTTGGCAAATGAGATGGAGTCAGCAGGGACTTGAAGACATGCTGATGGACTAGATGCAGAGCATGAGAAGAAATGGAGAATCAAGGATAACCTAGATTTCTGACTTCAGCAACTGGAGGGCAGGTAGCTGGACAGAAGTGTTTTTCCCCTCCCCAAATTGTGCACATATATGGGTGTATGTACAAAGAAAGACTAGGATTTTGGGGTGAAATCAAGAGTTCTGTTTTGTATCTAAGAAATCCATAAGACATCTAGGTAGAGATGTCAGACAGCAGTTGGATATTTATATGGGGAATGAAAAGATGAGGTCAAACTGTGCACATAATCAGTAAAAAGATGGTATGTGAATCCATGTAGTAGATGACTTGGTCATGGGGAGTGGGTGAGAAATGGCAGAGAGTGGACCACAGCCAGGGTCTGCAGAGCTTCAACACCTAAACTCTGGGTTAGGAGGAGGAGCTGTCAAAGGGAAACCCAGTAAGGTTAGAGGCAGGGGAAAGGCAGAAAGTCTCATAGGCAGGGAAGACACTGGGGGAGTGATTTCCAAGAAGGAGGGAGTGGCTGTGTTCTGTTTGCCAAAGGTTGAACAAAATGAGGACATAGAAGTGACCTTTGGATTTAGCGTAGCATTTTTCTGTGGGGTGGTGTGAAAAAGGCTGATGACCAGGTAGGAAGTGGGATGAATGAGGAGCTGGGCAGCCCTTGAGTACAACTCCTCAGGGAAGCTTTCCAAGGACGGGGGAAGAGAGCTGCTGTAAGGGGACATAGGATCAAAGGAATGGAGGTTAAGGGAGAAAAATCTGAGCACAACAGTGAGCTGATGGCAACGTTGTCAGAAGGAAGAAGACAGTGATTGATAATGCAGGAGGCAGGAGGGAAATCCCTGGGAGCAACCCATATACATTTATGCCTATTGGTGCCTAATTTTAAGATCAATTAATTTTTAGAGTATAAATATAATCCTTATCGTGTGGGAATGATGATTAAGGTTTTATGTTGGATGTATTAATAACCTTTGGTAAGGTGATTTTGCAAAGTAGGTAAGCACCCAGGTTCCTAGAGATAAATTACTGGGATTTGAAAATAGCTCTGTGGCCTTGGGTAATTTACTTACTGTCTCAGTGCCCCAGCTCCCAATCAATAATAGCATCTGCATCCTGGGGTTGTCATCCAAGTGACCTAAGTTAATCTATGTGACGCATTCAGAGCAGCGTCTGGTTTATGGTGGATGTTCTGTGTGCCAAGCACCTCCTTGCTAGTAATTGTGGGGTTTGATTCTCTTGAATAACTTAAGAATGCTGTCTTTAGAAAAATTATTAATTTAAATCTTATTGTTATTTCTACATTTTTTTGGATTGTTATGTGTAAAACTTTATAAAAAGGTATCATATATTGATGTATAACTTTGATAGAAAATGAAATTTACATTTCAATTTATAGTTATTCAAGTATTAAGAATAAAGGTAAGCTCCTAGTAATTGATATTTGTTATTTTCTGCTTGTTGGAACACTTTTTTTTTTAAATAATAAAAACAAAAAAATGTGATAGGTAGACATTCATCAGAAAGCATCTGGAGAATATTTGGGTGGAGCCACTAAGGTACTGAATTAAACAACATAGTATGAAATGGAAAATCGATAGCAATTTTGTACTATTCATGCAGCACTTTCTTTCCCTCTCAGTAAATGTTAATTCCCGCCCAAGACTGACTAGCAGTTTTCAGGTGTCTGCAAAGGTAGAGCATTTATAGGAATTAATACTCTGTGGGTATACAATGTGGAGACCCTGAAGAACTAAAAAAGCATGAATAAATGTATTCCAATTATAGGCTAATGCAGGTAATGGGTTTATGGTACTTAGAGGTCCGGATCTGTTCTCTGACAGCCTGCAGACATTAGGGGCCCCTCATGGCTTGCCTGCAATGTAGGCATTATGGAGTGATTTTTACTTTACTGCCTTTTCCATCAGATCATCCCCTTTCTTTCACACACAAGGTTAATTCACTTCTTGATCACATTATTTCCTCGCTGCTCTTTGACAATATAAAAATTCTGAGTGGACAGCTCAATCCCTCTTCCATCTCAGATTTGATTGTTATGGTATTGCCTGGCGTCCCTCAGAGGCCTCCAGCAGCCTTTTCTGCACTTTATGACACTTAAATGGCTCGGCTACAATTTCTCCATCTATTCACGAAATGCTGTTAATAACTCATTTCCAAAGAGGCCCTTCTTTATGTCTTGGCATTAAAGGAATTTTTATTAGGTGCCAGGATAGGTGACACACAGCCCCAGTAACCAAAGAGTTAATTAATCTGTTGAAATTTATTGCCTTTTATACTGCACTCAGTGTGACAGTCCCTAAGAGAAACAGATACTATATTTACAGCCTGGGTTGAAATATTCAGTAATATAGTCTGCATACTGACCTCCTCCATCAGTGTATGCCTTCTGCTGGAACATCCATTAATCACAGAAGATGAATTTGTGTAATCTATCTTCTTTCTTATTCTGAGATTCCAATAAATATTGAAATAATAATTTATTGATTACCTTGCAATATAAATGTATAGTAAAGGCACCCAAGACATTTGCATGGTAATGCATTTTGGATGTTCTTGGCATTCTCTGGGAATTCTGGGGAAAACAGGGAGGGATACTGACATGGGATACTCAGTGAGTGCAACACCAAACTATTTTTTTTTATGTGTAGAAAGAAAGGAGAAGGTTGTTTTAAACCACCAGAAAAAATATAACCTTATTACATTCTCCAATAAATGTGAATATTTATTGATTAGCATATTAGCACTTTCTTTGTTCATTATCTCCAGAATATTTTCAATCACAAATAATTTTCTTGTGTCATGATTTCATTTGTAAAGCCACCTGCTGCCTGGACTTAATTCAGACACAGATGACAAGGATATAGCATGTTACATGCTATCTTCAAGTAATACCAGTGAAATCTTCTGTGGTTATTTTATAAATTCTTCAGGCTAAACTGTGGGTATCCTAGGACTATACTTTGGGGAGTGCTTTGTGCTCTTGACCTAACTCTAGATTCAGTTGCATAATTGTCATGAGTTTTTATTTTTACCTATAGAGGTGTTAGTTTTGTAACAATTCTAGTGTCATAATAAGTTTGGTATCATTTCTGATTTGATACAGAAGCACCGGAAAAGAATATAAAAAGCTTATATGATATTGAGATGCATGCTTAATTTTAAAATCTCTTAAAGTCTAAATGTATTTCTACCTTGATGTATTTTCAACATGCTTATGTGTGTTGGGTAATGGCGAGCTGAGGGACCAGCATTTTCTAGTCTGTGCTTGTACCACTGTCCCCAGTGTTACACGTTAGAGCTTGTTACGGTCTTTCAGTTGAATCTAATCATGCACAGTTAATGTAGCCCATTTCTGGTCTCCATAATAATTTATCTCAGTTTTAGGCAACTCTATGGTCAGAATAACTGTGCGGAATGGATGAAATTCTAATGTGTGGTATTTATTTTCTTGTGCTTTACTGATAAGGTTAACCAGATGGTGAAATGTAATAGCTTGGAAGATCTGGTTTTGATATACTACAGTAGATCGTTTACAGAATGATAATGAAAACGTAAAGTGAACAGAGCTTTTTAGATTCTCTTCTTGGTCATGGAATTGAAAATATTCTTTTATAATATGGGATAGAGAAATATCCATCACAATTCTCCTGACATTTAAATCACTTGGCTGTACAGTTTTTTAAAAAGACAAACTGTTTTTGAAAAATTGCCATAAAATTTACATAGATTTATATCACATTCCTAAAAAATGACAAATTAGGGAATTTTTAATGTCACCTGAACCAGTGTTTAGTATGTGGATTTCAAGGTTAGTGAATATTTTTCAGCAATATAGCAGTGATGACACTAGTTAACTCATATATTCCTCCATGACATTTCATTTTGATGAACCTTGAAATCAAATGCCTATCAAACAATATTATAGAACTAAGCAATCCTGAACTTTATTCTGCTTTTAACACTTGCTATTTTGATATAGATCTTATTCTTTGAAGATGGACAATATTTTTTTTTAATTTCTTTTTTTGTTGTTTTTTACTGATTTGGATTATTTAAATTATGAATATAGATATTTAAGTGTCTGACAAAGGAATTATGTGGATGCATTAGACTATAGCTATTTCTTTGGTGATTAGGATTGAATGAGATCATGTATTACCTCATAATTGCAGTACTTTTTTTTTTGGTTGCTTTTGCTTCTAAGTATTAATGGTTGCTCCTTGTTCTGCTCATATAAAGTTACATTCTGATTTAAGTTCTCCCTGGTGTTTGGCTAATTGGACTATTCACTTAATGTATACTATGTTTTATGACTTTATCTTCCATGGTATTTTACATTTTGAAATGGCTGCTTCTAATTCCTGTTTCACAGTAGCATAATTTCCCAGTAACATAACCTTGGGAATCCATTAAATTTGGCCTTTAAAACACTGCTTTGTTTTTTCCCACACAGTGAGAAGGTCTGTGGCATTTTCTAACACCCATGTGGACTCTTTCCCTTCGTATAGTAATACTGCTGTCTCTTCCCTTCTTAATTCAAATCAGTACAACACACTATTCATTAAGCATTCATTACTAGCAAGTTTTGTAGTAGGTACTGAATTTATGAAGTTGAATAAGCATAATTGCCACTCTCAAGCTATTCAAAGTCAAAATTCTGTCACTTGAGGGAAAAGTAGCAAATGATAATTAAAAAAAAAACCTTTCCTCCATGTATCATATTAATTCCTTAACTTGGGAACCTTGTGGGTAAACAGGTTTAGAAGCTAGCCATATAATGAGAATTCACTCAAGGGTGAGCACTTGGTTAAACATTTGAAATGGATTATGGTCGTCCCTCAGTATCCCCAGTGTATAGGTTCTAAACACTCCCCAACTCTGCCATTGGAGATAGGAAAATCCACTGATGCTCATCTCATGTTCCTTATCTAGAATGATGTAGCATTTGCATGAAACCTCTGCACATCTCAAAGTGTTCTTTAAATCCTCTCTAGATTACTTATAATGCCTCATACAATGTAAATGCTATGTGAATAGTTGTTACACTGTATTGTTTAGGTAATAATGACAAAAAAAATCTGTACATGTTTAGTGCAGATGCAATTTTTTTCCATCCACAGTTGGTTGAATATGCATATGCGGAAACTTAGATACGGAGGGTTGACTGTATTTTACTAAATCTTACCAAGCCTGCAAGCAAGTACTGTCATTGTATCATCTCCATTTTAGTAATGAATGAAGTGAGTTACAGAAAAGCTAGGTGACCTGCCCAGGAGGCACTGAAAGGCAGCCACCTGAATGCAAGAATGGGGTTCTCCCTGTTCTGTTGAAAGACACATAGGTTATTCAGAGTAAAATTATCCATTCTTATTATGTGTTGGTCAGGCATCATTTAGTGAATATTTTTTAAAGAGCTTTGCAGTGTGCCTCTATTGTATAACAAGTCCCCGCATGTAGGCAGAACTGTTTCTAGGTTCTGTTTGATCCTCAGTAAACTGTATTATTCCTTTAGTTTTCTGTTCCTTCCCTCTTCCCCAAATTTTCAGTGGTACAATTTTATACAAGTTTTAATGCCTGATTAGATAAAGTAATTCAGAACTTTTAATGGATGAATAACACAGGTATTGTGTTATATGGGTTTGTATTAAGAAGGGAAGGGAAAGTAGCATTACTATAAACAGGAAAAGGATCAATGTAGGTATTAGAAAATGCCAGAGTTTTCATATACGTATCTATACCCTGTCGCTTCCTTATTCAAAATGTGTTTTCTGTTTGGGACCCCTTTTTGCTTAATTTTTATTGTGAATTTTATTATGCATACAAAAGAATACATAAAAATTCATATCCCACGTAAAGAATAATAATAAAAATGCCATCACAAATTCATGACCCAAGTCAAGAATTAAAATATTGCCTTATATTTTTCCTGTTGTGTCCCTCCTTGAATAGATTTCATTCTATTCCCAACTATGTACTTGTATGTAGCAGGTAATAGGATTATGGTAATAGGATTATAGTTTTGTGTTCACAGTTCCCTTGCTTTTCTTTATAATTTTCCTACATGCACAAATAATATATGATTTAGGTTTACCTATTTATGGTTACTTGCATCATGCCAACAAATAATATAAATTTTCTTACGTTTTTCAGATTTGTCTGTGTTGATGTAAATAGATGCAATTTATTTTCACTGCATAATAGTCCATCATATGAATTATAACAAATTATTTTTCCTTTGTACTGTTAATATGATTGATAGCGGCACTCATTTAAGGTTTTTCAGGGCTGAGCAATGCTGTCACCATCATGTATATACATCTTCTGGTATGTAAACCTAGGAGTTTCCCCAGGTATAAACTTCTAGTGGAATTGCTGAATCACAGGGTAGGCTCATAGTCAGATTTGTATGGTCATGTTAAACTGGTTCCAAAGTGGTTAGATCAAATTATATAATCATCTGTGGTATCTGGGAGTTCTGTTACCATCCATCTTTCTAACAGGGTGTTGTATGAATTTTAATGTTTTCTCCTAATACTTTAGCATAAAACAATATTGTATCATGGACAATTTTTATTTCTCTTGTTAATAATAAGGGGAACCAATATATATACTGTTTGTTTCTCTTCTATGAAGAAGCACTGTTGAGGGCCACAGCAAAGTACCTATCCAAGTTATTTTAATTTGGGTTGTCTTTTCTCCTTAATACATTTATATGTTCTTGATATAAGCTCTTTTTCAGCTATAGGTATACCAAATATCTTCTTCTCGCTCAAGTTTTCAATCTATGATGTCAGATATCTTCAAATTTAATGTATCTTAATTTATCAATATTTTCTTTTTAGGCTATACTCTTTGCATCTTGTTTAAGAAATACTTCCTATCCTACATCATAAAGATATATCCTTATATTATCTTTTTAAAGTTTTATAGTTTTGTCTTTCACATTCATCTTCAATCAGCTAGTAACTTTTCTTTTTCTTATTGGTATGAGTGTGATGTAATGTAGGAATATGGTTTTCCTTTTTTTTTTTTTGGTACTGGTGATTGTACCCAGGGGCATTTTACCACTGAAATACATTCCTATCCCTTTTTATGTATTATTTTGAGACATGGTCTTGCTAACTTGCTGAGGGCCCTGCTAAATTTCTGAGGCTGGCCCAAAATGTGGACTAAAAGAATGTATTACAAATGGTGCCTGGATAATGTAGGAAACTGAATAACATAGGGATAACTTAAAATGTCCAGCACCTTTTTCAATAGCTGATTCTTCCTCCACTGATCTGAAGTCTCAGATCTGTTATAGGTAATTTAAAACTATTTTTACACAGATTTGTTTCTGAACTTTCTATTCTGTTCCATGACTCTTTTCACTATCCTCATATTTATACCATAATCTTTAATTATATAGCTTTAAAAGACATCAAATATATTAGCTTGGGACTCCTGAACCTGATGAATATTTGTGGGATTTGACATTCTAAATAAACTGAAAATTCAACTTGAAATTTCAAAAGTAAAATCAGCAGCAATAAATCTTGTTGGGATTTGGATTGGACTCTCGATAGAATAATGTTTGGGAGATTATGCATCTTTATGTTATTAAGTTATCGTAGTCAGCTTACTGTTACTATAACAAATACCAGAGATAATCAACTTACAAGGAAAGAAGGTTTATTTTTATTCACAGTTTTGAAGGTTTCAGTCTGTGATTGGTTGGCATCATTGGTTTGGGGTCCATTGGTTTGGGGCACATCAAGGTGAGAGTGTGTCCTGGAGCTAAACTGCTCACCATATGAGCCAGGGAGCAAAGAGAAAATAGGAAGGTGCCAGGCTCTCACAATCCCTTAGGAGGCAAAGCCTCTATGATCTAAGGACTTCCTATGAGGTCCCACCTCTTAAAAGTTCCACCATTTAACACTAATGCAGAGCTGGGGCCTAAGCTTCTAACACATGGCCTTTGGAGGACAAGCCATATTCAAACTATAACAAACATGAAATATCTATTTACTTTGAAATCTTTAATCTCTCAGTTAAACTTTAAAGCTCCATCCAAACAGGCATTCTTATATTTTCTTAAATTTATCTCTAAGGACAATTTATGTCTCCCTTCTAAACAAACTGTAAATCAACCTGAAATTTCAAGTTGCCTTGAGCCACCAGAAAGAGCCAAAAAAGATTGGTCTCTTTTAGCTTTATGAAGGAATATGCCCTGTTAACATCGTGACCTTAGACTTCTGACTCCCTTGAACTATGAGAGCAAATTCTGTCAAGATGCCTTGTTTGTGGTGCTCATGGTAGTCCTAGGAACCTAGTATTGTCATGTATTACTGTTGAATGTGATTGAATATTTAGTTCATTAATTTGACATAAATATTCATGAGTAAAATTGCCTAATATTTTCATGTGTTTTAGTGTGTGTGTGTGTGTAGTGTGACTATCAAGGTTGTGTTAGAGTCATAAACCAATTGGAGGAGAGTCCTCCTTTTTAATTTCACAGAGTGTGACTTTCCCTAACTAGTTGGTCGAAACCCACGTAAAACCATCTGGGCCTGGTGTTTTTGTTTGTTTGTTTGTTTTCCCTGTGGGATAATTTCTTTAATGGTAATGACTATTAATAGTTTTTTTCTTCTTGTATTGGTAGACTGTATTTTAAAGAATTTTAACCTTTTATGTGTTTACATTTACTGGTATAAAATTATTCATGATATTATTTTATTATGTATTCATTCTATGCAATATTTCAAGCTATGTCCCCTTTTTAATTCTCAATATGGTATTTAAAATCTTTTTTATCATGATTATGCTTGTCAGTGGTAAATGACCTCTTCTCAAAGAACTTTTGTAGTTCATCTTCTCTACAGTATACTTATTTTCTATATCATCAATCACCCACTTTCTACATTCTTTGGATTTATTCTGTGGTCATTTCATAATACAGTATTTAACATCATAAATTGTCACTGGTTACTGTTTTACTAACAACATTGCATTAGTTTTTATTTTGCAGTACATTTGTTATTATCAAATCTTAGTTTTATAATTTCATTGTCAGTTTCTCACCATGTGTTGCTGCCTTTGTTATCTTCCGTATTACATGTTAACATAATTTCATGGTCTTCGGAAAGGTTTCTGTATGAATCAAGTTCTTTGCAGTTTGTGGCAGCCAGCTGTGTGGCCTGGCTCACAGTGTTCCAGAGCAGAGCCCCATGTATGGCTGAGGAGTCTGTCCTCTCCAGACCCAGGGTGCAATTTCATATATCTATTAGCATAAGCATATTAGTTGTGTGATTTATGACTTCTGTATCTTTATTATTCAAGAGATAGTTTGAAATTCTTTCACTGTGGTTGTGGATTTGACAATTTAACTTTAACTATTTGGAGGCTATGTTGTTAGGATTCCTATAAATTTAGACTTGTATCTTTCTAGTGAATAGAACTTCTAACTAATATTTAGTAACCTCTTTATCTCTGGTAATGTGTTTGGCTCTGCAGTCTGTTTTGTTTGATGTTAATATAGTTATGTCAATTTTCTTGACATAACTTTTTTCTAGTATTATGCTTTCTGGTTTTCTACGTCCCTAAGTTTCAGATGTGTGTTTTTAAAGTAGCACATGATATTTTGAGTTTTTTTTTAAAGATCCTTATTTTTTTTATTATTAGTTGTTTAAAACATTACAAAGCTCTTGACATATCATATTTCATACATTTGATTCAAGTGGGTTATGAACTCCCATTTTTACCCCATATACAGATTGCAGAATCCCATCGGTTACACATCCACGTTTTTACATACTGCCATACTAGTGTCTGTTGTATTCTGCTGCCCTTCCTATCCTCTACTATCCCCCCTCCCCTCCCCTCCACTCCCCTCCCATCTTCTCTCTCTACCTCATTAATTTCTCTCTCTCGTTTTTTCCCCTTTCCCCTCACTTCCTCTTATATGTAATTTTTTATAATAATGAGGGTCTCCTTCCATTTCCATGCAATTTCCCTTCTCTCTCCCTTTCCCTCCCACCTCTCTCCCTGTTTAATGGTAATCTTCTTCTCATGTTCTTCCTCCCTGCTCTGTTCTTAGTTGCCCTCCTTATATCAAAGAAGACATTTGGCATTTGTTTTTTAGGGATTAGCTAGCTTCACTTAGCATAATCTGTTCTAATGCCATCCATTTCCCTGCAAATGCCATGATTTTGTCATTTTTTAGTGCTGAGTAATATTCCGTTGTGTATAAATGCCACATTTTTTAATCCATTCATCTATTGAAGGGCATCTAGCTTGGTTCCACAGTCTAGCTATTGTGAATTGTGCTGCTATGAACATCGATGTAGCTGTATCCCTATAACACACTCTTTTAAGGTCTTTGGGGAATAGTCTGAGAAGGGGAATAGCTAGGTCAAATGGTGGTTCCATTCCCAGATTTCCAAGGAATCTTCATACTGCTTTCCAAATTGACCACGCCAATTTGCAGTCCCACCAGCAATGTACAAGTGTACGCTTTTCCCTCCATCCTCGCCAGCACTTGCTGTTGTTTGACTTCATAATGGCTGCCATTCTTACTGGAGTGAGATGGTATCTTAGGGTGGTTTTAATTTGCATTTCTCTGATTGCTAGAGATGGTGAGCATTTTTTCATGTACTTGTTGATTGATTGTATGTCCTCCTCTGAGAAGTGTCTGTTCAGGTCCTTTGCCCATTTGTTGATTGGGTTATTTGTTTCCTTATTGTTTAATATTTTGAGTTGATATTTTGAGTTTTATTCTATCTGACCATCGTTGTCCTGGATTTGGATGTTGAAGTCCATTTACATTTATTGTATTATTAATTCATTTAGATTGGTTGTCTTTGCTTTTCATTACCTTTTAAATTGTTATCTCCAGCTTCTTACCTCCTTTGTGTTAATTTATTTGTTTATTCTTGCCCATTTTTCCTTTTCAACTTCTTTGGAAATTATTTGTTATTTATCTGTTTTTCCATTTATAACCTAGTTATCTTAACATGCATTTCTTTTTTTGGCTGGGCAGGGTACCAGGGTACCAGGGATTGAACTCAGGGGCACTTGACCACTGAATCACATCTTCAGCCCTATTTTGAATTTTATTTACTCACTGAGTTGCTTAGCACCTCACTTTTGCTAATCTGGCTTGAAACTCAGGATCCTCCTGCCTTGGCCTCCTGAGCCACTGGGATTATAGGCGTGTTAACATGCATTCTTAACAAAGCCTAAAGTTAGTATTTTTCCCCTAGTTCTCAATCATGTAGGCATCTCAGAATATGTTAGTTTTGTCATTCTCCTTTGAAATTGTATGCTATTTTCAAAAGGTATTTTAATTCTATTTAATTTATTCTAAGTGACAAGTAAATATTTCTTCATATTTGTCAGTTTTTAACTTTTTCTCATATATTCTAATTGTTTTTCTTCCTAATAACTTTTACAGAGCTGCCCCGCCTCCACAATCATTTCCTTTCTGCTTATAAATAGTTGATAATGTCCTTTATTGAAGGGCTTCTGATAATAAACTCTACCTTTTTATTTAATAATTATTTCTCCTCCATTATTAAATGATAGCTTAAGTGAGTAGAGAATTGTACATTGGTAGTGAAGGAGACTATGTCCACAGTGAAGGAAAAGGCTCAAAATGAAAGTATACCACATTTTAGGAAAGAAACAGAAATAATGACAAAGAACTAAATTGAACACCTAGAACAGAAAATATAATATTTGAATTAAAACATAATCCTTTAAGGGTTGTAGCAGCATATATGATGTAAAAAGTTGGTTTACTTGAAGATTGATCAATACAAATTATATGATATGTACATTAGAGAAAAAATTATTAAAAAATTAACAAGTTCTTTATGAGGCTGTTGTAGCTAGTTTGAAATGACAAATGTTTCTCCTCACACAAAATTTGATTCAGATGTCAAGATTAATGACACCACACCAAGAGGGTATGAAAAGGCTTATTGCTCACATAACAAGGCTGTTTGGGAGACCTAGGTAGGCCTCCCACTCTGGTTTGAAAATGACTAAAGAGAACAAGGAAAGTGTAATAGTTTATATCTCCTGCAGTGCCTAAGGAAAGAGCACCAGTGCTTTCTTGTCAGTTTGTCCATATGTAGGGCAGGAAGTTAAAAAAGTAAGATGAGGCTAAAAGCTTCTACCAATTAAATAAAACTCAAATATATAGCAAGGGACTGGGGTGTAGCTCAGAGTCAATGTGCCTGCCTAGCATGTGTAAGGCCCTGGGTTCCATCCCTAGCACCACACATGTGCACGCACACACACACACACACACACACACACACACAAAGGAGGTGGACAAAAGAAGTGGATTTGCCAGTCACTTGGTATACCAGTCAGGGTCCAATCAGGAGAGGAAACCATATAGTAAGTTAAGCTGAGAAAGCATACTATAAGAAACTATTAAGCACCAATAGGTTGGTAGTTGTACAGATATCAAGGGATCTCTAAAGGATATCAAGGGATGAGAGACAATACCCAAGGAATTATAAAGTTGGAAGCAGGGAGACTTCCCCAAAGCTGGAGTTAGATTTTATTGGAGAAGGTATCATTACAGCCTACTGGACGGCAGAAAAATTCACTGGGTTGCTCAGGCCAGAGCTGGTCCAGTTTTCAGGCAAGTAAGAAACTAATCTCAGGCATGCTGGTGAGCTGAGGTTGTGGGGGTGTGTATACTGAAGGAATAGGATTACCACCATGAGCATGAAACCTCTCAAATCTGGTGTTCACATTGGAGGTCCCATGGTAAGGTAGCAACTTGGGCTAGGTTGTTGCAAAGAGGCTGATAAAAAATTTTAAGTTCTAGGCACCCAGTTGGAGTATATTATGGGTATTCTCTACTCTTATAGACACCTTTTGAAGAGTTATAAGAGGACATGAGCAAGAAAAATCAGAATACAGCTGATCAGAACCAAGAAAAGAAGCCTCTGTATCTTCAGTGTTTCTGTAGCATTCTTTACTAATAAATTTACTCAATCCATTATTAGAGAGCAAGTTCTGAAGGATGAACACGGAATTATGGCCATAAACTGACAATTGGCACACATGGTAAGGATATGTCATGTTTTCCTTCTTGTTTGATGTATGATAATTTATTTAAACAAATTGGAATAGAATTTAATTTTTAAAACACTATCATTTAAAGAACAAGAGTATTGATGGAATGTTTCAACTCTGAAAATGTATAACTCATTGACAGACCAAATTTATATTAAAGTATTAGATTCATGCTGGGCGTGGTGGTGCATGCCTGTATCCTAGAAGCTTGGGAGGCTGAGGCAGGAGGATTGTGAGTTCAAAGCCAGCTTGAGCAACATAGCAAGGCCCTAAGCAAATCAGCGAGACCCTGTCTCTTAATAAAATATACAAACAGGTTGGGGATGTGGCTCAGAGGTTAAGCGGCCCTGGGTTCAATCCCCAGTACAAAAATAAATAAATTAGATTCATATTGAAACTCTTCATTTATTTCTGTATTTTTATCTTATAATTTCTGCTCATGACATTTTAAAGGAGAAAAATGAATATAAATGTTTTTTATATAAAAAAATTCTCCCTATGTAAACTTCATTGACACTGTGAGGTAACAGGGACTCACTACTGTTGAACCATGATGATATTTCTGGGTCCTCACTCAAAAACTCTAGAACCAACCTGACCTCATCCCAGTCAAGAGAAGAAGTCGGGGCTTTGCACTCAGAACTTGCTGACGGAAACTATGGTTCAGCTTAAGGTGTTTTTCACAGTGTTTGATTAGAGTAATTTGTAGTTGCCTAAAAGTTGTCTACCTTGTGAGGCTACCATTTGCTTGGTCATTTGGTAAGAGAATATGAGCAGACTTGTCCTGAGGATTTTTGCTCAGATGCTTATTTGTACCTGTTGGCTTTTTTGGTTTGATAGCTCTCTGGCACCCATTTTAGATACATTAAGCAAAAAAGAAAAACCAGGGAGCTGACTTCTGTGTTGTTCCTTGGGTCCCAAGGTGGTCTGCCTTATTCTCTATATGTCAAAGTCTTTCTATGTTTGCTTTACAAATAATGTTCATGGTTTCAAGATGTACCCTGTCAGAATAATATGGAGAAGTATATTTATTTATTCTATCATTTTTCCAGAAGCAGAGATCATGCCTGGTAATTTTTGAATGGGTGTTGGGCAATATACATTTTGTGTTTTTGATACTGATTTTTATATATTCCATTAAATATTACTGAGATTTATGCTGGGATTAAATTAAATGACTTTGAATCAGTTTGACTCTTTCTAGACTTGCTTTTAAATTTTGTTAGGATTGTCCAAGAGGTGCTTGGTCTCAGGTGAATTTGACCTTATTCCTAACATGACAATCTCTTTAGAAACTTAGATAATGCTGTGGTAGTAGTATGTGTTCCTACTTGGGCTACTGGGAAAATGGACTCTGCCAGTCCAGCCTCCTTTGATCTTCAAGGACTTGTTCCTACTACTCCCTCACCTTAAATCCTAGCCTTCTGTCCCCCTAAACTCTGCACACTATCTCAATTCCACTGAGTCACATTTGCCAGAGCAACATTCTCTAGGAATGATTAAAAATATATTCAGTAGCCTATCACTCTAGTGATATTTTAGGAGAGCAGTTCAACAGTAACACTTTTTTTTAATTCTATGAGATTCTAGCATTAATTGTTGCTAATGAAATGTCTGCTGTGAGCCCAATTACTTTCTCTCCATAGAAGTTATCTATCTTGTTTAGTTGGTTGTATGAACCTTTTCCTTTATTTTAATGTTTTATAGTTTCACTATTATAAACTTAGATATATACTTTATTGTATTTCTTTTGTTAGTACTTAGCTGCTTCTTTAATTTAATGGACTCTTACTTTTCTTTAATGTCATAAAATCCCTAATGATGTTTATAAATATTGCTTTGCCTTACTTTTTACATTTTTTCTTCTGGTGCTCCTACTGAATATATGCTAAGTTTTGTCATTCCATGATCCTCAGTCTTTTTCTTTTCCTTCACATCCTTTTTCCTTACATCCTTTTTAATAATCTGTACTGCATTTTGTTATTAGTATTTCAGATTTATTTATTTTTTTTTAAAAATAGAGTGTTTGACTTTTTCAAAATATTTCTTTTAGTTTAGATGAACATGATTTCTTTCCTTCTTTATTTTTATGTGGTGCTGAGGATTGAACCCAGTGCCTCAAGCATGCAAGGTGAGTGCTCTACTGCCGAGCTACAACACCAGCCCTCAGAATTAATTTTTAACTCACTGGTTGTCTGTTCAGTTGTTTCTAATCAGCTTGTTTTGGTTTATTATTTGGTTTACAAATTGGTTTATAATTTTAGTAACTGCGATTTGCATTTATAAAGTTTGTTAACTTTCTGTTACTGCAACAGAATACACAAGACAACTTAGAAATAGGAAAGGTTTATTTTGGATCAAAGTTTTCAAAGTTTCAGTCCATGGATGGTTGGCCCCATTGCTTCTGGGTCTGTGATGAGCAGCACATCATAGTAGAGAAAATGTGTTGGCACAAAACTGCTCTCCTCAGGGCAGCTGAGAAACAAAAAGAGAGAAAGGAAGAGAACAGTGTCCCCCGTGATTTAATTTCCTTCCATTACGCCTTACATCTTGAAGACTTTTACCACACTTCAGGAGCACCACAGGCCTTTCAGAACATCTAAGATCCAAATGTAGCATAGAAATTCTACTTGCTTCTTAAATTACCTCTTGTTTTTCGTAATTCCCAGTAATTTCATTTTAGTTCTATTACTTCTTTTATATATTTACTAATTTTAAAAGATTGTGCCTGTTTTATAGCAATTTTCAGACCATACAATATATAGAGTTCCATTATACATTATTGTGGAGTCTAGTATATCTCTTTTGTGTTCTTTCAATAGATTTCCAGAAAAAGCCTGAAAACATGAAGTTTAGTCAAGCAACTAGTTGTTAATTTATTTAAATTTAATGAATACTTCACCTGTACCTCTGTACCTCTCTTGTTCTCATCACTTCACACTTTATTGTAAATTTTCTTTCTTCCTCAGTCTACTCCCAGTTTTATAACTTTTTGTGATTTGAAATCAGATGTTGGAGTGTGTGAAGTCCTTTTAAAATGCAATTGCTTTTGGAAAGGGCTTTGAATACCCAGGGGTGCTTTTTTTTTTTTTTTGTCTATATATGTTGGTGTGTTCCAAAGAGTTGAAGTAACATGAAATCTGAATTTTAGTTTTCATTAAAATGTTAGTGATTTTAAAATCATAGAATTGTTATGTGTTAGGAGATCAGAAAAATAAATGGAATTGCTACATTTTCTTTGTAGATGTGAAAGCTGAAACCCAACATGATAGGTTTGGTCACATAAGATATATACCCTGAAGTTGCTAATCCAGTTTTCGTTAGTTTCAGTTATTACGTATTGGCAGTCTTACAGTGGCCCACCTGTATGGGTGGGATCTTCTGAACTCACCTATTTAGAAAATTTTTGCTACTTCATAAGTCATTATAAAATCTCATTTGCCCATATTTTCCCACATATTTTAAAATAACAATTACCTTCCTTCTGGCTCAGTCAATAGAGTACAGAAATTACAAATCCAGATAATTCTTCAGCATTTTCATTCTGAGCTTCAGGCCATGCTGTGTGTTAGGGCTCTAATATTATTCCAAACAATAATCATGGATGTATTGGTTGAAAAATTTTTAGTGATTTTTTTTAATTTTTCAAAAATAAAATAGCATAACTGAGAAGCTTTCTCCTTCTAACCTTCTAAAGCTTTTACCTTTCTTCTACTATGAGGTAAAAATGTTTTTCTTAATTTTTTAAAAATATTCTGTCATGGATCAAGATACCCTAAAATACTTGTTGAACAACTAAGTAGATGGTTGGTGAGTAATATAAGATGAAAAAGTCAAAGACACTTTTGTGTCTAAACATGCTATATTTTTTTTTCTGCCACAAATCAAGAAAACAAATGTAGCAAAGTTGGTCAATTTTTAGCTTTAATGTAACCCATAATTATAAATCCATTATTAAAAGCTAAAGGGAAAACTATGAAAATTTAGAATGTGAATTCTGAACTATAGAAAACAGGTACATATCTATAAAGTTTAACATTTGCAGATTGACAGATAAAGCACACTAGTGCCTAAAAAAATTAAATAAAAAATACAATCAAAATGAGGTTGGGATATGTTAAAGCAAACAGAATATGAATAGTAGTTATTTCATGTGTGCCCTGGTCCATTAACCACTGACCTTGTGTTATTTATGCTCTCTGAACTTTAATTAGATCATCATAAAGGAAAAAATTTTAAATATCTCTTCTCCAAGCTGTGATTCTACTCCCTGAGAACTATCCATTTTCTATTTATGTTATTTGGTACTAAAATACGGTTCATGTGTTCCACATAACTAATAAGAGTTGTCTTCATTTTCTCCTTGTAGGCCGCCTTTATATATTTTCTTGCATTTCAATAATTTTACACTTTCTCTTTATATACACTGGGTAAAATGGTATTTTGAATGCCTAACCAGTTCTATTATTCTGAATGTTACATTACTGAGATGCTAAGAAAAACTTGGAAAGAATTCAAAACGTGAAAAGTTCAAGTATAAAAAACTTATTTAAAAGTTAAAAATACTTGATCTTACTTCATATCAGCCACCAAGTTCAATACTAGATAAATTACTTACTATTCCACCTGTAAAATTGGAATAATTATTTTCCATATATCAATTTGGTGAAAATAACATGAAGATAAACTGGTGAGAATATTTTACAAATAATTTTTTTTTTTTACAAGCAAGAAAGAGGAAGCAGAGCTTGAAAGACATAACAAGAATAGACTGAGAATAAAAGACAGAATAATGGGACTAAAATGCATGTAATGAGTTTCAACCAAAAAAATATATATAAATAGTTTAAGATCACTTTGAAGGCAGCTTGGAGCAAATGTAATATTGTAGATATTAGAAAAACAAAGCAGAAAATTGAAGAAATATGAAATATTCCCAAAATGCTGAAAGAAGATGACAAAGGTAAAAATGAGGAGTGTCTAAGAGGTATATAAGAAGGACAGAGATGTGAAAGCCAACGTTTGCATCTTTGAATGTTTGAAGGAGAGTGGAAGAAATCTGTAATATACCATGATCACAGAATAAAGAGGGCAAGACTGCATGATCATCTCAACAAATGCAACAAAATAAAACAAACAAAACCTCACCACCTTTTAGTGAAAAAACAGTAAGCAAGCACAAACAGTAATGGAAGGGAGATGAAGAGTACCTCTGAAAAATACCTAAGCTGACATCATTCTTAATGAAAAACTGCAAACTTTCCTCCTTCGGTTGCTCCCACCACATTTATTCAACATTGTATTAGAAGTTCTAGTCAGGGAAATAATAATAATAAAAAGAAATATAAGTTATCAATTTTGGAAAGAAGAGATAAAATTATTTCTATTTCCAGATGTCTTAATATTACATCTAGAAATCCATAAGGTAATGCATGAGAAACTATTAGAGCTAGTAAGTGAGATTAGCAAATTGCAGGAAGCAAGATCAGTGTGCAAAGCACAAAATAATGTACAATTCGGGACACTAGCAATTACAATGCACAAAAGTTAAGAAAGCAATAGCATAAAAAAACTAAGACTACATAGGAATAAACAAGGACTTGTATACTGAGCAGTACAATACATTGCTGAAGGACATTAATTAAGACTTAAATATGTAGAAACACATACTGTATCCATGGATTGGACCGTTTCGAATTGTTAACATGAAGTGAGCTCCAGATTGACCTACAGATTTAATATATTATTTAAAATAAATTTTTGTTAAAATTTTAATTTTTTTATATAAATAATTGAACTGACCCTAAAATTCATATGAAATGGCAAATGTTCCTGCATACTCAAAACAATCTTGAAAAAGAACAAAGTTGGAGAACTTATAATTTTTGACTTCAAAACCTATAACAATGTGATATTAACTAAAATTGTGATATGGGTTTTGTTCAGACATATAATTTTGTACAGACATATAATTTATTAAAAGAGAATTGATAATACAGAAATAAATTCTTATATATATGGTCAACAAGAATGTCAAAATCATTCAATGAGGATAAAGTAGTCTTTTCAAAAATACTTTTGAATCATGTTTTATAAATACCTAGCTTATAAAATATATAAAAACTGTTATAACAAAAATAAGCAGATGAATAATCCAACTTCATGGCATGCAAAGAGATTGAATAGACACTTCTCCAAATAAGACGTACAGGTGGCTGATAAGTAATGAAAAGATGCTCAATTTCACTTGAGGAATTCAAATCAAAACCACAGTGAAATACCACTTCCTAGCCATTTGTATGGCCATAAGAATAAAAAATTACAAGTTACAGAAATTAACAGCTATTGGCAAGGATGTGGCACTATTGGAACCCACATGTATTTCTGGTCATAATATAAAATGAGGCAGCTACTTTGGAGAACAGTTCCTTAAACGATGTCTGGCAGTTCCTTAAAATTTATACACAAAATTACCATAACCCTCAGCAATTCCATCCCTAGTAGATACCCAAGAGAATTGAAAACATATGTTTATACCAAAACCTGTACATGAATGTTCATAGCAGCATTATTCCTAATAGCCAAAAAGTGGAAACAAATGTCTATTAACTGATAAATGGATAAACAAAAGGTGGTAGAGTCATATAATGGAATATTGTTCAGCCATAAAAAGAAATGAAGTACGGATACATGCTACAACAGTTACAAACCTTGAAAAAATTATGCTCAGTGAAAGGAGCCAGACACGAAGGCCACCTAATGTATGATTCCATCTACATGAACTGTGTATAAAAAACAAATCTATATATAGAGAAAATACGGTGTTGGTGATTTCCAGGGCTTGAGGAGAAGGGGGAGTGAGCAGTGACTACCAACGGTGTGGCGCTTCTTTGGGGGATGATGAAAAGATTTTGGAAGTGGGGGTTGTGTCTGGTGCCTTAGATCACTTGGTCATCCTGACAGCATAACAAATTTTGGAATTAGATTGTGGTGGTATTTGCACATCTTTGTGAATATACACCACCAAATTTCACACTTTAGATGTGAGTTTTATGGTATATAAATTATATCTTAATTAAAAAAATAAATATTAGAAAGATCAGTTCAGATCAATCTGACTCAAATTTTCCTGCCATAATATCAAAGATATTCATGAATGGCTGTTAACACCATGTTTTACACGGGTCTACTGTACTTCAAGTGTAAAGGTAATTTATTTGAAGATCCATTTCTTCTAAGTAAGGGTGATAACAAGTAAGAGATCAGTGACCTAATCATGATATGAAGACCCAGTCAGTGCACAGTGGAATCAATTAAGATAGTGTCAGTTTGAAAATAATAAAAGGAGGGCAAAATATAAAATTTTATTTTTCAATGATAGATACAGATATTAAAAAATAATATTGTTCAAATGAAAGTCTGGACTTAGCATCTGACATTAAAATTCATAAAGACTGGAGGAATAATTTTTCTGTTAGAAAGGTTCAAATAGGTTTATATTTTGTCAGCCTAATTATTCGGTAATTATAAATTACAATGTTTAGAAAAATCTTAAGGATAATTAGGTATATTGAGAACAAGAAAAATGTCCTTTCAAAATAAAAATCAGACCAAAAAGAAAAAGCAGACAAATACTTCCCATGTATAAAGCAAAATAGCAAATAAATAGCAAAGATATATGAAAGAAAACTCAGAGGAAGATGACAAAAATATAATATTTATAACAACAAATATGAATGCTTCCAGTTGAGTCAGGTGAATAAAAAGAAACCAAACAAAAAAAGAAAACAGGGCTTGAAGTATTACACAGCACTAAAAAATGACAAAATCATGGAATTTGCAGGGAAATGGATGGCACTAGAGCAGATTATGCTTAGTGAAGCTAGCCAATCCCTAAAAAACAAATACCAAATGTCTTCTTTGATATAATGAGAGCAACTAAGAACAGAGTAGGGAGGAAGAGCAGGAAGAAAAGATTAACATTAAACAGACACATGAGGTGTGAGAGAAAGGGAGAGAAAAGGGAAATTGCATGGGAATGGAGGGAGACCCTCATTGTTATACAAAATTACATATAAGAGGTTGTGAGGGGAATGGGAAAATAAACAAGGAGAGAAATGAATTACAGTAGATGGGGTAGAGAGAGAAGATGGTAGGGGAGGGGGGATAGTAGAGGATAGGAAAGGTAGCAGAATACAACAGTTACTAGTATGGCATTATGTAAAAATGTGGATGTGTAACTGATGTGATTCTGCAATCTGTATTTGGGGTAAAAATGGGAGTTCATAACCCACTTGAATCTAATGTATGAAATATGATATGTCAAGAGCTTTGTAATGTTCTGAACAACCAATAAAAAAAATGACCAGGTGATTCATGAAAAAATCCTCAACATCACTGATCATCAGGGAAATTCAGATTAAAACCTCCACACCTGTTAGAATGGCAATTATAAAAAAAAATACAAGGGACAACCAGTGTTGGTGAGGTTTTGTCAAAAAGGGAACTCAAGTACATTGTTGATGGGGATATAGACTGGCACAGCCATTGTGAAATAGTATGGAGGGATTAAAAGAATTAAAAATAGACTCAGCAATCCCTCTGGTGGAGGTGTACCCAAAGATGAATCACCCCTTTGCATAATTATCTTCATTCTCATGTTCCTTCTAGGACTATTCATGATAGATAATAGATAGGGAGAAAATGTAAATCTCCATGAACTAATGAATGGATAAAGAAAATGTGATATATCTATATCTATCTCTATATACATATATAATGCAACATTATTCTGCCTTGAAAAAGGAGATCCTGACACCATTCCACTTGCAACAACATGGCTGGAGAACATTATGTTAAGTGAAATAAGCCAGGTGTAGAAAGAATATTTCATAATATGTCTTATAAAGGGAATCTGAAAGAATTGATCAAATATATAGATATAAGAGTAAAACAATGATTGCTATGAGCATGAGAGTTGGCAAATAAAGACCAAAGGCTATAAGTAGCTAATACATAGGATTCAAAAAATCTAGATCTCTAAATATATAACATAAGGACCCTAGTTAGTAAAATTGTGTTTGGGATTTTTGTTAAGTAAGTAATTTTTTAGCTGTTTTTAATCATCAAAGAAAATGGGAGATCATAGTTATGATAATTACTTCATTATAGTGATTCCTTTATTATCTATATGCATTCCATAACATCATGTTGTGAACCTCACATGTGCACCAATGTATTTTAAAAATTGATAAATAAAAACAAAAATAATGTAAAGGAAAAAACTAAAAAATGACCTGAAGCAAATGCAAAGATGCTTTTATGCAATTTGAGAATGGAAGATTGCTTTGCATTTGTTCAGTAAATACCAATCCTGTAGGTTTCAAATATATGTCTCTTTATGGTTTGAAATGTGTGGGAAAGTCAGAAAATGTGTGGGGCACTGCCAAAATGACCCTTTGGCCCAGTTGCCCAAAGCACCCACGCTGAGGAACACATATTGTGGTGGAGCATCAAGAATTACTTTAGGAGTTCATGGTGTGTTTACAGAGTAGGAATGCCCTATCTGTTCATTTATATATAGCACTGGAAATACTAGCAAGAGCAATCAGATAAGAAAAAGAAATAAGAATCTTGTAAAGGTAATTAAAAATAGACTTAAATATGTGCTATCCATGATTCTCCTCTTTTTATAGAAAAAAAAAATGTGTAGACATTTGAATAATGGCTTTCTTATCCCCTTTTTCTGCATGCAACTTTGAACATTCTGTCAAAATTAGAGTGTAGATCCTACCAGGTGGTGGTGTAAGCTGTGACATTTGTAAAGAGAATGCAAAGACAAGATAGTAATAGCCATATCTCAATCCTCTATTTTGCTGCATTGGCATGGGGAAGTGTACTTGTTGGGGGAAGACCAGAGAAGTTGTAGGCTTTGGGTTTCCACAATTATTGTGAAAACTTCTTTCAGATAGGCTTACACCAGACCATTAGAGGATTGTCATATGCCAGTATCTCTTAGTATTCTCCTTATGCAGAAGCCTTTTTAAAAACTTGCTTGAATCCCTCAAAATAGCCATGCTTATTAAAAAGGGAGGATTGAGTCCTGGAAGCCAACATGTAAAAGTTCAATACGTGATAAAAACATTTCTCTGAATTTTTCAAAGAGAAAGTGAAGAAGATCTTTCACTGCAAACATGAAGGCCAGTTGTCAGAAGAGGTTTTCTTCTTCAGACATGTCAACTCAGCAATTGTGCCACTGATCTCACACCTTAATTGGAAGGATGTGGATTTTGGATTCAGAAAAACTGGAATTCTTCTGTTTTCAATAGATGGAAAGGGTCGGGGAGATCGCACCCTTGAGATTTTAAATCCTTTGTAAATCTGGTCACTGGATTGGGATCCTCATAAAAGCACAGTTTCAGCTTTTAATGTACCTGTCCTAGATGGCTGAGTCTCTCCAGCCCACCTGGAACCTGGTGGACCAACTGGTTATAGAAATCAGTAGAGAGGTTAACCTACCGTGCTTCATGTTTTTGTTATTCTTGGACACAGGAATCTACCCAACCCTAGTTTGGTTTGGATTGTGGAATTGGAGCAGACTTTTGCTTCTTCTTTGTGTGAGTGACCATCTCTCATCCTTCCACCTGTTTCATGAAGCAGCTCATCAATTTATATTTCAATGAAGGCCACAGTCTGCTCAGCACTTCTTTAGCTATTCATCTTCCTTGCAGTCATTATCTGAAATGCTCTTAGTTTCTCCAGTTTTCTGTCTTCCCGGAAGCCAAACTTTCCTTTTATGTCAGTGGAAAAACATGAATCTACTTCTTCACATTTGTACTTGTGATGACAAATTTACTATCTTCCCATTCTTTCCTATGGATAAAACTGCTTTCTTAAAATTTAATAAAAACAATTCCTTAAAATTGTTTCTACAAGACCTAAAAGTCTTGTTTCGTTTCTTTCTTCCTTTACTGAATCTTCTTCTACCAGAATATTTTAATTTTCAGATCTCGCCCATCTTCAAAGAAATCCTTTCTCAATCCTATATCTACTGCTGTCCCTCTCCTTCATTCCATATACAAGCTTCTAGAAAAAGCTATCTTCATATCCAATTTACTCAAATTACCAACTAAAACTGTTGTCACTGAATCCAATGGGGCCAGATGGTTTGAGCTCTTAGTTTTAGCTCTTTTGGAATATTTATTTTTTCAGTTATGTAAATAAATGAAAATTTTAGAATGCCTGATTCAAGTGACTTAACTAAATAGATTTATTTATTAGTTTGTTTACTGGCATAGCCAGAAGTTCAGAGGAGGAAAATTCAGAGCTCATGTAGGCGCTCAACAGTCAAGAAGTTGAGTTATCTCCTCTGCTGCTGTCGGCACAATGAATTTCATGCTCACTCTTGTTACCTCATACTTATAGGGTGGTTGCTGCAACTTCAGATGTTATAGCATTTCAGGAAGAAGATGGTGAATGGTGAAGAGCCCCTGGGTCTTTGTGTGCATTCACGCTAGCTCTTGAGGTGTGGGGCCAATTCATCTCTGAAAGCAAGGACAAGAGGAAAAAGGAAGAGGAGAGAGAAAGGGGGAAGGAGAGGTATGAGAAGCCAGCAAGATGGGAAAATTAGAAGTTGCAGGAACATTTAACTTCCAGGGTGGTAGGAAGCCAGGAGTCATTTGAAGTTCATGTATGTGGCAGCACTTCTTACACTCTGACATACACACAGATCCTGGGGGAAATTTTGTTAAAATAAAGATTGTCTTTAGTAAGTCTGGAGGAGCCTGCATTTCTAAGCATGTTCCATGTAATGCTAAAGCTTCTGGGCCCCAGACTAAAGTTTGGTAAGGACTCTTTCAAGTTGTGTTCCTTCCATATAACGTGATTCTAGTTGTTGTTGTTTTAAGTCTGAGTTCAATTTTTAATAGGTTCAGTAGTGAAATCCTGTGTCCTATTGTGTCCTGCATCACTGAGAATCTCCACCATGCAGTTCAGCTTGGCATCTCTGTTTCCGTGCAAGGTCATCTTTCTGCACAAAGTCCCCTTCTGATCTACTACTGGTCACTGGGACTGGAGAACTTTTCTCTGGGTTTTCTAGGTGAAACTGGGAAAGCCTCCAGGTTCTTCCTACAGTGTTTTTCTCCCTTCCAGGACTATCTGCTTAGTTAAGACATTGGACACTCCCAGCTGGCTCTGTGTCTTGGAGGGACCTCATCTGATCTATTGAAAAAATCTGTTATTCTTTGCTGTCTCATCCCTAGAAAAAAGACGAGGGTAAAACTTTATGACCCTAAATGCCTCTTTTCAGTTCCCTGAAATCTATCCATCATGTTAAGGGAACATTGAGAGCAAGCCAGAATGTCCAGATGCATATTATCTTGAAGGATGTTGGCTTTCTGTTCAGCTCACCAGGAAACAGTGCAAGTGAGCATCATCTGTCGATAGTGACTTTCTCGTATGTACATCTGGACATTCCCTTCTTTGGATACTGGTCATATAAGCAAGTTAATGCTGATGATCTCACTTCTTCGGTTCTTCGGCAGCTTAACGTATAAAATCTCTTTCTGAGTGAAGACAGGCCTGGAATAAAGCACACTGTAGAAAGTGTATGTATCATTCATCCAGCCAGCTGCCACTGGACAAAGCATAATAAGAGAGAGGGGCTGGTGAGGGGCAGAGGTGCTATCTGTCAGCATATTGCCACTGAACTTTGGTTGGAGCAGTTTCTGATCCAATAAGCTTTCCCCAGTAAACCATGTGTCTCCCAGCCTGTTGCTGGGTACTTTCTTTGGCTTTCTGGAAACTTATCCCACTGTCTGGGACAGTGTGGCTGTGGATGGGACATTTGCCCAGGTACATGCACATACCCCATGTCATTCCCAAGGAATCAGTGCTTTTCTTGTTAACTATTAGCATAGATCGCCAGTCAGGGAAAGATTTTCACTCTTTATATTTCTCAGGCCAGAGCTGGACATTAGTTTTCTGTGCCTTGCAGTCTTCACATGGCCTTCTAATATGTCTGGCTGGAAGTAGAAAATAAGCACCCAACCTTTCCTATTGGGCAGGAGCACACATCACTCTCCATGATAACTGTCCAAGTTCAATTTTTTCTTGGGGTGGGGGTACTGAGGATGGAATCCAGGGGTGTTTTATCACTGAATACATCCCCAGCCCTTATTATGTTTTATTTTGAGATAGGGTCTCACTAAGTTGCTTAGGGCCTCCCTAAGTTGCTGAGGCTGGCTTTGAACTTGTAATCTTCCTGCCTCAACCTCCGGAGTCACTGGGATTACAAGGATGCACCATCACGCCTGGCCCAAATTCAATTTTAAGCAGCTTTTTGAATGTTTTGGGGCTTGTATGTCTAAGCTTCCAGCTACTACTTTCCAAGTTTTTCAGAGACTCTGTCATTGTGTTCTGGAATGTGCAGTGATTGGGAATGTGCTTGGAATACATGGTTTCCATAGACAGTTGTGCAAATTGTGCATCATACAACTCTGGGAGTGCTACTCACCATTAAGTCACTGGATTTTTATAGTGATGATGTTGACTTTTCATAATGATTTTTTTCTTAATTGCATTTGTAAAATGAAGAAAAAGGAAAGGTTGCCTTTTCCTTAATTGCACAAAATCTAGTGGCAGCTAGTTTTGGCACTAATTGTCTTGGTATCTTCAGAAAAAAACAGTGGTCCCATATTATTGGAAGTTTTAAAAACAAAATTAGATGATGTTATGTGGATCTGTATATATTTGATTCTTTTTGTTATCTCCCAAATACCAGTGCAAATTTATTTTGTTGAAAAAATATATATATATATATCCCAGAGCCTTGCATATGCTAGGAAAGCACTCTACTGCTGAACTGTACCCCCAGCCCTCTTTGTTGATTTGGAATCATTAATTTGCTCATTCTGACTGAACAGTTTTAAATTTAATTTTTAAAAGGTAAATGTGAGTCAGGGATTTGAATATTGGTTGTTCTTTGCATTTAGATATTCTTAAATCAAGAATATCTAAATTAAGTTTCTAATTAATATCTAACATTAAGTTTCTTCATATTTCCCATCATATTCCAAACACATGTGTCCAAAAGTATATTTTTAATAGAATTTCTTTCTCTAGGCTTCTCTCCTGTGAATGAAATACAGAATGATATTGATCTATTAAATGGCTATTGTATATATAGATTTATAATTATATAAATTAGGCCAAGACATTTGACAAAAACCTTTTTGTAAGAGTTTATTTTCTCTTGACATTTCCTGTAATATAACTTTTTGTTGTTGTGGGGCAGTGCTCAGTGGCTCAAAAGAAAGACCTATAGGGAGATTTAAATTATTTAAATTATCCCAATTAAGGGAAATGTTTTGGAATCTCTGAGTCTGATATTTTAATCTTGTCGATGCCCTTCATAAGAGTTGCAAGGCTTAGCAAGATCATAAAGAGAAATTGCATTTCATTCTAGAACCTATGGTAGAAATCTCTGGAGTTTTTATCTTTGTAATTTCTCATTCCTCTCTATAAGAACCACCAATGTTCATTCCAGTATCTATGAATAATTTTAGTTGACAATCAAAATATATTAACCCCCAGTGACCTCAGAGCAATGAAACCCACCGTTTCCTATTCTGAAGGCTGTTTGGCAAACACGGATTTAAATCACTTGCACACATTCAACGTTCTTACTAATGAAAACCTCAATGGATTCTCCTACAAAAATGATTCCTAGGAATTTTAATCTGTGCTTTCTGAATTATATTGCATTTTATCTTGCTGATAAGTATATAGTAAATTTTCATTGTTTAAGACCTGACTTTAGAAGTGACCACAAAAGACGACTATGTTCAGATTCAGTTGTGAAAATCAAACTTCTCTCCATCTTTGGCCAGAAGAGGGAGGCAGTCGACTGCAGCTGAGACATTCGGGTGAGGATTCCAGCAAACTTAGGTGCTTCAAATTAATTACTACTCAATAATATAATAGTTAAAATAATGCACTGCTCTCAAATGCCACTTTGTAAGATTACAGATGGACCAGTCATGAATTTTCTTTACATTTCTTCACTTCTTGAAATTACTTAGTTTCTCCTAGACTCTGGGTTTGTGAAATGTACTGAATGCTTGCAAATAGTCAATGTCTGCTTTGAATCAAAGCTTTACCAATGGCTTTGAAAATAAATGACAAAACAGTCAGAAAACCTACCTTATTGTTTAGGGTGTAAACTTAGCCTCTGATGTGAGGTATTTATTTCTTAATCCATCTACACAGGTAAGTACAAGACACTGGCAATCTAGGGGGACACATTTTTATTTCAAAATTGTTTATGTCAACATTAAACTCCTGCGTTTCTACATTGGGATGTGACATCTTCTTCTGTGGATCTTTTATTATCCTGTTGTTGCTATTATATTTAGTAATACATGAAGTTTGTCTAAAATGTTCCCCTGGATTCGTTTGTGCTTTTAAGGTCATGTGGAATAAAACATTGAGAAAACATTGTCTGGATAATTCAATTAAAAAGAAAAAGAAAAACAAATTAAAACATCCATTGTTGAGTAAATATAGGAATTTCAACATTTCCGTGCTGATAATTACACGCATTCCCTATTGTTATTTTGAGTTGCTATTGGCTGTACTTATGTAACCAAACACTTTAACTCTGATGACAGGATGGTGGTGAGAATTTCATATACTTGATTCCACCATATACTGTATTCATCTAGACTTTATGGAAACAGGGCTGCCACACAACATTTATCACTCACCAGTTGTTCAATTATAGGCCTAACTTTACTGGCAAGATACAGTATTCATTTTTCTTTATTTTTTTTTAATTCTTGACTATTTACAATTTTTTTTCTTCATTTCACTGTGATTAAATTCTGTAATTAGGAGCACTTTAAGTGAATAAATGATTTGTGGCAAATTCAAGATGGCTACAGATTCTTTGAGATGCCTCTCAGTGAGAGATGGAGTTCTGTGTTCTCTCTCTTTAAACATAGGTAGGTTCTGTGACTGTTTGGGCCCATAGAATAGAACAAGAGTGAAGCCATGAGGTTTTCTGACAAAGCTTTTGCTTTGTCTCTTGAAGCATTGGCTCTTGGTCTCCCTGCCATGCGTGTGGGGCTGCACTGTGGAGATACCCCTAGGAAAAGAACAGAGGGCTGTCGGATCTGGCTGACATCAACACCTGTTTACCTGCCCTGGGGGCAGATCCTTCTTGCAAGTTTACTGCAGCCTCAGTCCAGCTTTTTCATCACATGGAGCAGAGATGCACTGTCTGTGCTGAGAGCCCTGCCCCAAGGGCTGGTTTGTGAGCAAAAGAAATGATTTTGGCTTCATGTCCCCAAGTTTTGAGATGGTTGGATATGTAGCAATACATAACTGAACATAATTCTTCAAACAAACACAATCTTCTTTCATAGAAGTTTATTCATTAGTAAATGATGTAAAGCTGACAAGTTTGTCTTCAGAAGCCTCTCTTACCGTTAGGAGGAAAATTAAGCAATAGAAGCTTGTAATCAGCATTAGAGAAAATAGACAACTACTGATAAGTCTTAAGTCTTGTGTTCCACGGCACCATTTCAGCAGTGGAATGTTAATTGCTTCATTGCTGCTAAACAGTGCTAGTAAATTTAGAATCTGTACAATAGACCAAGCATGTAATTGTGTCATGCCATCATTTATACACTAGAATGCTAACACTTATGTGGACAATAGACTTGGAATGGATTTTAGGAATACTAATTAACAAAAAAAAATATATTGTATAATGATGTTCCAAGTTCCTTCTCAACAATGTTAATTAGCATAGTACAACCAAAGCAAAGAGTAGTGAAAGTTGGATAATATTCATTTTTTTCTTTTCTGAATTAAAAGAGCCTGTAGAATAAAATTGAAAGACATATAGGAATGTTTTTGATACTTTTAGAAGGCACATTCTCATTTTCACATGGATTTATTTTTTTTAGAAAATAATTCTTTTTTAGGGAAGAATGTTCATATTCTCGTTAAAAATGAAAGTGAGCTTTTTTTTTTTGTAGTGTGGGTCTTGAACCTAGGGCCTTGCATGAGCTAGACAAGAGCTCTACCACTGAAGAATACCCCCAGTATTTCTAAAACTTGAACAGGTGTCAGAATTATCTGAAGTTCTTGTTAAAATACATTGTGGAGGCCCAACCCCAGAATTTCTGATTCATTTCATAATGGAATAGAGCCAACGAATTTACTTCTCCAATAAGTTTTCCAGACAATGTTGATGTCAGCTTGAAGAGCACCTATGAGGACCCCCGGATTACTAAATGCACAGCATTGCAGAAATGACCCAGAAACTGAAGGTTCAAGCCAGACATTATGGCACACAGAGGCTGAAGCAGGAGGATACCTTGAGCTCATGAGTTTCAGAGCAGCCTAGGCTTCATGGAAAGAGAAAATCAGAGGACTGGGGGGGGGTGGTGGGAGGTGGGAGAGAGAGAGAGAAAGGAAGAAAGAAAAAGAAATTGTACACCATAGTTGGGGAAAAACATGGGGTCTTACAGGGACAAACAGCTTACTCTCTGAGGTTATGGAGACTGGAGACATCCTGTACAAGTCGACTCCTGAGCTAAGCTTTGATATGACAAAAGAATTGGCTAGGTCAATAGAAAGCTAGATAATTTATTGTTTTTCTTTATTATTTTAAGTTTTGATTGACACATAGTAATTGCACGTATTTATCAGGTACAATGTCACTTTTTGATTCATGCATATACTGCAATGCTCAATTCAGAGTAATTAGCATATCAATCACCTTAAACTTCCTCTTTTTTTTTTTTTTAATTTCAGGGGTTGAACCCAAGAGTGCTCAAGCCCTGAGCAACATCCTCAGCCCTTTTTATTTTTTTATTTTGAGACACAGTCTTGCTTAGAGTCTCCCTAAATTGCTGAAGCTGGCTTTGTTGCAGGCATGTGCCACTGTGCCTGGCAGTCACCTTAAACTTACATCATTTCTTTATGTTGAATACATTCAAAATCATCTCTTCCAGTTGATTTGAGATCTACAATGCATTAGTGTTAACCTATTACTACATCCTACTGTGCAGCAGAACACCAGAACCTCTTCTTCCAGTCTAATTGTAACATTATACCTGTTGATCAACCTCTCTGGGTCCTCCCTGCTCCTTATTCTCCCCAGCCCTGGTCACTAAAATTCTACTTAGAGACAGGGAAAACAAGACCAAGAAAATGCGAAAAGGTAAAAGAGCAGTTTCTATTGCAGAAGTGAAAGTTTGAGTTATAGAGAGGTAGACAATGATGTAGTTTTGTTTCTGAGAAAGTAAATTTGAGGGAAGAAAGGAAGGAATAGTATAGTATAGTTTTGTTTTGGAAAAAGATTTATATCATTACCTAGTATATGGAAGTGTTTTTGTAATTTATTTTTTATTGAAATTTAAAAATATTTTCCCATAGAAATTGATTAGGAAAAAGAAACAGAAATGTAGAAAAAAGCCACCATGAATACCCACATTAGTATTTTTAAATAATATATGCACACATGAATCTGAATTTGCTCTATGTGTTGTCTTCTCTATACCA
Organism: Ictidomys tridecemlineatus; assembly: GCF_052094955.1. Taxonomy (NCBI): domain Eukaryota; kingdom Metazoa; phylum Chordata; class Mammalia; order Rodentia; family Sciuridae; genus Ictidomys; species Ictidomys tridecemlineatus. The sequence goes on from NC_135484.1 coordinate 141,244,510, forward strand.
TTTCTCTTTTTTAAAATTTGTTTTAATTGGTTATACATGACAGTAGAATGCATTTAGGCACTTGGATATATCATACATAGATGAGATACACTTTCTTATTTTTCTGAGTGTACATGTTGTAGAATCATATTGGTCATGCAGTCACATATATACATACAGTAATAATGTCTGTTTCATTCGACTATCTTTCCTACCCCCACATCCCCTCCTCTTCCTTCCCTCTCTATACCATTTCTAAACTTTGAGTTGATGTTGCTTTTTGAGAATCCTTTTGTTTCATTCAATTAATGCTTAACTGAATATGTAGCCTACAACAGAAATGGAATTTTAAAGTAAAAATGCAATATTAATAAACTCATATTAATCATCTTGAGTATGTAAAATATGAATTCATTTTTGTCTAATTCTAAACTACTTTATAGGTAACTAGTAGGACAGCACATCACACAATTACCACTCTTCCCAAAATTTAATTCTTTCTTCAGAGAAACAACTTGGTACTTCTGCAATATAAAAATCATGGATATAATAAACAGGAACTAAAAACAGAGGAACAGCTATCATAAAAAAGAATATGAAGAGGCATGAACTGAAAAATGGGCACCTAAAATTAAAAGAAGTTTCTTTTCTGATACAAGGCTGACATACTGGAATATAAAAAAGTCTTATATATGTTTTTCGTAAGTATACATATGAAACAATTTTCTTGAAAAATAAAGCCACCCCGATTTTAAAGTAAGCAAATTTTGTAGGTAAATTTAGAAAGCTAGAAAGTGATTTGGAGAGAGATTTGTATTTCAAATAAAATATAAAGATATATTGAACAGGAAGAAAAAAAAGAACACAAAGGAATTCAGTGTGATGAAAGAAAGTCTTTAGTGGCTCCACTGCTCAGAATTATCATGCCAGGAAGCACACTACCTTCAGTGTGCTGATCTGACTGCAGTTGGAGCCATTTAAATCTTTGGCTAAAAATAGCTGAACATGGGCATAATAACAATATCTTTTATAATCGTTTTGGTTCAAAAAGTATTCCCACATTCCTCATTTCCTTTTTGTGGGTGAATATGCTTAACCCTTCACTGTATAATTGTGCTGTCTGACATTGGAAGAAGGACAAATATTAACACTCCAAAATCATGGCAACTATTTCTTTTTCTTTTCCTTTCTTTCTTTCTTTTTCTTTCTTTCTTTTTTTTTTACACAGAATTAATTGAGTTAGAGCACCCAAACCAAACAAATCCTGGAAAAGGAGAACAGAAACATTTCACTGTAGTGTCTTTCTCAAATGTAGACTCTAATCCAGTGCTTAAATAATGTTATGTCAAGACAGTGAGCTGACTTCTGCAAAGGGTGTCTTTGAACTGGTTTTTACTTGTGGAGCTGTTTTGTGTGCTGAAGAGCATCCACTTGTCAGGATGCCATACTGAAACCCAGATGAGTAACTGGGGAGCTCATTCCACTTGCCCTCAGGACAGCTAAGCTTTACATTAGTGATGACAGCGGAATGCAATGGCTTATATCAGGGTGTGTGTGTGTGTGTGTGTGTGTGTGTGTGTGTGTGTGTGTGTGTTGTTTCAAAGCTTCTGTTTGAGGTTCACCTTACTTAATTACAAAGTAAGCATGAAGTATGGGAGTGCCCCTTGCAATTACCCTTCATTTTTTGTTTTAGGTCTTGCATCCTGCAAAGATCTGATTTTTTTAGTTCTGCAAATAGTTAATGTAAAAGCTGAAGCACCAAAACAGAAATTTTAGAAAATAAAATTAAGGAAGTCTGTTTATTTTAAAGATAGAAATGCTGTATTTAAAAATTTCGGATGCATTTTAGAAGTTAGGAGAATAAAATGAATCTTGAACATCTTCTGTTATTCTTTTTGTTTTGTTTTCCTCTTAAAGTGCCATAGGTCTTGGGAGACTGACTCTGCGTATCTGTAAGTTCACTAAGAATTCCCATGACAAAAGCTTTACTTCCACAAAAGAAGACAAACTTGATGATAAGCTTGAAGTATTGCTTATATTTTGAGATTTTTTTATAAGCAAAAGGAAAACTAATCTCATTGAATAAATCAATAGTTCTCTAAACAATCATTATGTAATATATTTATAATGCTTAAGTATTTAAGCAAAATATATGTATCATAAACCATACCTTGTCTCTGAGAACACAGTTATAATAGAGACCAAACACAGTGATATATAGTGAAAACAATGGCCTCAACTCCATTTTTTATTGTGGGATTTTGGTGACATTTCTGCATCTATGTAGAAGAGGAAATGGACAAGGCTGTAAAATTCAATTTCTAAAAATCCTATGATTAAAAATATAAACAGATCCAGAGGAAGGATAACGAACCTAATACCAAAATTCAGGAAATTTGATCTCCTTTCTTCCCTCCTTATTTTTCTTCCTTTCCTTCCTTCTCCCCTTCCTTCATTCATTTCCTTAGTTGTTTAACTTATGATTCTACCTTTAATAAAAATGAATAAATTATATTCACATTGACTATGGAAAAGCTATGCCAGAAACTTAAAAGGAGATGGAGAATGTTACAGATAATTCAAAGAAGTGATAAATGTCTGGGATCATGAAATTCCACTTTTAGTTAAGCTCTTTATTTTATCATCAAGACTAACACTGAGCCACGGGATGTGGACAGAGTATCAGAGAAGCCTTGGAAAGAAGCATAAGTCAGTGGCAATAACTGAGAAGCAGAGATTAAAAATCATTGTAGATACTTAGAAGCACCCAGATCAAGGCTATCCAATGGGTACTGCATTTCAGACATATTTCCTAACCATTTGGCCTGTCTAGAGAGAGCACTTTTCTCACCAGGTACACCTTCTTGAAGATAATTACTTTTATGTTCATGCAATAGTATTTGCAAACAGATCCCTGGTCATACAGAAGAAGCAAGTAGGGCAGATGGCAGAGACTGTGTAGTATGGTAGAAACTCAGAGGTTTAACATTGAATCTTGTGAGCTGCATAATATATGCCAATTTAAAAAAATCGGTCGATTCCTGACATCCTCATGCACAGTGAGGACTTTTAACCAATCCTCCTAGAGCAGTGCTGTAGGATTAAAGGAGCAAAACTTGTAAAGCAACTCATGTGGAGCCTGATATGAGTGCTGACCCTTCCATTTTTTTCCTCTCCTCCCCCTTCTTGCTCTTGGTCTTCCCATTTTCTCATCAGAAGAAACTGACGTTTCTTCTAAAACCCAGGTGGCTCCTTAGAGCTTTAGGGTCTCATTGGTGAGTGGTTCTTCCTAAGAGTCCCTTGAAACATGGTTTTCAATGCAGTTTAAAGATGCTCTCCTCAACGACTCACTTTTATATTACTGGGGCTCTACAGGACTTCCTGAAACTAGGGCTTCTGTCACAATATTTATGAGCAATGGCAGAGCTTTTTATATTTTTCAAATTGTAGCTCTACCAAAATGGAACTATTTGGTCATGTCTCAAAGTACAGGTGCAAACCTGGACACTAAATCTGCAGCTTATACTGCAGAGTCATTTGGGTGAACACTGAATTTTTGTTTTCTGAGCTATATTCCAGGATTGTATTCTTTATAAAATTTACTATGAAACTTTCCAATGACTCCTCTTGGCTTAATCAATATTAGCATCCTTACTGATCCTAGTAAGGATTCCATATAGGGTATGGCATTAAAATGAGTCTCAGACATGCCTGAGAAGTGGGGTTCCATTTGGATCCAGCCATTGAACCTGTCAGGTGTTTCTGCCTGAGGGTCTGGGGAGCCCAGGACACTTCCACATCATCTTCCTATCAGCTTAGAGTATGAGGAGGGATAGCCATTATCTGTTTGTAGATTTGTTAAAAATATAACCTATATTTTTTTCGAGATGCAAAATATAGTGGTATCTTGAAACAGAGTAATGTTCCAGAACATTAGCATAAAATTCAGGAACCAGAAAAAAAAATGAAGGTTCTAGTAATTGAACCCAGGGCCCTACGCATAGCTGGCAAGTGCTTTACTACAAGCTACATCTTCAGCCCTACACAGTTTTTATTATCGATAGCAGAAAATTTTTGATGTTTTGTCTTGGGAAAATGTAGTAGTTTATGCTAAAAAAAACCATTCAAAAGTGGATGTCCCTGATAAGATTTATCAAAAGCCAATCAATATACCTTCCACAGATATTATTACCACTTTGTTGCAACAGTTACTGGAATTTCAGATATTTTTCAAGATCCCGATGATCAGTCTGATCATCGTCACCAGCAGATAAGGGAATGCAGTGTGACTCTTTTTGTAGAACACCAAAAATCATCCTGAGGGGCACCTTATAAGTCATTCTGACTTCATAGTCTGAGTTCATGATGTTAGAATGGGCTCCACATAACGATAGCCTCCCCAAGAAGCTAGGGAGGCAGGTCATGGTGTCTGGCCAGGCCACTGTACCATCTCACTTGAAAGCAGGAAGTATTTCTTTTGTTCTAGGGTCTTCATGAAGAGGAGCTGAACTCATAAGACATAGTTCCCTTGAACATGTGTCTGATGGACTATTTAACTGTTGTGGAAAATGCCAGAATGGAATGGTATACATGTTGCTCAGAGACGTTAGATGTTACTGCCAGAGTGTTCATACCACTAATCCATCATTATGGCATTCAACTGTACCTGAAGAACCTAAATTGAATTATTACTTTAAACTTATAGTAAGTGGTTAAGAGCATCAAACTGAATGGATTTCAAGCTGGACAAGCTATTTAACTTTTGTGCCTCCGTTTCTCCATCTGTTTTATCTCCTTCCTCATGTGGTGATTATGAAACTTACATCATGTTAATACATTGTCCTAGAACCACACTGGCACAGAGTTAGCATCGTCTAAGAACTTTTTTTAACATGTGTATACCTCCAGCTCCCCAAAGTTTTAAAGTCAGGATATCATCTAAACTACCTTTGAGGACTGTTAAAATAAGAAACTTCACAGGATTTTATAAGGACGTCTGTTTCAAACAGAGTGTGAAACAGGTTCCAATGTGACAAACAGCGTTTATCTTTCAACATTGGTGCTTTATATGAGAATTATATATTTATTGTAGGAAAGTATTTATTGCACTACTTTGGGTATGTTTACATCTGGAAATGAATTACCCATGTGAAAGCAGTGGCGAGCTGTTGTCTTGAATCGATCTTGTTACTGAAATGTCATAAGGAGATATAAAATTTCCCTGATGGCTCAGCAAATTTTCTTTTTTTAAAATAATATCTTTATTTGTTTATTTTTATGTGGTGCTGTGGATCAAACCCAGGGCCTTGTGCCTGCTAGGTGAGCGTTCTACTGCTGAGCCAAAACCCTAGCCCCTCAGCTAATTTTCAAAGCCATGTAATTTCAGTGTGCAATGACCAAAAGTTTTGGTCAAGAAACCATAGTGATTATGCAGGCTGGGGTCATGGTAAAATGCAAACACACACACACACACACACACACACACACACACACACACACACCTTCTTAATGATTGTAATAATCTTTTCAAGAAGACTGAAATGTTCCTAGGTTTATCTCAAATCTGTGCAAAAAAAAAAAATCAAAGTTTTGCTTTAATTCCTCTTACTTAATATCATCTCTACCTTGATTACCCAGTACTGCATGTGGCCAAGAACCAGAGGTCTGAGGACAAAATCTTGAGGTACCTCACCAAGGAAAATGTAAGAAAACTGGCATGGGCTAATCTATCACAGGCTAAATCCTGGTAGTCCCTTGGAATAAAATCAAGCAGATGGTCATCCCCAAAAACCATTTAGATGGCTTTTTGTAGAAGACCATCTGAAATATGTTTAGGTTTTTGTCCCTCAATGTGAATAGTCAAAATGGCTACATACTAGTGAGGCTTCCAATTACATGTGTATGTGTGCTCGTGCATGGGTGTACTTATTTTTTAAATTTATTTTCTATGTAAAATTTTTTATTTATATATGACAGAATGTATTACAATTCTTATTACACATATAGAGCACAATTTTTCATATCTTTGGTTGTATACAAAGTATATCCACACCAATTTGTGTCTTCATACATGTACTTTGGATAATAATGATCATCACATTCCACCATCATTTCTAACCCCATGCCCCCTCCCTTCCCCTCCAACCCCTCTGCCCTATCTAGAGTTCGTCTATTCCTCCCATGCTCCCTCTCCACACCCCACTATGAATCAACCTCCTTATATCACAGAAAACATTTGGCATTTGGTTTTTGGGATTGGCTAACTTCACGTAGCATTATCTTCTCTAACTCCATCCATTTAGCATGGGTTTACCTATGCAGAATGTAATGGCACACACTGGTTTACCTCTTACCTTTTTTTAAAAAACTAACCATTAAATCTTTAACATTTCTCCAATCTCAAATGTCCTTTCAAACTTTATTTCAAATGACTGTAGGATATTTCATACACACATACATACATGTACCAGATATTCTAATTATAGTTAAATTGAGCTGTTTGCAATACCATAACCAGTTATGCCATAAATATTCTTATACACAAATGACTGACCACATTCTGATTGTTTCATAGGGAAAATGTTCTAGAAGTGGGATTATTGGATATGAACATTTTCAAGGTGGTATTACTAAACTGTTGTTCAGGAAGTTTTTCTCTGTCTGCTCTTTTGCCTGTGGTGGATTAGCCCAGGCCAGTTTTCTGTAATAATTATAATTTTTATTATAGGGAGGCAATTAGAACAGTGACTTAGAGCATGAACCATGGTTCTGTCACTTAATAATGGTGTAATATTTAGCAAGTGATTTAAGCTTTCTGTGTATCATTTTCCTCGTTTGCACAATTTGGATTAAAATCATAGCACACATTTCATAGTATCATTGTGAGAACTGAATGGAATACTAGATATACAGTTCTTAACAAAGTACCTGGCACATAAAAGCACACAGTAAGTGTCTGCTATTATTACTAATCATGAATAATTGACAGTTTGCTAGGTAAAGTGGTTAGTCATCATTATTTTGATTTATTTATATTAATTGTCCTATTAGTGAAATGAAATGCTGTTTCAGCTTTCTCTTCACCTTTTTTTTTGTGTGTGTGTGTGATCACCAATTGTTTGGTCTCATTATTTGCCCACTGTGGTAGGCATAACCCTGAGCTGTGCAAGAATATGCTTCAAGCAAATATATCCCAGGAGCTGGGAATGAACACCCTCCTGTTATCCCCTTCAGGGATTTTTTTAACTGCAGTGATGGACAGACCTGAGATTCTGATCCTTCCCAGGAAATCCACATACAATTAGTGATAGACATGGAAATATAAAGAAAGGTACATGTTGGCCCAACTTGGGACAATCCCCAGACTGACCATTTGAGCTTGGGCACCAACACGTTTCCTCCACCCCCACCAAGGTTAGACCTTTATCAAATCTCCACAAATGTAGTCCAAGCACACTCTCAACTAAACACTAAATTTGTCTACATGTTGCTTTCTGGAGAATCCAAAAAGTTACACTCATTTTTCTATCCGAGTCTGTAATTTTCTTTTTGACTTTTTAAAAATAGTTTCCTCTATATTGGGCTTATAAACACTCATCCTATTTGTTTTAAAATTTTTCTGACCACTTTTTGCTATTTAATTCTGTTTCAGTGTGCTTTTTTATTACATATATAAATTTTCAATGCTTCTATTATCAAATCTATGACTTCTATTGCTTGTATGATATGAGGTTTTAATATGTATATATATATATATGTAATATATATATATTATATATATAGTATAATGCTTAAATCAGGGTAAATATACTTTCTTCTTAAACATTCATCATTTATTTAAGATGAAAACATTCAAAATCCTGTCTTCTAGCTTTGTAAAATACATAATATATTATTGTTGTCTATAATTACTCTACTGTGCAATAGTAAGCCAAAACTTAAAATAAATACAATTGATTTACTTTATTTTAAGTTACATTTATCTGTTAAAATTATCACATATGCTAGGATCTACTCCTTGACTCAATTGTTCAGTTTTGGCTATTACCCTATTATCTTTAGCACATTTGTTAGGTAAATTTACCCTCATTTCTCTTTCAAAATATTTTTGCCCATTATTAAACACTGTTCTCCCAAGCCAACTTTAAGAATCATTTGGTTAAAGATCTATTTGGAAAAAACTTCATATTCTAAATATGAGGTATAAAAGATGATCAAGTTTCAAAATTCCTTACTTAGTTATGTATAATTATGAAAATATATTTCTTCCTTTTAGCATAAAAATAGCAAAATTTATGTAATGTTTAATAATGAAATCTCATGGTACATATGCCTGTTTTAGCTTAAAATATTTTGTAAAATAAAATTATGAAAGTCCATGGTAACTACTTCTATTTTTACAATACATTTCCCTTAATTTTCTATGTGAATTGACATGATAATTTATTTTTCTTGCCCTATCACTCAATGAAGGAAGGAATATAAATTATTTTATATGTATTGGTGTTAATGGGGCTCTGACTGCAAGGGGCTTGCATTTTAACGGAATACACAATCTCACCAAATAAAACACTATTCTTTAGTGTTTTAATATAACCTTTGGTAATTTAAAAATTTAACCTTGATTCACAATTTTCAAGATTAAGCATTTAGTTTCTATAATTTTTAAGACTGGTTGTAAATAACATTCTTTTATTGTCAGATGTTCTTAAATATTTTTCTAACTCATGAATATCTCTAATTTTATTTGAAAACATTTTATATTTCATACAAATTGAAACATAGTGATAGGTGTTTGTAAACTTTATGAATACTTATCGTGAGTTTTTTAAAACATTGTTATTATTATTATTATTATTATTATAGTAATTATTCTAGTTTAGGTAACAGAATTTTACATTTGTTTTAGAAAAGTATAGAGATAGGCAACATATTAAAATTTTATAGGGTCAAATGTTCTAAAACTGCTATCTTATTACATGAGAGGTTTCATAAAATTAGTTTTAATGAATGACACCATAAACCAAAATCTTATGTGAAATATTAAATCCTTAAACAATGATTAAATTAAATATTAGACTTCAAATCTAACCATCTAAGGATTCATCTTCTACCCAAAATTCTGCTTCCCTGAAACTACCATAATAACTCATTCTCTTATCACCATTTTTTTCTAACAGATTAATACTTACCAATTATTGATGTCTTGAGTTCAATTTCACACCTGTGACAAGTTTTCAAAAGATAGGACTAAATAGCTGAGAAATTCTAAATGGTTTTGCCAAAGTTACAGGCAAGTTGTGTGCAAAAGAAAGAATGAGCCAAGAGCTTGTGCTGTTGGATTACAAGGGGGAAGTATCAAGTATTGTGCTAATTAAATGACAGATGTTTCACCTAGGGATAAAGAAAGAGAACATCTGCATTGTCACCAACCACTACCACCACCACCCAACAACTCCACACTGACTGCCATTTAAAAACCTAAAACGTGAATTCTTCATATTGAATGACATCTTGAGGAGGCTTGCTCCCTTGGATCCCTCTGCTATCTACCAAGACACAAAGGTATTTCAGCCATACTAATTAGTTTGCTGTTGGCATCTTGCTGGCATTTTGGATTTTTTTTTCCCCCAGTAAAGAGACTTACTTCCAAAATACTAGCAGGCTTGAAATCATCTGCTAGCTGTCAGTAGCACAGCTGTTTGTTCCTCTTCCTCAGAGTTAAGGATTACTCCCTAAGTCAAAAATAAAGGATTCTTAATCACCAAGGACTTGGCATATTTTAGAATATAACAAGACAGCATCATAATTAATTTTTAAAAGATAGAACAAATATTCTGACAGATCAGTTTGGATAAATGAAACTTTCTAAGGTAGTAAAATTGATTGCTTTTGAAACTACTAAATAAAAATTTTGTATTTTCCCTTTGCTGCAGCTATCTGTCAAATTTTGATAAGGTGAACTTTGCCCCAAAGAAGTTTGTAGTCAGAGCGTAAGCAAGATGTCTGCTGTCACAGCTAGTGGGAATTTTAATTAGGATGGGGAATTGATGCTTATAGGGTTGGGGATGGACTTTCCCTTCTTGAGTAGCATTCTGAAGAAATGACACTGAATTTCTAAGAAACTGTTATCATTATCATTTTCAAAGGGGAAAAGGTAGAAAACTCAGGAAACAAATGCTAAACCATTATTCCCTCTCCATAGCTGATAAAATTCAACTGAGTTCTGCATTAAGTACCAGGTGAAATAGTAAATCACTCTTCGTGACAAAGAGATTTTAGGTCAAAGCAACAAATAACAGATAAGTCTGTAAAATATGATCACACACACAAAAGCATGGATGCATTAATAAAATATCTTTAATAATTTTCATTGATTCATTTCTGATGTCTTAAAAAGTCTCCATTGATAGCAATAATATTTCTAGTACTTTTAGAATGCTTTGTATATGGGATGTACTTTAAGCTCTTTATATACATTATCTCATTTAATCCTCATATCTTCTTTCCAAACATGGGAAAATAAAGCTTAGAGAAATTACAAAGCAATTAGTGAGTGGTAGAGATTAGATTCTAATCCAATGATGTTTGCTTTTACATAAGAAAGATTTTAAAATGGGATATTTACTTCCAGTCAGCATGGAGTGACAGGCATAATATTTACACTCACTTAAAACAACTTCCCTTTCTTGAAAAAATTCCAAATATAAATCCAGAGATCCAATAAGATGAATAAACCTTTTAAGCACAAGAAACATGAACATAACTTCTCCAAAGCTAATTACTGAAAACCAGTGATAACAGAAAGTATAAGTAGGCAGACAAAAAGAAATATTATATATATGCAGAGGAAAAAAAGGTAAGAAGAATAGCATATTATTAGAAACATTGCAAGTTAGAAGATTGTAGATAGTATTAATATTTAAACTTCTGAGTTATTTTAGACTTCTCTATTCAGAGAATTTTTTTCCAAAAAAGAAAAAAGACAAAAGAATGCATAGTCATCAGATCTATACTCTAAGAAGTGTTAAAGAAAGTCCTTTGGGACAAGATAGATGTTACTAAGTGAAAATCTGGACACACACACAGGAACAAATAACAGTGGGAATGGGAAATATTCAGTTAAATGTAGAGTACTTTTTCTTATTTGTGTTTTTTAATTGGTAATACACTGTTTACGGCAATAAGAACAATATATTATATGGTCTATATCACATAGAATAAAATACAACAGTGGTACAATAGGAAGGAGGCAGAAATAGGAGCAAATTGTTTTATGATTCTTACATTGTTCCCAAGATCTCCTATTTCTTGAAAGTAGCCTAATAAGTTAAAGATGCATATACGTAAACCCCAAACCAACCACTAGAATGAACAATCAAAACAAAGATGCATAGTTAATAAGATAACCAGGACAATAAAGAGAAATCATCAAAAAGACAAAGCATAAGAGTATACAAAGAGAGAATAAAAGCACATAAACCAAATAGAAAACAAACAACATGATTGTAAATTTCAACTCAGGAATAAAAAACATTTTAACAAGTGCAAGTGGCTTAAATGCCATATTAAACGGTGAGACTGGCAATTATGTTATAACAATCAATCAAGACCCAACCATATTTTGCCTATAGTAGGTCCACTTTAAGTACCAAGATAGGAGCAACTTAAAAATACAGGATGGAAGAAAATGGAAGTAGTTATATCTAAATTGAAGTAGATTTCTGGACATATGATAAGACCTAATGTGTATGTCCCAAATAACAGAAATTAATAACAGAGAAATGAACAGTTTGAAATAAATGAAGAAAAACCTGATAGAACTTCAAGAAGGAATAGGAAAAACTCACAGAGTAAAAGATTTCAACACATTTCAATAATTATGGAAAAATAAGATGAAAAATCTATAGGGTACAGAATATTTGAATAGTACTACTAAACAACTTAATCTAACTGACATTTACAGAAAATTAAACCCAACAAGCAGAATTCACGTTCTTTTCATATGCACACAGAATAGCTATCAAAACAGACCATATTTTGGATCATAAAATAAGTTCCATTAAATTAAGAAAACCCCTCAAATCTAAAGGAAATATGTTTTTTGAAAGTATAAATTGAAAATCAACAATCAAGAATATTTTAGAAAATTCTCAAAGACTTGAACATTAAATAGTATAATTCTACATATCCTATCATTCAAAGCAAACCTAAAGAGCAAAATTACTATAAAAATGAAAACATAATACATCAAAGTGTGTGGGATATAAGTAAATCAGTGTTTAGAGAAGAGTTTATACTCACAAATTCCTGTATTAGAAAAGACGAGAAGTCTAAATCACTGATTTCTGATTCTTTCTTAAGAGACCAGAAATAATTCAAATGAAAAGCAGAGTAAACAAATATAAGGAAATAATATGTGAACAGAAATGAATTTAAAAAAAAAATTAATGACACCAAAAGGTAGTTTGTAGAATAGTTTAATAAAATCAATACATTTCTAGTCAGACTGATTGGAACAAAAGACAGAAAACACAATTTATCAGTATCAAAAGTTATGTTATTTACATAGTTACAGATACTGTGTTAGACAATAGTTGAATGTTATGAACAACATGATTTTAAAGTCAATAACCTTGGCAGTTTAGATGAAAGGACAATTTAAAAAATATATATAAATACTGAAATTCACTGTAGAATAGATAGTAAACTAGAAAAGGCTTACATTTAGTAGAAAAAAAATAAATAAATCTTTCCTTTAAAATCTTCCCACAGCAAAAGCTCCAGGCTGAGGAGACATTCCCAGGGAATTTTATATCTGTTAAGGTCAAGGCAAGAACATTCTCTTTCACTTATTTTATTCAACATTGCACTGGAGGCTGTAGCTAATGCTATAAGACATGACAATATAAAATGCATCAAAATTGAAATGGAAGAAAAATAAAATTCAGTTTTATTTACATGTTCTAGCAGTGAGCAATTGGAAATTGAAGTTAAAATACGATTTTAAAGAACATAAATAATGAAATATGTAAATTTACATAATAAAACATGTATGACTTTCGCACTGAAACTATCAAATATTTTTATAAAAATTTTAGAAAACTAAATGTTTGGGAAAATGAAAAACCAAGAATATGGTTCAGCAAATGAAAAACCAAGCACATTAATTAGATACCATTTTTCTTAAATTTATCTGTATAAATTCAGCTAAATATTCATCAGAATTTCAGCAGGAATCTTGGCAGAACTTAACAAACCTATTGGTAAATGTATATGGAAATAAAAATAACTTAAAATGGACAAAAGTACCTATGAAAAGGTGTGGCAAAGTCAAAGGATTTACAGTATCTCATTTCAAGATTTATTATACTCATCAAACAATGTGATAAGGACACAGTGTTTACATCCAGAAAATTGAAAGAACTCTCAAAATGCAACATAAGAAGACAAAGATAATTTTAATAGGTTAAATGATAGTTGACCAGAAGTATGTATGGCAAATGTACTAAGCATTGTTATTCATTAGGAAAATGCAAACTAAAATTAAATGAGACACCATTACATACCCACTAGAATTATTATAATTTTAAAATTTAACAATAGAGTTGGTAAAGGATTGGAGAAACTTCAACTCTGTCATATTTCTAGTGGGATTTAAAATGAAAAAGTATTTTGGCAGGTTTTAAGAAGTTTAAAATTCACTTAAGTTGTAGGCATTCCACCACGAGAAATGAAACTATATTTTCACACAAAGCCTTTTATGCTAATATTCTTAGCAACTTTATTTATAAGAGCTTAAAATTGGGAATAACATAAAAATCCATCACCAGTGAATGGTAAACAATTGTGGTATACCTTTATAATGGAATACTACTCAGCCATAAAAAAGAACAACTGTCGATTGATGCAACAACATGGATGATTATCAGAATTGTTTGGAAAATCAGAATGCTGTTTGGAAAAATCTAGACAAATATTATTGTAAGAAAATTCAAACTAATGTAGTGACATGACACAAACCAGTGGTTATCTCCAGATAAGAATCAGATAGTAAGAGGGTACAGATGGTAGGGATTCAAAAATGGTTAGGGTGATATGTTTGTTGCCTTGTTGTGGTGTAGTTTCATTGGTATATACATGTATCAAAAGTTGTCACATTCTGCATTTAAAAATATGTGAAATTTGCTACATGTTAATTATATAAAATAAGGATTCAGCTAGACACATAAGAAATGAACAGGTTTCTCTATTAAATCTATTTTAAAATCTTGAATTATAACCTGAGGCATGTGTGATTTAAGTTCCCCTGTGTTTTTAACCACAACTGCTTGATGCATCATTAAAAGCACTGGACAGAACAATGAGAATTAGCAGTAATTTCCCAAATTGTCAGTACAAGAGTAAGGTCATCTAAGTACATGTTTATTTGTTTGGGAAACTTCTCTTTTTTAGTGCATTAAAGTTATTAGTACCCAATCCTTAAGCATTACCATGTTTTAGATCATACTTATTTTTAGTAAGTATTAAAGCTAAGATATCAATTAACACTTCAAGAGGAAGCATTTTTTTCAACACTTAGAATTGCACCCTTACAGTGGACATTCTACAACTTTAAGCTTTCATCATGTAAGCTTCTTTATGAAGAGTTGGCAGGGTAAAAATAGTACAATTGATTTTCTTTTTTGGTGCCAGAGACTGAACGCAGCAGCACTCCACCACTGAGCCACATCCCCAGCCCAATTTTGTATTTTATTTAGAGTCAGGGTCTCACTGAGTTGCTCAGTGCCTCACTTTTGTTGAGGCTGGCTTTGAACAATTGATCCTCCTGTCTCAGCCTCCTGAACAGCAGGGATTCCAGGTGTGAGCCACTGTGCCCAGCTTGATTTTCTTTTTGTCAAAGAGATCTTGATATCTAGGACACAAGGTAATTTAAGTCTGACTTGCTGTATGACCAAGGTCAAGTCTATCTGATGTCTCCAAGATGCACCAAGCTCTTCTACCCAGCCTTTACCTCCTTCTTGTGCAAATAAACCACAGCCTGTGAAAACAACTTCCAAGCTGGGGTTAACACACGTGATTCCGGATTAAAATCTGTTCATTTCTGCAAAGCACACAATGATACAATGACAAAATAAAACAGAAGCAAATATTTCCTCATATTAAAACTAATAATTGGCATTTTATACTCTTAGACTTTCCTGAAACAGAGAAAACTTGTGTTTACATTGTTTTTGATTATTAGAATGCAGATAGAGCTTCACCTGCTAGTTCTCTACAAGCAACCATAAGACCTGAAATAGAATCTAGACATCTTGTCAGAGTTCACCTTATTCTGGTTTTAGGAGAAAGATCCTGCAGTAAGATTGCTCACGCCCATGAGGCTCCATAACAGGTGCTGGGGTAGGTGTGCCAGAACTCTCGGTCAGCTTAGAGCATGTGCAGGTGCGTTACCCAGGAATATGGTTAATATGCGACTCATGTTCTCTAGGGAGAGTTTGGGTTTCTTTGACACTCCTAGCCTGTTAGTGAATCACATTTTGAGTAGCAGCTCTCTGTCTTCTGTGAAATCTATTGCAGGGATGTGAAGATTTACTTTTTCTAACTCAGAAGAGCAGACACAAAATTCAAGGGCTGTGAATTCAGTTAGGGTTAGGATTCTGTATGTGCCTAGGCGGAGTGTATTAGTCAACTTTTTCCACTGTGGTGACTAAAAGATCCCACCAGAATAATTTTAGGAAGAAAAGTTTATTTCAGGGCTCACAGTTTCAGAGGTCGCAATCCCTAGACAGTTGGCTCCATCCCTCAGGGCTCCAGGTGAGGCCGGATGATATGGTGGAGGAGTGTGGGAGAGAGAAGCAGCTCATATGAGGATCAGGAAGCAGAAAGAGGGAGAGAGAGAGAGAGAGAGAGAGAGAGAGAGAGAGAGAGAGAGAGAGAGAGAGAGAGAGAGATCTCCACTTTCCAGATACAAATATATACCTCAAAGCCATTCCCCAATTCCCACCTCCTCCAGCCACACCCCACCACTTCAGTACCCCTAATGTGGGATTAAATCACTGATTGGGTTAAGACTCTCACAACCCAATCATTTCTCCTCTGAACCTTCTTGCATTGTCTCACATGTGAGCTTTTGGGGAGCACCTCACATCCAAACCGTAACAAGGGGCTTAAACAAGATAATTTAGGCAGTCCAAGGTTGGTATGGTGATTTCATGGTGTTAAAGACCAATTTCCTTCTATCAGGGTACAAGATGCCTATTAATTCTAATGCCAGTTGTTTAGTTTTAATATTTCCAGCTTAAGTCTTTAGTTTAAAAAGTGCCACGAAAGAGTGTGCTTTATATCTCTAATGATAATTGACACACAAAACTTCTCTCTACCTTTCACAGTCCACACCTTCTCATGGCCACGTCTCGTTGCAATGGGAGGTAGAGCAACAACGTGCTCATCTAAAAAGTGAGACTCTGTTTTAAGACAGGGAAGCTGGGCTTGGAGAGGCAGTTAGCAGCCTCTGCTGCAGTACCTCTGTGCTGATTTTGATCACAAGGCCTCTAGTTCCCAACGAATAGAAAGCTCAGTCCAGAAACCAGACTTGTAACTCTGGAGTAAGTAAATTGAAATAGTAGGATGCTTATAAAGGAAGGAGTGAATCTGCCACCTGACTGTGAAAACAAACATACCCAGGAAAACATGAATCCTGCCAGGCAAGAGCTGCCTCATGCACTTGGGCCAGCTTCTCCTCTTTGGAGATATTTGCCTCTTGTGCTTCCATCCAGCCTGCCTGCAGAGGACGATGTGGCATAGTATGAAAACTATTTCAAACTATTGTCTTATTTCTTTTCCCCGTGGAAATAACAGTTTTAAAATATCTAATAAGTAGTAGTGAAAGAACAAAGAATCACATCAACTAAAATTTGGAAAAAAAATGCATTTTTTTTACTTAAAATGTTTACTTAAGTAGGGGCTTCCACTTCCAATTCTGATTTGAATTATTGCTTTAAAAGACTGAAGGATATATTGTATTTCTCAGATTCTAAGAAATATAATAAAGTGTGTATAGTTTTTTGTTGGATGACACCATCTCTTCCAGCTAAGTGAAAGAACAAGTTTGACAAGTATTGAGGAGCATTTAAAAGTTAAAGAAGAGGATTTATAGGAATTATATATATAATGTATATATTATACATATATGTTATATATAATTATATATAATATGTATATATACATACGTATACACATATATAAGTAAAATGAAATTTAAATAGTACTTTTCAAAGGAGAAAAAAATCATTATAATATACAGGTTTGTTGTATGTTTTGTATTCATATAACATCTCAAGATTCATGGGGTTAAAGAAATACCATATTCTAACTAGAAAGCACCAGGCCTAATCCTGGTTAAGCTACTGTCATTGGATGTGCATATTTCTGATTGTTCATACACAAGAGCACACAGGTGGATCTTTAGGATCTTTCTCCTAAAACCAGAATACAGTGAACTCTGACAAGATGTCTAGATTCTATTTCAGGTGTTATAGTTGCTTATAGAAAACTATCAGGTGAAAATCTATCTGTATCCTAATATTCACACATGTAAGAAGTGGTGTGGTCTACATGAAGGCATCTTATGCATCAATTTTTGTCCTCTTTTATAGAGGAATTTAAAATCTTTTTTTTCCTCTTTTTTTTAGAGAGAGAGAGAGAGAGATAGAGAGATAGAGAGAGAGAGAGAGAGAGAGAGAGAGAGAGAGAGAGAGAGAGAGAGAATTTTTTAATATTTATTTTTTAGTTTTCAGCGGACACAACATCTTTGTTTGTATGTGGTGCTGAGGATGGAACCCAGGCTGCACATATGCCAGGCGAGCGCGCTACCACTCGAGCCACATCCCCAGCCCAGGAATTTAGAATCTAAGAATATGTATTTTTATTAAATTCAGTTTCCTTGCTTGCTCATGGAAAAAAAAATCTTTTTTAAGAAACCATCCCTACACATAAAACTGGAAACTAAGGAAATATATTTTAAATTTTAGATTTCTCTGGGTTTTGGCATTTTATATAATAGAAAACTTTTAAAATTATAAGAACTTTCAACACTTTACAAAATAAAAGCAGATGTTAGCATAATGTAAGGCAAGAGGACACATATCATTTAATTTTTATTAATTGATTTTTAAAAATCATGCTATCATTCAGTGTACAGCTAAGAAACAGAAAGCACACAGTAATCTGAATAAGGGAAGTTTTTAAAATAAAAAAAATTATTAACTATTAAATGAGCATTAACTGCTGAGTGGTAAAGAGAACACTAAAGCATACAGGAAAGCCCAGAGCACAGTCCTGACTGCACCACAGCATTGCTCCCCAGGGAGGGAGGGGCAGTCAGGACCCCCTCCCCCTCCCCCAGAGCTGGTGAAGAGGATGGGGCTGCAGCTCAGTGGGTGGAGGAGAAGGTCCCTGAAGTACAGTTGATAGGAAAGCAGGAAATCTCTTGCAGGGGTGCAGGTGGAATTTACTGGCAAATTGGCTGGAACCCAGGCAGCACCCACTGGGGAAAGGCAGCTGGGGTGTCTGCCAGACTTTCTGGGATCCTGCTCCAGCACTAGCTGAGCTTGCAGGGAGGCTGCTGAAACTCTGTGGGTGACAGTGCTACCAGTGTCCCACCTGCTGGTAGACCCTGCGGGATGGGGAAGGGAGGAAAGCACACTGAGGAGAGGAAGTGGAGGAGGACATTATTGTGTCCTCCACTGTCCCCCTATGTCCCTCTCCCGACAATGCTTAGAACTGCACCAATTGGGAGAAATGCTTAGAGGGTCCGGCTTCAGGATCACAGGCCAGGCAATGAAGGGTGGTGGGTATGGACTTGAGAAGCAGTAAATGGCTTGCTGGCACAGTCACTCTGTCCTTTTTAAAATTTAAGTAACTGTCGACAAATTTGAATTATTAAAATTGGAAAAAAATATGACATATGTTATAGCTCTCATCTGGAGAATAGCCATACCAGTGATATTTGGGAACTTAGTATTTGTTTAAAAAACTTCATTGTTAACTTTGAGAGAAAAAATTAAGGGGTCAAATTAAAACATTCTAATCAAATTACAGTGTTCTAATCTGAAAGAGCTGAGATATTACTTGCTCAATCATTTCATTCCAAAAATTAGAGGGACACTGAAACCCAGAATTCAATGTCTTGTTCAAGGTTAAAGAGTTAGTGAAGAGATAAGTTATTTGATCCATAATACTTTAAATTGAATGGTACCAGGTACCGAGGGTGGTCTACGGTGCAGAGATACTATAGTGAGCGCAATGGAGATAGTTCCTAGCTTACATTTTAGTAGGAGGAATTTCAAATGATAAACAGAGAAACAAATCAATATGCAGCAAGGCTAGAAGACAGAAAATAAGGGTACAGATGTGAATAGACTGTGCTATTTATATTAGCACCACTGGCACAGAGACCTGAAAGGAGTTGTTCTAACTTCCATTCCAGAATATTCAAATAGAGAACAGTGTTTTGTAAAACCAAATTTGATATTTTCTCATAACTGTTGTACGTTTTTATTCATATGCATGCTGCTCTGGATAAGAACACACTGGAGTCCTGTGAGTAATCCAGATCGAGAACTGCTACCGTTCCTGTTCTTCTGTCTGGTTTCCCTATGGGAACTATGGCCACCTGTGTGCACAGTTGATTATGTCTCAGGAAACCAGGCAGCACCTGGTTACAATGGACACAAGCTACATTCTGCCTTTTCAGAACACCACTGACCACATATTTTGACAAGCTTCAGCTGGTTACTAAATTTCTGGCTGTTCAGATATTTTACATCTCCTAAGGGCAATGTTGAAAATCGTTCAACACTTAGTCCCCACATAATATGATATTTCAGCACTGAGATATTTCTTAATTATATGTGTTTCCACTGTATGTGTAAATAGGGAATAAAAGTACTGAAATGCCATTAACAATGGCTGTTGAAAATTTGTTCTTTACAAACTGTATACACAGAAAGGGAGTTAAACGTTTGCTGGCTAATACGTGATCAGCTTATTTCCTGACAAATATAGCCGACTTGAAATTCATATAATTGATATCCTGTCAAACTTTGAAAACTGTCTTAGTAGGTGGTGTAGTCATACAATATACAATAAAGTCTTGGAAGCTAGAGGAAATTTTTTTTTCATGGGTATTTTGAAAACGTCATAAAAATTTTAAATTGATTGTAATTGGACCTTTTGAAATGCAACTTGAAAATTTAGGACTAGATTTTATTTCCTGGACCTCATTTGTTATAGTTCTTTTGATTTGTAACTCTGTTAATCAGTGTAAATGAATCATGTCAAAGTTTTATTTGACAAAAATTTGGTTCTTTCAAAAGACACTAGGGTGAAATCCTGCATTAGTTAAAGGAAACCCGTTTTCCTGTAAAATACCTCTTTGGTTATTAAAAACACTTTGGTGAATTGCTCTTTAGCAACAAAGAAATGACTACATCTGTTAAATTTAGTTAAAATGGAACTATTTTAAATGTACTTATTGCCTTGTTTTTATCTCTAGTTTAAAGAGAGATTTTATCATTATTTCAACAAACTATGTGGAAGAAGATTAAACTTTAAAAGCAAATCACTACAAAATTCAAGGCCTTATCCAATGGGACTAGTAACTTCAAACTTTCTAACATTCTTTTGCATCTTTAAATTTACATGAACATAGAAGTTGGGCTAGCGTACCTCATGGTTTATCTTCCAATGATCTATAAAAGAAAAACTCAGATAAAAAAAATTGTTTGTCCACTTAAAAAAATATACATGCACCTTACAAAAACAAAAAATAGATTCCAGAAAACTGCCAATAATGGTTCTCTGTTGCATTTCATTCTAATAAGTTTTTACCTAGTTTTCTGAGCAGATCGGGTGATAATTAAATGTGCTTGGAGACCTCTGAAAACCACCAATTACCATCCTCACCAGAAACTTTCCCCTTAGAAACAAGATGAGCAACATCCTCGGGGCCCTGGATTTATGCTGGCCACATAAAAGGAAAAGAAATATTTTGTAAAGAGCAATGAATGAAAAGGGAAAAAAAAAGTTTTAAGCAAGTTCCTTATCTCTTTTTGAGTCCTCAGATACCTTATGTTGAATAGCCGGATCATTTTATTATTGCAAATGCCATGGTTGTAATCTTTTATTGCTTGGAGGATAGGCCTACAGCATTAAGTTAGTATAAAATTACATATAGTTTAATATATCTGTACAACACCTTTAAACAAGCTTCTCTAGGCAAGAAGGTTATCCGTCTTATAAATCTATTATTCCATTGTACATCTTGATAGCCTAGCATTGCTCCTAGCCATGTTTAAGCATTAAATAGTGCATTATTATTTCACATAAATCAACCAGAGATGTGTGAATTCATAAATTTTGCATTTGCACAGACAGTATTTTAAACGTTTTACTGCTTCGTGGGAACTCAGAGCACAAGCCTGTACACAAATCAGGACCTGAGAAATTTCAATAAAATTTAATATCACAATTACATCTTCTCAAAGTCAAAGCATGCATATTTTAGAAGTATTTTAACGGAGTCCAAAAATAAAAGGAAAATTTGAAGAGTGGCTCACTCTCTTTTTTTTTTTTTTTTTGCGCGGGGGGGGGGGGGAGGTTGGAGTTTAGACACTATTGTGCTAATAAACTAGTAAGTACTTTGATTTTTTTCTTTTTGTTCTTTGTAGCAAAATGGTATAATGAGAATAAGGCCTTATCCAAATATGAGATGAAAGAAAAATATATCAAAATCAGGAATCTTGGCAATTGTCTGTAATTTACCAAAAGCGATGCAGATAGAAGGTAGCACTGAATTGGTTAGGTTGTTACAATTCATATGTAGCTTTATATGTGAACTTGAAGAAAGTTGATCAAAAATTCACAATTTTTGACTCAAGTTATACATGGGTAATAATTAAGCCTTTAAAAGGGGGTTTTAGATGATTCTGTTTGATCTGCAAGTGAACTATAGTATTTTTCTTTCCTCTAGGAATTGTTGAGGAGTGGTGAAGTATACTATTTCTTTAAATTCTCATTATTTTTCCCTGAAAATGTTCCTTTTAGGATTCTCGCTTAGTAAGAAATGTCTATCAATTTAACACACGGGAGTTGTATGTTTGGGGATGATGTCTACTTTAGTATACGTGTGGTGAGAATTACATTCTTGTTGAAATAATTTCTAATGCATATGATTAACTGCACAAATGCCACACTAATTTGAAAATGGCACATTTGTCACCCAGAATCAGGTGATGCAGAAAGATAAATTGCTGTGAACTTCAAATTTGCTTCTAATCATAGTCAAACTCTGGGCAAAGCTAAAAGGAGAGAGAGAGAGAGAGAGAGAGAGAGAGAGAGAGAGAGAGAGAGAGAGAGAGAGAGAGAGAGAGAAAGAACATTCACATGAGGTTTTTGGACTTTTCTCTACTGAGACTTTTCTGCTGTTACCAGCAGGTAACAAGATATGTAAAAATAATGCCATGCAATAGACCTTTCCTTCTATAGTGAGTTTTTTTAATGATAATGAGAACTCATTACATTGGGAAATGAGTTCAGTTTTCCATTCTGCACTTGTCTTTTCTTTATTAATGGACCAGAGAGTTCAAAGCTAAGGTTAACAGTACTAGAGCATTGTTTAGAAATGAATCTTTTTAGGGTGATAAGCAAAAGATTCCATGCATCCTTAGAGCCCTAAAGCTCCTTAGAGGAATGGCACTACCACACCCTGGCAGGCTTTCCAGTGTGAAAGCAGATCTACTTACCACCTATAAAAAGCTAATGGAAGCTTCTCTCTTGTTCTAATGAATGTTGAAAAGGGAGTGGTTTACATCAAAAATCTGTGCCTTAATTATGATGCTGGCCTCTTTAGCATTCATTGTTTTGAGGTCCGTTTAGTTTTTGATGGTGTGTCTACATCTAGTTTTCGTTAGTTTGTGTGAAAATTTTATCTTATTGTTTGGGTCTTGACTTGTAAGGATGAAAGAGAAAAAATGATTCATTACAGAAATTATATTTTCTGAGCTAAGCCAGAAGGCACTGTCTTTATTTCAGCTCTTGTATAAGCAAGACTTAGTGTTATGTATATATTTTATGTGTATATAATGTTTACTTAGTGATATATGTATATATTTATGCCACACAAGTGGTCCATACTACCATTACATAAATCCCTCTATTTTTCAAACATTATGTGGAAACAATTGATATCTGAGGAAGGAGCATGTATTATGTAAACAATCATGTTTAAGAATTTGGTGTGTGTGTCAGCACCATTAAGATAAATATGTGTCTTTTCTCATAACACATAACTTAATTGGTTAGAGTAGAAAAATTAAAAGAAAGAGGTGGACAATATGTTGATTTTTAAAACAGAATGAATTTGCTTCATCTTTTCTTTTTTAAAAATCTGGTTGCAAACACCAGTTTCCATTTGAAATAAAATGGCTCCATTGGTTTAATGTACTCATGGGTTCAATTTCCTTTGTATAAACCACAATTATATTCTTAATAAACATCAGCAATCATAGATAACATTCTGTATTTTATTTCTGTATCTTTTATTTGCATGTTGATTATATCACTTCAAATAAAATGATCAGGTTTAAAGAGAAATCTAAATGGCACACCAAAACTAAGACAAGAATTTGTTGATCTCAATTTGTGTAAGTTTTGCATCTAATCTGTTCATCGTGTTCATAATAGATGTTTAAGATGTTATAATGAGAAGTGCCGTGTCTGATGCTACTCATCTCAAATGAGCTGTTGACTTAGTATCTCACATTTTTATTAGGATTGACAACTAGTAATAGTAACTGACAACTAGTAATAGTAATGTGCTATTGAATTTTATTAAAAATTAGAATACTATACTTTATAAACAAAGCTAACACAACAGAAATGTGTGCAATATGATTTCCTATTTTCTGTTTGTAAAGAGTTGTCACTGAGATGCTTGCATATTCTGGAAGGAAAATTTATTGTAGTAGAGAGAACTATCCCATATAAAGCACACAGAAGAGGAGGCTTACTGTTTATGAAACTGTCATATAATAAAGTGATGACTGACAAGTATGTACCCTGCCAAAGCACATGTACCAGTGTCATATCACCCCATGCATATAACGGCAACCACAAGGCTATAGAATCAGAGCAGAAGTGACGAATGTCACTATGGGGTCAAACCAGGGAAGAAGAAAGGGTGCTTTCTCTTTTTACCTCACCTCTGAAGGATTCTGAGGCCTCAGAGGAGGGTGGAACAACAAGACAGAGGATGTCATGAATAGCTATGTTCAGGAGGATTCCTGACTACAAACAATTCCAAATTCTGAAAAATTAGTTTTTGTTACAGCATCCTGCATTACGATGCAAACTAACATATGCAATGTAAAATCTATAGCAATTCATTTGACTTGTGGAAACTTTGATTTTTTTCATCTCTTAAAGGCAATAAAAATCCACAATATGATGAAATACGAAATAAGAAAGCCTACTTCCCAGAATAACTGGAAATATCCAATGAGTTAACGTATGACAAAGCATTTCATAGTGTAAAAAAGACATACAAATTTGTTGTAATTATTGTTATTCTCTCACTTCCCCTTCTAGGGAACAAAGCACTCACTTATGAATTGGTTTGGAAGTGATCAGCACTCTATTCTGAGACAGTGTTAGATTACATATAGCTCTTCTTGGCTCAAAGCCACATTCACCAGTATGAAAGAATCTCATTAATGCCATTCTTTGAATTCTTCTCTTCCAAATGATTCATCTTACCACCTCAGTCTGTCATGAAGAATCATCAATGTATTATGGTCTTTTCTCTTCCATTGTTTTTATGTATCAGAACTTGTACTACGCTATGTCATTTCATTGTCACCACAACAGCTAGAGCTAGATGCCCTTTTTCCTTTTTACATTTGAAGAACTTAAGGACATAAAGGATTAAGTAAATTGCCAGAGTCTTGTAACCAGGACAACTGGGATCCAAACCTGGTTCACTTTGATTCCAATGACATAGATCATAACCATGATGTTCTCACCTACCAGATAGTTAGTTCCTTGAATACAAAGAAATGAAAACATCAAAGATCCTATCTTGGCCCAAATTCGTCAGAAAAACAGAGTTTGAGACAAAGATACAATGCTGACACTTGATTTGAAAGATACAACCCCAGGACAAAGAGATGAGGTGACAGTAGGGGTGGGGAGAAAAATGAAGTGAGGAGTGATGGAAAGTAATATAGTAGATTTGTCACTGCATTGGTTCCTGCTTCAGAACAAACCATGAGGAGACCTTAAAGGTACTTGACAGGTTTATTTGCCTAGCATGTGGGTATCTCCAGATAGGTCACAAGAAAAATTCATACTGCTGAGTAGTTGTGGGGGTGAAGAAAGAGGAAACATAGCTGCCTGCACATTTTCTTCTATAGTCATTTGTTTCCACCTATTCAGAGTTCATTTTTTGGTATCATCCGGCCCACGGGGTGATCCTGCAGAATGACAGATCTCACAACCTCATTGTGGTGTCGTGTCCAAATCTGGAAATGACTTACTGACATTGCTGTACAGTCAGTTCCCAAACATAGGACCTTGTACACCCAGAGCTTCTATCTGGAAGGTGAGGCATGATTTGAATTGTAAGGTCTGAATGGAAGACACTGCTAAGTTTCTAGAAGGGGAACAACGTGGAGGGAACAGGAGGAAATATATAAGGTAGGTGTCTAATACAGAACCTTTAAATGATTCATTTAGTTGCTATTTATTGAATGTTAATGATCTGCTGCTAGGCACTGTTCTTGATGTTGAAGAAATAGCAATGAGAGGAAAAAAGTTTAAAATTTTCTGCTTTCATTAGTATGATGGTTCATCTCGGTTGTCAATTTGACTGGACTGAGAAATAACTAGAAAATTGGCCACACACAATTCTGGGTGTGTCTGGAGAAGATTGGCTCATGGATCAGCTGAGTGGGGCAGACTTGCCCTGTGTGTGGCTGCACAGTGCCTGGGCCTGGATGGAAGGAAAAACAGAGGAAGCTTTCTGGTACATGAGCTTGATTCATGTTGAGTGGGTGTGTTCTTTGTGGCTGTTTTTTATCCACGGACATCATACACTGAATTCTTCAGCCTTGAATGTGGTTTCACACCCATGACTTTCCAGGGATATTTCAGGCCTTCCGTCTTGGACTGGGGCTATATCATCGGTCCCCCTTGTTCTGAGGCTCCAGTCCCTTGAACTGAGTAGCTACTGGTTCCTCTGGCTCTCTAGAGTGCAAATGGCCACTGTGGGACTATCCAAACCATGATCATAGAAGCTGATCTCATAAATCCCCTGTTATATATATATTCTATTGGTTCTATTCCTCTGAAGTACACTGATGAATATATAAAGCACACATTTGCCGCAGTCTGGCTGGGCACAAATCACGAGCCACTCAAGCAGGAACAAACTTTATTTCCAAACTCCACCAGCACACTCCCCAGGAACTCTCTCGAACTCCACCCACAGGACTCCTCCAGGAACACACACACACCAACCGGAACTCCCACCACCAGAACTTCACCAACCAATGCGAACTCTTCAGGAATCCCCGCGAGAGCTCAACCGGAACTCAACGGGAACTCCGGGAGAACTCCAAAGTCATCATCTTAATGGCTCGCTGGCGTCACCTCTCAACCACTACTTCTGGTAAAAATGTCATGCGTCATCCCGACTCGGCTGTGGCCCTCAACACACATTGTTGTAGGAGAGAAAGAATAGAGGTGAGATAAATAAGTCTAACATGGCATGGTGGAGGAAGATTATGCGTGACCTGTACATAGGAGGTGCTTTGGCAGCAAGCATTGGCCAGGGAGTCCTTATTAGAAGATTCTATTTAAGTAAAGACCTAACACAATTGAGGGTCAATCATGACAATATATGGACGTAAGCAAATGCAAAGGTCCTGATATGGGACAGAAAGGAGGAGAGTGGGGCTGGAGACCAGTAACTAATGAGGAATATAATGGGAGATAAAGTCTGGATCATGTTGGCTCATGTAAGAAAATGTAAGGACTTCATCTTCTTGATTCATTAAGCACTAGAGTACTGGATTAGATAATGTAATATATTATCCCTCCTATCCAACTGCATTCCTCTTCAATTTTGAAATATAACCCTATAATTACTGTCTCTTTCAGATTAAATCCTTTTGTGATTTATTATATTTATTTTAGTTACAAGTCAATGAAATAATGAGTATTAATAACTTCTCATACTTCTTTATTATTTATTATCATATTTATAAGGCTGGACCAAACTATCTCACTCTCCATATTTGACTATTACTATTTTTTCAATATTGCTTCTTTTCCTTTCTTCTTAATGAATTAAGTCATCTATGGAAATCACCCCTGTAGGCATAAGCCATTGGGTGCTACCTCTTTCTCCCAGGGGTTTAGGCCTTACCTTGATGCAAGATCTGAAATTTTCAGCAACTATCAAGGAATAAGAAATTCCTTCAGCATTTCTTCATGTGAATTTGTATGGATATTGTCTTTTTTTTTGAGGATTAATTTAGCTAGGTATAAAATTTTATGTTTAAGTGCTTCAGATGTTTTCTGGAAAATATTTTCACTGATGAGATTATTACTCATGCTTCATTGTTTTCTTCCAGACATTCTGTTTTTCTGCCTTGTTCTTAGATTTCACTTTTGCTTTGAAATTTTACATTTGATTATGACGTATTTTGAAGAAAAAAATTAAGTCGTTCAGATTTCTATTTCCTTTTTCCAAATAAGGGTTCATATATTTTCCTTTGGTTTTGAAAAATTCAGTCCTACTTCTTTTGCTATTATCTCTCCTCTATTCTTACCCTCTGGAGTTCTTACTGAATACATAGTGGACACTATTTTTGATTTCTACATCTCTTACTTTTCTATGAATATTGTCCACACTTTGCCTTTCTGATGTAACTTTTAGTTTATGAATTTTTTCTTCATTCTATGTAATCTTCTAGTTAATCCATATGTGAAGTTTTATAAACAAATTAAGATAAAATTTACATGCAAGAAAATGAATACATTATAAGTGTATAGTTTAAGTTTTGAGAAATGTACTCAGTTCTGTAACACTAATTCAGTCAAGGAAGAATATTTTCATCATCATAAAAAATTCCCTCTATGGCCTATTGTAGGAAGTAGGTAATCTTATTTATATCTCAATATATTGTTTTTGTCTATTGTAGATATTTATGCAAATAAATGCATTCAGGATTCATTATCTTTTCTATCACTTATAACTCAACATCATTTTTTAAAGTTCATCAGTATTATGTTTATCACAAATTCATTTTGTTTTATTGCTCTTTGACATACAATTGAGTGGTGGTGGATGTCACTCAATTTTTATTTCTCCATACCTCCCAAACCCTGTTAAAAATTAAAGCATAAATTAAAATATACATGCCTAGCATATTTTTAGAATTACATAACAAAAACAGCAGTTACTTGTAGGAAATATGATAAACCAAATTCTAGAGTGTTTCTACTAATATTGAAAATATGGACAAAAGGGAAGGCTGAAAAGATTCCATAACAAAGGTAGATGGATGGAGATAATTAGATAAAGCAAATCACTCCTTTAAGAAAATTTCAACAATTCTTAGCACAGAGCTGGGACTTTATAGATACCACACTGTCTACAGAGAAGGGCCTTGGACACTAATGGGGCCAGAAGTGGTGTCCCTGTAGAAGAATTACTGTGAGGGGCAAGCACATATGTTTAGAAAGGGCCATGAGCCTTGGAGATGTGAAAATGAAGGCAAAGAAAGACATTAAAGGAAAGAATTAAAGATCCTACAGAAAAGAAAGTGGAAAGAATGACAATACCTTCTCCTCTATCAAGATCCATTAATGTATTTTTATTTTATTGAACTAACAGAAGAGGGCACTCTTGAACTAGCAACCCCATCCATTAGTTGAGGTAGGAATAGGAAAAATAAAGAAAATAAGAAAGATTAAGTTTAGGCAAAACTGCTTGAAGAAGAAAACAAAAAAAAATCTGAATTAATAATTTCATCTGTTGAATATTCCCCTTCCCCAAACAACTAAGAAGCAGAAAAGAAGTACAACACAATACCTTAAACAAAAATATTCTCTAGAAAGCATTTAGAAGCATTTAAAAAAAAAAAACAACACAGGTTGAGTCAGAAGTTAAAAACCTAAAACATAAATGTCCAAAAAAAAAAAAAAAGAATGAAATTTTTAAGAAGTTGAATTATTCCGGGAATTAGAAGAAAAGGGAAAAAGACAGACTTGAAGACTACATAACAAGGTACACAAGGGAGAATAGATTCAAATAAATATTTATGGTTAAAAGTATTGTCCTGCCAGATGCAGTGGTACACTCCCCTAATACCAGGAAGTTGGGAGTCTGAGGCAGGGGGATCACAAGGCCAGTGTCAACAAGTAGGTAAGATTCTATCTCAAAAAAAAATAAAAAAGACTGGGGGTGGAGCTTTCAGTAGTAAAGTGCCCTTAGGTTCAGTGTGTGTGTGTGTGTGTGTGTGTGTGTGTGTGTGTGTGTGTGTGTGTGTGTGTGTGTGTTTGTGTTTTCCCCTAACAATAAAAGACACCCAGACAATCTGCAAACCTTTTCAGGGCTGGGGACTATTCTGGGAAGGTAACCAGGACTGGAAATTGCGATGGGAGAGACAGAGCACTCTACTCCATGGTCGGTCGGGGAGGTAGAAAACCCCCCTCTGCGTCGGATCATTTACCTAGGTGTTCATGGAAACCAATACTGCTGCTTCTGGGGAAGGGACAGTCCTGCCTGAGATTAACCACAGACACGAGTCAGAATTTCGTTACCGTGGAGAGCAAAATGAAGCCACTTCCCTGAAACCCTGGCACCAAGAAAACTCTACTTCAGAAGAAGAGAACGGAGTAGCAAACAGCTGTTACCTACCAGTGGGGGAAGTACAGGAGGTTGGGGAGAGGACCGTGACCGGGCACTAAGGTGAAAGGATGACCAAAAGCCGAACTGAAACAGAAAAACTAAGAACACCTCTTGCACCCCAATATCGCCCTAAGCTCAAGGCCATGGCAATCCATCCCTAGAAGCATCTGAAGACGATGGTGCAAAAAAGACAACCAGACCAGCACCCAAACCCAAACACCGCTCAACTTTTGATGAGTGCGACTCAATTCCTTTCCCTAATGGACTGATAGTCACGTGTAATATTTCTACTAAACATATTTAATAAAAATTTTAGGGTATACAGGAGAAAAAAAGCGTGGGGGGAATGATCAATTTTCAATAGACAAAGCAATCAATATAACAGGACCTGGAGATGAGCTCAGATGTTGACAGTACCAGAGAGGTAAAAATAACGATGATTAACCTATTATAACTATGTCAAAGGGTTTAGGAGAAAAGGTAGACAACATGACATTTCAGCAGAGAGAAATTATAAGAAAGAGTAAAAGAGAAATACTAGCATCACTCACATGCGTTGACACACATGCAAACACACGTGCACATACAAACTATCACAGATGAAGTCTGCCTTTGAATGGGTTCAGCAAATAGCTTGAAACTGCTGAGGAAAGTGTCAGAAAAATATTGCTCCTTAAAATAACCTAAAGTAACATACAGAGAGAAAAAGAGTGGGAAAATAGAAGAACTGGGGGACAATGTCAAATGATCTAACATATTTATCTATCTATTTTTTAACATCTTTAATTGGATCATAGAAAAGAGTAGGGAAAAGATAGTAGATGGATGGTAGAAATATTTGAACATATACTATATAGGAATGGAAACTCTCAAACAATACTTAAATCATATTAAGTAAGTGAAGTTGCAAAATTAATCTGAATGCAAAACCCACAACTGTAAAACTTCACAAGATGTAAAACTAAAAGTTACAGGAGAAATCTTTGTTACTTTTAGTTAGAAAAAAAATTGTAGGCATAATACACGAAGTCTAAACTATTAAAGAAGAAAATGAAATGTATCAAGATTAAAATGCTCTGTTTTGAAAGACAATGCTAAGAAAATGAAAAAGAAAGTTGCTGACTGGGAGAAAATATTTACAAAACCCATTACTGAGAAACAGTTTTTAAATAGAATATATAAGTTTTTTAAAGCTTCACAATTACAAAATTCACAACCTAATAGGCAAAATATTTGAACAAATTATTCATCACTATGGAAATATAAATTGTGAGTGATCAGATGAAAAAAATGCTCCATGCCATTTTTTTTATTAGAAAAATGCAAATTAAAACCAGCATAAGATACCAGAACATGCCTTTCAGAGTAGATAAAATTAATTTTTAAAAATAGCTAATAACGCACGTGCTGATATGGATGGATATACCAATAATAGGTCTCACATATTGTGGATGATATTACAAAATGGTATAACCATCTTGGAAAATTGAAAGTATATGTAAACTTAAATATATACTTACTCTATAGCTAATAAAATCTGATAAGTTCTACTTACAAAAGAGATAAGAAAACATGCAATTCACATATACACAAAGCCCCCAAAGTATACCTGAATATTTATAGTAGTTTTATTCCTAAATCATCCCGAACTGGAAATATCCA
The DNA here is from genome assembly GCF_052094955.1 of Ictidomys tridecemlineatus. Taxonomy (NCBI): domain Eukaryota; kingdom Metazoa; phylum Chordata; class Mammalia; order Rodentia; family Sciuridae; genus Ictidomys; species Ictidomys tridecemlineatus. The sequence continues at coordinate 141,276,128 of NC_135484.1, forward strand.
AAATACCCATTACTTTATGAATATACCAAATCTGGAGACTTGACTTCCTTTTCCTTCACCAATAAACCAAGGAGAGAGCAGAAACAATGGCAGGAACAATTTTTGACATATTCTCCCCTTCTCTGCTTTCATGATAAAATAATAGGAAAAGAGAAATTATGTAACTATGGTCCTTAATTTTCCATTTTACTTTGTATGGAAATAGCCATGCATGTATTTGTAGATATTTTAAAGAACAAATTGTCTTATTTCCTCACAATAAGACACATGAAGCTAAATGACATTAATTTAAGTATGACACTGCTAAAGAAAAAACTGATAAAAATGTTTCTTTCCATCAGTTAAAAAAATAAGTTAACCATTTTATTCCCTTTCCTGTGTATTGAATTTCTGTGTGTTTTTAAATGCATTGAAAACAATCATGTTCATGATACCAGCTGAAAGCCCCAACTTGTAACCTGTGCTTTTGATTGGAGTTCCCATCGTCCCCTCCTTGCATTGAATTAATTTGTTAGAGCAGCTCACAGAACACTTATGTATACGGGTTTGCTGTAAAGGTATTATGAAGTGTTCAGATAAAGAGCAAAATGGGAGGATGCACAGAGGAGGCATGCAGGAGGGGTGGAGCTCTCATGCCCTGTCTTAAGTGCTCCTCCCTCCAGGCACCTCCCTGTGTGCTCAGGATCTGGAAGCTCTCCAAATTCAGTCCTTTTGGGGTTTTATGGAAGCTTCATTGCACGTGCATAATTGATTAAATACTTGGGACATTTGTGATCAACTCAACCTTCAATCCCTCTTCCCTCTCCATAGATTTTAGGTTGGGACTGAAATTTCCAAACCTCTAATCATGCCTTGGTCTTTCTGGGTATCAGTTCCCCATCTGGAAGCTACCGATGGAGCCTGAGCTACCAGTGATCTCATTAACCTAAAAAAGATGCTCCTACCACTCCAGAGATTCTGAGGGTTTTAGGAGTTCTGCAGGAAGTCCAAAAAAAAATAAATCTGTATAAATCACCACAGCATACATATGTTGACACATAGGCTGTTGTAGACAATGAAGTTCTAATGTGGAGATAGCAAAGGGGCTCTGAAAATATTGTCTAGCTCTATTTTAACTAATGCCCAGTGTTAGATTTCTTGATGGGAACTTTGTGGTATATTCTGCATGTCAAGTATCATTCCTCTGTACCCGTACTTTTTATTTAAAAAAAAAATAAAAAATTAGAAATTAGATTCAGAAATGTCAACAAATTGCATAAATATTTAGGTTATCCAGCAATCTCTTTAAAAAAGTTAGAGCACACCTTTGTATTTTAAATTTCCTTAAAGCTAAATGCATGTATTAGAATTATGAAATTATTTAATATTATTAAATTTTTATCTATTAAATATTTAGCAAAGATCAGCCATGCAGGGTTGATTGAGGTGAGAGGTTGTTAAAAATTGGTGACCAGAGCAGACCCAGATAAGTGACTATTGTGGGAAGATTCGTGAGCAAGAACAAGAGTACAGACGTCTACTGAGAAGAAATTGGAAAGCTAAAGAGGTCCCTCAATTTTTCCATCTGTTTTAGTCATCTTTTTCATTCCTGTGACCAAAAGGTCTGACAAGAACAATTAGAGGAGGAAATGTTTATTTGGGGGCCCATAGTTTCAGACATCTTAGACCATAGGCAGTTGGCTCCGTTACTCCTGGCCTGAGGCAAGGCAGAACATCGTGGCAGAAGTGTGGCGCAAAGCAACTGGGGACATGCACCAGGAAGCAGAGAGAGAGAGAGAGATTAAGCTTAGCTCACAAAATATATACCCCCAAGTCATGCCCCCATGTCCCACCACCTCAGCCACACCCTACTGGCTACAGTCACCATTCAGTCAATCTCCATCAGGGGATTAACACACTGATTAGGTTACGCTCTCCTAACCCAATCATTGCACCTCCACACATTCTTGCCTCTTCTCACACAGGAAATTTTTCAGCCGACACTTCACATCTAAACCATAACACCATGCTTTGTACTTATTAGGATCCTTCCCCAGAGCACTGAAGTCAGATTGTTAGGTGGTGGCTAGCCATGAACAGAGAAACGAATGGCAAGGTCACAAGTGTTCCTTAAATCACTTTAGGGTCTTCTTCAAACTACTTCCAAAGTAGATGAGAAAGCAAAGGGTGGTAGTTCATTTGTAGAAAATAAAGAGAAACAAAGAAGCTAATGGGAAAATATGACAAACGTAAAGGATCAATGGGACTAACTCTTGAAGGATCCACTGGTGTTGATGTGAAGCTGGAAATTGTGGCTACAGGTGCCTCCATTTGTCCAGGAAGGACGATTCCTTGAGTAGCGCAGGCGCACTTAGGTAACTTCTGACTAGCGATTGACCTCAGTGCCCACATTAGCATGGAATTGACCTGCAGATGAAGCCCCCCTAAACAGGATGGTCACCCTGACAGTTTCACAGGGGACCCACTAAGGTCAAAACCCCACTGCCTGACCTGAAGGAGAAACTGAACACCTGATTTGCGCAGAGTTCAGAAGGTGGTCCCCGGTTCTCCTGGTAAACATCAAACAATAATGAATTCGGAGACAGAGTTGTCTCTTTTGCCATTCTCTGCCCGGAGATGGCCCTCTCTCTACCTCTCTCTCTTGAGTGTGCTCTCTGCATGAGCCTCATTTCACTTTTAATTTACTTTCACTTCACTTATAATAAAATCCTCTTACATGGCTTTTGTGTCTGACTTCTAATTTTGTTTCATTGGGACATAAGAACCCAGGTTTGGAGTTTCAGCTCCCTGCTTTGCTGTGACAAAAATCAACCTATTAACTAACAATGAATAGAAGGTGAAACAAATACATTTTGAGCCCTTAGATGTCATAGAAAAGAATGACAATTAGATTATGTGTCCAAAACCTTACTACGTGCTTTCTATTATCTTATGGATACTTATGAAAATTCTAATATGTGGGATCCTTGCATGCAGTGAATTTAGCATAGTAAAATGACAATTAAAAACACTGTACTATTTCTTATTTGGAAATATGCTTTCCTGGATTCTAAGTAATGTGTAAACAAACTTTTGAAAGAGGAAATAGTTAAAACCATCTGTGGTTGTGTTTTATTGGTTAATTATAAAATTTACACAAGGATCTTGAGTGACAGTTTCCTTAGGGAAACTTCCATACTATCCCAGGCTGCAGTAGTGAGTATTACCTTTCCGTATTCTTTCTACCCTTTCAAAATCCGCAAGTTTAAACAACCAAATAAATTAAAATGTCCTTGCCTATTGACAATCCTCCCCACAAAACATGCAAAGGTTGTTTATAACTTTTTGAAATGTTAATCAACAATTATGCCTATGCATTGCCTCTGCTGGGAATGCATATCTATTTAGTTCACCAACCAAGGAGTAAAATATCCTGGGTGTGAGTTTCTCTGGAACTATAATACTTAGAACCAAACGGAAGCAGACTTATAAAAAGGGTGCTGCTAGATAGATTTTTCAAGGGACCTCAGAAAACAGAAAACTCTTATTTAAAAAAAAATAGGCTTTGTTTTCAAGATCATCAGTATCTTTAGTTGGGATGTATGTTTGAGTGTGAGCTTCCTATAATTGGGAAAATGTGATATCCTTATTTCCTAACCCCCTGAGAGGTAAATAGATACAACTTTTTGAAAACTCTTTCATAGAACAAAATGAAAGCCATATTATAGATTAGAAACTGGGATGTCATTTCCTGGGCTTATACTTTTATTTAATGGAAAGCATTAAAGCACGTGACTAAATCTTAAAACAGAAGTCCCCGAGAGTCCTATTTTCACCCATGTTGTCGAAGAGAGTTGAAAAGAGTTCTTGGTGCCTTGCAAGGCAGTGGAGTCTTATCCTACTGTTGACTAAAAGAGTTCTGGTCTCCCCTCTTCCTCTTACTAAGGTCCAGGAACTTGAGGATATTTCCATAAGGGGATTTGTGAGGGAGATAATTTGGTGTTCAGTTAATTGAGTATCCTGAAGGAGCAGAGAGAAGGGAGGCTTATCCGCCTTCACTGTAGGAGGACTAGAAGCAGAGGGTGACCTCAGAAACCCACTGGAAGAGTGGAGACTGAAGAGACCTGCCTTTCCCACCCTCTCAATTGTCTCTACCTGGACAGGACAAGGTGGGCCCTATTCTCTCAGCCTTCGTTGGTTAATTTGAAAGTGTGGGTAGATGACACTTGGGAGGGTATAAACTCAGGCTACGAAGACAGAAGTCCAAGACAGCTGCCAGAGAGGTAGACCTGGGAAAGTGCACAGAAAACACAATTGTTCTAACGGGCTCCAGGCAGCTCACTTCCCTGACAACCGTTCTGACTCCAGCACCCTCAAATTTGAGTCTTGTTTGCATAACTACAAGGCAACTTAGTGGGCCATTGGCCTGGGTGTGATTCCCTTTCTGGGCTGTGATCTGTAAATCTGCCCTTTAAAACTGGTCTCAAATGGCACTTCCCCAAGGAGACACTTCTCTGGTCCCCTGGACTACGTGTGATTCTACAGATATGCCCATTGTTACCCCTTGTCCCCCAATCCACAATGCATCCCTTTGTAGATCATATCATAAATGAGATGGAAAAGGTTGTGCAAGTATTTACTGTCTGTCCCCATTATTAGAACTTAAGCTCCCCTTGGGCAGGGACTGTGTCTCAGTCCTCAGTCTCTTGCCATTATCAAAGCTCATTAAATGTTCTCTGAAGGACACCTGTGTTTGGAAGAGATTATCCTCATTCATACCAGATGATAGTACTGTTTTGAAATATTTCTTCCAGGGTGATTTTCCTCGGGTCCTGGGCTATGTATGCTCATTCTTTCTTCTGAGAATCCTCATGTCTGAGTTTTCCTTTAATTCTTGAAGTCCAAATCTGAAACAAAGACAAAGGAACTAACATGCACTTACCATCCCATTTCTGTAAGTTATAATTCACACTTCCTAAATCAGTCTGAGGTCATTCTTCATCAAATAGTGTTACTCAGATACTTTTGCAGTGATGGAAGGCATATGCCCTCTATTAAATAACCAGAGAATTTTAAAGCAATTCTACAATCTTTAATAAGACATATAATTGAGAATACACTCTACTCAGATTTGATATGTAATATTAAATCTATAATTATGATATTCATTACTGTAATATTTTTATATATGAAATATGTTCAAAAAGCCTTTTTAGAAGGTATTTGTTACCCAACGTAGGGTTCAAAGGTCTTCACAATCTGTCCTTTTCAGTTGTTATTGTTTATCTATTTTGTGGAATTAAATAGTAGACACATTTGACAATTTATGTCTAATGGGGTTTGAAGAACCAATTGCATCTCTCTCTCTCTTTTTTTTGGGGGGGGGTGTAAAAATATACACATTGTTTTAGTGAGAAAAAAGACCACTTGACTCAGGATCTGGAGCATTGAATTTTCTCTGTAAGCTTTTTTACAAAATGGCTGGGTGCATACCTATAATCCAGGTGATTCAGGAGGCTGAGAAAGGAGGATCGTGAGTTCGAGGTCAACCTGGGCAACTTATTAAGACATTATCTCAAAGTAAAAAGAATTAAAAGGGCTGGGAATGTAGCTCAATGGTACAGCACCCATGGCCTGGGTTCAAATCCCACCACTAAAAAAACAAAACAAACTAAAAAGCACTGGGTGTTTGGTGCTAGGGAAATTAAGAATTAAGACTTCTTGTGCCTCAGTTTCTTCCTCTATAAAATGTGCATTGGTCAACTGTATTGTCTTGGATGTTAAAACAGGTAGTCAGTATTCCATCATAAAACTGATTCTGTGGCAAAATAAGTTTGGGGGAAAAAAGGAGATAAAATAAGTTTGTAAATTATTTCCTCTCTTTGGGATTTCTCAGTACTCTCCAAAATGCAAAAATAAGCTCTGAATTTCTGGGGTGGGGCAGTTTGTGTATTATCTTCAAAGTGATCTGACCATGAATCTCTTTTTAAAGAAATATCAACATAGATATTGATTATCAATATGTTACCTTTTAAATTTCTGGTATAAAATTCTTTTTGTGTGTAGGTATGGCTGTAGGGGTCTTTGTGTGGTGAAAAGAAACAAAAAAGAAAGATGCACAATTGTCCAAAAGAGACAGGATAAGATTCAGCTATCAAAGAAGATAGTATTGAATGTTATTGTTCCTAAATTTAAGTTTTAGATTACAGGAGGTCTTTATTTATCTTATAGATTGGATCCATCAAACACACTATTTTAAAACATGTTTTCTCTTGATAAATTTCAAAAGTGCAGAAAAGTGTAAACAAAATATGAGTCAGAAAACTTTACAGAAAATAAAACCCATATAACAAGATCAGGAATGTCTTTGAGAATGGGAATTGAACCCATAACCTCAAATATGCTAGCCACACACGAATCCCTCTCCAGTTTCATCTAGTGTCAAACTCTAGTTGTGCTGGCACTCACTGGTGACATACCTTCTTTGGAAGCATAGAAATACATTTTTTTTTGTCTTCCTAAAAATCCTTTGTCTGAATTAGAACTCTTTTATTTCAAAACTCTCAAAGTTTCGTGTCAATTGAGGGAATGTGGTCAGTCTGACATTAAGTACATGGAAACAACAATCACAAAATCCACATATCGACTGCAAAGGGAGTCACAACAGGAAATCTTAACACAGAGTGGTGAGGATTAGGAGTGACTCAGAGAGATAATTCCTGGTAGTTAATGATAAATTAAAGCGAAGAATGTAGGTCCTCGTTGTGGAGGGACATTTCCTGACTATTGATCCCAGCATCCCATTGACTAGTTATCAGCTCTGTCAGGTACAAGGGCCCCACCACACACTTGGGCGTTCCTAGTCTTGGCTGCCAACTTCAAGAACGGTGCAGGTTAGGGTTCAAGTACATGTCTGGGACAGACACAGACCTGGCTGTGACACTGTACTCATTTCCTGGGGAAGAAGAAAGGTGGGGATGAAAGAGGTCTCCAGTATAAATGCATACACTAAACTTCAAGTATTTTGTTTGGAAATTTCTGTTTGGGTTTTTCTTTCATTTTTCTCCAGCGGTAGCTTGGTTTGCCTTTGCTGTCCTAAGTTAGGTAATTAATCCATGAAAATTTACATCCAATGAGGCTTTTCAGGAAGATCTCCAACTCTGCTCTTAGGCTTTATAACCTGTGACCAGTTAGATTTTGTACTTACAGCTTACAAAATATCTTAATGCTTTGTGTAAATTATGGATTTCAGTTTTTAGAACATAGAAGTTGCCAAATAAGAAGTTACATATGGTTATTATTAAATTTAACATTTTTTTTTCAGGTAAGAGATAAATGATTTTGGTGTATCCGGTATACAACATTGAAACTGCAAGGAATTCCAGTATAATGAAGAGTTTAATTCTGGACAATTTAGTTATTACTAATAAAAGTTACTAATTCTCTAATCTATATTAAAAGATGTCATTTTTCTCCAGTGGAATGTTTATTAAAATATGGTGATTGGATGTACCAGAAAAATGAAGGTCACCTATAGCTGTAAGAAATAGCTAACTCATAAGAAATAATAAAATGAAAAAGAAGTAAAAATATGAAATACCAAGTATCAAAAATTCCTGTTAATTGAAATATTTTGATAACTAGAATGTATTTTGAATATTTCATTTGGGGGCAATACTACTTGAAATCTGACTTAAAGTCATGAATTTCATACCTCACATGACACAACCAGCCTATTCCTCACAGGGATCCTCTAGAACAATCACACACAACACACATGTCCCTTTGCGTCTTCCTGCCTTATTTTTCTAGTAGAGTCCAAAGGAAGTCAAAAGCATTGCATTGACTTTGTGAAGCTGCAGCTTGGACAATCCATGGTCCTCTAAACACACCCAACTTGCTCTTTCTTTAGTTATGAAGCATTTCTTATTCAGCTCATGCAATATGCACTTCAAGACTAGAATCTCCAGTGGATGATAAATGTCATGATAATTTCAAAGAAAATATCTTATGAGGAAAACTTTTGCAAAGGACTCACTGAACCAGTTTAATTTAACTGATGAAACTTTCCATTTCACTGTTTACTACTGCTTAATAAACACAGGACTAGATTATCATTTAGTGGGATGAGAAAGTCAGTTCTGCATATTTCAGGTGATGTTATCTTTGGAATAAATTGTGCAGATAATTATTCTGACTCTTTAATTGTGCAGGCTTGGTCAAAATATTACCCTCAGCCAGCATGAGAGTGCATGCCTGTTATCTATCCTTGGCTTGGGAGGCTGAGGCAGGAAGATCGAGAGTTTAAAACCAGCCTCAGCAACTTATTGAGACCCTGTCTCTAAATAAAATATGAAAAAGGACTGGGGATGTGACTCAGTGGTTAAGTGTCTCGGGGTTTAATTCTCATCACTAAATATATATATATATATATTATATATATAACCATCTTTTACAGCCAACACAAGAAAAAAAAATTTCTTTATTTTATTTTCTGCTGAAGAATAACCTCGGTGGCTTTTGTTACTTGAGGTTTAGTTAACTTTCAAGTAAAAGTTAGTTTTGGATCAGCAAACATCTCCCTATAGGCTAATTGCGTATATTGTAAGGGGACTTGATCTTTTTTCATTCCTTAAATTACAACTCATTTATTTAAAGGAATACTTGTCAAAAGAAAGCTTTAAGTAGTGAGTTAAAAAAGCAGTGTTAAATAATTGAATTGACTGTGATAAAATTGCCTTAGTTTAAATAGACTAGTCTGTTTAATGAATTGTGCTTTTATAGGGTGAGATAAATCTATGTGAACTCAAGTGGATCCACCAGAAACACTGGATTTGGATAGAGTGGGAGAGAATCACGAGGAGGCATTTGTAATAATGCAGCTACATTCTATTTAATTATAGTTGTACCCAGTTACAAAACATTGTTTTCTTCCAGGTTAACAATAAGGAATATAGAATATTATCAAGAACTTACACACATATGGAACAACTCAGATCCCTTGAAGAGGAAATACTCTACTTGTTCCTTTCCTCTTAAGTAGAAATCATAACCAGCTTAATTAGGAACACAGCGTTTAATTTCCAATTTTTAGGAAGAGAGTCAACTTACTAACCTTCAACATTGAATCAAATTATTTTGGCAGTGAGTTTGTGGCAGGAAATTAATTTTGTATTTTAAAGTAAATTTGGCAGGTTTACTTTCCTGTTTAGTGTTGAAAAGGTTTTTATAACATGCTATTAAGCTACCATGCATGCAGTCTCAATAGCAATTGGCTGGTTATCACTTCAAAAGAGAAACTTAGCTGGAACATTTCTGTAGTCCTTGATTATACTTCTTGTGTTGTTAAGTGTTGAAGTAAATTTTATGTGCTTAAAAACAGAGGCGCAACGTAAGAAAAAATAAACTGAGACAAGTACAAACATAAAAATCTGTTCTCATCAAAGGAGAATTACATTGGCTCCTGTACTAGGTTGGCAATCATTTTTCCCATTTGTGGAAAGGTGGAAACCAAATTCTTTGTTACATAGGTCAAGGCTGAAAGGAAGGAGTAAGGAAAGATGGTATCAGTTCACACATACCATTGAACCCTTCCACAACTTAAGAGTTATCTCTTCTTTGCATCTGACCCATGAAATTCTTATTTTAGTGCTTATTATCTCAGAGTAGCTTCTTAACTTGAGGCAAAAAATTCTTTTTCACCACACACACACACACACACACACACACACACACACACACACACAAACTTCCTGCTTGGTATTTGTGTTCTTCGTTTGGGAAGCTTCAAATGATTGTGGTGAAAGATAGGAAATCAAATTCAAGTTCAAAATAGGGAACAGAGATGTTCCATCCTGATTTTAAAATCATGATCTGGTTTATATTACCAAGCAAAATGGGCTGTTGTAGTATTAGAATATTTCAATTAGGGTTTTTTTTTTTTTTTTAATAATTAAATGCTTTTTTTGCCCTTCCCTCCTTCCTTCCTTCCTTCCCAGGTATTGAACCTAGGGGCACTCAATCACTGAGCCACATCTCTAGCCTTTTTTTTGGTATTAAATTATTTATAAATTCTAATTTGTTATACATGATGGCAGAATGCAATTCATTTCATATTACACATATAGAGCACGATTTTTCAAGTCACTGATTGCACACAAAGTATTTTCACACCATTCTTGTCTTCATGCCTGTACTTAGGGTAATGATGTCTATCTCATTCCACCAATATTCCTGGGAGGAATACAGAAACTTTAGATAGGGCAAAGAGGAGGGAGGGGAAAGGAGGGGGCGGGGGAGGTGGGTAGGAATGTCTCTAGTTCTTTTTTTTTTTTTTTTGAGACAGGTTCTTGCTAAGTTGCTTAGGGCCTTGCTAAATTGCTGAGGCTGGCTTTGAACCTGCGATCCTTCTGTCTCAGCCTCTAGAGTGGCTGGGATTATAGGTGTGATACTTTTATTTTGTTTTACAGAAGCGATACATGATTTCTGTAGAAATTGAAGAGGAAGAAGAAAGAAAATAATGCCAATAATTCCATTCGTTCATTATATAGCAGTAATAATTTATTGAGGATCTGATAGGCGCAATACATATGTTGTAACTTTATGGTGTTTTTTGATCTATTAAAGATGTCAGATAATAAACAGTCACAAAATAACTAATGTTCAAAATTGACTTGAATGCTATGAAGACAGTGTTTAGTGTTCTCCGAGGATGTAAGATGGAGGGACCTTTTATAAACTGGGGAGATGAGGATGGAGTCCTATAAGAAGGGTTTTAATCTGAGGTAAAAGAGTCAAGGGAAAGCGATAGAGATGGTAAAAGGTAGAAATTCATTCTGGAAGGAACTAAAAATGGACCCCTGAGACTGGAAGCCCAGTGGTACACATAAGAATCAGAGACCAAATGACTGGACAGTGCAGAGTATAAAGGGAAGTGGAAAAGAGAAAGTTGTAACAGTAGGTAGGAACTAGATGACACAGGATCTTTTAGAGTATATTAAGGAGATTGATTTTTTACTCTAAGAACATCTAGAGATAAAGAAGAATATTTTGTAAGAAATTGTTTTCTTTCAATATTTGAAGAGAATAAGAAAATTACTCTAGTCCATTTTCTGTTGCTATAGCAAAATACCTGAGACTAAGAAATGTATTAAGAATGAAGGTTTATTTTGCTCATAGTTTTAGAGGATGAAAATCCCAAGAGGTGGATGCTGGCTTCTGGTGAGGGCCTTCACGCTGCCTCATAACATGGTGGAGGGCACCATAGGACAAGAGAACATTCAGCTTGGGTGTCTCTTGCTGTTTTTATAAATCCACCAGTCAGGTGATGGGTCCCTAACCCTGATGACCTTGTCTAATTTCAATTACTGTCCAAAGAACACAACTCCAGATACTATTAACCTATAAATTTGGGGATTACATTTCAACATGAACTTTGAAAGGGACATTCAAACCATGACCCATATTTTATACTACCTATAATGTGCTTTTTTAAAAACTTATTTTTTAAACTTATTCTATATCCACTGCATCTTCTTCCACAGTAGTTTTGTGGCTAATTTTGCTATGTGGACTTTTCATAATTTACTTAACCACACTTTTATTTTAGAGCTTTGGATTTTTTTTAAAAAAAATCTGTTTGTAACAATGTCAGGATGGATACTTTTGTAGACAAATATTTTCAGAGATCCATGACTGTTTTTTTTTTAGGGAAAAAAAATCAAAAAGCACCAACAGAGTTGCTGTGTCAAAGTATAAGGGCATGTGGAAGCTTTAACTATGAATTGCTAAATTGCTTTGCAGAAAGGTTAGAGCAATTATTTCTACAGTTGTGGAAAAGTTAATGCATTTTTTGAGCCTAAATTATAAAGATGACTGGGGAAGTAGAGTTCAGATTCTGTAATACAGACTTGAATAGACATTTGCAAAATTGGAATCTACTTGAAGATTTTTATTTGATAATTGGGTTTGAGCCATCTGACTGAAAAATCTATAAAATTCTTATCTCCGTATCTTGTTCTTTGATTAAAAATGACATAGTTCCCTGGGATATCATTGTATGGTGACCACTAACTGGCAGTGTTAAGGCATTGTGATATGTGGACTTGTATAGGCAGTTAGAAAAATGAAACACACACTAAAAAGACATATGTAGAAACTCTAAGACTTAAAGTTTGAATCTGGGGCACATTATTGAGATTAAATTAGGAAACATTATAAAGGAAAATAGAAAAAAAATGCAAGGAACAAACAAGAAGTTTTTAAGACAAATGAAAAAAAAAATGTCTTCAACTCAGTTACAATTAAATCTCGCCCGAGAGGGTCCAAGGCTATTTTTCAACAATGGCTTGCCGTTTTCAACACTCTGACTGAGGTGCTATCCCAGGGCTCTTGATGAGTTCATTTTGACTTGGCAGCACACCCCAGCTTTGATCTGCCCCTGGTTCTTTGGGCTCCACCCTCAAAACTTGTTCTCTCTAGTTTTTATTCCTTGCTCGATTTAATGGATTTTGGCTTATTTTGACTTGCTGGGTTTTCTTACTCTGCCCAATCTGTGACGGGCAGATACTGTTCACCCCAAATGCTCCTTCTCACCCCACTGTGGTGGCTTCAGAGGCATCTCCCTGCAGCCTGTGGCTGAGACATTCACTATCTTTAAGTTGGGTGAATATTTGGGAAAAAATGACATAGTTTCTTCGATTATTCATTTACTGAAATTTCTCAGTAAGTCACCAACTGTTATGGCCATTTCCTGTTTGCAAATTGGGCAAAAGAAAATCTTAAAGACACCGTTCCTCTCTCCCAAACACGTGAAATCTGTAGTCATAATGAGATGCAGCTTTGAAGGGAAGTCGGAACCTTGTACTTGAATGACTAAATGGGGATGCAGTTGTTTTACATTTATGATGAGGTCGTCCTTTTCCTAAATGTGTTTAGGATTCCTCTGTTGAGAGAAATGGCAGTAATCCTGGTGAATTTGGGGAAATGTGTCAAGATCTGTTCTCTACTCCCCCCCACACACACTTTTTTTTAAACACATGGTCTGTGTGCTGCTGACCTATGTAATTAAGAGCTAAATTAAGTGGCTAATCAGCAAGGCCTGCAGGAGTTGCAGGAAGGAAGAGAGTGCCCTGTGTTTTTGAGTAGTTCTGAAAAGTTTCTCAGAGAAGAGGGACTTTGGAGAACAAGGGTCATTTAGATGCATGGAAAGGGGAACACAGGGCTCAAATGAAGTGGAGCATTTTGATAAATGAAGGACAGGTACGGAGTGAGGCACGGTGCTGAGAAAACATTTAAATGAGGCTTTCTGAGCTTTGCCACACTGTGTTATGATGGTTCGCAAAGTGTGTTTTTTTCCCATACATCAAATTAATATGCCCAACTGACCCACCTTTGTTGAGACATGCAGTTTCTCGCTTGATTTTTTTAATGATGACGATGGCTTAACACAGCCTCAACCTCTTTTATTCTTACTCAGAAACACGTGAGCCTCACAGAATGCGACTGTGAGAAAGTGTTCTTTCTACACTAAATAAATTTAATGGAGAAATCGGTTATCTGATTCTCCTCTTTCTTCATATTTCTTTTTCCTTTAAATTTTCTTCTCCTTGCTACAGTCAAATATTTATCAATGTTCGTTGAATTCCCTACAACTCCAAATGTGGAATATGATAAACCTTTCTCACCTGCTGTCTCTGATGCCGTCTTGCCTCATTCCGTTTCATACAAAGCTGCACAGCAATATACTTAAAAAATATATATTTTAAAAATAATATATTTAAATATATTTTAAAAATATATATATTTAAAAAATATTTTTAAAAAACAACCAAGCTATTTTAGTCAGTTTTGCATGGCTGTGACAAAAATACCTGACAAGAACATCTTGGAGGAAAAGTTCATTTTGGTTCACAGTTTTCGAGGTTCAGTCCACTGTTGGCCAACTCCATAGATCTGGGCCTGAGGTGGAGGTGGAGCATCATGGCAGAAGGGTGTGGCAGAGAAAAGCTGCTCAGTTAATGGCAGGTAGGAAGCAGAGAGAGTCAGGTGCCAAGGTCAAAGTAAAAACCCCAAAGACATGTCCCCAGTGTCCTGCTTCTTATAGCGACATCCCACCTGCCTACAGTTACCACCCAGGTCATTCATTCGAGTAAATTAATCCACTGGTTAGGTTACAGCTCTCATAATCAAATCCCTTCACCTCTGTACCTTCTTCCTTTGTCTTACATATGAACTTATGGGGAACAAATTACATCCAAATCATAAAAATACTGCTTTCCCTTCACATCATTTTTCTCTCAAAATCCCTGTTTTGGTTTCCTATGATCTATCTGAAAGGGAGAACTCTCCTCAGTCCAGATTAACTGACTCAAACATGGCTCAACACACCTCGGTGGATCTAACCTTTGATTATTATATTCCCCAATGGGGAGTGCTTCTACCCTCCCTCTGAATTCCTCATGGCCAAGTTCAAAATTTACTTCTTTCCTCCATAGGCAAAGAGTGCTCTGTTGACCTGCAGCTGTGTTGACACCTTTCTGATTAATCTTGTTCACAGAGCTCTCTTCCGTGTGTTTTAAAGTGGAATTGAAAAGCTCACGTGATACCAACAGTCTATTGTGTATTGTCATTTTTGTTTTCTCATATATCTGGTCATTTCCATAATGACAACAAAAACCTCTTTGAAGGTGGAGATGGTTGCTTCCATTCCCTCACCCCTGTCCAGTCAACAGTGATGTTTTCCCACATCATCAAACTTTTGGTATTTATGACCATGATGGTAAACATCTCCACGCAACTATATTCCTTAGAAAAATTACACTCTCTAAGAAATTGGAATGTTCCAGACTATACTATTTCCTAAGTACTCATTAATGATCTTGTGTCTCAGAGCCAGTAGAAAGGAAAACAAAAAAGAATGGAAAGTGGAGTCTCCTTTTCATACTCTAGTAGTTCTCCAATTTGCTTGTACATTTTGGAGAAGACTGTAGTATTCAACTGCCACCACACATTTTTATTTGTGACACTTCAGAAGTTAATAACAAAAATGACCAGGGTCCTCTTGGGTTAGGCATTCTACCAAGTACTTTGCACATGTTATCTCATTCAGTCTTCATGCTCTTCTGACAAGATAGACATCATCACCTCTATTTTGCTGAACTGGAAAGCTTTTAGATCAATATCAGAGAACAAGTATGAGGTAAAGTCAAGATTTTAATTCATTTTAGAGTTGGGATATCTTGGAGGAAAAGTTTACTTGGGTTCACTTCTCTCTTTCTTAAATTTCTGCTATCAAGGAGATGCCTCAATGGTTCAAAGTAGGATTCAGGAACTTCTGAAAAGCTCAGAGAGAAGTATAATGTGGATGATTAGGAAGAATCCTCCTTTTCCCCTTTGTGAGGAACATAATTCTTTCATTACACAAGGTAAGAAGACGAAGATGAAACGGGTTGTCCATGAAGTATTGGTTCCGACCAGATGCATTATTGAAAGGCGATAGAGCTTTATAGACATGACATTGGCTGTCACTTCCAAAATGAAACCGTTCTCCTTTTTCTGCTCGTGGTCACAGAATTACTCATTTTCACAAAAGGTACAGAAGATGTAGGAAGTAGAATGCAGCAGATTAGGAATAGAATCATCCAGAACCATTTTAGAAAATTGATTAAATGAAAAGATTTTTATGATCTTACTTCTTCTTTTTCTGTCACTAGGAACTTCTTCCCCTTGTAAAGGAATTTATCTTCCCAAGTAGGGAAAAAAATGATTTTTGAAAAGATAAGCCTGAAAAAAATAATTTAAACTTAGCCGTATTAGGGTGGCATTAAGGCACTCTCGGGTACGTTTTATTGGTCCATTAATATAGGCCCCGAGTGGTTGAATACACCTAAGGCATGCACTGTATTAATGAAGCAATAAAACATGCCCTGGAGTGTCCTAATGATATATTACAACCATTTCTATTACATACATAAACGCACTGTTTGCTGGCTGTCTTGCATAGTTTTAAAGAAAATCTTCAATTAACCAAAAATATTGCATCAAGAACTCTTACCCACAATAAAAAAGAGCAACAAAGAATCCTGTAATTAACTTACTGAGGCTAGTTACCCATGAGGTGATTCTGGATTGATTTAGTCTTGGGCATTTTTTTTTTTCACTGTTAGTATTTTGGGAGAGCTAGTTCTTTGGATTTAAAATGGAATATTTTCAGGAAAAAAAAAAGCAGATGAAAGTTGACAGAATTCATGCTCATCTCCTTCCTTACTTAAAATAACCAACCCTGGATGGTAGTCATTGAATTAATTAGGTATTACTGACTGGCTCCAAATATTAGCTCTCTGTTTCTATATTAGAAAGACACCTTTTAGGCATTTGGGGAAATATTCTGCAGAGTGATAAGGAACGCAACACAGTCACGCAGGCCAACATAACAGGTTGAGACCAACACTTGGGATCTTGTAAAAAATATCTTCTCCTGTGTTTCCCGTTCTTATTTAACGCCATGTTTACTCTGCCATCTTTTCATTGGGGCCCATAAAAATGGATGCATTCCTCTGAGTGGGGGGAAACAGAAAGAGGGAATGGAGATTTAATGATGATGATGGTAATGGATATCATTTTTGAGAGATTATTATACTTTAGACAATGTTCTAATGATTTTTTTTACATCATTATCCTCTTTAATTTTTACAACAGCAAACTATGAGAGAGAGACTATGACAATTGTTTGATGAATGAGGTATTCATGATAAAAGTACAAGGTGTTCCAAGTGGTGGAGCTTGAGACCGAACCCAACCCCACGCTCAGTCAGATAAAGCGTATTGCGATCATCATCAGGGAAGCAGAGAGGAACGGAGTGTTTATGATCTCCTTAGGGTAGGGGTCCTTTCTAGATTTTACCAATGTATGACATCCTACAGTGTATTTCCCCTTTAGTCTTTTTTTTAGAGGCAAACAAATACATGACAAAGCCAGTGAACCTTCAGTGACCTCATAGCAGGGACCTGGAGGATGCAAAGTGACCTAATGGAGCAGTGGTCTAAGATCCAGTGGGAATAGCCATCTCACAATATGGCCCCTTACCAATGGCCATAAATAGGCCTCCATGTAATGAGTATATGAAAGTCTCCTCCTGTAACCACGAGGAGAGAAGATGGCATCTTGCCCTCCTCACCGATGCTGTGGCACTAAGTAGACCCTGGAAACTAAGATGTCAACATGATAATGACTGAGTGGAAAAAAATCAGCCTGGGCCTAGGCTGAGACAATCCCTCACTGACTGATGAGTCCTACCTGTGACCACCTGATAGGATGGGGCCTCAAAATAGAGATGGATTGTTAAAGAAAAGGTAAAGTCAACATTTTTTTTTGTACATACACGTTTCAGGCCTGAGATGTCTACTCTAAATTGTTTTATTCATAAATAATTGCTGCAGCCTTATACCTTGAGCGAACCTGTTCCTGAAATGTTTAGACAGGCCATTGAAATGACTACAATTACTGCTTGAATTCAAAAGTTAAAGTCATAAAAATGGCTTTTTTTGAACAAGTGTGTTTTAATTTCTTCCTTAAAAAGATCTGTAAAAGAGCAGGAACTTCATTATTTTGTTAGCATATTCAGAGCCAGTTTCTCCAACTGGATTTTTTTTTTTTTTTACAAGCCTGGAGACCAGTTGTTGAAGAACCTTTGCTGCCTCCATTTGATTTTTATCATGATTTATATTTGTCTTGCTTATTGTGTAACCAAGTGGTAGAATTTCTATTGGCTTCATTTATAAAAGGGCTGGAGCCTGATACTGAAAGTCATAATACAATATTGTTCATTCAACCATAAGAAGGTGGGGGAAGTTATAAAAATAAGGCATTAAAAAATCCTGGAAGAAACAATTTTATCACAATATCTTTAAAAACCCCACATGTACTATGTATCAGTAACTTAACCTTCTGAAGTAGATACTAAAAGTTATTTTTTAAAAAAAGATCATCAGGTTGGTGTTATTTATGATGAAGTGTTAATTTAATATCAGACAGTAAATCCATCAAGCAATTTTGGTGGGTAAATAACTGCATTATGCAGCTTCCCTGTAACGATGAAGTGATTCATCTGCTGGCTTATGTTCTACATGAGAACCAGGTTATCATCTCTTCTACAGAGTTGACCACACCAGTCACCTCAATGCGGTCAGCATCTTATAAAAGAAAGCAGAACCAGCATGTGAGAGGTAATAGTGATGAGTGGACCTTTGCAATGAGTAATTTAATAGACATATGATCTCACTGCTTTAAAACTTTAAAAAAAAATCAATGCCAGTTTCGCTGATGGTGGCATATTTGCCGACTTTCATGAGGGTAAACTAAAGGTATATGGCTCTTTTAAAAGTTTCTAAAGTCCTTTGACAAGAAACATCTCATTGGATACTTTCCCATAATCATATGACATAATTGGATCACATCGCCCTCATTTTCAGAGGAAGAAATATGACTCGGAGTGTTTAGTGATTACTTAAAGGCTTTCACCCATGTGACAAATGGATTAGAACCAGGTCTCCCTATGGGTAATCAGTTGTCCTTACATTCTTCCCCACATCAAGAATGGGACATGAACAAGTCAAAGCAACAAAATTAAATAAGATTAAATTGTTATGAGCCAGGCTATATGGGCAATGACCAAACAGACTCCATTTTGCCTTGAGACTCCACGTCATGTAAGACATGATTCTCTCCTGGGAAAGCCCCACCTCTGTACCCGTCAACGGTTGCTTAGCAGAGCATGTTTGGCAACACAAAATGGCAATTCTTATACAATGTAAAAGTGTTCTCTCTTTGGTTCCTGTTTTTCTTGGACCATGTACCCTATCAAGGATTGATTGTCTAGATGTTAGTAACCATTCTTTAACTTGTACACAACAAGGGACGTTTTGGCCCACTTCCTTTTCTAGCCCTGAATTTAGAACTCATGATGTTTGTTTATGGTTTTGAATCATAGCAACGGTCACTTATGCTTTCATATGGTTTTGGACTATATAAGGTGTGCTCAGATCCTGAGAGGGGGTTGAAGGGTGTAGACTTGCAGGCTACCCCTTAGCCCACCAGCTGATAGATCTGGACCACCAACTGGTGAATAAAGTTTTCATCTCCTGCTTTAAGATTGACTCAGTGATATATATTGCCATCTCGCCTTAACAAAATGATATAAACTAAAAATATTCCATAGCTTCTCACCGATTAGAAGTGCAATTTCACGTGGTTCAACTTAATAGAAAGTTTGGGGAATCCTCAGTCAGGAAATCCAGGAGTCTGGTTGAAGACCGTGAAGGCAGAGCAGGTGGGAACATCAGCAGAGGGTCCAGAGTCTGAGGTGGTGGACTATGTACAGATATTGAGAGAAACAGAGAGCTCATGTTGCATAAATAATGAGCAGCACCTCATTGGGGCAAAGATATTTGCTTTTAACTTTTGATGCCTCATGGAATATACTTGCAATGCATTTGAGTGAGTAAAATTTGTAGATCAGAGTTCCAACTGAATCTAGAACAAAATAGATCTGGGATTTGAAGATTAAATGAGATTATTTTTAGCCTCTAATTTATTTCGAAACATTTTGATATGTCGGCACTAGAGTTCAATAAATGTTGCCCCTACCTTAGTTTTACAAAATACTTTATAGTGCAATATAGGTAATGATTCACATTAATAAAGGGGAGGAGGCTGTCAGAGAACAGAGGGAAAACACCTGGCATGGTGTTGTAATGCCTGAGTTTAACACCTAATCCTGTTGCATGACTCAGAGAAGCCATTGAGCGCCTGTGCAGTTTAATTTTATTAATTGAAAAATGGGGATAGCAATACCTAGCTCATTGAGGCGTTAGGATGTGTTAGGATTAACCTACACCATACAGGTGTTATTAACCCTTGGATTGAATTTAGTATATCAACACCCCCGCCCCACCCAAGGCTGAGTGATTTATGTGTAGGCCACACACATAACTCTGGGGACAGTGCTTGTGGTTGTCATCAGATCCTTAAAGGACTCCGTGAATTGAAAATGGGTCAGAACTAGAACTGCATGTGAAAAAATTTTAAGCTGTGAAATACTATAGAAAATTTAGATTCAAGGATAAAGAAGCAATGCCCCCAAACAGCAATTTTCAGTGGGAGGGAATGTTTATCTATCTCTAACAAACTTGGACTGGGATTCTATAAGATGATTTGCAAAGCCAAATTTATATAGGACATGAATGACATTAATTTGAAATCATTTTAAATATAGGCTTCGTAACAATGCTTTCGAACATATCCCATAGATGATAATCTATAATTTACCAGTTTTTCTCTTTTTGGAATTTGAAAGTATATATTTGAGATCCTTTCATGTTGTCACTGTGTTGTGATCCTGTCATGGTGTTGTCATGGGATGCTGAGATATAAGATGAAATAAATTTCCTTGGTGTTATAGTTTGGATGTGAGATGTCGAAAACAATGCAAGAAGGGTTAGAGGTCAAAGGTTTGGGTTATGAGAACCTTAATCCAATTAGTGGATTAATCTCCTGAGGGGATTAAGTGAATTGTAACTGTCAGTAGGGTGTGGCTGGAGGAAGTGGGTCATTTGAGGGTGTATCTTTGGGGTATATATTTTGTGAATTAAGCTTAAGTGTGTCTGTCTGTTTCCGTCTCTTTGCTTCCTGTGGCCACCTCCCGACCTACTTTCCTTCACTACACTCTTCCACCATGATGTTCTGCCTCACTTTGCGCCCCAAACGAATGGAGCTGGCTGTCTATGGACTGAGACCTCTGAAACTGTGAGCCCAAAATAAACTTTTCCCCCTGACACTGTTCTTGTAAAATCTTTTGGTCACAGCGGGGTAGGAGGGGGAAGGTGACAAAAACACTTGGTCCCAAGGAGGGTAAACAATCTGTTCACCTCTTACTTTGGCTAAATGAATTGTTCTATTTACATACTAGAGGCACATCAGTCCTTCCAAGATCTGGCATTTGAAATTACTAATCATTTCTCTAGGAACACTTTTCTTATCAGTATTTCCTTTCTGTGCATTTAACAAAAACAAACTCAATTGGGGGGAAGAGTGGAGGCAGGTACCATGAAGAAAAAGAAATAATACCCAATATCTTTGCTTTCACAAAGTTATTTTTAGATTCCTGCACTGCTGCTAAGGAGTCAGTACTCCAGTTTTGGAATAGGCTAGGCAGAGAGACAGAAGATTTGTAAATGCCATGTGCTGTTGCTTCCTCCGACATAAAGGCATTATTGTCTGAAAGGAAAGAGTTCTATTGTGTACACAATGTTGAGAGGATGATGGAATTTAGGGCTTCCATCCTCCTCCTTGGTTTTGGCAAAGATAAATGTAGAGGGAACCACAGTTGTTCAGGAAGAATGCTCTGTGAACAATGCGGCATTGTGTGGATAGAATGACTGAACCAGATGAGACAGAGTGTATTGGTCAGCAGCGGAAAACACATGAATCCTTCCAACAGAGTAACTCGAGTTATGTAACAAAGGGACTGCTTACAAAGATGTAGGTGGACAAAGAGTGACTTGAGTTGTTTGGAAGCTAGACATTGGAGTTTACTCCGAATGTAAAACATGACGTTAGTTTGTTATTGTTTTGATAGTAAGAAACTAGTTTTCCTTTCCTCTGAATCCAGAAAGGCAGTGACTACTGGGAATAAATCCTAAATATCAACCAGGTATATGTTTCCTGAATACCCCAAGGAAAGAAAGTAGGGAAGTAGTTTCAGATAACTAAGCGGTTTCTAACTAAGCGTTCTTCCTCTAACAATTTACATGGTGGATGGAGCAAGTGCTGCTTCTCTAGTCTGGTTCTTACCTTTTCTGCACAGTCCAGTTGATGTCCAATTGCTGCCAAATGGGTTGCTTTCTTTGAGAGCTTTCTCTGGCTGGTGGAGCCTGCTCTACCTGGACATGCAACAGCCTGGGCATGCTGGAGAAATAACTCACCAAGGAGCAGTCCTTGATTACAGACCTAGAAGAGTTGGGACTGTGGGGCCCTGGGAATGGGAAGAATCAATCCCCCGAGTGTATGGAGGGGTCATTATATATACACATAAATATGAAAAAAATTGTAAAAGATTTCATATGATACGATATTTTCATATTCAAGGATTACTAATTAATATTTAGATTACTGTATTAAGCTGCTAATTTTCTGCCTCCTCCACTTTAGCCAATCAACACGCCTGATGGCACAAGGATATCATAGCTGTAAAAATATGCCATTCGAAAGCAGACAGTTGCCATAGGCACAGTAAGCACTGCTTCATGGTGAGGATAAAACTGTGGATAGCCATTTGTGCAGTCTTGGTGAAAAAGGGAGTTCCATGATTGGAATTTGATTCTGGTCTCAGGGAGGAATTTTCTTGTCTGTCTTGTTCTGTGGTCTTTGGATGTGACAACAGGGAGGTCCCACCATCTGACTGGTCCATTATCTGCCATGGTAGAAGGTGAGGTTTCTAGAGTTTTTGCTTCCTACTTTCTCCTTTCATGAGTTTGGTGTCCTGAGTTGCTTTAATGATTAACCAAAGGCTGTGCAGTCCTAGCTCATGATTGTTTTGACAATATAATTTTCTTTAAAATTAGTAAGACTTTCGTCTCTTTGCAGTCAGTTCAGTATTTCAGTAGTCACATCCACATTTCTTTCTTAGATGTAATTTTCAAAGTTATGTCATTTCTTTACCTTCTCATCATCCTTCATTTCTTTCTCAGCTCAATGACATCTCTTCAAGGAAAAGCTTGTGTTGAAGACCAGGTTCAATCTGACTTTTGCCACGTGGCTATATCTTAAGACTGTTTTTCGACTTTAAAAATCATTCCCTAATATTTGAGATGAAAAGTCCCAACTTTTTGAGGTCTAAAATTTCTGGGTACTTCCTTTTTATGCTTATTGCTTATGGTTTCATGTGTCTAGTGGATACTCTTTCCTGTGGTCATTTCTGCTTTCAATACCTTGCCAGATAAAGCTAGGGACATCGAATGTGTGCTCTTATAACTCTGTTTCCCAGTTCCTTTTCCTAGAGGTACAGCCTGGGAAGCTTAGTGGTGTGCCAAGCCAGACTTTATGGGCATCATTGTTTCTGAACATGGGGCTTCATAGATCTAGTCTCTGATGTTAGTTTCCTAGTTATCTTCTGCCAATGCCACATATGTTAGATTTTTGTTATTCTTGTTGTAACTATCCAGTCTTGGTACCAATTCCCATTTTAGATAAGGTAACCCTAATTGAAAAATCAGATAAACCTCGAATTCTAAGTGGCTTAAACACAATAAGAAGTTTGGTTTTCTGCTCATATGAAATCCAACACAATTGTCCCCACTTTCTGCATTCAAGAGTCCCAGTACCAATCCCTATACATATTGATTTTTTTCCTACATAAATTTAGTATACTTTTGATTTTAACTATACCATGGTTGAAATTTTGCAGTCTGAGGTGATACAACAAAATTAGTACCAATTTCTTTTACCTTCTTCACAGTTTTACTTATAGATGATTCATTCTTACTACAGATCTTAGCAACCCCAACAGAGTTTTTTTCTTTAATAATTGAGAACATCCATCTTTTCATTTAAAGGAAGCACTTTTTTAAAATTTATTTTTTATTTATATATGACAGCAGAATGCATTAAAATTCTTATTACACATATAGAGCACAATTTTTCATATCTCTGGTTGTATACATTCTATATTCACACCAAATCATGTCTTCACACCTGTACTTTCAATAATAATGATCATCACATCCCACCATCATTAATTACCCCACGACCCCTCCCACCCCTCTGCCCTATCTAGAGTTTGTCTGTTCCTCCCATGCTCCCTCTCCCTATCCCACTATGAATCAGCCTCCTTATAGCAACGAAAACATTCAGCATTTTGGTTTTTGGGATTGGCTAACTTCACTTAGCATTATCTTCTCTAACTCCATCCATTTACCTGCCAATGCCATGATTTTATTCTCTTTTATTGCTGAGTAATATTCCATTGTGTATATATGCCATAATTTTTTTTTTACCCATTCATCTGTTGAAGGGCATCTAGGTTGGTGCCACAGTTTAGCTATTGTGAATTGTGCTGCTATAAACATTGATGTGGCTGTGTCCCTGCAGTATGCTGTTTTAAAGTTCTTTGGGTATAGACCAAGGAGAGGGATAGCTGGGTCAAATGGTGGTTCCATTCCCAATTTTCTAAGGAATCTCCATACTGCTTTCCATATTGGCTGCACCAATTTGCAGTCCCACCAGCAGTGTATGAGTTTACCTTTTCCCCCACATCCTTGCTAAAACTTATTGTTGTTTGTCTTTATAATAGCTGTCATTCTGACTGGAGTAAGATGAAATCTAAGAGTGGTTTTGATTTACATTTCTCTAATTGCTAGCGATGATAAACATTTTTTCATATATTTGTTGATTGATTGTATATCATCATCTGAGAAGTGTCTTTTCAGTTTCTTGCCCATTTATTGATTGGATTATTATTATTTTTTGGGGGGGTTAGCTTTTTGAGTTCTTTATATACCCTAGAGATTAGGGCTGTATCTAATGTGTGAGGGGTAAACATTTGCTCCCAAGATGTAGACTCTCTATTCACCTCACAGATTGTTTCTTTTGTTGAGAAGAAACGTTTTAATTTGAGTTTATCCCATTTATTGATTCTTGATTTTACTTCTTGTACCAAAGGCATCTTATTAAGGAAGTTGGGGCCTAATCCCACATGATGGAGATTAGGGCCTAATTCTATTAGACTCAGGGTCTCTGGTTTTATTCCTAAGTCCTTGATCCATTTTGAGTTGAGTTTTTTGCATGGTAAGAGATAGGGTTTTAATTTCATTTTGTTGCATATGTATTTCCAGTTTTCCCAGCACCATTTGTTGAAGAGGCTATCTTTTCTCCAATGCATGTTTTTGGCACTTTTGTCTAAGATAAGATAATTGTAATTATGTGGGTTAGTCTCTGTGTCCTCTATTCTGTACCATTGGTCTACCAGTCTGTTTTGGTGCCAATACCATGCTGTTTTATTACTACTGCTCTGTACTATAGTTTAAGGTCTGGTATGGTGATGCTACCTGCTTCACTCTTCCTGCTAAGGATTGCTTTAGCTATTCTAGGTCTCTCAGTTTTCCAAATGAATTTCATAGAGGAAGCATTTTGTGGCTTTTCTTTGGCATACCCAATTGCCAGCATCACTATTCTTTGGCTTCAGAGTCATGATTGAGTAAAATAAGAGTTACTTGAACACAGCACTGTGATACTGCTACAGTCTAACAGATAATTGCCATAGCTAAGAACTGACTAATGGGTGGGTAATGTGCACAGTGTGGATATGTTGGACAAAGAATAATTTGCACCCCTGTGGTGTGATGGAGTGGGACTGTATATTTCCTCATACAACTCAGAATGGTGCATCATTGAAAACTTATGAATTGCGTATTTCCAGAAATTTTCATTAAATGTGTTTTACCACAGTTAACTGCAGGTAACTGAAACATGTAGATAATGGGGACTACACTACTGCAGTCAGAAGGTGCTAAGTGTTCTGTTCTAGACATTCACCTAGCAACCCAAATTAACACAGTGTGGTTGTCTTCAATACATAATTTCAAGACACTGACATCCAGCCAGCTGGTACAATCCCCAACCCTTTAGACTCTTCCCCTACTTACTCTGACTTCTCAGGTGTCCTGTGGTTTTAAATACCATCCATTTGCTGATGACTCCCAAACTCTATCCATCCTGATTGTGTGCATGTGATCCCCTACACAACAATTTCACGTGGGCCTCAATTGTATCTCACACTTTTAATATGTCCAAAACCAAATATTGATATTTCTTCCTTCAAAATTTCCATCACCAACATGATTAATACTAGTATTTGATAATGCAATTCACCAGTTATTCAGGCTAAAAACCTAGAATTGAGATTCTTTTCTTAATAACATGATCTGCATAGAATCTATAAACAAATCCTATCAGTTATAACTTCAAAATACTTCTAGAATCCAGCCATTTTGTATAGCTCCACAGCCATCTGTTTCCACCTACTCTCTTGCAGAGGTGATATAACAGGTCTTAGGATCCATTTACCACACATCAAACAAAATAATATTATTAAAAATAAATTAAATTATACTACTCCTCTGTGTGAAACTCCACAGTTAGAATGAAAACCAAAAGTCTTCCATGATTACTTGTAGAATACTTTAATTACTCTTATATCAGACATCTTAGCAACTCCATTGTGATTTATTTTGTTTAATTGTGTGTCGAATCAACTAGGAACGAATACTTGTGTCAGAAACTTTATTTGCTGTTGCATCCATAACACCCAGCATGCTGCTTGGTTGATGAGAGATGTTGAACTTTTGAATGGATAATAAAATGCACGAATGAATTAACTTTTTCTACCCATTTTTTCGTGTTTTTTTAATCTTCTTGTGCTTATTTATGTAACTTTTTCGTATTAATGATATATAACCACTATCTCATGAGTTTTAGTTTACAAATTGGCTTTTTTTTTGTTTGAATATGTTATTAAACTGTTCAATGTAGTAATAAGTACAAAGTCTCTTTTTCAAAATATTTTCCAATATTCTTTTCCTAGGTCCCTTCTCTATCATAAGCCTGGATATAGTCATGCATATTTCCCTAATGTCTTCTAACTCCTAATCTGATTTTAGATGAGCATGATGCCCAGTCTCTCTCAAGATATACCTCAGGATTTACAGCATGTTTTTCAGACCAGATTCTAAAACCTACATACAGAAATACTACTTGCTTCAAAGTTCTTAGAAATGCTTGGACTATGAGTACTTTTTATCAGAAGTGGGCAGAACAGGTGCCTTTTCTCCAAGGCGTCTCTCAAGATGTGTCTGGGATGCTCCCTGCTGGCCTAATTCCTTCCTCTTTTGCCTTGCTTCCTAACCAAAGGGAAGGAGACTCTTCCCAGAACTGGCAGGACACTTTTCTTTCAGTATCTGCCAAATGCAAATGCAAACATACAACATCCAAGTCATGGTTCCTGGAGAATATGAAGTAAGTTGAATTTTATAATTTTAGGGGAAGTCTAGGAAAAAAATCCTTTTAAGTCTCACCAGAGATTCACTGAGATGAAAGCCCACGTCCCTGGTGTATGTACACATTGTTATGGTTTGGATACTAGGCGTATTGACGTATTGCTTATAGTTGTGCAGATCTGTTATACTCGGCTTTTGCATCACTGTGACCAAAATATTGACAAGAACAGCTGGAGAAGGGAAAGTTTATTTGGGGCTCCTGGTTTCAGAGCTCTCAGTTCACAGACGGCCAACTCCGTTGTTCTGGGTCCAAGGTGAAGCAACACAACATAGAAGGGTCCAGCAGAGGAAAGCAGCTTGGCTCATGGTGGGGTCAGGAAGCAGAAAGAGAGAGTAATAGGGAAATGACCTCAGGGATCATGAATCATTCCAGGGCACGCCCCCAGTGACCCACCTCCTCCAGGAACGCCCCACCTGCCTACAGTTACCACCCAGTCCGTTCAGACTAGGAAGAACTAAGTGATGGCTCTCACAGTATAATCATTTCACCTCCAAGCATCCCTGCATTAACAGGAGCTTCAGGGATACAGCTAGTGCCCAACCCATAACAAGACTGAACAACTTTTGAGGAGCCGTCCAATCATAGTGATTATTTCATTATATAATTATTGCAAAAATAAAGTGTCTCGCCTTTTATTTGACATACACAGAGTCACCCTACAGGTTAGCTGAGGGGTTCTGCTGAGCTTTCTGTGTGGAAGGAGGCGAGGGAGAACAGGGAAGTGATACCGTGGTGGAGATGAAAGAGGACAACAGAGGAATTTGGGGGGCGTTTGAGACTTTCCCTGACATGAAAGATGATGGAGAAATCCCTCAATGATGTAAAACCTCCGATGAAATAGCGGAGAAGGGAGGGAGGTCAGAGGTTTAGTAAGATGGAACAGCATAAGCAAAAGCTTTTTTGGGTAATGTTTTGTTTTTGTCACAATATTTCAAGTCTTCTTCTAAAATGGGACAAAGAGAAAATGTGGAGAACTGTTTGCATACTCTAGAATAGGGTACAAGTTATACTTTTCTGAGTTTCACTTTTTTAGAGAAATATTGCAAACTTCCTACAGCATAAAAATCAGAATCCAAGAAACTTGTCAATCTAAATCCTGCACAGGTTACCTGAGGTCAGGTGATGCAGTTGGGGAATGTGTAGATACATTGATTTAGGGGCTGACTCTATGGGCAAATGGAAGGTGGACTGGTGCAGATATACTCTGCTTTCCTTCTGCAATAAATTGCCTTCTTGTAGGGAAAATTTTTAAAAAGGCCATGATAGCTATCCATTTCCAGGAATGTATTCAATAACAGGAAGGACAAATTCCTGTAAGATTTGACCACAATTGGCTCTTAAACTTTGTGGGCTGTGGGAAGCCCTATTCTTTTCATTGTTTGTGAATTGCTATCATAGTTTTTCTCTTACCTTTTGAATATTTTGATTCCAAACTGTTCTTATGATTCTGAAAGTCCAAACTGCTTTTCCTGAAATGTCTTTTTTCCCTCTTGAATAAGAAAACAATCCTAGGAACTGAGGGTGTGATATTTCATCTTTGTCTGGAGGTTACGAGGTTCAAGTCAATTCAACTTACCCTCTGTCTTTCTTCTATATAAATATTTTAGCAATATTAATTTAGAAATGTCCAAAGCTTTCTACTCTAATTTATTTACTTCCAATTTAGGCATCGATTAGTAATGGAGCAAGAATTTATCCTCACATTCATTCCACTTATATTATTCATTGATTATTCAAACATTTTCTGAGCTAATGAGCTATGCTGATTAGTGGCCCCGTGGTAGATCTGTAAAGATAATGAAACAGGTTTTCATCTGAGAAGAACTTGCAGTCTTGGAGTGACCGATGTCACACACAAAATGTCTAATGGCATCAACTTTAATAGCATTATAACAAAATAGGACTGAAGTAAATGGGGTAGAAAATTTTAACTATGCAAGGGGTTCATGAAAGCCTTCTTAGAAAATATGATATTGGAATCGAGTCTCTAAAGATGAACAGGTGGTTTCAGTTGGTGAAGGTGAGCAAGGACCCTCAGAAGTAGACAGTGTGCTATGTCCTATAATTGTAATAGATTTAGACGAGAGTCAGTGGCTTGACAGAAGTGGATGGGACTTTAGATAGATTTGGTAAAGGAATGATAGGCCAGAAGTAGATCTCAAGGAACTTGGGAACCAGAATTTGGGTCTAATTCTGTGAACAATAGCAGAAGTCAAGAGGAGTTTCAAGGCAAGTGAGTGACTTGATCCAGTTTAATCATTAGGAACGTAGCTAGTGCCAGATTGATCAGGAAGTTATGAGATAGAAAGCTGTTCTAAAAATCCAGCAAGCTATTTTAAAGTTCAGAATTAAGGCAACAAGGATGGTATTCAAGACTAGATTTTAAGCATTTCTGCCAGAGATCCCACAATATATAGAATACTTAGATTTTATATATTTTTTTTAGAATGGAACATAAAATGAAATAATGGCATGAAAATTTTATACTGTTATTAAAATTTTGCAATTGAACTAGTTTTTACCAGGAGAACATATTTTGTATACCTTTGGGTTTTGATCTTTCCAGTGTTTCAATGTTAATAGCATTCAATTAAGAAGAATCTCATCTTTCTGAAGAGTGCTCACGTCCATTTTAACTCTCCCTAAATGTCTACACCTTGAATTGATCTACATGGACACAGCCAGATCTCCCAGGACCATCAGTGCCCGTGACGTTGTAAGACACAAGCATTCCAACAGAGGAGCATTTGTTTCCAAAGTTCTCTCCTGAGTCGCGGCTCAGAGAGCACACGCTACAGTTGTTGCTTTTCTGGGTTTTCAAGAATATGATAATAAAAAAGAAAAACAAGCACCAGACTTATAGCCTCACGAACTGTAAAAGTTTCAAAGTTTATAGCAAGCATCTCTCTCTTCCACAGTTAGCCTGTTTCTTGAGCACTAAAAGCACATAAGACACACTTGCAGAAGTTAGTTGGGAAGTATCATAAGACAGTGTTCAAGGTCCTGGGCTTCACAGTTCCCTAGAGCCTCCGTTCACAAGGAACCTCAAGCCTATGGGAAATCTGGGAACAACCACGGTAGATGCATGAATGGTCTTTTTTTTTTTTTTTTTGAAAATACTTTATAGCTTCCACAGTCTTAAAGAGCTGATAAACTTTGACTATATGTTGGCTGTATACAACCAGTAATTACCAGCAAAGATTAGTATACGTTAGGAGAGAAAAGAATAAGTTCTTGCTACTTCTGAAGACATAATTAGTTCCAGAGAATTTGAGAGGCAAATTACTGAGCTTTTCGTCACTGCAATGAAATATATCAGATGAACGCTAAGAAAAAGGAGTTATTTTTAGCGTGCAGTTTTCAAGTTCAAAATCCAAATGGTGTAGTGCAGATTTGGAGGCCACCTTGGCTGCACCACCTTGTGATGTCCCCAGTCCCCATCAAGGCACAACCTCAGTGACCAAAGGACCTCCTAGTAGGAACCACATCTTAAAGGTACAGGATACCTCACAATACCATCCCCCTAAGGGCTTTTGCATATGAACTCTGGGATAACACCCAAAGTCCAAACCATTGCAGGAATTATTTATTTATACTTTAAATTTTGTTTAAATAGTTATATAACTTTGAGCAATTCTTTTTTTTTTTCTCAATATTGCTTCCTGGGTTTGTTAAGAAGTAAGTTACGTAGAAGTTTTTACAGAACCTTCTAGAAAATGTTTTGTTTCTGTGTGAATGACAAATAAGGATATGGCATGTGTTATGTGTCTGTATGCATAGCAGCAATAAATATAAAACTGAGGCTTTGCCAATTGTGAATGATTAGTCATATTTCATCCATGATCTTCTCCTTTTGGAAGAGGAAGAAAGAAGACCAAATCATAAGAATGTTTATATTCTGCAAGGACTATTTTGAGAGGGTAAATATTAAGTTCTGGTGTTATGAATATATTGTTATGAATATAGTGCTATGTTATGAATACAGAAGGATTTGAATAAATGGCAGTCCATTCCTAAGTCTGGAAACCTTTGGAATGAAACAAGCCAAAGTGAGATGATAAAAGTCACTAATCTTGGAAAGGATTTACAACCAATAAGGACCAGGCCCCTCTGGTGACGAGAATGAGAAAAACATTCTGTGTAAGGACTGAATACTTGTCAAGGGACAGGGCTCCTCCTGTGCATGCCCTGCCTGTTGGGTGATCATGTGAGATCTAATCTGATTCTTCAACTTCTCCCAACAGAAGTGTTAGAAACATGGCAAAAAATGAGAGGCTGTTGACGTGATCACAGCCTCCTTTACCAGCATACCAAGCTGAGGAAGGTGCCCAGGCCGCAAAAGTCCATGCCTTAGGACGTGGGCAAAAGACTAAGGAAGATGGCCTGGTTCTTTGGTGGTTAGGTCTCTGGCTCAGGACCTGAGTGTCAAGGACTGAATTCAATTGGGAGGACTGTGGAAGTCATTCTTTCTTCCTTCCTCGTTCTCCTCTGGCTAGCTTAGATATCACCTAGAAGTTTTAAATAGCCCTTTTATTTGATTTTTTTTTTTTTTTGCTATTGTGCTATTTTTAGGTAGGCCTTCCCTCTGACAGAAACAGACTTTTAACAACATTCTGGGAAATAGCCCCCAACACAGGCATGAGATAAATTGATTATTAGTGGGAGATCTGGTTGGAAGATACTAGCCAGCGCTGAAGCCAAAAACACACTGTGTTCCTCTGTGCTTTTCTAGAATGGTTTTCCTAAAGTCATATGTAAGTGGAATGGCTTGTAATTAAGCGGGGATGAGGATAGAACGTGCAGCAATAAAAAGAATACAGGTTTTGCTACCTGACAGACTAGGTTTGGGACTGGACTACTGAGGACTAGCAATATGACAGTCAACTTAGCTTCATGGAAATGTCCCCTCTGTAAAATCAGGGTGATAACACATCACTGGATAATTATAAGGAATAAAAGTTGAATGTGTAAAGTGATCGGCCCCTGTGAAAACTGAGTGAATAGAAAATATTTTATTGTTTTGTGAATGTTTGATCCTTTGTGTTTCTTAAACTGCGTATCCAAAGTTTCATTCTTATTTATGCAACATGTTTTTTTTTTCTCTGCATCTACCATGTACACAGTATTAGGTACTGGGAAATAAAGGGAACCCCTATCTTCAAACAGAAAATAGTGCCTTTGGATGCTTGTGTACATGCCCAAAGAATAGACCTTAACAATTTCTCATCTTGTAAAAAAATTTATACAAACAAAATTAGTAAGTTGGGATTTTTGGAGAGCCTACATGACAAACATGGCCCAATGTATGTAAATGGCTCTTACAAATGGAAGATATGGAAGTTCTAGAAAAATGGATTCTAAACTCTGAAATACAATACTAAGAAAACAAAAGCCACCAGCTATATGTTTGTGTGGTTGGTGGCCTAATATCCTCTTCCATTTTCCCAATAATAGCTTAAACTTGTCACACTGTATTTTTTCTGAAGTATCCATCTGGCTTGAATTTCAGATCCAGGATCATCTCCTCTCGTTTCTTTTCAAAACATCTAATGGCTGAGTCAACCAAGCTCCCAAAATAGGTTTACAAGTTTTTAAAAGGATATAATGGGGGTTTGCTTTGCATCTGTCTGCTTTGTCTTTTACTTCTAGTGCTCAAGGAACTAACACCTACTTCACAGCATGAGCAGGTTCATTTACTTTTGTGGTGGAAAATAGAGGAGGTAAGGCATGAGATGACTGGCTTAAACTCATGTTATATGGGCATGGGATTTTTTTTAAAAAAAGGATTTGCCATAATCATGAAGCTACTTTTGCATTGCCATAATTTTTCCATGGGACTTGAAGAGAGTAAAGAGAATATGAAATCTTATTTTAATTTGATGTGGTTATGAGTACGATAAGGCTGAAACGGGAAGGGGCATCACTAATATAAAATGTTTTAGATACAACGTGGAAGATAACAGAGAGGAAAATGGATCCATGATCTTGTGTTGAAAGGGGTTTTAGAGATCATCTTGTTTACCTGCTGTGTCTACAGATGAACTACAGAGTTACATCTTTAGCCATGGTAATCCCACAATTAAGATGTCCTGAATTCCAGAACAGGGCTTTGTTCCCCCTCTAACTGTTAGCATCTGATGACACTGCAGAATGGCCTACTAGCTATTGTCTTATTGCCGTCACTGGCTGGGCAGCTAGGTGCATGTACAAAGGAAGTTTATATAATACCTGATATAAAAATCCCCGTGCCCCAAAGTAGCTGTTTAAAGATGATGCCTGTGCTCCGTTCAGACCAGTGGAATGAACACACATTTCTGGCTCCATTTAATAAATTGCCTCCTTGAGGGCACTAAATCCTGCTCTTCTGGAAAGGCTCATTCACCTCACATGGGTAAATAGTTTGCTTTCTTCATGAATTCTGCTGTTTACTCACAATCCATAAACACAATAACGCCCGTTTTGTGTAATTACTGCTATTACCACAAATTCAGGGAAAATGCACAGCAAAAAAAATGGAATCTGGTGGTGGGAGATTGTTGCTGAACAGGATATTGATTTAACACAATTTAATAAAATGAACAGGTTGACCAAATATGATAGGTCATATTTACATATTTACCGTGAACAGATTTATTTGATTGTGGCAAAATTGGCTATTTCCCTAGTAACGGGAAACTTTTTTTCAATTTAGTTTATTTTACTTTTCAAAGACACTGTGAATGGTGCAGAAGTAAAATGGTTCTCTTCATAGTTCTGATAAGAACACTTTTGAATTTTAAAAGAAACCAGTGAAGACATCTGTGAAAAATAACAATGGATTTTAGGCAGCTTGCCTTCTGTTGGTGTTCTTCACGATCTTTTCTATATTTTTCAAATGAAATTTGATAAATTTTATAAGTCAAGATGGTTAGATCAATGGTTATAGATTTTTAAAAATATATTTCAACTCAAGTTGTTTGGATTCTTTGTGTTATTTTGGCTCCTCCATCCACCACGCCCCACCACTTCCTACTCAAACACAATGAGAAAGTAAGAAATGGTAACAGATGACCGTCTACACTCCTGTGGTTCCCTCTGGAGAATCTCTCCTTTCATCCATGCCAGCCAAAAGCTACCAATGAAAGAGTTTGTTTTTTCAACTCCATGTAAAATTTTGTGAGTATTGAAACATATTGGATCGGTCCAATATAATTTGGAAGCACTGTTTCCTTATTAAGAATAATTTGATAACATTTCCCTATAATATGGGGTCATACAGAGTGTACCTGCTTCTGATGATACCAAGAATAAACTAAAACATGTTGATGATGTGCATTCAGGATGTCTGAGTGAAGTTGATTTAGTGGAGAATTGTGGATGGATCTCTCATTTACTATTTTAAACATTTAAGCAGACAATGTACAGGGTGTTATCTATATTCATGAAATTCTTTAATGTTTAAGGAACATGGAAAAATTGTACTACCCATATGTCTTAGTTCATTTGGACTTCTTTAATGCAATACTATAGCTTGGATAGATTATGATCAAGAGAAATTTACTTCTGACCATTCTGGAGTTTGGAAAGTCTAAAATCAAACAACCAGCAAATTAGATATCTGATGAAGTTCTTCTCCCTAGTTCATAGAGGCAACTTTGTACTGCATCCTAACATGCCAGAAGGTCCTTTTATATTTTATTTATTTTTAAAATAAGAGCACAAATGATATTTGTGAGAATCTACCTTTACAACCTAATCACCCTTAATAGCCCTACTTCTGACACTATCACATTGAGAATCAGAATTTTAACATATGAATTTGCAGAGGAAATAAACATTCAAACGATAGCAGGTTCCTATATTTATTATTCACCATTTAAAACTTTTGATTGTGGGTTTCCTTGTTATTGTCCTTTCAGATGAAAGAGTTTTAGTTAAAAAAAAAAAGTTCTCACCATGTCAAAATCACCATTGCTTTAATAAATCTTATGTGCCTTGCATGGCAATCTTTTAGATCCACATGTTCTCTTGGACCAAGATGTGACAGAAGTATCCGGGTGCATCTCAGGCTTGAAGGGAGTATGATTTTGTATGAAGAACGTCTAATGTTTTGAATTTTACTTCAATAAAATTTCTGGTGGTTTTCCTTCTTTTTTTATGGTTTCAATTGCAGTTTCTTAAGGAACTTGAAAGGAAATTATAACATGAAATTATATATATACATATACACACACACATTCACACACACACACACACACACACACACACACACACACACAAACTAAAGAACCAGGAATTAAAAAGAAACAGGAATTCAATCACGGAATATTTCTATGATTTCTAAGCTAATAAAGAGTTTTAATTTTAAAAATGAGAAAAGAAGGAAGACATAAATTCATCAACAACTGAAATTCACATTACATTATTAGCAGCACACTGCCTTTAAAATACCTTGAAAACTTCTCTCTACCCTCTTCTTAAACTGTTCAACTTTGTCTCTGAGACCCCTGACATGATGCATCCTTTACCAGTTATCCCTGAGACCCATCATTCCTTGTATTAATAGCTGCATGCCCAGGGACTGAGGGTTTCTTCTTTGTCAATGAATATTTTAATCAGACATTGTCACAGGTGTTTGGATGCTTATTTATCCAGAACCTCCTAAAAGCCGTAAGGGCAGAATTTCTATTTCCTTTGTCTCCCCAATCCTGGCAACGTGCTTACCGGGCAGCAGGAACTTAAATCTCCCATCAAAGAGCACTGCATACCCTGAATACCAGCTGCAGAGGGTTTACCTATTATTTCAGAATTTCTGGAAAGTCAGTGTGTTAAGACATTGGTTCATAAAATGTTTGTGCAGGAGGTAGACCTAAGCATCCTTCTGTCTACTTCTGTCACTTTACAGATGAAGAAATGAGATCCAGAGAAGAAGGAAATGACTTGTCCATTTTGTGCTTCTTGTCCGTACACTAAGATAGTATAAACGATGATATTAACATATAACAAATGACATTCACAACAGAGCCAGATGGTATAATTTCCCATATCATTGAGCACCAACCATATGGCAACCCATAAATCAGAAAATTGTACCGTTCAGAGAGCTTTGCTGAGATATCCACTGGGTTCTCCCAGAGTGCACAGAGTTGGGTCAACTCACAGAAGGGAGCTATGATACTCCAGCCAGGCAACGTGATGACAGCGGAGGAGGCAGCTGACCAGGGCACCTTGAGAAAGGTGACAGAGTAAGAGCAGAGGTCTTTACTTCTAGGGTCATCCAAAATGACATCCGAGGCAGTGTCTAATCTGGAGGAAGTCAAAAGGTGAGTCCAGGCAGACTTGAGGCATGGGAATGGATTCTCCTTTTCTGATAGTCTTTTATCTGAAAGTAAGATGGAACAGAGAGTGGGCTAGAGTATCCAAGTCACACAGCAGGTAACAAGCCAGGTAAGTGGTTTGGCCACTCCAGGAAGTCCTGGGGGAGGGGCTGCTTTCTCAACTACCAGACTTGTGTGGGACACACCAGCCTGTGAATTTTGTCCAAAAGAAGATCTGAGATCTCTCTCTCTCTCTCTCTCTCTCTCTCTCTCTCTCTCTCTGTCTCTCTCATACACACCACACACACACACACACACACACACACACACACACACACACACAGTCATATACATCTTAGATACACTTATACACAGACATTTTTGTATGCAAAAATAAATCCATATCCCGACTTGTTAAAATTCTTTGATTCTTACTGTTGGGCTTAGAGATAGAAATATTAACATGAATGTAAAATGAATTAAAACATCCAAATCCTCTGGGTAAAGACCATTTGTAACATAGCGAAAACAGATCATCAGGTAAGATTCTAGAACCTTCTTTAGAAGTAAAAAAATAAAGGAAAAAAATAAAAATTTAATTTCCAATAAATATCTTTTAAACACGTGTTCTTGTCAAATCGTATAAGAAAACGTCAATGTGAGATGATTCAGAAAGTGTACATCTATTTTTAAATGTCCTTTATTTGATGATCTGATTCTCTCATAGCTCAGTTGTGTGTATGTGTGTGTGTATTTTGCTGCCACTTCATTCAGTAAATATATCCCAGACAAACATAAAACATGTTCACTTAGTTCATGAGTTTCATGAAACAGTTGGTGTCTAAATAACTTTATCCTCAGCAGAAATAACTTCCTGTTTTAAAAGAAAATAACTCAAAAGATCTTATAAGGAAGGCTCATAAGGCTTCTTGGAAATCAAGCAGTTCTTACAAAACATTCTGATGTGTTTAGTACAGCGGAATTAGGAACATATGGGTTGCATTTTCCTTAAATGCACATGGTTTTTAAAAATTAAGGGGTAATGTTCTTGGCAAAATAGGTTTTGCCAAACCCAAACTGTTTAAAAAATTGTTCAAGATGTTCAGTAAGGCCAAAAGGCCCCAGGCTTCCACAGTCCTAATAATAGAATCAATCAGGAAAACCAGAATGAAGTCACTAAACTCATTTTAACAGTGTCTTGAAATAACCAACCAAAATAAATCTCAATGTAGCAACAATCACAAGCAATTAGAATATAATAACTTTTATGCTCATGCTGAATAAAACCCCAAGCTAGTAGTTAAAATCGTTCTAGGAATTCTGGAAAGTTGGCAGTGTGGTTTGTTTGACTGAAATAATTGATTATATCTATAAAAATGATGAAGAGACTAGAAGGGATTGTGCAGATAAAGTACTTACCAGAAATAATTTAAGAATTTTACCCTGGTTTATCCAGGGATGAAGGTGATTTGACTGTTTAAAACCCACACATTCTTTAGTAAGATGATGTATACAGAGGCAATGACCACAA
This sequence comes from Ictidomys tridecemlineatus, assembly GCF_052094955.1. Classification (NCBI taxonomy): domain Eukaryota; kingdom Metazoa; phylum Chordata; class Mammalia; order Rodentia; family Sciuridae; genus Ictidomys; species Ictidomys tridecemlineatus. The sequence continues at coordinate 141,314,043 of NC_135484.1, forward strand.
ACATTTCATTAACCTGTAATTGGGTTTTACTTGTCATAGCTGGAAAAGAGTCCATTAAATCACTTAGAGATGTTCCCAGAGATGATGGGATGACATGGTGGGGGACAGCCGACTGGAGGTCATCCATGAGGATGGCAAAAATCATTTGGGTGTAATGTCAGCCGTCAGAAAGCAAATCCAAAAGGAATCCAGTCTCTGTACGTCAGTATTTACTTCTTAGAACTACTTAATTTGAAATAATGTCACAGTCTCCCACGTAGTAGGGATTTGGTAAAAATGTTTTGAATGTACCTTGTATTAGTCAGTTTTCTGTCCCTATAACAAACTTATAAGAATAAAAAGGTTATTTTGGCTCACAGTTTAGAGGTTCTAGTGCATGATCAGATGGACCCATTCCCTTCGGCCTCTGGTAGGGGGTGCTGAATGGCAATGACCAGGAGCACGTGGTGGAGCAAAACTGCTGTCCTCATGGACAGAGGCAAAAACAGAGGGAAGGACAGCATCAGGATTCCACAAGTCCCTTCAAGGGCACATCCTCAGTGACCTAAGGACCTCCCACCAAGCTCTACATGTCAACGGCTCCACTATCTCCCAACTGCACCACCTTGGGGACCAAGTCTGTCACACATGGTCCTTTGGGGGACATTCAACATCTAAACTGTAGAAGACACAAATTTTTTTCCTAAAAATGTCTTTATTAACATCTTCCCTCTATGGATTGAATCCTTGGTATTTTAGAAATATTTACTGAAGAACATAAAAGTATTTTTATTTCTTTCTACGACTAATATATAACAATTGCTTGAGCTCAAGATAAAAACATATGTCTATCCGTGGGAACAGTTGAGCCAGTAGCAAAAGGGTTTTGGATTCGTCCCGTTTCCTCCTTACTCTTCTAGACTCATGGCAATCTTTCCTGCTGTGAAGGTAGGTCCTGTGAGTGGGTCTTTGGATAGATTATAAAACCTGTAGAGAGCAACATGCTCATAGAAGAGCATCTGTGTTTTCCCTTCCTGCAATGCCGGCTCTGTAACAAACTGTTTTCTTAAAGCGGAGGGGACTATGGAATTTAAGCTACAGGATTTAGGAGGGTGTCTGAGTTGTGTGTTAAAGATTGTGATTGTGAAAATGATTGGGTGTAAGCAAAGTGGGAGTGTTATATTGATTTGCATCCAAATCTAGGCCACAGGGAGTGTGTGAGTGTGTTTGTGTGTGTGCATGTATATGCATGTGTGTGTGTGAAGTTGGCTTTCTCAGAATTAGTGGATGGTGGTGTGAAAGAAAGAGATTATTTCAAAGTAGCATGAAAAAAGACATCAAGGCTTTGAGATAATTACTGAAAGTGATTCTAGAGGAGTGAGATAGTTTAGATGACCAAATATTTCTAATGGGAATTAGCCTTCTGATCCCCAACCACCCCCCAAAAAAATTAATAAGAATATCTTCAGAAATCCCTCCCACAATCTTTCCATTTACTTTATTATGTAAATTAATCTTGTTGGTTCCTTATTGTTGGTTCATATCTTGCCAATTTCCATGGGCCATGCAAATTTGGGCTATGTGGTTCTTCGCAGTGGTCAACATTCCTATCTGCTTATTGAAGTCCTATCCTTCTTTGAAGGAACAGTCTATGTCTGTATCCTTTGTAATAGTGGCTTTAACACTTTTTGGTCATGATGTACATTAATAAATACGATTTTTTTGGTCAAGACTCAGTGAATATAAATTACATGCACATGTGCATAGGAAACAAAAGCTTCATTACATTATACACATATGCAAAATATCTGATATTCCTACCCCAGTGTATCCTATCCTATCCTGTAAATCCTGTTTTAAAATCCCTGAAATGACTTCGTGACCAATAATGGGTCTTCACCCACTGTTTGTAAAATAACTCTCGGTGAAGCTTTCTTTGATGGTTCCAGCATGCTGATCCTTCAGTTTTCTAATCTCATAAAACTTTTATCATTCTTACAACTTGTTTGGTACATAGTAATAAAGTACATTAATCATTTAATTTGTTTCCCTGTTCCCAATTAGATTATAAATCACTGGAGGGAGGAGACTGTACGCTGTATATTTCTTTGTATTTCTCAGTGTCTAGCTTAGTACTTCAATGAATATTTGTTGAGTGACTTAATTAAGTACACACATAAAAATAGGCACATATAACCCTAATGGAGAGGGACAAGAAAGAAGGGGAGAATTCAAAAGTTACGAAAAATATTTTTTTTCTCTTGTCTTAGATATATTTTATTGGAATTTTTCATATTAAGCATAATCATATTGTCCCTTGACATCCTGGGGAAGCTGTGTTTTTCTGTCGAGCATGAATCTCAATCAACAACTCAGATGTATGACATACACGACTTTATTTATATCCTACAAATAAATTTCTCATTGAGCACCAATTGTGACACTACGGTGCATACGGATTCTCAGTTAACGTGGGGTTTCTGTGCACTCAGTGTTTTAGTTAGGTTTTGCATCATTATGGCCAAAATACCCAGCAAGAACAACTGAGAGGAGGGAAAGTTTATTGGGGGTCATAGATTTAGAGGTCTCAGTCCATACACAGCAGACTCCACGGCTCTGGGCTCAAGGTGGGGCAGCACTTCATGGGGGGAGGGTGCAGTGGAGGGAAGTTTCTCAACTCATAGCAGCAAGAAAACAGACAAGTGGGAGAGGTCACAGGGAACCAGCCTCCTTCGAGGGTACTCCCCCAGTGACCCACCTCCTCCAGCCTTGCTTCACCTCCCTACAGTTACCACCCAGTCATTCAAACTAGGATGGACTGATTGTGTTACAGCTCTCAGAATCCCATCACTTTGCCTCTGAACATGAACACAGGCATTTTTTTGGTGGTGGTGGTGGGGGCACTTTACCTCTCAACCATAACACTCAGGGTTCCCTAGAATTGAATCTGGTGCTTGAGGCCTTACATATTAGAGTGACTGCAAATAAAATTTGGCCCTGGGGTGATTGATTTGGGTGGGGGATTCCAGGGTGCATTACTTTTCTTGTCCAAATGAACAAGAGACCTATATGAAGACTTACGTAGAGACCCTCGTCCCTGTGACGTTCCTTTGGACTTTCTAAATTAATTTCTTCCTTTTAAAGCTTCATGGTAAGATGCTAGTTGAGCAGTATGACCTCATGATAATCGTTCTGCTTAGCTAAGTAGAGAATATTCTAGACTGTTGCCTAAGAAGGAAATGGTCCTGATTGTTTTTTTTCTGGTAACAAATATTTAGATAAGACCAAAGCAAAACACCCAAGTCAGACACTTATCAAGCTGCCTGTTTGGAGCATCCTTTTCTTATTCAATGGAGAAGGGATAATTCTTACTGATATTTTTGGTAGAGTTGTTGGGATGAGGTAATTTCTAAACTAGGAAGAGCTATATTAATACAGTGTTATTATACTTTAATAGTCAGTTTGTTTTCATAAGCAATGCTTGTTAGTTAACTTATTTAAAGCAAGATGAAATCTTTTCCTTAAGATTATTTTAATGAGTCCTTCCATAATCTATCTCTGATCCTAAGTTTGTATTTTCAGAAACGTTTGAAATATGAAAACATATGGCAGGATATCTGAGTCATATCTGTGATATTAACATATGTTAAATTTGCTACTTGATATACCAATTTCCCCACTCAATCTTCTAAAAAGAATAATATGAAATCACATTATGATATGATATTCGGGAACAGAGACTCTGTTTAGTGAACTTCCCCAACTGGTGATAAAGTGGGAGTAAGGAAAACAATAATATTCTAAACGCTGAATAATTTCCAGCATCCAGATATTTGGAGGCAGATGCAGAAGAAATTTAGTAAAAAGCATAATTAGAAGTAAAACTAGTTTTTACTACTCTGGGCATATTAAAACATTATAAACCAACTCACTAAAATCATAAACTTAGATATACATGACTTCTGTCCTTCCTCCAAACATAATTTTATAAAAAAAAAAAAAGTTAAAAGGTCATGGTCAAAATACTCATGTTTCCTAACATTAATGCTCTATTAGAGTTTTCAAATCTTGCTGGTTAAATAAAATAGTTAAGTGTTTGTGGCCTCTGTTGCGCCAAATGGACAGAATCTGTTTTGAACAGGTCTATTATGTATCTATTTGTGTTAACCAATCTGCTAATAGGGAAGAAGAAAAATTGGAACCATTACTCGTCTTTTGTTGTTGTTTTTTAAAGGATTTTCAAGAACTAGAAGTGGACCCTCAGAAGACTGTGAGAAAAGAGAGTATTGACATTGAGAAAACTGTAAACATTAAGATTTTAAAGCTTCAATTACTTAGACCTTGAATGATTTTTGCCTCTATTTAAATGGGTAAAATTAGCTGAAACAACCATTTGACGATTCTTACCACTTTCTAGTTTAAGCCTCTGCTATTTGATATTAGAAGTCTCAGCTGCCAGACAATGAAATCCAACTTGATGAATGGCACAGAAACAAGTCAAAATAGGGTGGGAGGGTGGTTGGGGGACTAACTGGCTGTTACCAAATCCTCAAGGATCATTCTCCCTTTGGGGGCATATTTGGATTCGAAGACTTGAGTTGTGGATATGAGTTACGTTAAATACATCAATCTCAATCTCCTTTCTTCACTTTCTTTTGTGTGGTTTTATTCCTTTTTCAGGCAGGCTGTCCTTACAAAATGGCAAAATGGTTACCCTTGAACCATATCCTCTAAGCTCATCAAGTGATTCCTTGCAGAAAACAAAAACCTCTTTCATGACAGTTTCAGGGAGAGTTCCAGAACTCAGGAGATGGCTTTATTCAGTTCCCCTCACCAAACCAGCTGCAGACAAGAGAGTAGAATCTATGGGTTAGGTAAGAAGATCTGCTGGTAAGTGGGAAGAAGGGGCTCAGATGCCCAGAACCACAGGAGCCAAGGGAGGAAGACCAAGGTACCATATTGTCAGAAGGATGTCAGAGTTCATAAAACAACAGATGATCACAGTGTCTGTGCATAAATCACATTAAAAATAATAACTTTCCCGTAAACATCCCCATCTTCATGTTCCTATTAATAAAATTACAAATAGCACACCCTTAAGACATGAAAGACCAGAATTCGAGTGCCAATGCTATTACTCAGGTTGCTAAGAAACTGAAAACTTTTGAAAACCATAGTGTTATACCCATTAAAGTTACATACATAAGAGAATTTTTAGTTGCTTCTCTGCTTTTAATTATTATACACTTCTCTGCTATTAATTATAATGCATGATGGATATGCATAAAGATGAAATTCACTGTGGTATAATCATATGCGTTCATAAGATAGTTTGGTCAGTTTTATTCCAATGTTGTTCCTCTCTTTTCCTATCTCTCCTCTCTCCCCCTCAATCTCCTTTCTCTACTCCCTTGATCTCTCTCTTCTATCCTGCCACCCCCTCCTCTGCTCCCCTGTATTAGGGATTGAATCCGGGCCTCTCAACTACCGAGCCACATCACCAGCCCTTTTTTATATTTTATTTTGAGACATGATATCATTATTAATAACACTGTCATGATTACATGACACTTTACAGAAGAAGTACCCCTGTACTTGAAACAGAGAGGGTAGTTATTATATCTATGTTGTGATAAGGTTAAAACACAATTTTAAAGGAGACAAAGCAAGACTCCCAGATTTTGAAAGCACTTAATACCTTGCTATAAATCATAGGAAAAAATCTTGCCTTTAAAATATTCTCTTGTCTTATTCTAAGACTGAGACACAGAGTCACATGAGTAAATATGCCATTTACTCTTCTAAAAGTAGTGAAAAGGTGTATATGTAAACACATTACTATACAAAGCAAATATAAAGTGTTAAATTCCAGCTATTTATGGCATGTTTTACTTCCATTAAAATTGGAAAATAAAATATAGAGACAGCTATGGAAACAAATACACTTTGCTTGATTTTCTGCTACCAGTGTTTTTATAAAGAGAAAATTAACCGTGGTCCAATTCTCACTCTGTCCCTAGTTACTTGTTACTCTGGATTAACTCACTTAATCTCCTCAGGCCTAGTTTCCTCATCTGGAAATTGAAGGAATTTAATTAGATGCTATGTGAGGTTGCCTCCAGCCCTAGAACCCTACAATTCATGCAAGCTTTGAAAATACCAAGTCATGAAATATCATGTTTCTTGGAAGTGAACTAGTTAAACTGCCAAGGGCAGAAGTACATTATTTTAAACGATTTCTTGCATCTAATACGATTACTTGATTCTGTCTAAAGCATTTGTAAGAAAATCAGGTCATTGTGCTGATATTTCTGTGATCCGCGCGTTGAAAGGTTTAAACTCTCCGATGTTCCAAAAGCACCTAGGTGAACATTTGATGATTCCCTGTACCAAGTATCTCACTCCATTTCTCTTCTTCACCTCTCTCCTATCTTCTCTGTTCTAGCTCTTCTACTGTATTCGTAGGACAGCACTGCAAATTTATTCTCTTTATTCACAAGCTAATTGTCTCTCTATGTGGCTCTCCAGGGACAGCACTTGAAAACATTTCCCAAATGGAAAAAAAAACAATAATAGAAATGGCTGCAAAAGAGAATTAATTTTTCTGTCTATTAATGCAGAAGGAAAATGTCTAATGGGTTGCAGATTTCTTCCTATTTGAATAGCGTGACCGTGACCGATTAAAAAGGAACCCTTCTGTTGAAGTTGCATTTCCTGAGTTCTCTGCATCAGGGCAGGGCCCGGGCTTGGGTGCCGGCTGCCTAGTTGTTTTAGTGTATGGAAAGAGAAATGATGTGCAAAGGGGTAGAGGCTTCAGTGATGGGAAGGAGAACAGAGTTCTTGAAACCATTATTAAGACTAAGGCAGCAAGACTCCACTTGCCTGGCTAACCGTTAAATATTTTTGGCTGTCTGCCAGCATGCTTCAATATTTCTTTGAAGCTTTCTTTTACTTTCTACTCTGGAGTAATTAAAGCGTACCTTTTCATCTTTACTTAAACACACACACACACACACACACACGTCCATTTTAGTCTGCCATAGACATGCTTGGGGGGAGCTGCAGATTCTCTCCAGAGTCATCTTCTTTGTCTACATCTAGGAGAGATCCTAGGGGCAAGACTGGAGCTCCTTGGCTCCTGCATTGGAAGAAATTTCTAGATTCCTGGGAGCTGATCAAATTTACAAAGGAGCTGCATCCCTCAGAACATCTAAAAGTGAAATCAAACCCACCTTACCTGGCCTGATAGAAAGTTTGCATTCCCAGTTTGGCATTTTATTTATTTATTTTTATTGGTTGTTCAAAACATTACAAAGCTCTTGACATATCATCCTTCATACATTTGATTCAAGTGGGTTATGAACTCCCATTTTTACCCCAAATACAGATTGCAGAATCACATCGGTTACACATCCACGTTTTTACATACTGCCATACTAGTGACTGTTGTATTCTGCTGCCTTTCCTATCCCCTACCTTCCCCCCTCCCCTCCCCTCCCATCTTCTCTCTCTACCCCATCTGTTGTAATTCAATTCTCTCCCTTGTGTTTTTCCCCTTTCTCCTCACAACCTCTTATATGCAATTTTGTATAACAATGAGGGTCTCCTTCCATTTCCATGCAATTTCCCTTCTCTCTCCCTTTCCCTCCCACCTCTCATCTCTGTTTAATGTTAATCTTTTCCTCATGCTCTTCCTCTCTGCTCTGTTCTTACTTGCTCTCCTTATATCAAAGAAGACATTTGACATTTGTTTTTTAGGGATTGGCTGGCTTCACTTAGCATAATCTGCTCTAATGCCATCCATTTCCCTGCAAATTCCATGATTTTGTAATTTTTTTAGTGCTGCGTAATACTCTATTGTGTATAAATGCCACATTTTTTTTTATCCATTCATCTATTGAAGGGCATCTAAGTTGGTTCCACAGTCTAGCTATTGTGAATTGTGCTGCTATGAACATCGATGTGGCAGTAGCCCTATAGTGTGCTCTTTTAAGGTCTTCAGGGAATAGTCTGAGAACATTGCTGGTGGGACTGCAAATTGGTGCGACCAATTTGGAAAGCAGTATGGAGATTCCTGGGAAAGCTGGGAATGGAACAACCATTTGACCCAGCTATTGCCCTTCTTGGACTATTCCAATTTGGCATTTTAGTCTTCTATCTCATCATAAGATATCTCTTTTGGGAAGGTGAATTAAACATTCTAAAAAAGTGAAGTATAAAGCAGATGACACCTATACTATATAATAATAATATATATATATACACACTATACATAATATATATATACACTATGAAATATATATAATTTAATATAGTATATACATATGAAAATAAAATTAATGAGAACCCTTCCTCTCAAAACATGATCTTTACCACACTAACATTGATAATATTCATTTAATTTTTTAAAGAATATTCACCAATGCCATTTCTTTTACCTTTCCTTTCTCTTCTGGCCTCTAAAAATATTCAAACTGTCACTACATGTACCACCCCAATAATAATGAGAAAATAAGAAAACCCCAAATTTCTTTTCTGCATTAACATCTGTTGATGCTGTTTTCTAATGTTTGGATTTAATTCCATCAGTGTTCCTTTGAGGAAGGAAAGAAAAAAAATAAGCCAACAGGAAGAAAGAAATCAATGATAAAACAAAAATGTCTATAGGAGAATAAGATATTTTTTTCTCACATGATGCTAAGTAAAATACATGATGACTTTTATGATTCTTGACTTCCTACCTGTGCTCTATCTAGAATCTCAAAATAAAAAAGGGCTGGTGATGTGGCTCAGTAGTTAAGAGGCCCAGGTTCAGTCCCTAATATAATGGGGGTGGGGGGAGAGAGAGAGAGAGAGAGAGAGAGAGAGAGAGAGAGAGAGAGAGATCAATAGAGTAAAGTAATTGAGGGAGAGAGGGGAGAGACAGGTAAAGAGAGGAACAACATTGGAATAAAACTGACCAAACTATCTTATGAACACATATGAAATACCACAGTGAATTTCATCTTTATGTGTACCCATAATGTACTAATTAAAAAAAACTATAAATAAATGGAAGAAAGATTAGTAGAGTAATGGGAAAGGGGGAGGGAGAAAGGAGAAAAGGGGAAGTACTGGGAACTGAATTGGAGCAATTTTTTTTGCATGCTTATATAATTATGTCAAAATCAAAATGTTATGTATAACTAAAATCAACTAATAAAAACAAAAAAACCCAAAATACACATAAATATTCCATTAACTATTTTGATTTCCATTATATTGAGTAAATTGAGAACTGTCTGGGCTGTAGCTGCCAACACTTTCTATGGAAATCACATTAATGTGACAAAGTCCATAAACATGAAGTACCCCAGGACTTAACTTCTGAGCAGCTAGTCCAGTGCTCAGTATGAACCTTCAGATTTTAAAACCAGTTTTCTTATTACCTTTCCATATACATGTGTGTGGATGTATGCACTGTATTTTCTACTGTTGAATTTGCTGGGGTAACATTTCAAGTTTTTGCATTTCTGTTTATGTGTGAGCCTCATCTATGACTTTCTTCTTATGCGTTATCTTTATCTGATTGGGTAGCAACTTTATACCAAATAATTGACGGTTTTCTGGATGGTTTCTTAATTATTCATTTTCTATTACATTTAGTTTGACTCTATCATTGTATTTGCTATTTTTAAAAGTTTGACAGCTTTTGTTACTTTTCTAGCTAAAAATTTTACTACTTTTTAAAGTTATTTATTTTATTTTTTAAACGGACACTGTTATGACTAAAATAGGGCTACTTTTGTTGCTTTAGGCAATTTTAAAACATGTTACTGTTATCATTTTAGTATGATAATTTCATTGTTTGGTTTTATTTATTTTAACTTATTCGGTAATTTCCAATGTGATTTTCTTGTTAAGCTAATAAGTTATTTAAACATGCTTATTTAAGTTTCTAAAGGGGAGAACTTTCATTTTTTTATTGTTGAATTCTATTTTATGCTTCTTCTTCTTGGGGTATGGTCTTTGTGACATTGTTTTTAAATTTTTTTTTAATTTGTGGAACATACATTTTGTATATATTCTATATAGCCTTAATAATATTACATATCTTCTGTTATTAATTCAAGATTTATTTAAATGTAAATTATATATGTGTATTTTTATCACAGATAAATTACATATCAAAATTCATAATTTTACTCTGCCAATAATTTACATATTTAATATTTGTTTCTGCTTATGGGGGAAATGCATTAAAATATTTCCCTATGATTTTTTTTCTCATAATTCTGTTGTTTTTATTTTATACACCTCAAAGTCGTTGTTAAATGCATAAGGTGGGTGGTATTATTGTTTTTGTTAATAACATTGTCTTGAACTTTAATGATACTCTGATGATTTTATAACGTAGTTACAAAAGATGTGAAAGCCAGTTAAAAGCTTTAGTTAATTAGAATTACTTAGCCTTTGCTTGATACAGCTATACAGCTTCTGTTTCCTTATTTTCAATGTTCCTTTTTGATCTTGTTAAAGTCATGTTTTGTCTAGTTGATCCAACTGATAATCCAATAATAAGTGAGCTTACTTTGCTTACAATAATCCTGTTACATTGGATTTCTACCATTTTGGTTTTTCTTAGCTTGTTTTTCTTCCTTTTTCTGACTCCCATTAGTTTGATAAAGATTTCTATGTTTTTGTCTTCCACTGCTGAAACAGTTTAAAGCTGTTTGTTGTTTCCATATATTGTTTTATTTTGTTTGTATTTGCTGTTCATCTTTAATTTTTAATACATACTTAGTTATGAAATTTTCTAAAAAAATTCAAATTTATCTAATATTTCTAATCACCTCTCAAATACAATGACCTTAGCATTTTTGGCTATCTAATAACTAACTTCACTCTATTTTATATTGCTATTTCTAGTTTCTCTTTCAAATTAAAAAGTATAAGCAAAAATGATGACTGATATCATTACTACAATGTACTGGTATATTTCATCAAGACTTATACATTTGATTATTTCTGACGTCCTATTTCTTTCTAAGGGTTAACTTTTCCCTGGAGTATCCTTTAATAATGAGGGTGGTGTTTAATAATAATGGGGGGTAGCTCTCTTTGTACAGGCCTAAAATGACTTATTTGGGGCTCATTCTTGAATAAGGTTTAAATATAAAATTGGAGGCCAATTATTTTCTGTTAGCCTTTGAAGATGCTGATCTAGTTCCCTGCCATCTGTTGCTGCTGATAAGAAGCTACATTGTCCTCTTTGTAGTTTATCTTTTCTTTCACAGCTTTTACCATTTTTCTGTTTTCTTTAGTTTTCATACTTTCACTACTGTGTTTCTCAGAGTTAAGATATTTATCCTTCTTGACAAGCTAAGTGAACGGTGATCCCCCAAAAATCTTTCATTCTGGAAAATTATCATTTATTATATCTTTAAAATTATTTTAATTTTAGTATTTCTGTCTTTTTTGTGCCATATTTGGGGAAAATCCTTTAGTACCATTGATCAATTGCAAATTGGCTTTAGCTGTATCAGTCGAAAATTTGTCATTTGAATTTTTAAACTTTGAAGTCTTTTTATCTGAAATGTCTTTATTTTTCACTGTCATAATATTTTCTCACTTTTTGTTCCCTGAAATTTTTGTTTCATCATTTTTTTTTCTTTCACAAGGACGTCAATCCTTCATTCATCCATTTAAGTCTCCTAAATATACCCAAGTTTGGGTAGTCTATGAATGTTAATATTTTCCTGGGTGAAGTCACGTTTTAACAGTGTGGATGAACTTGGTTGACTGTATTGCTTTAGAATTCCTTACCATGTGTTTTGGCGTGTTAGTTTGCAGACATATTGTGAATGGAGAGTTAAGGGTGTTTTGACTCTCTCTCTCTCTCTCTCTCTCTCTCTCTCTCTCTCTCTTTCTCTCCCTTCCTACCATGCTTCTCAATTATTGGGAAGCTCTGACCAGTGGGAAGCCTGTCTCCAGTCTTCCAGGCCAGGAGTCGGGACCTTGGCTTTGTAATGTCTCTCTGGAGCTCCTCCCAGGTGGCAGGTGGAGACACCACAGGTCAGGCTGCATGGTTCATCATCTGGGCTAGAGGTGGTGGCTCTGTCCTTCACCCTCCTCAGGACCCCAAAGTCATGGAAGACACAGTATGCACCTGCAATCAGCAGCTACAGTTCCCTCAGCTTTCTCTCATGGGCAGGGATGCTGAGCTCTGTTACCCTGTATCAGGGGGAGACATTTTGCTATCTGTACCTTGCAAGCATCCAACTCCTGGCCCCTGGCCTTTCTCTATGCTGGGAGTGGCCAGCTTGGGCCTTCAGTCCTGCTCATGTTTGGGCTCCTTTCTAATTCTAATCCATAGAGATGTTTCTGAGCCTATGTCTATCTTCCTGGTAATTTTTGTTTAATATTTTATTTACCATTAACATGTGTTTGGAATAGAAGAGGATTACCGAAGACCATGAAAATATTATTTTGACTAGGAGTTTTTATTTTATTTGAATGTCTATTTAGTGACTCTATCTGTTACTTATGATCCAATCATTGTTCTTAAGAGTCTACTCCTATACCAACTTTATATTCAGGTTTTAAAATTCCTTAAAATTTGGAAAATAAGTTTTTCAACAAATCTGGCATTTTAGCTCACTTATAAAGTATCAATTCCTCTATACACCAATGTTTTTTTTTTGATTAGGAAAGAGTAAAATAAACTTTTTAAATTAAAGTCTTCCTTTGTTGGTATATTTTCTGAGTTGGTTGGTCCTACCCCTTATACACAAATTATATTTTATATGAAATACTCAGAAATCTCATTAAAACTGTGGTTTTAATGGAGAAGGATAGTTTTAAAATTTCCATGTGATAATATAATATCGTTAATATTGATAACAAAGAATGTATTTATTAAAACTATGTGCAAAAAGTGAAATAAATGAAAAAGTAGAGAGAATACATATTTTAATTAAGCAGTTAGGCGTGTATGACTTATTCATGCAATTTGTTCAGTTTTAGAATACTTTAATTTGGTAAAGCAAATACAGATGTCAGGGTTTAGATACAAGGTGTTCCCCCAAAAGCTCCAAAATTAATTCAGGAATATTCAGAAGTGATATATTATGGAAACTGTAGCCTGATTAATCCTTTCAAAGTAGAATGGACTGACTGGGTGATAATTGTAGGTAGGTGGGATATGGCTGGAGGAGGGGGGCTCACTGGTAGTGTACCCTGGAAGGATTCATCTTCCTGTGGCTCCTTCCTCTTTCCCTTTCTGCTTCCCAGCTAACACAAGGTGACCAGCTTTCCTTTGCTGCATGCTTTGGCCTCTCCTAAGACCTAGAGTCTGTAATCAGCCGACCATGAACTGAACTTCCAAAACTATGAGCCAAAATAAACTTTTCCACTTCTTAAGTTGTTCTTATCAATATTTTGTACATGGTGATGAAAAGCTGACTGACACAAGAGATCACCTAAAAATAATAGTAGAATTATTTCTCATTCTGGGAAAAAGCACATAATCTTAAAAAATAAAAATTAAAAAAAAGTTGATTTTTTTTTAAGTATTTGACTTAATGTTTTTGGGTACAAAATGTCCCCTGAAAGCTCATTAGTGAAAAAAGTACAGGAATCTTTAGAGATAAAAATGAGTAGATTATGAGAGCTATACTAAACAGTGGATTAATCCACTTGATGGATTAACAGTAATTTAATGGATTAATGGGTAGTAACTGTAGGCAGGTAGGGTGTGGCTGGAGGAAGTAGGTCTTTGGGGCATGCCCCTGGGTTTATATTATACCTGGATCCTTTCACTTAAGCTCTCTGTTTTCTTGTTGTCAGGTCCTGAGTGGCTTTCCTCGGCCATTCCCGTCCACCATGATGTTCAGCCTCACCTTCGGCCCAGAGTGGTGGAACCAGCTGACCATGAACTGGTTTGGATATGGGGTATCTTCTAAAAGCTCATGAATGTGAAAACGCAGGAATATTCAGAGGTAAAATGATTAGATTGTGAGACCTAAATTTAAGAGTGCATTAATGAACCTCTGAAACTATAAACCAAAACAAGCATTTTTCTCCTCTTAAGTTGTTCTTGTCAGATCCATTGGTCACAGCAACACAAAATCGACTAAAACTGAAATTAGTACCCAGAAGTGGGGTCATGGCTGTGATTATCCTGACCATGTGGTTCAAAAGCATTTGGAACTGGTTTGTGGGATGAGTTTGGTGAAGTTTGGAGATCCAACAGACAATTTTTGTGGTAGCTCAGAAGTCCAGAAGGCCAATAAAACTGCGGACAGTGAAGACTGAGGACTCATGGGGACTTAGGGGAAGGAGAACTCCATCGGAAATTGGAGTAGGGGTAATTCATGTTGCATTCTCACAAAGAAGTTGTCAGCATGTTGCCAATGTCCCGAGACTTTCTGGGAGACTGAATTTGAAGATAATGGACTAATTAATCTGGCTAAGGAAATTTTAAGGTATCACAGCATTCAGACCAGTGGCACGGATATTATTGGTGGCTTGTGCTCAAGTTTAGTGTGCTCCTCAGAAGCAGGAGGCAGACTAGGAAGATTTGAAAGACTTGCAATTTGGTTAGAAAAGTGTCGGTAAAACTGGGGCCAAAGAGGTTGTGGTTGAAGAGATTACAGCCATTAAAATGATGCTAAGTAATTTACATAGAAGTAATAGAAAAGACGGGTTGAAGGCATTCCATTCAGAAGGGACCATAGAGGGACCCTGCTTGCACAAGGGGAGGGGGGGGTCAAGGGAATTTTGTCACTCTGCTCAGTCTCCATGGCTCTCAGAGCATGCTGCTGCTGTGGTTCCAGGAGACCTGGCTACGGCTGGAGAGGGTGGCTGACCTTGCAATTGTCCTCTTGATGCTGATTCTGAAGGAATGCAGGCTACTGAAGCCAGGAGGTCACGGCACATTCGATGAAGTTCAAAAGGGAGGCCTGGGAGGCCTAGGAGGTGAGACCAGTGTAGCAGGGTTAGCATCCCTGCAGACAACCCCCGAGAAAGCAATGTGTGAAGCTGTGAGAATAAAGCCAAAGCTGCCTCTGAGATTGAGAAATGAGAGGTCAGGAGTGTCTGCCAAGAAAAGTGGTGGGAATCTAGCAGAGGCAAGCAAAGGAGATGCCATGTAGGCTGAAAGCAGCAATAAAAGTGCAGAGAGTAAAGACTGGACTCATGGTGACTGAGGGGAAGGAGAACTCCACTGCACCAGCCCTTTGGAGAGAACATCACCAAGATGTGTGCCCCGGATGCTGGACATGGAGCGACTGACCTGGTTTGCCCAGCTGGATTTTGGTCTTAACTTAGTCCCCTCTCTTTTTTCTATGCCTCTATTTCTCCCTTTTGAAATAGAAATGCTTACTCTGTGCTCTTATGTATTGGATATACTTAATTTGTTTTCATTTTCCATGGGGGCTCACAGCTAAACATTTACCATGAGTCCCAGATAAGATTTTTGGAAGTAGATTTTTGGGTAATGCTGTTGAACTGTTAAGATTATGGGGACTCTTGGAAATGGACTAAATGCATGTTGCATTGCAAGATGGGCATGAGTGTTTAGAGGCCAGGGGCAGAATGTTATGGTTTGGATATGAGGTATCTCCTAAAGGCTCATGAATGTGAAAATGCAGGAATGTTCAGAGGTAAAATGATTAGATTGTGAGAACTAAATTTAAGAGTGTATTAATCTAGGGGACTGGGGATATAGTTCAGTTGGCAGAGTGCTTGCCTTGCATGCATAAGGCCCTGGGTTCAATTCCCTGCACCAAAAAAAAAAAAAAAGAAAAGAAAAGAAAAAGAGCTCATTAATCTATTTGATGCATTAATAAGTTAAATAAATTAGTGAGTGGTAACTCTGGTCCTGAGCTGCTTACCTTCACCATGATATCTATGAAATATAGATTTCATAATATAGAAAAATGTCGGAAAGACGTACATTTACACATCACATCTAAATTAGTTGAGAAATAAATCATTAGACATTGCTCAGATACCTTAAGTATACAGGTAGGTGTGGAGGCTTCATCTTGCAAGGAAAATTTCTTCTGGTCCACTGAGTATATACTCTTCAATCTTACTTGGATTTTTCTGCTTTAACCATAGCCCCTCAAGAAAGCAACTACAAATGCTTTGGACCTAAATTTAAAAAACAAAACAAAACAAACAAACAAAAAAACTTGCCCAGCTTTTAATTGAGTATTAGGATTTTTTTTTGCTAGTGAGTTGTAGGTGTTTTAAAAAAATGTTTCTGAAATTAACACCTGTCACATGTTTGCAAATATTTTCCATTGCATGAGGTGCCTTTCACTCTGACTGTGGGCTAAGACTTGAATAGGCATTTCTTCAAAGAAGGCATATAAATAGTCAATAGGTATATGGAAAGATGTTCAACATCACTATCATCAGGGAAAGGAAAATCAACAACAACAAGAAGATATTTCCTCACACCTATCAGGATAACTGTGATATAAAACAAAACAGTAACAACAAAAAAATAAAGACAGATGTTGGTGAGGATGTGGAGAAATTGGAATCCTTGTGCACAGCTGGTGGGAGTACAAAATGGTATAGCTGCTATGGAAAAGAATATGAAAAATTTTGACAAAATTTTAACTAACACCATCATATGATCCAAGAATCTCACTTTAGGTATGTATACAAAGAAACTGATATCGGGATCTAGAAGAGAGATTACATTCCCATGTTAATTGCAGTACTATTCACAGTATTCAAGTTGTGGAAATAATTAAACATCCATCAGCATATGAATGGATAAAGAAAATGTGGCACATACACACAATGGGATATTATTCAGTTTTACAAAAGAAGGAAATTATACAGTATATGACAAAATGGAAAAACTTTGAGGATACTGTCTTAAGTGAAAGAAACCAGCCACAAAAACACTCATGTTTCATAACTCCTCATAGGAGTCTCTAGAAAAGTCAAACTCATAAACACAGAGAGTGGGATATGGCTTCCAGGAATTGGGGAAAGAAGAAATGAGAAGTTGTTAATCAGTGGGCATTTGGTTTTAGCAGAGCAAGATGAGTAAGTTCTAGAGATCTGCTCTACAACTTTGTACCTATATTTAAAAATACCACATTGTACACTTCAAATCTTGTTGACAGTCGATCATATATGATGTTCTTACAATAATAAAATAAAATTTTAAAACAGTGTTTGTCTTGCTATGTAGTTCTACCAAATGAGATCAATAGGATAATTCTTGGTCCTAAATATTATTAAATAAATGTTTGCTTCATTTGAAAAAGTAAAAATTTAATTGAAACAAACTTGCTGTAATCCTCTTCTTTAAGCAATGCCACCATTTAATTTAGACCTGCTTTTCTTGCAAGCATAGAGACTGGGAAGCTAATTGTTCTCTTCTATTTAGATCTTCATTTATGGGATTTTTCTCCTTCCTTCCTTCTTTTTTTCCTTCCTTCTCTTCTCTTCTCTTCTCTTCTCTTCTCTTCTCTTCTCTTCTCTTCTCTTCTCTTCTCTTCTCTTCTCTTCTCTTCTCTTCTTTTCTTTCCTTAGATTTCTCCAAAAGACCAAACAGCACAGTATAGTATAAACATGACTCAAAAGTTCTTACCAACTTTTACACTCACATTTCTACTTTTCGTTTCCACATGACTGCCTGTATCTTAATTTACCTTTCTCTATGAATCAATTCTAACATCTCCAACGTGGTGTTGTCATTGCTTCTTCAGCAAGGCCTGTGTTGTGCTTGTGGGTTCAGCCTCCTTGTATTTGAAGTTCCCCTGGCCCAGATAGGAACACAGTTAGGGTCCCTTCTACTAATGGGACCAGTTGTTCTAGGACTGAAATATTTCAGCTTTGGTTTTGCGGTTTGAGACACAATCAATGGTTACCATTTTCACGTCTTCGATTTTTCAATTTGTTTAGTTTTATTTATGTTTAACATCTCCTCTTCCTCCTTTTTCAGATGTGAGGAGACTGGTGGGATGACCAGTTTTAGCTAGGTAGTATATTTTTATAATTCCTCCCTCTTTCAAGATTGTCTTTTGGTGACCAAATCAAATGATGACATTGAATGACCTTGTCGCCATCAGAGTTGTGCAAACACTCAGCCCTCCTAGACATCCTGTTCCAGCACTTTCCCCTTGCTGCTATGCCAAAATATGTTCAGATTTACTAAAGATTAGAGTTCTCCACAATTTCTGAGTACAGCACACTGTGGCCAAGATGACAGCTGCTCTGAAGCTCAGTGCTTTTCACAATAATTACACTTAACTATACTTTGTTCCATGAAGTTGCAATTCATGAAGAAGAAGAAAAGAACCCTGGGTTCGAGGTGGGGTGATGCAATCTATTATATTTTTAGAGAAATAATCATAAGTGCCTTTGTCTTACTTAGAAAAGATATGTTAAAGATGTGTTTAAGTAGTGCTTAAATTATCAGAAGTTCTTTTTAAACTATCTATTTGATATAAAAAGAGTCAAGATGAGTATGTTGAAGGCTCCTAGAATTCTTGGTTTGTTGACTTGGTATTTTGCTGCTGAGCCAATGTGACTGTCAAGGTGAATGTAGCCAAAATGGTTATTCATGCAATCAATTCAAAAAGATGTGAGAGGCTGAAAACTAGGAGAGCAGCGTTAATACATTATTGTGTCGGGCTGGGGATGTGGCTCAAGTGGTATCACTCGCCTGGCATGCGTGGGGCACTGGGCTCCATCCTCAGCACCACATACAAATAAAATAAAGATGTGTGTCCACCGAAAACTAATAAATAAATACTAAACCTCTCTGTCCACCGAAAACTAAAAAATAAATACTAAAAATCTCTCTCTGTCTCTCTGTCTCTCTGTCTCTATCTCTCTCTCTCTCTCTCTCTCTTTCTAAGAAAAATACATTATGCATTATGTGTCATTGAGAAAAATAATTATGAGCTCAAATGCATGTCAAGCCGTCTGAGGGACTTGGTTTTTATTTATTTTTTTGCTTTGTTTTTTTGTGTGCCAATGATTGAACTCAGGGGTGCTTAACCACTGAACTACATCCCTAGGCCCCTTTTTAAAATATTTTATTTAGAGACAGGGTCTCACTAAGTTGCTTAGGGCCTCACTAAGTTGCTGAGGCTAGTCTCAAACTTGTGATTCCCCTGCCTCAGCCTCCCCAGTCATTGTGATGACAGGCATGCCTCACCACACCTGGCCCGAGGGAGTTGTTTTGCTTATTATTATTATTATTTTTTTAAAAACAAGGAGAAGTGAATTTTTCTTTTTAGAACAGTTTCAGGTTTACAACAAAATTGAGTGGAAGACTCGGAGTAATACTCAAATTCTCCCACCCCTCTCCATCCCCCAATATCAACATCCCTCATCAAAATAGTATACTTGTTACAATCAAGGAAATTATGTTGACATATCATTATCACCTAAAGTCTGCAGTTTACATTAGAGTGACTCTTGGTGTTGTTGAACATTGTCTGGTTTTCAGAAATGTTTAATGTCATAGGTCCACCATTTTGGTATCGTACAGAATCATTTTATTATTCTAAAAATACGTCATAATCTGCTCACTGTGCCTACTCTCCCTTCAGTCCCTGGCAACCACTGACCTTTTTAACTGTTTCCATAGTTTGTCTTCTCCAGAATGTCATCGAGTTGGAATGCTACAGAATGTGGTCTTTTTCAGATTGGTGTCTTTCAGTTAGTAATATGCAACTAAGATTCATCCATGTCTTTTCATGGCTTGAGAGCTTACTTCTTTTTAGCACTGAATAACATTCCAGGGTTTGAATGAACTACGGTTTATTTATTCATTCAGCTACTGAAGAACTTCTTGGTTCCTTCCAAGTTTTAGCAATTATGAATACAGATGCTATAAATATCCATGTGAAGATTTTTGTGTGGATGTACATTTTCTGCTCATTTGGGTAAGTACCAAAAAGTGGGAATGTGGAATCATATTGATGATTTTCACTTTTCAGTTCTGTGTTATAAATGTATGTAAGAAATATGCCCTAGAATATGAGGCCCTGTGAAGAAAGGGTAGACAGAAAGTGGGCAGACTCGATGTTCCTTGAAGCTCATTCATGTCAGCATTTGTTCCCACAGTGCAGGGAAACAAGCCCTAGAAGACAGAGATAGCTGATAATAGCTGAAAGACAGAATTCCAAAATGAAACAGTCTTGACCTAGTTTTCTGACACCTGCTTTACTCCTCAAAGTTTCTAGTCCTGTTGGAAAAATGATCCTTGGTCAACCCCTGGAATTGGGGACAACCTCATAGTCTTTAAGAAGCTTCATAAGTTACCGAAAAACTCTACCATGTATAACTTTTATTAATTTGACTTTTTTAAAAAAGATATAAGTGAAATACTATTTTATTTGAATTGTATTAAGCATAGTGAATTTTTTTCACAAATTTATGGAAGAAATGAAACTTTGAAATTTACAGTTTACATGCCCTAATGACTTATTAAAAAGCATTGAGGGAGATATTTAAGCCCTTACCTGGAGAAATTTTATAAGAGCAAGAGTGACTAAAATGATGAAGAGTTCCTCTTAGCTTCTGCTACTTCTGCAGTTGTCTTGGATTCTAAGAACAGCCATACTGTTGAATCTAGCTGCTCAACGTATAAAATGCTTCATACACCTGTCTGAAAGAAGAAGGTCCTGAAATAATTCTTAACTTTCCCATCTACTGCTACTTTTCTTTTCTTTTATCTTTTCCTCCTTTTAAGAAAAAAATAGTACTTTGGAACAAATTGATTTTGTTAGATAGCACATTGATCATACTCCTAGCCTGAGGTTAGCGCATAACTTCAAAAACAATAATAACTAAGACAATCATCTAATTTTACTGAAATAAAACTGGAAATGTACACCCGACAAAATCATCACTGAGACTACTTTAGGTACGTTTGTGCTTGTACTTTATTCTCAATGACACAGTAATCTACTAAAGTTCCTCTCTCGATTTTTCTCTTTGCAATCTGGAAGAACAGATACACCAGTGATTGTGCTCATTTATAAAAGCATCCAAAACAAAATTGAACCCCAAGGCTGATAAGCTATAAAGATGCTGATCAGATCTGAGCAGAATGGACCATGCTTTGGGGCTTGCTCAGCTGAAGATGGTTCTAGAAGACTGATGGTTTTATATACACAATTACAAACACTACAGCTCTGTCAGATGAAGGGAAACTCATGAAATATGGGGCTGGCCCTTTATTAAGTAAAGAATGGCATTTTGTAGAGTACTTCCTAAGACTTAGTAATTTTTGGATGAAATTAAATTCCCTTCATTCTTCAACAGAAGGCATAATCAAACAATTTTACAATAAAGAAAAAGCCAAGATATGAGACTCTATAATAAAACAGACTATATATATATATATATATATATACACACACACACACACACACACACACACACACACACACACACATACACACACAACAAAGACCAATTGATTTTCTTTAATGTCTAAAACTTAGATGAACCTTGTCAACTATATATAATTGTTTTCTATAACCGGTGGAAGTTATAATCTGTAAGAAAATAAAAACGTTTTTTTCCCAGAATTCCTCTTCAAAGTGGTTGGATATAAGAAAATCACTTGGGATTATTTTCTTTGTTTTTAGAAGCATAAGTAACTAAAAACACAGTTAATATAGTATAAAACAAGATAAAACACAGTTAATATAGTATGTATTAGTATGTATATATAGTAATATAGTATAAAACCAGGTTGATGTGTAATAGGAGACTCATATATTAGATATGTTGATCCTTGAGATGAAACCTGAGTAAATTTTCTCTTGGTCATGATGTCCTAGCAAGTGTCATGAATTTGTAGACTCATTTTAAATAAATAAGACCTCAAATTTGTATTGCTGGAAATACTTTGTGCCAAATAAAAAATTTTGCTCATTGACTAAGTGCATGAGTATGAATGCCAATTTACTATTTTCTGAGTCCTCACTTTTATTTCACAATTCTACCAGTGAAATGATGATGAGAATCTGTTCTCTTTCCTAGGAGTGGTCCCCTTTATCTTTCCTGCTTGTAGCTGTTCCATGGTGAACCTTTAAGCTCAGCTGGACCAGAGTTTTCAGAGTTTGCATGGTTTCTCCTGGCTTCCCACTATTAGGACACTAAACTGAGCAGGGGTGGTGGTGCTACCTGTAATCCCAGCAGCTCAGAGGCTGAGACAGGAGGATGGAGAGTTCAAAGCCAGTCTCAGCAACAGCGAGGCACTAAGCAACTCAGTGAGACACTGTCTCTAAATAAATACAAAAAAGGGCTGGGGATGAGTCTCAGTGGTCAAGTGCCACTGAGTTCAATCCCCAGGAACAACAAAAAAAAAAAAAAAAAAAAAGAAAGAAAAGAAAAGAAAGGAAGAAACTAACCTGGATCCCTCACCTGCATGAATTTAAATAACAATAGCTTCTTCTGGTAGTAATAAGATAATGAAACTAAAATAATTCAGGTCCTCCAAACACCAAATTTAACAAATTGTGGTAGTCTTGGAGAATAATTTGAATTAAAAAGAGGGAAATTAGATACATACAC
This sequence comes from Ictidomys tridecemlineatus, assembly GCF_052094955.1. NCBI lineage: Eukaryota > Metazoa > Chordata > Mammalia > Rodentia > Sciuridae > Ictidomys > Ictidomys tridecemlineatus. Next base: position 141,336,576 of record NC_135484.1, read on the forward strand.
ATGCAGGACAGAAAAGTTTTTTTTTTTAAAGAGAGATTTATTTGTTTTATAGATGTGCAAACTTAATTTGAATTAAAAAGTCAGAATAAGGATATCTAGAACAGACTGGTTCCTTGCATTTTCAAGTTTTCAGGCAGGAAATAAATAAATACCAATGGTTGTCCACATATACTATGTGTATATGTTTAAGGTTTAATAAAATCATAAAGGTGGGGCCCTGTTTCAATAGGATTAGTGTCCTTCTAAGAAGAGACACCACAGAGCTCAAGTACTCTCAATAGATACAATAGATACATTCCCCCTTTCCACCTTGACAAATGTGTTACAATAAACTGAAAGGCCCAATTTTAATTTGTCTTCTAGAATTCCTAGGAGCTCTATGCTGCACCACATAGTCCAGGAAGGTTAGATATCAGCCTCTGGCTGCATCTTGTTCCCTTTCCCTCCCAAGAAGCACACGGAGCCCTGAAGGGCATGGGTGGAAATTCCAGCCTGCATCTCCCTCACGACCTTGCTGTTTTCAAGTATTTTTTGCTTCTTTTCAGGTACAAATAAATTTATCATAAGTCTGTAGTTTCGATTTTGGAGAGCGTGGTCCACTGTAAGAACTCCACATCCTAATTCATGGGATCCGTGAATATGTTACATAATATGGTAAAGAGGAAATAAGGTCCTGTATGGAATTTAACATTGCTCATTAACAGAAAAAAAAATTTTTTTTCCTGGATTATCCAAGTAGACCAGAAACAATCACAGAGATTCTTAACAGTGAAAAAGGGAGGTACAGCAGGTGAGATTGAAGTGACCTGAGGAGGTCTCAACCCACAGTTGCTATTGCTGGCTTTGAAGAAAAAAAGTAAGACATTCCATCATTAGACAACCTGGGCTCATCTGGAGGACATTTGATGTTAAGTGATATAACTCAGGCACAGAAGGGCAAACACAGCACGACTGCATGGAATCCAAGAAAGTTGACCTAAGAGAACTTGAGAGTAGAACGCTGGTTAGCAGATACTACTGGTAACCAGATACTGGGGAGAGGAGTGGGGAGGGGGTCTGGGAAGGAGTTGTTCAATAGGAGCAATGTTACAGTTAGATGGGAGGAAGAAGTTCTGGTGAATATCATTAACAAAAGTGCATTGTGCATCTCAGATTAGTTGCAAGAGGATTGTGAATGTAAAAATACCACAGAGAAATGATAAATGTTTAAGGTAATGGATTGCTAATTACCCTGATCACTGCACAAATATTCACGTGAATCAAAAATTCCATTTTACTCCATAAATATGAACAGATATGATGCCAATCAAAAGAGCTGAATTAATTAAAAAAACAGTGGGAGGAAGGAGGTCAACAACCAAAGAATATAGCGAGCCTCAAAATCTGGAAAAGGCAAGAAAACAAATTCTTATCTAGAGAAAGGAATATCAGTCCCACCAGAACCTTGACTTTTAACTTAGTGAAATTCCTGTCTGACTTCAGATTTCCAGAGATCTAAGATTTTAAGACACCAGGTTTTTGGTAATTTGTTGCATGAGCAATGTAGAACTAAGCCAGAGGATGAATATATGAGATGCTTGAAAAACTTAGAATGTTATTGAAAACTTCATAGTGTGTAGAATATTCTCTCTCTCTCTCTCTCTCTCTCTCTCTCTCTCTCTCTCTCTCCAGGAATTGAACCCAGGGGTATTTAAACACTGAGCCACATCCCCAGTCTCCCCACCACCACCACCACCCCTCTGCTTTTTAAACTTTATTTTTTTTTATTTAGAGACAGGACCTCACTAAGTTGTTGAGGCTAAACTCAAATTTGTGATCCTTCTGCCTCAGCTTCCTGAGTCACTGGGAATATAGGTGTGTCCCACCATGCCAAGCAAAGTCTTGGATTAACATTTATTAAAATATAGACAAATTCACAATTAGAAAAAAAATGTTCTCAGCTACCAAGTATAAAATAATTATTTGCTTATAAAGTACATATACATATTCAAAGGAAGTCTTGTATGGATGCATGTGTTTAGTTGATGGACATATTAGTTCCATTAATTACATTGGTTGTACCTTAGTGAATTTTAACTTAAATTTAGATCCTTGAGTTACTTCAAATGGCTTCAAAAAGATTATCATGCTGCAGCGGCATTAACATTTAAAATATGCTATATGCAGCAGTTTATGAAAGCAATAAAATTGCCAAATCCTTTGGAACAGTTTGTAGAAGTTGTGATAATTGTTAAATGAGCACTATTTTTCAGTGGCTTTCCATTATTTATCCAAACACCTACTTTCAAAGGAAGCTTATCTAAGTGCTATTAATACATAATTCTATTAAGAAAGAGCTAATAAGTTTAACCAAATAGCAAATGCCGAAGAAATCTCAATATTATCTTTGAAGGGCTTCAATTATACACTATTAATCCTAAAAGTAGAAAAGTGGTCAAAATTTTGAGCATGGGTAAAGAAAAATGGCTTGTCTCTGATGCTCTGTACCAGAGCAAGCATCGAGGCTGGAGTCAGAAGAGTTTCTTCCTTCCTTCCTTCCCCTTTCCGAAGGAAAAAGAATTTGCTTCCCATTTTTATGAAGAAGAAAGCAGTGGAGAATTGGGGAGGAATGGATCCTATAGTTTACTAGTTAAAAATTCACCTATACTTAAAATGTTGTTCACTTTCCTTGGAAAGTAGTTGTGTGTGTGTGTGTGTGTGTGTGTGTGTGTGTGTGTGTGTGTGTACATGCATCCAATTATATGGAGAATTCCAGTTTTCAAAAAAGAAAAAAGAAAAGCATCCTCATAACTTTCAGTTTCTGCTTGACCTGGCATATATGGAAAGTTCTATAAAGTGGTTTTTTTTTTAAAAAAAAAAAAGCCCAGAAGATATCCGAGAGATGTTAGAATCTAAATCCCTTTAAGACTTCAGCTTATTAAAATCAAGTGTAAAAATCAGAGTGTTCCTCTTACCAAGAGCAGGCCAGGTTCCCTATCACAGGCATTTTTAAAACTGAATTTTCCTCACTCTGGGTAGCTTTCCCTTCTCCTCCTCCCATCTTTTTTCTTTCTTTTCTTCTTCTTTTTTTTTTTAATCAAGTCTAGGAAACCTGCGTGAAGTTCTCTGGTAGCGGGCCTCCTCCTCTGCTGCATGCAGAGGGCTGTCTGGTCTATTTTTAAAGTCTCTGGGGAAGGAGCTGCCACAACTTCCTTGTGAATCTCTGACTCGTACCTGGCAATCTTCCCCTCCCAGGGTCCCCAGGCTGGTCTTCCTCCCTTGCTTAAGAATTTATTATAGATCAAATTATTTTAGGGTTCTGAATATATTGTTATATTTAAAAGATACTTTCCCCCAAAGGGGCTCAATTAAAAGCGCAGGATGTCTGTGTGCGGGAGAGCAGGGTCCTCCAGGAGAGGTGTGCCAGGAATAGAAACAGAGGGACTCCGGTGACAAACAGAACCCCGAGTCTTTGCAGGTCACCTCTTGCAAACGTTTTCAAAGCAAGTGAGATTCAAGTACCCTTTCTCTCTCTTTATTGCTTCTGGAATTGCAGGCTTTGGAGGATGGAGGTCCCAGCTCCACCCTGTCCTAGGACCAGAATCTTGACCTTGCATTTCTTCATCAGAGAGCAATAAGTGGTGCTTACCTACCTCGATTTTTAATGGATTTAACCTTTAAATTTTTAATATTTGTATGGCATTTTCAAAGATGTAAAACCTAAGTTAGACACAGAAGGGCTCAATGTTATTTTTCAAGGTGTTTTTATTATTTCCACTAAGAATTACACAAAATCGTGGGAGAGAGCTGTGGTCTATTTTTACCATATAATTATGTGGTGGCATTCACAAAGAGAAAAAAAAAATCTTTTTTTAAAGTTTTCATTTTTTTCTCTCATTCTCTACCACCTTTTTATTGGCATTCTATGTTAGGGAAAAAGCACCACAATATAACTAGAAAAACTTTATATTTACATTGCTATTAAGTACTACCCATAAATTTCTAATAAAAAAATCAATGTCGTTAACTGATTTCATCAGTCAAATTATTAACTTGCATACTTATGTTATATTTTACTGTGTATTCACTTTGCTTCTTGGAAAGGGAATGTACCCTTTGTGGTTTTATGGTCACTCATAGTTCACTATAAAAGTTTTTATGTCTAAGAAAAATATTGGTTCTAGTTTTTGTGTTATGGCTTCTTTTTTAGAGTGATCATAAAAGCATATTTTAAATGATTACACTTTGTGAAGTTTCTCTTCCTGTTAACAGGAAAATTATCTTTATGATGCAGGAGTTGTTCTTGTCTGCTGATATATTGATGGTAGAATAACAGATTACTTTTAAACATTCAAGGTCAATTTATTGTTGTATTTGTCAATCATTTGCCAAAGGGACTTAGAGACCAATCACCTTGACTAAATTATCACAGACCTTACTGGGCTCCTTGGGTTATGGGAGATTTTCCACATGTGGTTTGTCTTTCACCTTCTGACACTGTTCCAATTGTTTTATTATAGGAGTAGAGTTAGGGATGCTGCAGCATGAGATTTTTAGAGCTGCCAAATACAAAGTAGTCTCCCAATATCCACAGGAAATAGGGAAGAAAGGTAATCCTGTTTCCCTTGAGATTAGGGAGAGGGGGGGGGAGATTAGGGAGGAACAGGGAGAGAGGAAGAGAAAGAAACATGTCCATTTTCAAAGTAAGTTGCAGTGGCAGAGCAGCAAGGGTTATATTCAAAGCAGACCACTGTTACAAAATTGCAACACCATTGGCCACGTGGCAGCCTCCGCAAAGGGATCTTCATGGAAGCCTAAAGGAAAGGATGCATGATCCCTGCCTTATGTATGCCTTGTCCAGTCACCTGCCATCTGCCATCGTGGACCTCTGGACTGCTCTGATGTCTGCGCCCCACCTGATAGAGAACAAGGACTTTGGGTTACTTCCCCCAGCTTCATCCCCTCTCAGCAGGAAGCAGTTTGGAGATTTTGTTGCCCATTTTCCATAGAAATGGAACATAGACGTTGACAGTGGGGAATTGCAACAGTGGTCCACTTTACACTTTAAATATAGCCCTTGCTGATCTTATTGTTGTTGTACAGGGGATTGAATCCAAGGGCACTTAACCAATGAGCCACATCCCCAGCCCTTTCTAGCTTTTTTTCCTTCTCTCTTTCTCTCTTTTTGAGACAGTGTCTCACTAAGTCCCTTAAAGCCTTGCTAAATTGCTGAGGCTGGCTTCGAACCTGAGATCCTCCTGCCTCAGCCTCCCAAGCCACTGAGATTATAACCGTACACCATGCCCATCCTGATTCTTAAAAAGCATTATCCAGATCATTGTTTCTCTTCTCCCTTTCAGTTTTCATGCACAACTCAAGCCTGGAGCAATGGTTAACAATCTCAGAGTTTCTGTGTACTGTCTGTTTTTCTGCTTTACCCTTATCTGCTCCGGAAGGATGAGTCTGAAGGACTGAGCCTCTTGTTTTCTGTGTAAGAAGGAAGAATGTTAGCATTCGTATTAAAAGGAAGAAGTATCTTGGGAATGTGTTTCATTGTACAGAGATGCAGAGAATTCAGCTCAAAGTTCATATTTCAGCAAGCAGCAGACACACAATTTCTTATTTCTTAATTTTTTTTTCTGTAATACTTAGCTGTTATTCATCTTGGGTTTATGTCCCATTTTGTTGACTTTAAAGAGAGGATATAAACAGTCTTTAGAAAATATTTTTAAACGCTTTGCAGTTCTTAATGAAATGTGTCACATTAATGCAAAAGCTTCTGTTGCTCACTATTCATATCATCCCATCGCAGTTGATCTTTGTTTTGCTTTTGATAATAATTTATTCAGTTTTTAACAGATTGAAATGGAGGAATAGTGAGAGACGGGGTAGCAAGTTTATGTAGTTTGTGTTTTGTTTTGTATAATTTGTTATGTGATTGTGAGAGGGGGTTTATGTGACTTAAATTGTTTCACACTAAAGTCAATTCTCAGTGGACTATTAATTGAACAATAGGAAAAGAGATTATCTTATTTTTTTTAACCATTAGAATACCATTAAAATGCAATTTCGGTGATTTTGAAATGAGGAAATTATGCTACTTATAATCCCTGGCTTTGTTAATCTGCTACTATAACTACATTAAAAAGTATTTTCTTTGTTTTAGCAGTGTCATGTCCTTAAGAAGTACAATACATGTAGGCAAAAAAAAAAAAAACAAAAAAAAAACAAAACCTGTGGTCTATATTATTAACCAAAATAATTTTTTAAAAAAATCTCTGGTTTCTTTGTATTAGCTGAGTCTAAAATAAATACTGAAGTTGAGATTCATTTCCTTGAAATATGGATTCAGAGCAAGATATTGGAACATGCTTTAGGAAAAAAATCATTAAGGAATGTATATGAAGGATCTATTTCATATTTGTCTTTGAGGAGAGCAAAAGGAAATCTGCTGCCAAAGATACTGTTTGAAAGCTTCTTCAGGGAAGTGGTGGGAACACTTAATTTCTTAACAGAAAAACTGATTTTAAATGTTGGGGTTAGAAAACCTACTCAACATTTTTTTTAACTGCTCTAGCTTTAATTCATAATTACAAGCTTATTCCAATCTCTGCATAATGAAACCACATTTTTAGACCAACAGCTGTTATCTACTTTTGCTGGTAGCCCTGGGGTATGAATATTTTAATATTCATTTTCTATGTGCAGATAAACTAAATACTTCCTACTGGAAGCCTATCAAATTAATCACAAAAGAATCTTAGTTGCTGTCCTTTCTTCCATAAAACTCATGTTTTAAAGACTGCTCACTCTATGTGCTGTTTTCCACAAACCTGAAAGTGGTTTTAATAGAAGTTACAAAGGCGAAAATGGTGAAATGCATGAATAAATAGAACAGCATGGAAAAGATTAGTGAGAGATGATGTTTTAGAGATGGGTCCTTCTGTCCCCTTCTATTTTGTTGGGAAATCAGGTATTTTGCTTATGGCCACGTTTTAACAGCTGGTTTGGTTGGAAGGCTGTGAGTTTCACTTTCAATAGTATTAGGTCCTCACATGCAAATGATATAGCCTAAAGGTAGATTTCTCCTTAGCCCTTCCAGGCAGCATCTCACAAACCCCAGTGGTGAGCACAAAGCATTTGGCAGCTTTTGTTTGTGGATGGTCCATGAAGGAATAGAACAAAAAAGTTCTGTAGCCCAGTCAAACCTAAAAGTGTTTACTGTGAAGCAGTTGGTCCAAGTGAGGTAGAAGATCTGTCAAGTCAACGCAGTAGTTGCATTAGGTTGGTGGATGTTAAGGTTGGGGATGGGCCAGATGCATCTCACACCTGGAATCCCAGTGGCTCGGGAGGCTGAGACAGGAGGATTGTGAGTTTAAAGGCAGCCTCAGCAACTTAGTGAGACCCTAAGCAATTTAGTGAGACCCTATCTCAAAATAAAAGTATAAAATGGGCTGGGGATGTGATTTAGTGGTTAAGTGCCTCTGAGTTTAATCCCTGGTACCAAAGGAAAGAAAAATTGAGGATGGTCTACATGCATTCTTCATATGTTTATGAATTCTGTAGGAAGCTATTTAGCCCAATTCTGCATTCACATATAATAAAGTAATCAACACTTTTATGATCAATAGGAACAGTCATAATATAATACAATATCCAGTCGTTTTAAAATCAGTAATCAATATCATGATGTGTATCATTGGCTGATCAAGATCAAAACTCATTAATTTTAAGCCATAACTTAATTAAACGTGGTCGAGAGGCCTAGTCATGGTAATGGAAAGAAATAAAGATGGCGGGGGCCGGGGGGAAGCACATAAAATGGTCTGCATGTTGTCTTCCTACTTAGGAGGACCAGGATTCTTCTGTGAAAGCTTATTTGGCCTCAGTGAGCACACATGTGACCATGTCTTCTGTGATCTTTCTTTGGGAGCCTACATTCTTGACTCTTGGGAGAGCAGAATACAAACACTCAGGCTCTGAATTTCCCAGAAACAGATGGCTCCTCCATTTTTGTTAAGTGGATGCATTTCATGGGTCTAGATGGTGAGAGGAGATAGAAGCTTCTAACCCTCTGTATTGCTAACATTTTCATGCCCATCTTTTGCCTGTTCATTTCACCCCTCGGGCATTCCCCTGCGCCTTTTGATGTTGACTTGTGAAGTCCCTGATTGATGCTGGGAAAATTCTCTTTATCTTAACACTGTTTCTCATGTTCCCCTTTCCTTTCTCCCTCGTCTTAATAAACACTTGCCTTTCCCTCTGTCATCCTCAGTGGGATGCCAGCCTTCTCCAAGATCTTTCCAGAACACAGCCAGCACTTTCCCCCACGCCTTCTTTTAGCGCTCTGCCCCAGTGCCCACTTATGCTGCTTGTACAAGTCCTGACTTGGGTCCCAGAGGGCTCTCCATATTAGAGTAGTACGCCCTGAGGGTATTTCCTAGAATTTACTTAGGAGTTATTCTGCACAAGTAGTATGGTAAGCATTTTCCACGCTTTACTTAATTTTCTCATCTCAATACTTTAAGAGGTGTGTACTCATGATCTCCGTGCTAGAGTGGAGGAGAATGAAACTCACGTGGGTTGGATAATCTTGTCTAAAGACAAACAGCCCTGAAGTGGAATTTCTTGGAGTCAAACCTGGGCCTGTCCCAGATCTCACCCACTGTTAGCAGATTTGATTCATAGTCTTCATTTTTCCACCATTGCTCTCAGTGACATTGACTGTGAACTCATAGTTTCAACATTTTCAGCATCCTACTTCACTGCCAACCGCCATGCTCTAGAATGTTCCATTGTATGCCACCTTTCAACCTCTGAAGTTTCAGAATTGGCGAGCTCCTTTCAAGCCCCACTACTTTGCCCTCCATTTCTCCCTTTCTTCCTCATTAAACCTGCTTCTCAGTGTCTCCTCCTGACCCAGGTCTCCTTCCATTTTACCCATCTTTCTTCTTTCTTATGACTGTGTCACGTTACCCAACAATGAGGCCGTCTCTGATCTTAGTGGCTTCTGCGTGTCATCTAGTCTCCTTCAGTGTCTTGATTTCAGACAAACCTTCAGTAACAGCCCAACTGAAAATCATTTCCAAATCTACTTTATCCACCCTTCTTCCTGTCACAGATTACCACCAGGAAATAAAAAAGGTGGGGGGGGGGATGATCGCAAGCCAGGCGTGGGGTGGCCTGTGCTGATAACTTCAGCCACGCAACAGGCTGATGCAGAAGGATTGCCAGTTGGAAACCAACCTGGGCAACTTTGGGAGACCTTATCTCAAAATAAAAAAAATAAAGCTGCCTGTGGGTGTGGCTCAGTGGTTAAGTGCCTCTGGGTTCAACTCTAGTACAAAAAGAAGGAGGAGGACGACAACGACAAGGAGAAGTGATTTCTGGAACACCTTTTAGCTTTAAATTCTGTTTCTAAGAAGGTAGAGACTTGAGAGGCAGACACTGCTTCCAGCTGCAGGATGGCACTTGCCATTTCTTGGAAGCTCATCTATTTATCCTGTCTGATTCCTTGTTGCTTTACCCGAGGCCTCGTTCCAAACCAACGTGGACTTCCTCTTTGTCACAATCTAGCTCGAGCCTCAGCAGACCTATCCACCTCAGGCTCCGTCCCTGACACATGTCCCCTCTGCCCAGCTCCCATACCCAATCCTATGGTCATTCCCACCTGTGTTCGGGGTCTTGTGCAGTTTTTATGTTGAGACATCTCCCTCTGAACCTGCTCCTTTCCTTTCGCATGACGTAAGTCTTTGTTATGGCAGGAATTCCTTTCTTCTTGCCTTGAATACCTTTGGTGCTTTCCTTTCTTACAAAGCTCTTTCCTTGATATTGTGCCTTTTTTGGTTATCATTTTGGCTTACCTGTTTTCTATGTCTTAAATGAGTGTTGCCCACCCACTTTATCCATCCTTTAATAAGTTTTTCTTTAATGCTCTAAAATTTCACTCTTGCATTCAGCATTTTGCTGGAATGACAGTCCCCAATAATGGTTTTCTTTCTAGATCTTTCTTTTTTTCCCATTGTTCTTGACTTTTTCGTAGACTGTGGTATTAGGGAGTAGCAACCCTCTATTAAAACCCTTTTTGACTTGTATGACCTCAAGTTTGCGTAACTTCAGATCACGCAAGTCAAGAACTCCCCTCAATTGTGCCCATTTCTGTTTTCATTTAGAATTTTTTAAAAAGTTAATCCTGGGAGTTCTGATTTTCTCTTTTTGTGGTAACTCTCTCAGAGGCCAGTTCTAACCTCTTCGACATTGACATTAAATCGAGATTTTTGTGCCCTGATTCTCCAGTTACATGGAGTGGATCTCCGTCTGGTCTTCAAACCACCATCTCTTTCGGGCCTAGAACTGAAATCATTCAGAAACGATACCTTTTCAATGATTTCTTTTCAGCATAGATCAACTTGCCTGCCACTGGGAGGCACCCGTATATTTTGGTATAATGATAGGACTGGATTAAAAACTGTGTTTGTTGAGTGGCTACTGAAGTGCCCTGTGGACAATGGTCCCTCTGATGAACTATTTAACCTAATAGTCTCAAAAATCCCTTGAGCACAGTCTCCGTGATAGTTGTGTTCCCCATTCAACCCAAACTTATTTCAAAATTCCTTTCTCTTTCGTCACTTTCTAGGCAAGGATGGCCAAGACATAGAACTCTTTTTAAAGGGAGGATCTTCCAGAAAAGACCTTCCCTAATTCATATTCCCATTCATCCTTTGTTCTTCCTCTATGTGCTGCAGCCATCTGGGACTCATAAGGACCCAAGTTGGAGTCCAAAGCAACCACTAAGGACAGTGAAGCAGAAAGGCGGGGAGGGCTGGGTCTGTATCAGCATTTACCAGCACCTCCAACTTCCTGGGTGCCTGCCTTAAATGTCTTATAATATAAGATAAATGAAATTCTATTTGTTTAATTCTGTGGCTGTCAGGATTAGTGTTTCTTGTAGTTCAAGCTTTTCCTAAAGTTATCTATTAATTATTAAGTCAGCCATAACACCAAGTTGAATCGAATACTCTTCCCTCTTCTCTCTAATGGTACTTTTTAGTCAGATGGATCATCTTTCTCCAGGAAATTATGTCCACTCTTTGCATTTTGCTTGTGAGACTGCCTCAGTCTCTCATATTTGAATTTCCACTTTAATTCTTCAGCTAATATGACTTTAGACCCTCCCTTCATCATTGTGGATACCACTGCCAGGCTAAACTGAATAAAAGAGTCCTGTTGGGATGCTAACAGTACTCTTTTATATGCTTTAAACCTATGAAGAGTTCCTATATAAACTTATATAGCTCTCATCTAGGGAACTTATATAGAACTTACCCGAAATTTACTCACCCATTAATTAGGCCATTTAATCTCCATCAATCAGTATCTCTTGTTTTCAACATTTAAGATTGGAGGGATTTAGACTTGCAAATTCTCAAACCCATAGTCACCACCTCCATAAGGGGCCAAATTAGAATTAAGATCCAGATCCATGAGTCAGAATTTGATGCTTTTAAAAATCATATTACTGTTCTCAGTTTATTTTTTCTGGTTCAATAGCCTACTGCAGTTACCAACAGGGTCCTACATCAAGTATATTTTGTGTATTTATAATACATTTCCCCATGAACTTCCCTCTTTTCCTTGACTCCTCACTTTAGTCAGATCAATCTCATACAGATTTCTAAGGCTATTTATTTATCCTGCTTGGCGTCAACTGTTCAAGATCTGGCTCAAATTCCAACTCATTCACACAGACTTTTTTTTTTTAAACCTACTTTACTTTTATATTTGCATAAAACGTCTTTGCTTTTGATTTTATACACTCTTTTATTCCAATATCACTTTCTAATAATTGTATGTACAAATGTTCCTTGACTTATAATGGGATTATAACCAGATAAACCCATCTTGAGTTGAAAATATCACAAACCAAACATGTCCTAAAACTTCCTAACTACCCAACATTCTGGCTGAACAACACAGTCCATTCATTATAGGGTTGGGTTGTTCATCCTCATGATCTTGGGGCTGAGTGGGACCTATGGCTTCCTGCCGCTGCCAAGCCCAGTATTGAGGGAAGGGAACCAACTAAGTAAGGATCATCAATGTTACAAATTTTATTTAGATTTAAACTTATCCATGGGGTCTGCAAATACTTCACTCTACCCTAACATAATTCTAAACCCATATTATGGACTGAAGGTTTATATCCTCCCCAAATTTACATGTGGAACTCCAGATTTTGGGAGGTGCCAAGTCATGAGAATGGAGTGTCACGAATGGGAATAGTGATCTGATAGCAAGACCCATGTTCCTTCTACCACGTGAGGTCACAGCAAGAAGACACCCATCTGAATACCAGGAAGCTCACTTACCAAGTTCTTACCAAGACACCGACCATAGCAACACCCTGATCATGGACGCCGCAGCTTCTGAACTATGAGAAATAGACGTTTGTTATTTGCTGTTTGACATTTAATCCCCACAGTCTCTACTGTTCTTTCATAGCAACCTAGATTGACTTGGACAGAGCACCTATCAGGAACTCTTGGAAAAACCATTTCTCGATTCTTCCTCCCTATCTCCCCTTCTTCTCTTTCTCTCTACCCATTTCTTTTCCATTGTTCAACTTGCTGCATGATGAATGCGTTGGGGAGACACCGCCTTTTTTTACAGTTGTCACATAGCCTGATAAATTACCAGCTTCATCAGTTGACTCCAGACTGTGGGATCTGTATCTTGTTCCTATTTCTCCATTATCTGAATACATCAGCCCACCTTTTACTGCTCTAAAGACTTTCAAAATAAATGAATGAAAACATCAGAAAAGAAACAAATAGAAAAAGACTCTCCCAGTGTTTTTTTTTTTCTTGTCTTTTATTTTATTTTTTTGTGGTGCTGGGGATTGAACGCAGGATCTTCTGCATGTGAGGCAAGCACTCTACTAACTGAGCTATATCCCCGGCCCTCTCCCAGTGTTTTTATGTATGGACATCCATATCTCCAACTACAGGCTGTGGAGTCAAATATTTAAAACTCAAAAATGTAGAAAAAGAGAAGCAGAATCAGTTATAGAGTGCTGTCATAAAAAGGCACATACCAGCCTAGATGTGCTCCATTTTAAATACAGCGAGTCGACTTCAAAACTACTATTGAAAACTGCGTGGAGCCACGTCCTTTGTGAGTACTTCACAGCGCTGGCACACGTGTGTAACATGATGTATGGGAAACTGGGTTGGATCAAGACTCGTGTTTTGCATTCCATCTCTGCCTCTGGTAACTATCTTATTTATTTTAAAATTAGATTTAATAAACAGGCTTCCAGCATTAATTATGTGTTAGATGAGGTAGCGTGAGATGAGCAAGCCCACGCATAAGATTTCCACAAAAGCCATCAGTAGAGGCTTTGTGAAGGAGATGCCATGCATGCTCTCATCGTCCTGAGAGTGAGCGACAACACTGAAGAGCAGATTGCGGTTGATACTGGACTGATGTGAATAATTGCTCATTTGAATAACCATGGAAGGGTCCTGTGGTGGAAGTGACACAGCTCTCTTCAGCGTCGGCGACTTCTTTGTCATGTGAAGTCTAGTTCCTGCTTACTTCTGCATCATCACGACAGCTCCCACAGCCCTCTCTCTTCATTGCAGTCGGGCTTATTCACCTCCTGTCTTCAGTTAGGAACTCTCGTTAAGCCTGTGTCCTCTGCAAGTACAGGGATAACCATCTTTGTTTTCTGTCTTAGTCTGTTTGATGCAATGAAATGCGTCAACTCAGTCTAGGAATTTTAAGCGACCCTTTAAATTGTATGGCGAATATCCAAACCCCTGTACACATGTGTATTTTCCTGGGAAAAAAAAATAGCTACGTTTTTTTTAATCTCTTTCTTCAAAGTGTGCGTTTCAACAAGCATTTTTCATGGCCAGTAGCAGCAACGAGGACATTTCCCAGTTTTACTGGTGATTGAGTGGTCCTCCAGCATCGATAGTTCTCACTCATAGACACTCCTGTGACAACTCATTGCACAGTTTTTGTGATGACTATCCCATTTCCCATGGTATCTCTTGAATTGTTCGTGTTCATGGAAGACGTGGTCAACACACTCGTTGTCTTTATCTCATATAAAGGAGCTTTTCCATTTCTCAGTCGTGGGGAGTCTGCAGCTCTGTCCTTCATGCATAACTGGAAGCAGTCATAGTACCTTGACTGTGGCCAGTCCCGATGTCCAGAAGCAAATCTAGACACAGTTTTCAAATGCTACGTTGGTTTGGATGTCTTCAGTTGGACACGAGGAACCTATTTACTCCCAACCAATGGTATTTTATACTTTAGGGCTCTGATCTCAGGAGAAGGAGAGCACACCACATTGCTTGGCAGTGTCGATTTCAAGATGCATACTCAGCATCTAACAGAGACATTGATTGGGCAGCTATATGAAATCGGAGCATAGGGAACGTCTGGATACGTGATGTGACGCTGAGAGTGTTTGTGTTACAAAGCCCATGGAGTAAATGAGATCAAGTTCTACCAAACACTAATAAACAGCAGAACAAGTTGGAAGGTCTCCTCGTCGAAGGAACTTTGGGCCTTCAGGAAGATCCAATCTGAAGGATCCTGTAGACATTCAATGCGAGACCTCATGAAATGATGATTGTGCAGCCCAAGAGCTAAGAGACAGCTTGCTTTTCCCTTCACTCCCATTTAACTACAGTTAAAGAATGCGATCCTGATTTATCTTTCTTATGATATCTGAAATGTTGTCATACAACCACATGGTGTGCTGATACTATGTGCTATCCCCCTCTCCTGTGGCCAATAACAGAGTGAACTTTACCTATACCCCACACATTCAGGAAATTATTTGCTCATCTTCCCTCTACCATGGGTTTTATCTAGGACAATGGAGTAATCCACTACAAAGTATAGGCTTTCTGACTTCAAGTGTATGAATAGATCCTAATGTTGGCATTTGTCTATCTCCAAGACTTCCCAAACATTATTGTGGCATGCTTGAACTTAAAGATGAATGTATTTCTTAATCATCCCTGGAATGAGCCCCTTCTAGATTCTACAAAAGTTTTTAAACCTTGGTGGCTGACACATTTCCTGGTTGTCATGTTTGCTGATTCACCAGTACAAAGGACTTCAAGCAGCCTAGGCTTACCTGTTACCATGCTTGTCTTCCCATCCAGAGAGAACTCAACTTCTCCAGTTGCTAGACTTCTGAGAAGTGTTGGTTAAAACTGGTGTTTATTTTACAATATTTATAGGGAGGTCGTTAAACTTTCTCAGTATAGTGAACTCACACTGCAGAGTAGACTTTCAGCTCCTATCTGCCTCATCCACTCCTACAGGCAATTTCTCCTGTTCACTCCTACACTTCCCAAATTGATCACAGCCTTGATGGGTTGATTCACTGTCTTTTGTTCTACAAACTTAACAGGCAGATGATCATAAAAAAACTCAGATGCTACTAGAACTTCTCCTTAAAGAATTTCTCCTAAAGTCTTAGCCTTTAACCTCTAAATACAACCCATGCAAAGCTAAGCTGCATCTTAAGTCACCTGTGCATTACCACATTCAAAAGAAATGCCAGGCTGGCATCCAAAAGGGAATGGGAAAAGCAATTTAAATCTAGATTATAGAATATGTATTAAATGGGGATTATATTGCATAATGCAGAGTAAATCGGCTTAAAAATCCTACACCCATTCTTCTCAAAGGTTTCAAGTATTTCCCTGATATTTTGCAAAAACAAGAATAATTAATGCTCTAACTGAAAAATAAAGTGAAAACTAACAAAATCCAATAAAATATCATAGGCAAGGTTGATGTGTCAGTCAGTAATTTCCAATCGTGAATTTTATTTCCTGAATGTAGTATGATTATTCTCTCTGATTAATAGTAAGCAAACGAGCCTGGCACTTGCCTGTAATCCCAGCAGCTCTGAAGGCTGAGGCAGGAGGATCATGAGTTCAAAGCCAGCTTCAGCAAACGCAAGGTGCTAAACAACCTAGTGGGACCCCTGTTTCTAAATAAAACACAAAATAGGGCTAGGGATGTGGCTTAATGATCAAGTGTCCCCGAGTTCAATCCATGGTACTAAAAATAAAATAAAATAAGATAAAATAAAATAAACAAATGTTATACTTGCAAGCAAATTAACGTGCATTAGTCACAATAAGCAATTTTATCACTATTTTTTGTGTCCTGTGGAAAATTCCATTTGCAAATATTTGAAAATTATATCTTTGGGTCTTTTTTCCTATTTCTACAGAACTATCTCATGAAAGTTGTGATTATTTTCATTGCATGAAAATTGATGAAGGCAATGTATTTGGGCCGGTTAGCAAAAGTTAATAGTAAATCAATATGCAAAGATGAGCTAGGCTTCTGCTGGTTTCTTTTCAGATTTACTCTGCAGAATGATTAACTTCGTTGGATCTAGTGATTCTGGAAACCTCTGTCCTGCTCTCCTTCAGGATCCGCCTGAGTATAGCTCCTTATTCTTTTTTCCCATACAATATGCACCATCTCTTTCCCGCTTAACAACAGGTCCCCGTGGGTGAGAGCAGAGGACTGGAGGGCATGGAATTATTTTGTGAATTGGTCGGATCAGAAAGAAATAGGATAGTGGTGAGGGCAGTAGGAGACATATGTTTACAGAATGTTGTGGATGAGGAGATCTAAAATAGAAACTGGAGAGTGAAAATTAATTGGAGTGGGCGGAAGAAGTGAGAGGTAGATACCAACAATTACATCTTTGGTGGGGGCATGAGTACACCATGAGGGTCTGCAGATTCTTGACTTGCTAAAGAGCTGAGAGATGTGGGACATATCACCTCAAATCTGGACTCCAGGCCTGCTTGACCAATAGTGGAACTGATGCTCTACAGGTTTGTGGACCCAGTTCTTAAAATACTGACCATTTCCATCTCCTATATCTCAGCTAAATCCAGCCAACCACATGGGTACAAGTCCAAGAAGTCAGTGGAAAGGCCACATGTGGGTATTCTAGTCCACAGTCCCAGTTGGGGTTCTAGCAAACAGCCAGTATAAACCACTAGATATGTGTGCAAACCAGACTCTACTCTGTAGCTGGCCATTTTCTGTTGCCTTAGCAGCCTCTGAAAGTCCCATGTATGAAAGTCGTGGTCCCCAGGGAAGTGCTATTGGGAGTTAGTAGAACTTCTAAAGAGGTGGGACCTAGAAGGAGATCTTTATGGTACTTGAAAGGGGTTATAGGATCTCAGCTTCCTCCTCTCCCACTTTTTTCTTTCTAGCCAAGAAGTAAGTGATTTTTCTCCATCACATCCATGATGTGCTTTCTAACCATAGGCCCAAAAGCAATAGAGCCAATCAGTCATGTTGGAACCTCTACAACTGAGTCAAAACAAACCTTTTCTCTTTTTAAGTCATTTATCTTGGGTATTTTGTTATAGTGTCAAAAAGCTGATTAACACACCTACAGTATTTAGTCTCCCCAGCTGGGGACCCAGATATCATGGACAGAGGCAAGTCATCCCTGCCACTTCTTTTCTGAAAATGTTGAGTCCCCAAATTCATGAACAGAACAAATGGTGGTGTTTTTATTATGATGTGTGGAGTGGTTTTTCTGTGCAGAATAATAACTAGGAAACCATTATTATGCCCAAGCATACCATTAATGAACATTATTCATCTTCCCTTAAGTGATATAAATCATGAATGTAGAACTGTGTATCAAAAATGAATAATTTGAGTCCTGAAATATAGAAACTTGTAAATGCTTGACTATCAGTAGGTAAAATTCCCTTTGAATCAGAAAAACTTTTCTAGAAATAATGAAGTTTTTTTTTCTTGCCAGAAAACCTGACCGATTTGTAAACAGACCTCCAAGCATGAGCATACGTCTTTGATAGTACCTTGATATTTGCTATTCCCCCGTTTATGTCTTGTACTTTGGTTCTCTAAGCATTTTTGATAAGGGGAACTAACAAAATCAGTAGATTGCAGCTTGTGGCTGAGGCGTCCAGATAGTTTAGGTGGCCAGCTTTGAACTCCTTTACTACTGCAAAGTTGAAAGAAATTGCTTTACTTCTACCAGTAAGTTCTTCTGCCAGATTCAACGTGTGCATTTCTAAATCACTTACATATTTTAAAGGATTAAAATTAAAGATGAGATTAAAAACTTTCCTCTTGGCTTCAAAGAGGGAATCAAAGTCTCCCCAGCCTGACAACCTCCTCCACTGTTTGGAAAAGGGGAGGAAAGAGAAAAAAAAGAATTGCTTGAAGTATTTCTTTACCTCTTAATCTTTGGTTTTTCTACCATGCTCTGGAGTAAATATTGAAACATTGAGGTAAATTGGGACGTTTGTCTTGGCTTCGCTTGTACCCAGAGTGACATGTAAGCAATTGATACTGAACTATTTGTCCATTTTTGAATTTGGTTCTGGCTCCAGCTCTTATGAAGGTAGTTAATTGGACATGTTGTGGCAGAATCAATTTTGTTGCCACAACAGTAACTTTTCCCTGATAAATTTTTCTTCTCTCTGGAGATTTCAACACTTCAGAAGATGATATAGCATAACTTTTGCAAAACAGTGGATGATAAGGTTTCATGCAGGCAACGGAGCCAATGAACCCCAACATGTAATTATGGAGGGAGGACGAGGGAGCTTTCAACACGCTTGCTCGTGGCAGAACTGAGCGTGGAGAGAGATGTCAGGTTGGGGTTGAGGTTCAAAGGTAGGAGCTGGTTTCTAGCTCTGCAGCTGCTGTAATTACACAATTCTTTACATTGGAACCATTTATCTTCTGCCAACTTTGGTAATTAATTTTGTCTTCAGTCAATGGAGGGGGGGGGATTGATCTTCTCTTTATGAAAAAGTTTCTCACGCAAATGTTTTCCAGTGTTGAAATGTGGAATGGCTTTTCTCCTGTTTTACAGGTATTTACTGGAATCTGAGCTCACCATCCTGAATCCATGACTAATGCAAGTCAGAACCGAGTTTATTGGTGACTTCCATTCTTTTCTCCACAGAGATCAAAGTTTTCCAAAGTATACACTGATTAGAGGTCTTAAATTATCTCTAAGCCTATATGCATGTAAAGCAAGTATAGCCACCTATGCAGGTATTAGTTGCATAAACAAGGAATACAATCTTGTGCAGGCATATGCTTTTTTTTTAAAAAAAAAAAAACTTTTTCAATGAACTTATTGTCTGTGTGCCTATCATAGTCTTTAATTCAAACACTTCCCAGTGGCCTTGCAGATTTAAGTTACTATTTATAAGAAGGCTCGCTGCTGGGCACCTCTATGTCAGTTTCCAGAAAACGTGGACCCTACTTCCAAATGTTCTCACTCTCAAAGTGATTTACTTTAATTTACTAGGGATGCCTTTGGATGTAATTTACCTCCAAAATTTGGAAACATTAATATAAAAAAAGTTTAAAAAAGGATAGTTTTAATGGACATGAGAAAATTTCAATGAACTGAATTATAATCTATATTTTGGTTTTTATAGAATATCTCTGTGAATTAAAGACAGCATGTAATTTTCATTTGATTTATTTCTTGAGCCTTCAAAGCCTTTGAACTTGTCCCCATGTCAGTCTATTTGGGCTGCTATAACAGAAGAGCATGGTCTGGGTGGTTTATGAACAATGGAAATTTCTTTCTCACCGTTCTGGAGACTGGGAAGTTGAGGGTCAAGATGGTGGCAGATTTGGTGTCAGGGGAGGGCGACTCTCTGGTTCTTAATGGTACCTTCTTGCTGTGTCCTAGGGAAAGCAAGTTCCCTTGGGGCTATTTTATAAGATCCCTAATCTAACTCACAAGGCTCTGCCTTTGGACCCGAATCCCCTCTCAGAGGCCCCTCATCCCAATACCACCACATTGGGGAGTAGGACTTCGACATATCAATTGGGAAGGGGGAATACAAACATTCAAACTATAACAACCCATAAAAAAAAAAAAAACCACAGTGGTTGAACAACATAGAAACTCACCAGTGAATTTATTCCAAGAAATTAGATAAATCCAGAGTATTTGATAGGCAAAATGTGATTGGGTTTGAGGATGAAAGGAAAATTTGGGTGTGGCTGGGGTTGAGAGAGAGTGAGGAGAACCTATAATTGAGCAAAACCTTAATTTTGCATTTTTTTCTACAGTGTTCAATTAATTCATGCATGTGCTCCTATCCACACCCCTGTGGGGGATTTTACACCAGAAAGCGGCTTTAGAAAACACCATTCTTGCATTTGCACTCCTCAAACTTCAGTCAAGTCTCTGGGGTGAGCTGTTAAAATACAGATCCTGTTCGGGCGGTCTGGGGTGGAGTGCGAGGTTCTGCCTCTCTTTACCTTGGACCTCCATTTGAGTGCTAAGGAGCTTGTCCACTCTCTACTCTTCTTTAGATGAGCCCAGTGAGAGCTGGAGAGAGGGACCCTCCCCACATTATGCAGCAGCTCCTTCCTGCAGAGAACCAGGTCTTCTGATGTCCCGGCTCAGCATTTTCTACATAGACCAGAGTCTCCCAGTCTGGTTCTATCAGCATAAAGTCACACACACACACAAACACACACACATCGTGATGCTCTTTGCAGAATACTTTTGGACACTCAACATGTTCAACTACATTCAGTGACTTGGTGCTGAGACAAGTAAGCATCTTATAATGGAGTCTGGTATTCGAGGTTCCTTATTTTATTTCAGCAATGAACACATTGGTTAGCTCAAGAGGAGATCTAGATTTTATGGGCACTAAATCTTGCATAATTTGGAGACTTCTCTTTTTAAGAAGGTCTTCAAAAATCACAACTATAAATTAATACAGAAGTCAATATTTATGTGCAACGGGAGAAGAAATGTCAACATGGATGTGGAGAAGTGGAAACGCATGATCATGTCTCCCAAGACCACTTGAGGCAATTTGCCACAAGGGCTTAGAAAGCACGCTTCCTAACTGCAACCTACCTTCCCCACCTAGTTCTCACTCCCTAGATTCCCAAGAGCCCCTGTGAGTGAGGAGTCCTAAGCCTTAAGCTTTCTTAGCATCCTGTTCTGGACTGCAACAAAGGTTGAGAAGTGGGGAGATGGAGTGGGCTTTCTATATGCTCTTATTTGCCGGAGTGGAGTGATAAATAGGTCCTTAGGCACTTCATATCCAGTTCAAACCAACTTGCTTTTCTTCCCCAGGGTTAGATCTCTTGAGATCCTAACCCAGACACACTTGCTGAGAGTAATAAGGGGCCTTGCATTAATGCTCACTCACCATCACTTGGAGGCTGAAAAAGAAGCCAACTAGGAGAGCTAAACGCCGTAGCCAGCCCCCAAGACAGCAGAGCCATAGTTAGATCTTCCTTTCTTTGGAGTTCTACCTTTTCCACTGTTTTCTCTTACCCTCACTTGGACCCTCCAAATTTTGACCTTTGCTAACTTCCACACATGAGCTCAATGGAAGGTTCATGAAAGTGGTCGAAACTACCAAAGTGAACCATAAAATACATATCTAAAATGTAGTGGACCGCTCTATGCTTGTGTTCCAATTCTCATCTGGAATGTCCTAGATGTTGACACTCTGAAACTACTTTAAGTTCACTCTTTAAAAATACTTAAGAATTTTTTTTTCAAATTACACTTGCTCTGCTTTATTTTGTTTGATTTGCTAGATAACCCCCTCGTGTTGCAGTTTCTTATAGTCTCAACACCACAAAAATGATTAAGCTAAGTTTAGTTGAAAGCATAATGGATATTAAAGACCTTCTGAGAGCCAAAGT
Organism: Ictidomys tridecemlineatus; assembly: GCF_052094955.1. Taxonomy (NCBI): domain Eukaryota; kingdom Metazoa; phylum Chordata; class Mammalia; order Rodentia; family Sciuridae; genus Ictidomys; species Ictidomys tridecemlineatus. The sequence goes on from NC_135484.1 coordinate 141,358,308, forward strand.
TAAGAACATTGCACATTTATTTGGTATTGACTTTATGTGATGAATCATAGCACATCTCGAGTAATTAATCTTGTCCATTGGTATTTATTTAACTGGGATATACAGTTTCGTTATAGTGAGTGTTTAATGCCAGTTACAGTGGATGCTGTTTTGTATATATCTAAAATTGGCTTACATATCAGGATGATTTATTTAAACTAGACAGAAAACCCACATTCATTTATGCTATGGAAATCAGATTTGATTTTCTTTGTAGCCATGTTAGAAAAAAAAATCTGATGGAATCATTTAGTCTCAGAGCTTTGCTTTAAGAGTGATTTTCTCTGGGAAAAGAAGGGGGGACCTTCTGTTAAATTGGGGATCTGGGTAACCAAGCATCTCTGGGAGGAACAAAGGAAAAGAACAGAGGGGCTAATTGTTTAATTAGTAAATGTCTGCTTGGTTAATGACATATTAATGAGTTTTTAAGACCGTCATATCATTTACCATAAAAGACCCATGTGCCTATCCCTGGATGTACTGTATAATTAAGTAATGTGGCCCAGAGGAGTTAATCATTTAAAACCTTGTCATCTCTTTCAAGTTTGCAGATAGAAAAGCCAGCACAGAAGGCACCTGCCAGGTAGAGTCAGGGTGGCACATCATTCTGATCTAAATTGTCTCTCTGCAACGGTTGCATTAGTCAGATGTGTGCCCAGAAGCCGATTTTTTTTTCTTTCTCTCTCTCTCTTTTGACAACTGGAAGAGCTAAGATGTTGCTGTTTGCTTCTTGGCATTCAGTTAGTGGCAGCAGGAGAATGAGTTTGCAGAATGGGGGCCATGTGAGCTGCTTCTGAGTACTGAAAAGAGTGTGGTGGCTCAGAGGTCTCTGTGATTCTAGAATTGTGCTATTCAATATGGCAGCCACTAGCCACACGTAGCTATTGAAGTTCAAGTTAATTAAAATGAAACACAATTAAAAATTCATTTTTTTTAAAAAATCGTGCAGTAACCACATATCAAGTGCTCAATAGCCACATGTGGCTAGTGGCCATTTTATTGGTAACTGAGAACAACATTTCCATCACCACAAAGAGCTCTCTTGGACCAGGTCCTTGTTGAATGCCATTGGGACATCAACAAATAGTTGCCCTGCTGGCTTCTGCTTCCACCCCTGAAGAACTGAACTAAGAAGGCGTTTCAGACCCTCCAAGGTCAGCCCAGCCCTATAGGACTAGTTCATGCCCCTCTTTTCTTGGGGCAGCATCCACACCCATTTGTTTAGGGTGGGAGAGTGAAAATTTGCCTTAGCACTGAGTACATCATTTGGGGGAGACAAATTATTCTTCTATTGATAAATTACAGAGATTAGAATCACAATTAGCACTATCAAAGTTTCCAAACAGCTCCTGGTTTTACCCTGCTTCACCCAGACCCTTTAGATCTGCCTGTTGCAGACGAATGGAACTGAACTCAAGTTAGAAAATGCAGTTTCTCTGTTCCTGAATACGTCAGTGGTTTTTTGTTTTTTTTTTATTGAAGTAAATTCTGTATCCAGAAACTTTTAAATGCACTAATTTACTTTTGCATGAGTAAAAGTTCTCCAAAGGGGTTATTTTGATCAGATCTGTGCCCTATAATCAGGTTTGCATTCATATTTCCTTGTGGCAGCTCTCTGTCCTCTCTCCCTGCCCTCCTATTCCTCTTGCTTTTTTTTTTTTTTTTTTTTTGATACCAGGAATGAACTGAGCCATGTCCCCAGGCCTTTTTAATATTTTGGTTAGAGACAGGGACTCAGGTCTCATTAGGTTGTTTAGGGCCTCCTTAAGTTGCTGAAGCTGGCTTTGAATTTGAGATCCTCCTGCCTCGGCCTCCCGAGTTGCTGGGATTTCAAGTGCACACCTGAAATTTCTACCTCTTTGTATATCAGGTGAGACAGGTTAGCACATTGCTCACAAAGTTCACTCTCCTCTGCTGAAACCATGGGGAGAGCATACTTCTGCTTCCTTTGGTCCCATGACTTGCTTTGCCTGGATCTAGGTTTTGGATCAGTGCTTCACTTTGTTCAAATGGATATTATCAGATGAGATTCAAAGAGAGGTATTCCCCTGTTGACTTTGGGAGCTTGCCTTTTATCACATGAGGAGCGGGTCTCAAAATAGGTATTTCAAGAGAATGAGAGACACGTGGAACAAGCTCAGTGCAGGCCAACCTAGCTCCGCCCGTCAGCAGAGCAGCTGGCCTACAGATGTGTGGGTGAGAAATACGCTTATTTTTATACAGCACTGAAATTTTCAATCTGTCCATAGCTGAGATGTCAGCCAAAACCTTCCTTTTAATTATCAGCAGGGCAATGCTGGTTGTGTGTGTCGCAGAGGAATTTAGCACATTGCCTGGCCTTTCTGTATTTATATGTCAGTGATTATGTGACAGAGCAGGGGAGTACCTACCTCCCAAGTCCTACATTTACACACCAACTTTGGCAGACAAGAGGATCACCCTTGTGATTCTGTTTGGGATGCAGAAGGTGAAAGCCTTTGATCTTATGGTGCCTGCCATTGCCAAGGAGGCTAGAGGTGGTCATTAGGGAATTTTATGAATATCCTATTTCTCCTCTTTTCAGAACCATGGTGCATTTGAAGGCCTCCATTCTTCTTGAAGGTATCCTTGATATGGACAAGAAGTTCTGAGCAGATACCACATGTGTTATGTGTCACTTTTGGGTAGAGGTCCTAAGTACTTGTGCTCAGTTTACCTTCTCTTTGCTCTTGCTCTTGTAGCTTGCCTCATTCTAGATGGTGTGGATTGTGCTATGAAAACCACGTTCAGAACTGATGGACAGGTAGCATGAAAAAGAAATGTACATTTACTCTTCTAACCCACAGAGATCTTTTGTTAATGCAGCATAAGCTAACCTTTCCTGACTTGCATTTCCCTATATGCAAGATGACTGAAATCTAGCGAAGGAGATCAGACAGATTATTATCCAAGGCAACATGAGGATGGCACCAAATAGAGTGTTCAACTTCCATTTTATCTGAATGACGAAAAAGTGAGAAATTGCTTTTGACCAAGGTGATCAGAAAAGATGCAATCAGAGATAAATAACATGAGCAGTCACTTGAATTTGAAAGGTTCTGGGTTGACAAATCATGGGGAAAGAATTCAAGAGAGACGAAATGGGAATGATGTTGAAGAGCCCAAGGGAGGCTTCCAAAAGGGAGAGTAGACAGATGGGCTGGCAGTCAGCTCTTCAACCAGGGTTACCGCACAGAACAGAGCAGAAATTCAGTGCAGAGCAGGCTGCTATGACTTGAGTGTAACAGCCAAGCTATGACGGAGCTGTGGCAGAAGGCAAAGAGGCTTCAATCAGACCAAGGCATTTCAGCTGTTCCATGGGCACCGAGAGTCATCACTGTTTAGTGTGTAAAGCAGGTTCCATATCACAATCCTGTTTCAAGGGGGTGTTCCAGCATGGTCCGCGTGATTAGCAAAGGCAACAAAGAAAGTGGTTTCTAGAACTTTCTCTCCCTCCTGTTTTGGCTAGAAGGCCCGGTGCAACCATTTAAGAATCAGATGCCAAAGGGCTAAAATAAGATTCGGAGATGGGAATATAAAAATCAACAGGCGCTGGAGAGGGAAAGGTGTATGAGGTGTGCCCATGGCCATTAGCCTCCAGGCTCAGCTCGGGGACATCGTGATCGCAGGCAGGCAACCGGCTAGGAATCCGCTCTGAGCCTCAGATTCCTTATCTGCAAACTCCTGATGATGCTGGGACACATTTCAGACAGCCTGAGGGAGAAAACATGATAAGTCACTCATCTCAGGGCCTGTTTAGCCTATATAACAAATACCAGGAAACCAAGGCTCCCGTTATTTAAAATAATGGTCATGGTCATTTTGGTTTCTTTCAAAGGGGGGAATATATGTATGTATGTATGTATGTATATATATATATATATATATATATATATGTGTATATATATATATACGTATATATATATATATATTCCTATTAAGCATTCCTATTGCTGTTTCTATGTGATACTATAAAGAGAAGGACACATGTCCTCAAAATGTTAAACTGTTTTTACCAAAATTTAGAAAAAAATTAAAAACAGGTACCTTTTTGTCAATTCAACTTCACTCTTCCGTTAGACCAGAAACACCAAGAAAGTGAACATCAAGGGAATTCTTTGTGCAGTCTGGTAATTCCTTCTCGGCCCTCAGGGAGATTGGTAGGAAAGAATACTGAATAAGATCAGCACCCAGCCTGCCTTGGGGGAGGTGGGCAGGATTCACACAACCATTTTGTTTGCATAAGCAAAGCTTTCGCAAAAGTTTGGTTTCTTTTCTCCTGAATGCAAAGTTGTCTCGCTATGTCTTGGCTGATATTCTAAAAGGTAAAGCAAACATTCAGAAAAGTCAAGTGACATTGTAAATACAAAGTGGGAAATTTTGTTTTCAGAACATCAGCGTAAAGGATGAAGCCCTGTTTAACGGTACAAACTGAAAATTGGTGAGCTCGTCTGTGTGTCTTCGCTGCCCTGACTGATCTTGGACATGTGTGTTCACATCATCAAAATTGGCGAGAAAGTTGTTATCCAATTTCACAGACGAGGACAGAGTGATTGAGTAAATGCAAGAGGCTGAAATAAAATATGACTTTAGTCATTCATTAGGCACAGATTAATGAGTACTGCTCTTAGAGCAGATGCTGTTCAAAACATCAGGCTATAACCTTGACCAAGATGCACGCTCTGATTTCAAGCGGCCAGGAACCTGGGGGACAAGTGAATGATGACACCATGTGATGAAGGCTTTGGGAGCCACCTTCCCAGCTCAACTTGAGTCCTCCTAGGTGACAAAGTTTGGCCTCTCTAGGGCCATAGGGCAGGGCACCAGGAAAAAGACTGGCAGGTCACAAAGGGGCTGGGGCACAGTCTGAACAAGGGCTTGGGTCTTGAAGTTCCTGGCCACACTGTGGTCTGGGCTTTGTCCTGTTGGCTTTATCAGAATCGAGCAAATTCTTAAGGCTTCCTGGGGAAGAGAATTAGAATACTAAGGCAAAATAACAAAAAGCGCTAAAGGCTCAGGTACACCATTCAACAAACTTATCTCTTCTTGTTTTTGATGGAATATTTTATACTGCTTCCTGATATATCAGTTCTCTTCCTTATATAAAATCACGAAGAGAGAATTTTAAGAGTATTACCAGACTGTAGTAGTCAGTGAGAGAGTTCTACCAGCCTCAATGCCTATCCCTTCCAGGAGCCGATTCAAAGACTTTTGAGGCATTCACACAAAGGGAGCATGCTCAGCATAACTTGTCTTCCAAGCAGTGATTATCCTTTGCAGACTGCATGTTTTTCCAAGTGGTCCTGCTGATTAGAGTTCTGAGTGAAATCTGTGCTGGGTGATAACCTGGCTGCCTGGGCATTCTGCTACATTAAACCCTTTCCGTCTGCTTTTATTTAAACGGGCAGCAGTCATATTGGTAGATTTTTCCCTGCCTTTGGAAACCATGTTTTTTTGCCAAGAATTTTCTTCTTGCAGGTCATCATCACAAAGTATACAATATGTGCTGGCAATGTTAATATCGGAGTGCAACTTTTGAGATTGCCAGCAGAAAATCACATATTGCATGTTTTTGTGGTTTAATTTCTCAGTATCTTGGGCTGACTCAAGTGAATATTTAATGAATGTATTCATCACCCCTATCTTCACATAATGGAAGTCTCATTCCCCAAATTCTACTTCAAGGAATGAAATTCCTATTTCTGGCCCAATATTAGAGAGCAGGGCAAAGTAGAAAAACACACCAGGGTAGAACATGTGTGAGATTCCTAGTTTTACATTAGTATATTGACGTCTGAAACCGTCACTCAACCTCTCAGAGTGATTATTTGCCCACAGAATCTCTTCTGACCATATGACAGCTTTTAACATTCCTTGAACTTGACTTCCATAGGGCGCACGTTATAAAATGTTAATTCAATGAACGATTACATGTGCCATGTGCGGTCTTGTTTGCAGGATGCTCCTTTCTCTCTCATTGTTGTCCATAAGGGTTCAGTGTTCATAAAAAGACAATAAAAATTTCGGTCTTTGATCTGTTCTAAGCCAGGGGTCAAAAAACCTTTTCTCTGTAAAGAGCCAGATAGTAAATATATTTTGGCTTCGTAGGCCATTCGGTCTTTATCGCAATTACTTAATTCTGCTCTTGCAGCATGAGAGCATCCACAGACAATGTGGGAATGAAGACGAGTGGGACCATGTTCTAATAAAACGGATGGATAATAAAAATGGGGTCTCATGTAATTTTCACATGTCAAGATCTTCTTCTTCATTTGGAATTCTTGAAGCATTTAAAAATAGAAAAATCTTTCCTAACTTGTGAGTGATACAAAAACATCAGTGGGTTGGATTGGGCCCCTGGACCATGATTGCTAACTCCTGCTCTCAATCAAAATTGGTCCTCTGGGTGATACCGTTGGTTCTTTCCACCCTAACCAGCCTGGTTTTTTAGAGATATGTCTTCTTGCTAAATTTTTTTTGGTGCTTTTATAAAAATTCCATAAAAGACAGACCTTGTAAGTCTACCTTGATGCTCAGTGGGTGGATCAAATTTTCCTTTACTGTTTATTTCATGTTGCAGTCTTTTTACCTTGACTACTTTGCCATAATGTATGTCTCGGCCACATTTGGGTTGCTTCCCAAAGTAGCACATGACTGTGTGTCTATGGAGTGGTGGGTTGATATTTGCTACAGGAAACCAGGTGATCTGTCATTGTGCAAGATGGGGTGGCTACCATACAGGTCTATTTTAGAGTCAACACTCAATTGCCTGCAAATTTAGTACCTTGCAAGTTGTAATTAATGAGGAGTGGTAGTATGAATGTCATTATGTTTGAGGTAGTATAATTGAGTCTCTGATGTACATAGAACGAGGAGGATAATTGGCTTATCTTTTCCTTCCTTCTTTCCTTCAAGGCTTATCAGGTTCCTATATTGCAAGCTGAGACTCTGAAGCAGGAAAAAGTGCCATTCTCATTTGTAAAACTTGATGCCCCCTCTGGATCAGCTTCAGCGGCGTCTCAGAAACATCTCCATTTCACCCCTGTCCTCTCCTCCAGCTTTCCGCAGTGAGGATCTCATTCTCCCTCAAATCAACTCTTGATTGTTCTCCCCCCAGCATTTCCAGGTCCTCTTTCTTGTATACCATTGTTAGAGTGGTATTTTTTATAAACTATGACGTGTCCTCAAGATGTTGCTGATTTCCTTCTTAACAGCTCTTTAAAGATTCCCGTAGCCTGAGCGATGTGCAGACTTCCCAGGATGCACAAGGCCCCCGGGGAAAGGCCCAGTCAAGTTCAAGGTCCTTTCCTGAGGTCTCTCACCTTGGCTTCAAGAAAGCTGCCCTCTTGCTGCTTCTTCACACGGTCATCCCTCTGTGCCGTGGGCCCTGCTGGCTCTGTGTGTCTGAATCTCCTCTTCTTATAAAGACACCATTCATATTGGATTAGGTCCCACCATAATGGCTTCATTTACCTTAGTCACCTTTTTAAAGACTTTATCTCCAAATACAGCCACATTTTTGAGGTACTAAGGATTAGGCTTTCAATGCTTGAATTTTGGGGAACACAGTTCAGCCCACATCAAATCTTTCTTTTCTCAGACAGGCATCCACATACATCAAGTTTCACCCTGTTTCCTTGAGAGAGAGAACATTTCTTATCCTAGACTTTTTTTTTTGTCTTGTAAATACTGAATACTAATAATACTTCAGGACTTAATTTCGACAAAACCTTTTTCTTATTGTCTTTCCTAACGTCCTGGTGTTTATGGAGATGTTCAATTCTAACATCTATGACAGACATTGTAGTAACTCGGGTGCATATGTCCCTTGAGTTGAAACTGCAACCACAGTCCATGTTTTATCTGTACTCACTGAAGTTTTGTCAAATGAACAGAGGACATACAACGTTTTTGCTACGCTTTTCTAATTTTAATTGCTTCAATACATTGTTTGATAATAAGGTTTGATAATAGAAATGCTCCATCACCTGGGTCACAAAGCCGTGTTGGTGGAGTTCTTTATACTTAGCATGATAAACCTAAGAAATAGAATAGGTAGCCAAAAGTAAAATCATAGGTTTTGTATAGAATTGGACACGTATTGAACCAGAAAATTTTACTTGAAGCTAAACTATTATTCTCTTAGTTTTATTTATGGGAAAAGAATTTTATTGAAAGGTTTCTTTTTGGAAATCACTTTAAAATTTTCCTTGAGTCTCTCTCTTTTTTTCTTCTTCTCAAACAAAAAGAACCAGCATTTCCCTAATGATTTAGTAAGTGAGATTTTAGATGATCATTCTTACAGTAAAGTTTTCTTGGTTCCTTGGTACTTAATAATAGGGCTTTCTTGGGTGGGGGTGAATTATTTGGAAATGTCAAACTTCCAAGACAAAACTATACCCATTTCCTAGCGAAAAGTATAGGAATTTCTTCTACAAACTCAAAGACAGAAGGAAATTGAAAGAATTCTTACAAAATCTTTCTATATTGAGTGCTATGGTTTAGGTAAGTTTGCCCCAAAGGCCCTTGTTCTACAGGCTTGGTCTCCAGGTGCCCCTATTGGGAGGTGGTTTAGCTTCAAAGATGTGGGTCCTAGTGGGAGGTCATCAGGTCATTAGGGGCTCAGGGGGTTGTGGGTCCCTAGTCAGTTCCTCTTTTTCTCTTTTGCTTCCATGAGTAGTGTTGTACTGCCATGGACTGCCCCCCACCATGATGCGCTGCTTCACTACTGACCCAGAAGCAATGGGACCAACTGATCGTGGCCAAAACTGTGAGCTAAAATAACCCTTTTTCTTTATAAGTTGATTATCACAGGTATTTTCTTATAGTGACAGAAATTTGACTAATACCATCATATAAGAAAAGTATTTATGACATTACTGCTGGCTCTTTCTTTCATAGAAGTTACGTAAGAAAATACATCTAGATCTAGTCTGAAAATCATTCCTTAAACATGCTATTCCACTAGTGGTTGTGTGGCTTCTCTATTTTTCTAAATGTAAATAAAACATTTTGTTTATACATTGTATTTCATTATAAGCTATATATAGCTTATAACAGACTCTAAACCAGGATAATGTAACAAATTACAATTGGAAGAAGTGAAATCCCCTGCTTTTTGGTGGAACTGCATCAAGGCCGATAACTATCTATGTTCCTCTGCAAGATTCTCAAGTGATGTCTTTACAAATGGCAGCACTGTACATATACCTGATGGATTTTTCCTTTGGTTCGATTTTTTTCTTTAGGAAATGCACCAATTTACTCCCTCATTCATTCAACCCGTGATTTGGGGGAACTTGCAAAGTGCTGGGTTAATTTGCTTTATTAACTATGTAGTACCTTCTTGGATCCAGTTATTTCAGGTTATGTGTCCCATTTATTTTCATAAGTTTTCAAAAGAAAACTCTTAGCACATCTGGTGAGGGCCTTTCCACTTGAAAACATGCCAAAACATTTAACCTGACTGAAAATGTATCACCAAAGTGCTTGGCTCCTGGCATAAAGCAGGGACTATGTATAAACACATCATAAAAATAGATAAAACAAGAGCAGAGAGCCCAGAAGGGGAAAGTTGTCTCTTAGATACAGTCGCGGTGACAACCCCGGCAGCGCCAGAGGATAAAGCAAACTGAACTAGACTTCAAGTCAACAGACATTTATCGAACTCCAGTTCTGCATCAGGCACCGCGATCGTGGCTTGTGGGGATACAAAGATGAGTGAGACATGGTTTCCGCCCTCCAGGAATTTATGGGGGAGACAGAGATATACAGAACTGCCACACAAGGCAGGATGCATTAAGTGCTTGAAGAGAAACAACAAAAGTGCCTAGGGAGGCCGTGGGAGAGAGAGTGGTTAATTTTTACCATAAATATCAGGGAAGGCGTCATGCAAAGAATAGGACTCCAACTGTTCCTCCCAGTTGAGATGATTTCAGAGGTAGAGATAAGGAAATGAGCAAGACAAACAGCACCTAAGAAGGGTCATGGAGAAAATCTCCATGCAGATAGGACTCAGAGTTGGGGTCAGAAAAAAAGAGACCCACCCAGGAGTAGGAGCTGGTGGCTTTGGACAGAATGTTTACATCCTAAAAGATCCACAGATTGAAGCCCTAATCCCCTAATGCAGTTGGGCTGGGAAGTGGAGTTTGGAGGGATAACTGTGTTTGGATGGAGCCTTGGAGGTAGAGGCCTCATGATGGGATTGGAACCCTTCTAAAGGATGAGAGGAGCAAAGCTCTCTCTTTCTGCCTTGTGAGGACACAAGATGAAATCCACACCTGTAAGCCAGTAAGAAGGCTCTCACCCAAAATGGACTTCCTGGTCACCTTGAACTTGGACTTTTCGACTTCCAGGACTGTGAGAAAATAACTGTCTGCTGTTCAGGCCTCTTGATGCATGGTATTTGTTATAGCAGCGTGCACAGACTAATACATTCAACAGTCCATGTGAGGTGGGGTGGCTGAGCCTGATGTCCACAGGGTGGGTAGTTAGGAAGAAAAGAGGGTTTGAAATAGAACAGAGTGTGGACAAATTGAGACTCCTCAGGCTGAGTGGTTCCCGACAGGGACCAGCTGAACTCACTTGTCCTTCTCACCTCCTCTCAGCCTCTGTCTTCAATGAGGAGTGACTTGCGGGAGAAGGTGGAGCTCTTCCTTATGGAGCTAAAGATGCTTCTGCTGAATAAATGGAAAAAGCTGAAGGTGGAAAGCAGGCAGGAGCTGAAGGGCTGCCCCAGGCTATGAAGCCAGCTCACCAGCTGAACTGTGTCAAAGTCAAGTGAAAACATACAGATGGATCTTCAGATGGATCTTCAATAGAGGGACTTTTATTTGGGAAGGAAGAACAGCCCTTTTCACTTTTTTTTTTCTCATAATGACATTCCTTAAAGAAGTAAAAGGCTGGAAAACATTGGCAAAACAGCTTCGAAACTAAAACTAGAATCAGAAGAAATGAAGTTAAAATAGACAATACCTATTTCTTCCTTCCTCCTCGCAAGTGGCTCACCACTTTTATGCATTTAGCAGCCAGAATTTGTCTCCAGGTCATGAACCGTGTCTCAGGTAACTCTGAAGCTCAGAGACAAAGTGATAGGGAAGGAGGTAACTTGGAAGGTGACCCGAATGTGACCATTCAGAAGAGGGGCTCAAGTGTGCACTTCAAGGTCAAAGACGAAATCTGAAAGGAGCTGACATGTTTAAAAATGTGCTGAATTCAAAGTTGGTCTTGTTGCGGAGGTACTTGAAGCAAGAATTAAATTCACTCACTCCAGAGCAGAAATCATAATTCCATTGTTGTTGTTTTTAAATTTTAGAATTCAATGTACTATTTCCAGAAACTTGGCAAAACAGCACAAGAGTTTGACCCAAAGTGCTGATGCACTAGTCCTGTGACAGGTTAGAGTAACTATGAATGCCTTCGTTCAAATAGCACTTTACACAGTGTTTTCACATAAAAGATCTTTTTTTTTTGATATAACTGTTTATGGCATATCTTCCACTCTTTGGACAGTGTGAGTTTTTTTGATGTGCAAGATGAGCTGAAATAGGAAAAGTGACAGAAAATTTACAGACCTATGGACTAATATTCCACAATGGGGTATTCTTTATAATTACATGAGCTGAATAGCACCATCCAAAGTTCTTAAATCATCAACAATGCCATTTTTACGGTAGAGGATAAGAGTTATGATCCTTCGACTCTTTAAATTTTCTTCCTTGACAAAAGTGATCTACCTTCTAGCCAACCTGTCTTGATGATCCATAACGTTGCTACCCGGTGCCAGAAGGAGATGATAGAGGGCTCCTAAAAGGCTCTTGGTACGAGGAAAGTGTTGCTTACGTATAACAGGGATCTTGTGGGATTTGAAACTGGAAAGATGCTCGTTCGAGTCATGACAACCTAATTCAACTGAGTTTTCCTTTGACGTTGTTAGCATTGCTATTTTATCAAGTGCAACCTCTGCTTAAAGATGCAGAACAGGATACACATGTATTTACAGCCCCGCTTACTTTTTTAATATTGTCCCATGTCAACAGGACATTGTCCTAATCTAATTCCATTGAGAATCTGAAATCTACAGCTGTCCATCCATAACAGAGAAGTTATTTCTGCCTCATGGTCTAATCAACCATAGAATCCAGTCATTTCTTCTTATTTCAATGATCACTTATTGCCTAGAGCCGATACTCAGCCAAAACAGTGAATTATGTTGTTTAAAACAAATTCCTTTCCACTGCCTACTAAGATGCCCCATGGGTTCATCAAAATTAGGATACCTTCTCCCAAATACTGTTCATTTTTCTTTTCTCCCACTAAAGTTATTCCTTCTATCTGCTAATAGCACCATTATCCACTGAATCTTCTAAGTAGCCACTTTGGAGTCATCCTGAATTCTGTACCTTATCAATCCCATTGTTCTGTCAAATCGCAAATCTATTTTCAAACTGGCTTCTCTGACTTCTCCCTATTGATTGTGTGTGTTTCCAGGTTTTCTTTATTACCTGGATTTTTTTTTTAAAAAAAGAAACTAGTTTCTTTGCCAACATTATCTTTTTATCCTGGACCACTGCAGCCAATTCCCTTCCTGTAGTTCCAGTGGGGTAGTTTCAGGGGGGTTGATGTTGCTGTGCTTCCTTATTAAGCTAGAATGACATATGAAGTGTCTAGCAGAGGAAAAAGGGCACTTCACCTTCCAGCCAGTGTAGAACCTGCCCATGAGGTGGGATCAGTAAAGTAGAGCATTTATCCTGGAGATGATGAGCAGGGGGGGAAATGGAATTGAGACACTGGAAAAGCTGGGAAGGCTTGATACTCAGTAATGAGGGGAAGCCTTGTGTCTCAACTAAGTTTGAAATCTAGGAGAAGCTGGGTTTGGCTTAATGGGACATACTTGCTGGGATTGAGGCTGGCATACAGAAACCAAAAAGGAGGTGATTATAGAGGTGGGTGGTTATAACTTTGGTGTGTGGCAGTCATGTGAATTCTTCCTTATCACATATATCTTTTAGTTTATTTATACAATTTCCCTTTTTTTTTTTTACTACTTAGCTTTTAAATTGACAGGTGAAACTTGTAGGTATTTGTCAGGCACAGCATGTTTTCACAGATGTACACAATGAGAGAGGGCAACATGAACCTAGTTAACATATGCATCCTCTCACATACATAGTATTTAGTCTGTGTGTTTGGTGAGAACACTGAAAATCTACTCTCTTGGCCATTTTCAAGTATTCAGCAACATTGTCATTAACGATGGTCACTATGTTATACAATTGCTCTCTTGAACTTGTTCTTTCTGTCTAGCTGAAACGTTGTGTTTCTGGCCAATATCTCTGCAACTCTCCTACCTCCCAGTTCCTGGGAACCACCATTCCACATCTGCCTGCAGGTGTTCGACTGCCTTGTATATGTCATAGGTGGATCCATGCAGCCTTTGTTCTTGTTTTACTTAGCATCATATCCTGAAATTTCATCCACGTTCCTGTTGGATAATATTCCACTGTGTATATAATATACAACAGTTCTTTACCCATTTTTCCCTTGGTCTAATCAACCATAAAATCCAGTCATTTCTTCTTATTTCAATGATCACTTATTGCCTAGACACTTAGAAGATTCTATATATTTAGCCACAATTTCTTTATTTTATTTGAGCACATTGTGCATGAGGCACTACAGAAAGCTCTAGAATTATGAAGGTAACTAAAGACTATCTTCTTATCATTAACCAGGGAATTTCGAAACTATTTGAAGCATAAAAGTTGAAGGTTGTTTTATTTCCTGTCATTTACATTAACCAATATAAAATTACTTTTTTAGTCCAATTTAATGTTTGTCTTTTAATAAGTAGGCATTAGTCTATTAAGTTCACAAGTATTTCTAGAATTCTATACTGCACATGCTGGTATAGGATCCAAGAACAGGTCAATATCCAAGATTCACTATCCTGATGTCACGGAGCTTACAGGGAAGACAGTCATTATTACAATGAATAGCAACGATCCATATTTACCCGATTTTGGTGGGGAGGGGTATTCAAATTCTACAGACTTGTGTATGATTGTTGATTGTGATTTTTAAAACAATTTGTGTAAGGAAGAACATATTAGATTGTGTTTTCACTCATTTCTGGGAGCATAGGCCTTGTAAAATGTGCATTTAGACCCTTTTATTTTTCTTTATTTTTGTTCAACTTAACTCATTCTGGTTTATACTTTTTTATTTTTTAACATATAATTTCTCTTCCCTTTAATTTTTCTCAACAATTCAAAAGGTATTCCCCTTCCTTTTCACTACCAGTTAACTGTTTAAATCTTTTCCAAGAAAATGCTAAAATTATGTCAAAGTGAGGAAAAAAAGTGACAATTTTAATTCCCCTTTGAAAAGATGAAGAATTGAGTGTTTTTATTTTCTTCTTTCCTCTCCACTTAGGATCTGATTAATACACCCTGTAGCCTGCAGGGGGCAGGTGGTGTATGTGTGTACAGTAGAGTCTGAATGTATTGGAGTAAATGACCAAAGCGGGTGTTTAGACTAGGTCCAAAGTGGCCACGCTTGTTAGTGAAACAGAACCAGAGTCTGTGTTGACAAATATCAGACTTTTTATTGCTTCCACCTGTCTTTCATTTTTTTTTTAATTTTCTTTTTTGGTACCAATGATTGAACCCCTGGGGGATTAACCATTGAGCTACATCCCAGCCCTTTTTAATGTTTTTATTTAGAGACAGGGTCTTGGTAAGTTGTGGAGGGCCTCACTATTTTTCTGAGGCTGGCTTTGGACTTGTGATCCTCCTGCCTCAGCCTCCCCCTTCCACCCTCCAGCCACTGGGATTGCAGGCCTGTGTCACCACGCCCATCACTGCCTCTCATTTTGGTCTTCTGAGTTGTGATTGAATAGCAAATGATTAAGAGGGTTCACTTAAAATCTACAGCCATTCCATGTGGATCAACTCGTGTGAAACACTTTGACATCTCCTCAATTAATACAGCAGTCTGATGAATTTAGCCTCTTCTCACATTAGCTAACTAAAACATTTCTGACTTATTGAAAGTACACATACTTTCCAAAAGTATTCCACAACAATCACATATCCTAAGCAATCTGTTTATCCATTTAAGCAAATACGTGCAAGTTATCATCTCAGTGATAACTTGCCTGCATGAACATAATTCTTGTTGGCCCTGATTTGATATATTGGGTGCACTCGATTTTTTCTTCCCTACATTGTATTTCCCTTCTATGGAATAATAATACTGTGCATTAGCATTAAACCTCCAAAACGTTCATGGAAAGGCATTTCTCCGACATTAGCGGCATCTTGAGATAGCTAGCCATAAAGCTTTTACTTTTCCTCTCCAAGATAAATAATCAAACGGGTTGAGGCTCAGCAGTGCTACTGAAATAAATGGCGACATAAATGATCTGATCTGCCTTTTTCAAATATATATGCAAGTCACGTTATCTAATAGAGTCCCTTTCCAAAAAGAAAATAGAGAAGTCTTTAGTAGACTTGTATCATATGAGAAATCCTCTTAACAAATCTCAGTTCTTAAGAAAGCAAACTTTTGTGATTGGCTCTCAGCCAATGATCACTGTAGCAATTTGCAGAGGCACATACATGTCAAGATGATATTTCTGCTTCTGCAGGGATGCCTGGATTATTAAGTATTAGATATCATTAGGGTAATTACTTGTGTTCCCCCGTAGAAGGGAACCCAGTGAGTAGAATTTTGTGAAACAACTTGTTTGGTATATAATGGATTCAATTACATTTATTAAATTGTTCAGAAATACACCTGTGACACCATAAATTAGCAGTGATGAAGTGTGTCAGCTCTGAGTGAGAGAATTCCCAAAACAAGTACAGGCCAGCTGTCAGGGAGGAGCAGAGTTGTGGCTGAATCAGCGTCTCACAAGGGACTCCATGTCCAGGCGCAGAACTCAGAAGGGACAGTGCAATCCTAACAGAGCTACCAGTCGAGAAATGAAAGCTGGAAGACCCATATTTTAGAAACAATGGCTTTAATGAGCTAAAAGAAAGAAAATCCCATGAGCCCCAGGAGTTTTGTAAATAAAAAGACCAGCCTTTCCCGTGGGACTAAGTCTGGGAGATTGCTTCCCAGTTGTGATCAAGTTTTATGCACAAAATTGGTTTGGTTGGAGTCACTGTGCTCTCATTCCCACCCCCCCCCACCAAAGTGTGAACAGACACCATTGGACCTATCTCCTCCACCTTGTCCAGAATGTGATGCATTCAAGAATTATTTGGATTTCCAAGCAAAGTGCCACAGAAGATGAAGGATGAGCAATCAGTCATTTACCATAATGATGGATGAGTTAGGCACTTCTCTGATTCTATCTATCTGAGCTGCAAGGAAGGAATAGAAGTTTGGGGGAGGGAGAGATAGTTCACCTGACTCCAAGATCATGGATGGGGAACTAGAAAGGGAGAAATGAAGATGTAGAAGAAAATGTAGAAAAGGCAGGCAGAAGGGAACTGCATTAACAATGAGCATGCAACAAGTTGGTCCACCTGGAGTCATCAAGACGACAATGTCTTCACCCCAGAATTCACATGTAAAAGGCTAAATACCAATGTTTAGAGGAGAGGATTTGATATTTTAGGTCATGAATGGAATTAGTGTCCTTTCAAGAAGACACAGGAGCAAAATGATCTTCCTCTCTCCACCATGATATTCCGTTAGAGCAACATGGACAGACTTGGTCTCTACCCAGTGTAACTACAATTAAACTTTGGCTTTGTTCTCTAGTCCATCTTCCCTAATGTGCTTATTTTCTTTCCTGTGATGGTGATGATATTTCATATTCATAAATATTTCAGAGTCAAGAGGCTTCTCATGATTAGCCATGAAACATACAATAATCAAGAGCAATGTGCTGAGGTATTTGATATTTCATGTTATTGTAATGAAATACCCGAAGCTGACTACTTTCTACATAAATAGGAATATGTATCCTACAGTTTTAGGGAGTGAAAGTCCCAGCTCAGGTGGTCCCATCAATTTGGTCCTGGAGAGGGCCCTAATGGCAGAGGGCATCATGGTGAGAGAGCCCAGGGGGGGAAAGAGAAGTCACACTACAAGATAGAAAGCTAAAAAGAAAAAAAAAAAAAGACTGGGATCCCACAATCTCCTCCAAGGGATGTCCCCAGTGGATCTAAAGACCTCCTGAAAGACCCTGCCTCTTAAAGGTTCCATACCACCACCCAATACCACCTCCTTGGGGTCCAAGCTTCCAAGACATAAACCCATGGGGGACAAACCACATCCAAACCATAGCAGACCCTTGGTCCTGTTCCCTGGAGATGCCTGGTCCTCTTCTTTAGGTGCTCAGCTGTCCAAAGCAGGAGCCAAATTCCTGTTCGATGTTGAGAGGGTAGTTCTCTCTTGATGCATATGGCCCGACATCAAGACACCTTGAAACAAACACAGTCGGCCATCGCAGGGGTGGGATGGTGCCCGACACCAGGACTTGAGGCCTGGTGATGTTTGCTTAGGCCATCTCTTCCTGGTTCTTACAGTGTCGGCTGAATTAAATCATGATACCAGGGCTAAACAACAGCCCTGTGGCTTTTTAATTCTTACTAAAGTAGGTATAAGTTCTTTGTTTGTCTTTATATAGAAAAGGAGTCAAGACTCAAAGGAGCGAAACTCAAAGGAATATTAGATCTTGTCCAAGATCTAACCTTTGTGATGAGGCCTTTAGAGATTCAAATCCATTATGAGACTCCAGAATCCATGTCACATTCCTTCGGACTGTTCTGTCACCAATCTTCCAATCTTTATGGCACAAGTTACTGTAAGACAAAATGCAATGTGTAGAGTTGTAAGGAACTTATTATAGACTGAAGGTCAACAGTAAAAATATAATACAATAAAATAGTGTAGCTAAAATTCATGGGAAATACAGATCTATCAAAATACCCCATTCATGCCTCCAGAAATTACACTTCATAATTTTGCGTGATTTCTTGATTTTTTCAGTTATTTTATTTACAGTGTACTTACATCGGACTAAAAGAAAACTCCTTTTGCAGGATAATATCAAACTCAAATAATGCTCTTTATTCTTTCCCTGTGTTTCAAGATGAATCAAGTATAGTGTTCAATAAACTCTAATTTTATTTGCTTGAAATACAGTACATCAAACGTTATTGGCAGGAACCATACCAGCCTAGACTGTTGAGTTTTGAATCTTACGTTTAAAATATCAAATTATCCGGGAATCATTCTCTTTTTTCTTAACACACCAATTACCTTTTAGGGTAAGTCTAAGATGTGGGGATTTAGAATAAGCATGACTTAAATAACTTATGAACCATGAATGATTTCTTATAGGCTTGCCATACAGTCCCACCTTCAAGTTCCACATGAATCAATTTAATCACAAAGTCAAATATATGAAATTAAGCTTACATTTTGTTGTTTGGGTCATTACAACGAGCAGAACATAAAAGGAGAAACAGAGATCTATTGAAGAAGGCAAATCCCAACAACATCCTATTTATGAATTCCTTTGTCCCCTGGACAGTGGCAGTTGGGCCTTCCCGATATGGTATTTGATGTTAAAATCGGTGAGGGAAAGCCCCACATTTTGCTGCCAATAACTTGTTTTCTTTGGAAAGTTTTTTTTTTCTTTTAACAGCACAGCAGTACCGTCTTTTTCACATTCTTAGATTAATTCTTAAAGGAATATTGAGTTTTTGACTATTGCTCAGTGGTGTACCATACTGCTTAAAACAAAAATGTCCTTATTCTTTACAAGTTGGACAAGAGCTAAAGGAATGGGATCTAGTGAATACTCTCTTTGTTTTTTTTTTTCTAAAGATGTTTGAGAAACATTGACTTTTAAGAAATGTACAGCCTTGGGGTGTTCTGACAAGACAGACCAAGGCATGAGCTGGGGTCCAGGAAGCAGGGGACCTGGGCCCTTGATCAGCTCATGACTTTGGATGGGGCTGTGCACAAACTCATCATCTACAAAATTATTTTTCCTTAAACAAAGCGAGGAGTTGAAGTTATTCTTTCTGGTTCTAAAGATCTGGGATTCTCAGTAGATGAAGTCAGCAAAGTGATTTCTGTTTTTGAATCCAATTTTAAAAACCATGTAGCAAAACATGCAGGCAGAGATACGATAAGGAACTGCAATTACTTTTTTTCATGATAGGAATGGTGATTGCTTTTTTTTTTATTACTAATTATTCAGAACTGAAAATCACATTTCCTCACTAGGCAGTTGGAAAAGTTGGCCTTTGAATGGACAGACATTGTGTGTGCTGCAAAATGTCAGCTTGATAAGTGACTTTTAAGTGTGTCAGCATCCCAGCTTCCTTGGCCCTGCCTATTAGGTCATCTTCTGAACAGATTCCCTAACGTTATCACAGAGACCTGGTTTGCAGAGAGGAGATTTCCTGGCTCTGAGAGTCATTGGTGGACTGAAAGTAGAAATAGTCAAATTAAGTGAACAAGAATCCAGTTCATCCCAGCTTTGAATCTAAGAGAGACCTGCTCTGCTGCTCCATTAAGTCTTGATTATAATTTTGGTATTTAGCAAATTATTTTGTCTCAAAGAATAGATAGCCTTTTTTTGTGGTTCTAATTAGTTATACATGACAGTAGAATGCATTTTGACACATCATATATAATTGGAGTACAACTTCTCCTTCTTTTGCTTGTACATGATGTAGAATCACAGTTATCATGTAATCCTATATGGCAATAAGGTCATAATGTCTGATTCATTCTATTATCCTATTTACTTCCATACCCCTCTCCTTCCATCACTATCCTCTGTCTAATCCAAAGTACCTCTATTCTTCCCTCCCCTCTCTTATTGTGAGTTAGCATCTGAATATTAGAGAAAACATTTGACCTTTGTTTCTCTGAGATTGCCTTATTTCGCTTACCTTCATAATTATCCTGCTCCATCCATTTACCAGCAAATGCCATCATTTGATTCTTCTTTAAGGCTGAGTAATATTCCATTGTGTGTGTGTGTATATATATATATATCACATTTTCTTTATCCATTCATCTACTGAAGGGTGTCTAGGTTGGTTCCATAGTTTAGCTATAGTGAATTGAGCTGCTATAAACATTATGTGTCCCTGTAGTATGCTGCTTATAAGTCCTTTGGGTATAAACTAAGAAGTGGGATAGCTGGGTCAAATGGTGGTAAGATATCCTTTTTTTAAAATATATTATTGCTTAGGAAATATCATTTCACAATATCAATAATGAGAACATAATATGCCATCTGAAGATAAATATGTGCACTCTAAAGTAGTGGTCCTCCTGTTTGCATATGTTCCCAGGGTTTGTATTTCTTCCCCAGCTCTGTGTTTTTTGTGTGTCAACACTGTGGAACTAAGTTCACAGTAGCAATGCAATTAGCAAGCTCTCTGAAAAACTACCTCCGTTTGTGGCTGCTAATGTATTTGGTATAGATTTTAGTGACAGAAATACTGATATTAATGTTGTCAACATCTATGTCACTGCTTGCAGGCATCATGTAAACCAAAAGGTTACATTTTAAATTATGAAAGGCTGGGGTGAAAAAAAAAGTCCTTCATTTTTCTGACTTGTCACATTAGAGTTTAAGATTATGTTATAGGTGCTCAAAATTAATCATAACACATTAGTTTAGGTAGAAATAATATATAATCTGAAAGTCTATAGGACTGATTTAAAGTATTTAAAATGTTATGTTATCATCTTGATAATAAGATAAAATTCTCTTTTATGAATAGTCTCAACATTTAGCCAGGTGATTTGTTCTAGTATCAGATGTAACCTTTTTTCTCTGTACATTTCTTTGCTTTGAAATAAAAAAAAATGCAAGAATAAAAGGGCAGATATTAGGGAGAAAAACTATGATTTTTAAATTTCACAGACACACACATGTAGAAAGTGTATAAAATTTTACACTTTCTAAGTGCCTGGCTGTGTATGGAATTGGTATTACTCTGCCCACTTAAAGTGAGGAAATCAAGTCTTAAGTAATTAAGCAACTTACTCAAGATCATGTGACTTTAATGTAGCACACTGGAGTGAAGTGAAGGATTATCAGTTTCCAAAGTCAATAGTCTTATTTATGATTTATATCTACACTCATGACTGTATTTATAGCTGTAGTTTATAACTATTATTTATATGGTTTTTGATGCCAATTTCTCTTTATGAGAGTATACAGGCTTCTGCTGTTTTATTTGCTCCAAGATAAGGTTGAAAAGCAGTGAAAACAGATCTTTTCAGTGTTACCTGTGTGTGTGGTAGAAGAAGGGATAATCATCTACCGTGAATCCTAAAACTGATGGTCTTCTCTGTGTAGCTGCTGCCCATGGTCTTTGTCATATTAAGATCATGCTTTGAAATCAAAAGCATAGTGTCTTTCAGCTTCTTCCTTTTGGTAATCTCTCCTTAAACTATAGAGTACTGAAATAATTGGTTGGTGAGATTATTATGCTCAGAAAGATTGGATATTGGACCTAAATATTTTTTTTAAATAGGAGAAATTTAAAACTCAGTGTTTGAAGTTCTGCTCTACATGGTTAGATTCCTGTTTTGCTCTTAAACTTATTTCTCTATCATAGATTAGTTTAAGTAAACCACTTTCCCATCCCCACATTAAATAGGGAGATCATATCCTCTGCATTTGTTAGAACTTCTTCTTTTCAAGGATGTGGCTTTTGAAAAATCTGTCCATCACTTAATAATGACCAACGTTAAAAGCAATGTTTACTCATTTACTTATATGCTTATTCATTTATCAAGTAGTTACCAAGTACCAATTGCAAGTCAGACATCATTCTAGATCCCCAAAATACATAGCATTAAAACAAAAATGATCAGAGAGAGCCTGTTAGATGCATTTTGTTACTTAGAAGTACAAAGTTCTTTAAAACATTAAGTCCTATTTACTGAAACAGAGGGGAATTTCTGCAGCTTTGTACAGAAACCACTGAAAGACATGTTTTAACTGCAACTCAATGTCATCTGCAGGCTCATTCCCACATCATTAGGCAATCTGGAAGGATTTATTATCATTAGAAAGTAAGATCTGCATATATTTGCCTTTAAAATTGATGTTAAGTTCTGTTTTGATTTTTAAAAATAGAGTATACACAAGAAAGCAGAAGTGTTTTTTGGTTTGGAGGAAGATTACATTTAACTCAGGTTTCAAGTCAAACTTTAGGGAATGATGAAGATTGTTCAGTATACAGTTTTGATTCTTGCAATGGATCCTATTATTTTTAATGTAATTGGTTTCAAATAAGGTGATCATGGGCTTCAGACAATGAGATTTTTTTTGTCTCTGTTGTTTCATTAAGTAACTCAGCTATTAAAAGAATGTGTGAATTTTGTGACTGTAATCACTCTATATTGAGAGACAAATCATTGTGGAATCATTCAAATGCCATTGATTTTAGTATTTTCCAGCTCAAAAATAAATAAAAAACAAATACTATCAAGTCAATAACAAGAATTTTTCTAAAATTCCCAGGTACTTAACAAATGATATTTTATAGGTTACTCTTGGAAGTCAAACAATAATGGAGATCATATCATTTGGTAACACAATGTTTATTAACTTTTGGCTGTGACATAGATTTTACTAAATTCAATGAGATTTTTGTTATGAAGAACTTGCCAAAAAAAGTTAGCATGGAATTTATTCATTAGTTTTTATCTTCTCCCCTACGCTAAAGATTTACAAATGCAAAGGTTGGTTTTGGATGGAGTTGATATGGGTACATTCCTTGGAATGGAGTCTGCATTGCTGAATGCCTAAATTTGGAAGAATTCAGCCTCCTTGATTTTGTCTTTTGCTGATTTACACTGAAATATGGTGGTCTATAAGGCCAGACATACAAAAAATTTCATTTCAAGCCCTACTGAAGGGCTACAGCTTCTGATCAAGTCTAATCCACAGGCAAGTTACCAGAGAAATAGTTTTATTGCTTTGTAAATACTTAGTTTGTTGTTGTTGTTTGTTTTTAACATTTACCACGTACTGTTTTCTCAGTCATTGCATTTCACTCCTATAAATCCCTTACCACACGGCTGATGCCAACGATGAAGGGAGGTACCGTATTAGTCTGGGTTTGTTGTTTGAGTTAGAAATGACAAATTTCACTTTTTTTCCTTCCTTTCTTTTTTTTAAATTATATTATTTAACCCTCAAAAATTATTATTTTTGAAAATTTTTTTCTTCTATCTGATAATTTCAGAAATAGCCTGGGCAGTGGGGAGGAGAGAAACCTAAAGATATTCTTGATGTGTGTGGTTGAATGGAGGCTGATATCTATCAGTCCTTAATTTACCAAATTCAGTTTAAACTATTACATCCTTTCTTTTCTGGACTAACATCAATTCAGTAAAACCTTCATTTTTCATAGTGATAGTATGTTTAGTTTAGGAATGCTACATTTTTTTCTGGGAAAAAAAGAGGAATGTTATTAGATTTGTCTTTATACCTCAGTCTTATTGAGGGTGAAGGAGGGAAACTTCAATAATTACAGCCCATTTTATTTTATCATATATTTTTTAAAAAAAAAACACTTTTGCTGCTGGATATTGAACCCAGGGCCTTGGGCATGTTGAGTCTATGCCCTATCACTGAATTTCACTTCCAGCTCAATTCTACTTCCGACAAGTAGAAAGAGTAAGCCATGCCCAGTCGAACTCAGTTGATAGATTTAGAAAATAGACCAGAGAGAATTAATCCCCAATGGAGGCTCAGCCCACTAGTATCTTATGGGCTAAGGCTTCCTATTAGAAGATAGAAGCACAGTGCAGAGAAACTTACAGCTAAAGGCAGATTTCCATTCACCAGATGGAGTCAAAGACAGAGGAAAAAGAACCAAGAGGTTCACCTCCTTCAGGGTTGGATCCTGGAACCCTTGTCTGGCCTGTTTTCTGACCTCACCATACCCAGTTACCAGGAACAAGAGAAGAAAAAATGGCAAAGGAAATTAGGTGGGTCTGAAACTCCATCAAATACAGGAGAGTTGGTCAGGATTGCAAAATCCTAGTTTTGAATTAAACTGAATAACAAGGAATTATTTCTCTTTGCACTTCTGTAACTGAAAATAGCTGTGTTTATTTGAACAAGAGTTGGTAGGGGAGAACTTCCAAGGTCCTGGATCTTCTTGGGAATACTGGTGATTCAGAAATACAGCCTACGGTTCTCAGCCCCTTGTCTTCAATTTGTCTGCAGATAGTAACTAATGTAAATAATGCTAAAATTTTAAAGGAAAGCCCATTTTACAAGAAAAAACAAACAAACAAACAAACCCTTAAACACTGAAATGACAGAAGAGTCCCCAAACAGAATGGAAAGCCCCGGAGTGGTGGCTTCACTATGCTAAAACTAAATCATTGGTACCAGCAGGTTCTAATAAACCATTCAGTGTGATAAAGGGACACTATTATGTTACAAAGCCCAGAAGGCTCGGCCACTGCTACTACCATGAAGTGAATAGGTTAAAAGACTTTAAATGGGATTGCCATGGCTTTCTACAGCAAAAGTGCCAGGATACCGGCAGATAATATGCCTTTATTAATGTGTACAATGGGACACTAATACAAATTACGAGTATCTATGATGTTAGTCAATCTGGTTTGCTTCATCTGAAAAATCAAGGAGCCATGGCCAGAAAGAAAACAAGTTTTACAGAAAGGATTCCAATAAAAGCCTTTTGGGATAATGGAATTAAATTTTCTTATTGAATAGAAGCATCAAAAAGAAAAGCCACTGGTCAATTAATGTTCATTTAATAACATTTTTTTGGGGGGGAACGCTTGTGATAGATACTGCTCATTACTCTTGTCCTTGAAAAAAGTCTCTGTGTTTGTTTTCCATGCAGTCTGCTAGACATCTCACAGTTATTCGGTCTCACATTCTTGGTACAAGAACCAAGAAAAGTTTCCAAGTAAAAAAGGCCACTCTTTAGAAAAAGTTTGACATTCACTCTTTTGATATTACCCTCATTTTTTTGTTTTTAAAATCTGTATGATTCTAAGAAGAAGTTTTTGACCTTTGGCTCAGGAAGGTGAAATAAAAAAGAAATAAAGTCCAAGAAATCATAACCCTGGTAAATCTGAGATGCTATTCTTGCCAGCATGATGTGAAAAATTGGCATCTCTTAGCTAATGTTGTAAATATTACTTGATGAATTGATGTGAGATTTAGTAACAACAGTTGAAAATGTAAATTTAAAAGGGTGTGGAATACTCTATTATTTTTATATAATCTCTTGGCACTCTATCCTTGACACTGTGTTCCTTTCATGCTTTCAATTATATTAATTTAAGTCTAATGGCAAATGAACATTATTCCCAGGGCACCCTGTTCTATTGTTTCTTAAATGGATTCAAGAATAAAGATGCAAACTTGAATGGAAAAAATATAATTTATGGCATTATACTCTTCTTTTTGTGCTTTCTCACATAAAGATAAATGCTGTTGTTTTTATGTCTTTTTAATTTGGGCATGCTTTATTTTAATAGTTGAAATGCACTTCATCATAATGACACTTTCCTGGTGTGACTCATAATATTGTCAGGCTTCTCTTAGGGCAAAAGTTGGTACAACTTACCATTCCCCCTGAAGGCAGTCATACATTTATTTTCTTGGGGTATCTTAATGAGATTGAGTTTTGCAATGGATTGAATGTGTTAATAATCCTGGCTTTGTTGGATGAATTTGTAATTAACTCTAAAACTTGTTTGCCCAACTAATGGTGTTTGTGTATGCACATGTGTGCTTCTGTATAGTTTTGTGTGTGTACCGGAGATGGGTGGGG
Source organism: Ictidomys tridecemlineatus (assembly GCF_052094955.1). Taxonomy (NCBI): domain Eukaryota; kingdom Metazoa; phylum Chordata; class Mammalia; order Rodentia; family Sciuridae; genus Ictidomys; species Ictidomys tridecemlineatus. The sequence goes on from NC_135484.1 coordinate 141,384,194, forward strand.
CCCGGGGAGAGGGAGAAGCCACCAGATCATTCTTGAAGCTTAATCTTTTCCTAGAACTGGTATGAGGTTAAAATGGTGACCATATGTTATGAAGTGATACAGTCAAAGGATCTTTTCAAGGGCACACGAAGGTACAATCTAAGGGAGAAACATATTTTTATTACTTTCATCATAAGCCTTTAGCTTTGTGGGTTTGAGTAGTCATTGGACAGCAAGGTGCCCCCTGTATTTAGATCTGATTATAGATGGCTTTCAGAATGAGCTCTGTTCACACTAATTTTAACTAATTTATATATTTGCTTATAGTTAACAGGCTTTTTTTTCAATCACAAGAGTCAATTATGTTATTCTATACATATATATCTATCTAAAAAAATTTTTTTGTTTTTCAGGTTTAAAATAGCACCTGGCTCCCAGCCCTTAGCATAACCCTTTATAAATTTCTATCAAGGTATTGAAACATCAAAATTCCCAACAGAAATATAAATAGTGCGCGCGTGCACACACACCCACACACACGCACACACATGCACATGCACATACACACCACAAAAACAAGCAGACAACACATCAGTAACCCACTTCCAGAATCTGGAATGATGTTGTAATAGCTATAAAGATGATAGAAGTATACTGAAAGAAGCCACCATGGCCCAACCTTTATAGAAACCATTCCTTCAAGATGGGAAGAACTATTTTCCTCAATGGCTACTTCCTTGTTTGTGAGATGATTGTTCTGCAGGACGAGGACTCTTTCAGGAAGAGTATTGGCCAACTGTCTTGTTCATCTTCTAGTCAAAAATATGGAGCCCCATAAAATGATCAGGTGAAATGGAGCATAGGGACTGCAGAACTGATGGCAGCACATTGTGTTCTGGGTGGTAAAGTTTCCTAAGAAAACATTGGGTGTGTTGGGTGGGTGACAATTTGTACTGACAATTACAGCTTTCTATGACCTTCATCTATCCATGGTGCAAAGAATCAGGCAGTGAATGTGAAGGATAGAAAGGCCTCACCCTCACCGGAAAGCAATTCACTGGAAAGCAGCAGTTGGGCCTCATTTATTCAAGAGGAGTATTCAAGAGTCCATAAGTGCACACAGACTTAGTTGCCTGGTAGGTAGAATACCTCTGCTGTTCATTGGTACACAGTGAATGAGTCTGGCCAGATTTCTCCCAATTCCTGGATGAATCAACAGAAAGCAACAATAAGAAAAGTTGTAAAGACCGCATGAAAACGATTTGTGATTTATGCGAGGAACTAAAAAAAATAGGAACAATTTAGGCGTCAATAATAAGATGCATAATGATTCAGCTTCTCTGGAATAGTCAATGAAGATTGAAAGAAAAGATTCCTTGAAAGGACAACGGTGCAGGTAGGAGATGGGAAAGGTAGAGATGAATTTTGGTGCCATGACAAATTCGAGAGTTACAGTCTGTACTGGAGGCTAGGAAGAGCAGAGCAAACACTCAGAAAACCACCCGTGAGATAAGCACAAATTTAGAAGGAACCTCCAGAAAGCAGGTAAACAAGCAACAACAATGTTAATATTGGAGAAGATGACCCATCTGTACAATAGAGAACGGATAGCTGAATCTTAGAACCATACTGGTAAAGCAAACAGATATTCCGTCATTGTTGACAACCTTTCTAGCAGAAATAAAATCTCAGCAGGCAAGTCGGAGAGCTCTGTCTGTCTCAGTTAATGTTAACAAGGGACATCATAGATAAGAATAGAGACTGGTCAAACTTTATCCCAGCTATATCAAGGCAAGTAAACTTTTAACAAGAAAAGTTGCATGTATTTAATCATGTATAGCATTATGAATTGGTATGCACAAATAAATTGAAAATAAATCTTTAGAGCATCCAGATAGAACAGAAAAACAAACAAACAAAGCAACAACATAAAAAGGACAAAAATCAAGCTGATTTTGACCTATCAGCGAGGCAAAGTAACTGAAGATTGAGACATATCTGTCATTGATCTTTATTTTTATTCATTTATTTACATGCGGTGCTGAGAATTGAACCCATGGCCTCACACATGGGAGGCAAGCACTCTACCACTGAGCCACAACCCCAGCCCCTGCTGTTGATCTTTAATCAGAAAATAATTTGGCCCCAGCAACTGTATACTTAGCCACTGTTATTTTTTTTGTGTGTGAAAGAAAGATATCTTTTATTACACAAGTGTTTAAATATATTATCTATACAAGAGTTTAATTAGATACTCTTATGTTGATTAAGAATCATTTCCATTGATGGTAGGATGAATCTACATTGGAATCTAAACAACAGGACGTTTCTACACTCCATCCAAGGAAGCACTAGAACATGTGAACAATGCTGTGTGTCTTACCTATTTCCTTGTCATAAAAATCATAAATATTCTTCATTAGAAAAAATTTTCCCATTTTGAGAAATGCCGAGATAAAACTATCATCACAAAGCAGCTTTCTATGTCTTAGGAAAATGCTTGTTATACAATGAATAGACAGTGAACTTCACAAAGACAACACCCTGTTAGTTCCATTCATGTTTGAATCCTAAGCACTTGGCACAATTTCTAACACAAAATTTGAGCATGTTAAATGGAAAATGATTATAAAATATAAAAGTGTATGTAGTATATCATCTTAATTATGCTTATCACTGGTAAAAAAAAATAAAAAGCCTGGGCAAGTTTACCTTCCTTTAGCCCTTGGTTTGGGTGGATATAAACAGCAGCTGAGGAACATCTACCTGTGGCTAGTGGGAAGAGAAGACATCACAACCTTGGTCTTGCTCCTACATTAATATTGTAATGGACTTCCACAGAGCACTGTGCATGCCCATCACTGCACTTAGTACATTTTTTTCAATTATATCTAGATCATTCTAGAGTGTACAGCTCCTCAAGTGTTTCTAGCACTAAGAAGGCAATCAAATGTCTTTGGAATTAAACAGAGCTGAGTAGAACTGTGTTTAATCAACTCTAATGAGATTCTGCAAAATGGAAGACAATAGCAAATCAGCTCTAGATCCTTGACAAGAAAAGATTCTGTTTCAACACTTGTACATCTAGCTGTGTTATCTTATTTTGTAAAAGACCTTCTCCATCATTTGCTTAAAATATATTATCTCATGTAGATTATAAAAGATGTGCTTCCATTGATTGCAGAATATTCAGGATGAAGAAGAGTTTATTAGGCATGATTTTTGTAATCTAAATGTGTTTGATATCTGGATTAGTATTATGAATCAAATGTCTGTGCTATAAATAAGCATCCCATGTTTGTTGCAGCACTATTTATTCCCAATAGCCGAGAAGGGGAAACAACCTCAGTGTCCATCAACTGATGAATGGATAAAGAAATCATGGTACATACACACAATGGAATGCTATGCCACCATAAGAATAAAATCCTGTCACTTGTGACAACATGCAAAGAGAAATAAGCCAGGCACAAAAAGAAAGATTCTGCATGATCCCACTCGTATGTAGATTCTAAAACTCTCTACTCATAGAAGTTGAGGGCAGAATGGTACCTAGCAGAGATTGGAGAGTATTGGGAACGGTTAACCCACAGGTAATACAGTTAGATAGTAGCAAGAAGTTCTGATATGCTACTATATAGCCAGGTGACTCTAGAGAGCAATAATGCACTGTATATTTTAAAAAGGTAGATTAAAAGAGTCTGAATGCCTTTATCACACAGGGAGCAATACATGTTTGAGGAGAGAGATTTGTTTAACCCAACGTAAACATTACATGTACGAACACATCACATGGTACTCCACGAGTATGTAGAATTTTTTTGTTAATGTATCAGTGGTAATAAATTTAATTTAAAATTAAAACAAAATAATAAAAGACAGTTTCTTAAAATATAGAAGAATGATACACACTGCAGTTTGCTCTTCCTCCATGGGAAAACATTGAGGAAAAGTCAGATGAACTCACACAGGGAAGGTGACCTCTTCAAGCCAGGTTTCAGAACCCTCATCAGCAACGGAATTGGTCAGCACCTTGGTCTTGGGCTTCCATCCTCACAACTGTGAATTATGCGTCCTGGTCCCGCCTTGGCCTCCTCCCTGCCCATCCTCCCAGCTGTACCACCGAGTTTCTGACTTGAGAGGAAAGAGAAGGGAGCAGAAGAGGACTGGGGACCTGTGTGTGGTATGTAGCCTAAGATATGAGAACCTCTCTGACCTGTTGGCTCCTCCTCTTCAAAGGACAATTTGAAAACAGAGGATCTGATTTGAAAATCGGTCCACAGATTTAGGTACATAAAACTTGTGGTATTTTTAAAGTTCTGTCTCCATTATATTTCTGCTTAAGTGTTGGTTTGGTATTAATTTTTAAACTCTTATCTATAAAATAAATCTATATACTAATTATGTTGACTTTCCATATCCAGCTCGTTGCTGATATAAAAATTACCCTTTTTGGCTTTTAAGGGCTTCAATGACCTCATGGATGATCTTCCTTTCACCTTAACTAACATAAAACTTCTCTCTCATTTGTTTTTCCCAGATTGTGTAATTTGAATTGAGAATATTTTCTTCTGTATCTCTTCATTTTTATTAATTGTCATTACATCTGATCCTTTTGTAACTTTATAAGTAAAACAACTCTTTTTCTATTCTCTCCTTAATTTCTGTTTCACCTTTTATTTCATATTTTAATAAGATTTATGTCCACATTTCAATAGTTTGTGGCACAGACTGTCATAACTCATCCAAAATTGAATTTTTTTAGTTTAATTTGGCTACTATAATTGGGGATATTTTATGAATAAAATTATCACATAATCAAAAAATGCTTTAAGTGGGTAACTTTGTTTTAACTTAAATTGACATAAGGGAGCCTACGAGCTGGCCTAAGATTCATAGCATTTTTTTTCCTCCAAGAGAATCCCAAGAGGTTAGTTCATAAACAAGTAATTATTGAACACACCCAAGAGAATCTGGATCTTATTCCCAGATCTGCCATTAAGCAAATTGCTTAATACCCTTGTCTTCATTTGTACAAGGTTGCACTGAGGATAAAGTTAGAAACAATAGAGGAGAGAATACCTTAGAAAGCTAGAGCACTCTGTGATTTTAATTTGTCATTATTGTTCATAATAAAAGTGTTACATAATGCCCATCATGTATGATTCACACAATGTGAAGCTAAATTATGTTTTCATTGTGAAAAATCTGTACAAAGCTAAGGGACCTATTGCTACCTACTTAATGGAGATTTTAGGATTTCATGAACAGTTTTTATAGTATAGTCAGCATGTATCAGACAGGCTTTGGCTTAAAGGGAATCACTCTGTCCCCTTTTCTTATGTCAGGTGAAGGCTACTTTGTTACAGAAACTGCGATTTTTTAAATTTACTTTTGCCATAACTACGAATCGGGGGATAAATGTATAAATGAAATGATACCATGTGTGAGTGATCCGAGGTAAAGACGGGAAAGGTGCACTTATCTCATCAGCTGCTGGCCTTCTTACATAGTCCTGGGACCCTGAATTGTGGATTTGCCCTCATAGTCGAGATTGTTCATGCCTGGTCCTCCTGTTACCTCCTGTCTCTCTCTCCCCCGATAAGCACGTTCTTCTCAGAGAGAGAGGGCACTGCCTGTGGACCCCCCACAGTCTTTGCTTATCCTTATCCTGTACCATTTCTATGGGGTGTAAAAATGTCACCAGGCAGAACCTTGATTGCCAGGAAGCCACTCTGTGGTCAACGGGTGAACAGAGATTTTTTTTTTCGTATTTTAGGGATGAAATATTGTTGGAGGTGATGTGAGACGTGGCTCATTTCATTTGGTCATTGTGTTCAACATTTCTTAAGCAAAATACTTTAGTCATTAAACCTAGCAAACTTATTTAATGTGTGTGTATACACAAATGTATGCACACAACTAACAGACGCGTACACACACACACACACACACACACACATAAAACATAGTGCTTGAGGAGTTTCAGCAGTCAATTCTGGAACCAAATCACTCAGCTTTGCAAAACTTTGCACAGAGCAACACAAACATACTTCCCAAATGTGGGAAGATCTGAATTTTTAGATCTATTTTTTCCCAAGGGTTTTTTCAAATATTCCTAAGCCTCAGTAGGCAGTTTCACAAATATGTCTGAAAATCAGCCTAAATCTGTAAATCTTCAGCCTATCTGCTTAGAATTTGCTGAGCACAGTCTTTACATTGAATAGGCAACTGAAAAGTGAGAAGAGCATGTCTCATGGAACACTTTAGGGTACAGATAATTCATAGGACGGAATGAATAACTTGATTAGTTACAAGGTAATATGATAAAAATAAGTTTAGTTTATTTTTCCCCAATGGGTCACTATTCCTAATTTTTTTTTTTCACATCAGAGGATGACCAATCTAGCAGTTCCTTGGTTCCTTCATTCATTCATCCCACAAATATTTATTGACTGACAATCATGTGCCAGGCACTGTGACAGATTCTTTAATGAAAGGATCCCTACCATATTTTCACATCCCTTGTAGTTTAAGAGAGAAGTACAAGTACAAATTAGTGCTATGGTAGGGTAAATTCAAGTGCTGTGTAAATGTTTAAAAAGAGAAACGAATTTGGATTTGTATGAGTCCACAAAGACGATCTAGAGGAAGTTACATATAATCTCAGACCAGAAAAGTGAATATTGGACAAAGAGCAGAAGAGAACGTTTATATCAAAGATAATCACTTTCCCAAAAAATAACAGAGGAGAGAAAAGGCACAGCGCATAGAGAAACTTTAGAAGGTTCCTTATTACCAAAGAATGAAATTCCCAGAAAGAAATGCAAAAGGCAAAGAACAGGTATCCCAGTATGTATTTGGAGTGTTATATATAACCAGGGCCTGGAGAGCAATGAGGGTCGTTGAAAAAATTGAGAGAATACGTCGTAACACAGGTGCTATTGTCCTAGAAAGTTTATTCTTGTGATTGCACAGGGAATGTACAGGGTGGGGGAACGGGAGTTAGGGATAGAAGCCTGGTGCAGTCATCCAGAAGAGGGGTAATATCAGCTGGAACTAGGGAGGGAGAGAGAGAGAGTAGTGAGAAACAGAAAGATGTGAGAAGGATCAGAAAGCATCATCTGAACCTGTTCTCTAACTGTAAATAGGTAAGTAAATGAAAAGAAAGACTCAGTAATGATAATCGGGTTCCAGCTAGAGTAAATTTGATTGAATATTAGTGCTGCTTCTGAGAATAAGGAATAGAACCGGTTTAGGTGGAAGGATCATGAGCTAAAGAGCTCAGTTTTGCATCTGTGGAGTCTGATTTACTTGTGGGAGGCTCAGCAGAGATTTACAATTGGCGGGTTGAAAAGCAGAAGTTAAGATGGAAGATTTGATTTGGAGTATTATCCATGGGTTTCTGTAGCTACTGTATGGTAAATACTGCTAAAGTACAAAGAGAAGATGATTCAAGGAAAGATCTAGGAAAAACTGTAATAACTTGAGTTTTAAAAAACAGAAAAATAAAACAATGCACAGAATAAAATATTCTTGAGTCAAAGACAATAGTGAGTTATTTTTTCCTGTATGCACCAGTGATGTATAAACCATTTTATAAATCAGAATGACCACACATCATGTTTCTGAAAGCCAGAACACTAAGCATATCGCTGTGGTTTAGATATGATTTGAGTGTGTCCTTCCAGGTGTGTTCTTGTGTGTCCTGATGTGTTGGATGCTTCGATGTCATCATGTGACAGTGAGAGATGGTGGACCTTTAAGAGGTGGAGCCTGGTGGGAGGTTAGGAGACCATTGGAGGTGTGTCCTTAGAAGAGTCTGGAAGAGACTCTGTGGGAGCCCAAACCCTCTGGCTTCTTGTCTTGAGATGTGATTTCTTCTACCCACACATCATTGCCATCACCATAAGATGATATAACCAAGGGGAAGCGTTTGCTGGAAAATGCACCATGCAATTTTGACTTTCCCCATCAAAAACTGGGATCTAAATAAACCTCATTTCTTTATAAAAATTAGCCTGCCTCAGGCATTTCATTGTAGCAATGAAAATCAGACTAATATACATGCATTGAATAATTGACATATTGCAAATTCATTCCGATTTCTTAGTAAATCATGTTTGACCATTTCTGATTGGAGTAGACATGTGGTTTAGACACAACTTCTGCTTTCAATAAGTTACTTTCTGGTGTGGAGAATAGACTCACAGAGAAAAAGACCTGTGCAGTGTAGAATGGGTTCCAACAACCATTGAGGAGGGGTGTGGAATTATTTTTATAAAGTGGTCCTGGTGAGGAGGACAAATGAGGAGGACTTGTAGGCTACACAAATAAGTGATGATGTTGATGAGGTTGCAGAAGAGTCAATGAAGCCTCATTCCACTTCTCTTTCAAGTGCTTTTTCATCTTTTATGCATTGGCGATGTCTGCTTTCTTAGAATATTCAGACTTGACAGTGTGTGTGTGTGTGTGTGTGTGTCCATCCTATTAGTAAGAGCTTGGTCCTACTAATGTAAACTTAATTTCTAATGGAATTAAGTTACTCCAGATTTCACTGGAGGTATAATAATTATACTTACCTGGCTGCATATTTATCCCAAGGTAAAATGTCTCTGCAATAAAACAGAAATTTTGTCATTGTTCTCTTGTTTAAGTCAATCTTTTATTTTGAAAGGACAGCGGAGCTCCCTGGGGACTCTCTAACTATCATTAATAATATTCTTGGGTTCATAACTTTGGGTGATGGTCCCCATAATTCTAGTGGAGGGAAGTCTAGATTTAGGGAAATTGTTAAAAGTATAATGTGAGTAGATTAATATCAATTTTTCAAATGAGAGACCAACTATGAACTGCAGATCAAAACCACTTGAAAAGATTTATGTATACTGGACATGTAAATTTTTTTTCTTCTCATTTTTCTCTCAAAAATATTGTGTAGTCAGGCACCGTGGTGCATACACCGTGGTGCAAAAGAATACTACCTAAAAAAGCTTAGGTCATTTCTGGCCCAATGTGCATTATGGATGTAAAATACCTGTAATCCCAGCAGCTCAGGAGGCTGAGGCAGGAGGATACCAAGTTCAAGCCAGCCTCAGCAACTTAGTGAGGCCTTAAGCAACTTAGCAAGACCCATTCTCAAAATAAAATGATAAAAAGTTCTGGAGATGTAGCTAAGTGGTAAAGTGCCCCTGGATTAAATCCTCAATACCAAATATATATACACACATATATATATATTATATGTGTGTGTATATATATATATACACACACATATAATATATATATACATAATATATATACATATATATACACATTTATATACATATATTTGTATATATGTATATTATATATAGTATCATGTAGAATAATGACTATTTATATAGCATTTATATTGTGTTAGGTGTTGTAAATAATCTAGAAATGATTTAAAATATATGGAAGGATGTGTGTAGGTTAGATGCAAATGCTAGCCTTTTTAGATACTGCACTTGAGAATCTGTAAGTTTTGGTCCCCATATAGTTCTAGAACCAATTCCTTCAAGATTTGGGGATCCCACTTTCTCGTGAGTGATCTTTTTTTTTTTTTTTTTTTTTTTTTGGTTGTTGAGATTCTTTTCATCTCCAAAATTGACTTAGATGTTTAGCATTTTTTAAGTTATAAATTTTATTTTTGAAAATACTTCTTTAAAAAAGTGAAGAATGTGTTGTTGGGTCGGCTGAGCCTCTGTTATTGGCGATGACTACAGGCCTTCATCCTCTCTTTCCATTGCAGACTACTCAGGCAGGTAAAGAAACACAAAAGCATGTCTGTGCTTTCATGAGCTCTTTCCATTCAAATTTCCAGGATAGAAAAAAATTTGATTTTCACTGACTTTAAATATTTTTTTATATTCTATCAGTTTCCATGAGAAACATAAATAATTTTAAAATTTTTCTTCAGAATCAGTGATGTAAAACCTCCCAGAACATCACAATAGTGAAGTGTGAATTGTACCATGGTTCATTATACACATCCTTTTAAATGCTTCCCAGTCGTAAAATGTATTTCCAATAATCTTTTGGTCCTTTAGGATGGAAGAAAAATTCTACATTGCTTTCATTATCCACTTTCTAAACTCCTTTCTGACATTCTTCATCAACTGCTTTCATGAACAGAGATGTGGAATATGTGATCAACGCACCAGGAACACAGTATCTCCGGCAGACAAGTGCCCCAGTCCGGCTGCAGCAAAATAACCAGGGGTGACGAATAACTTGTGTGCGTTGATACAGCAGGAGTGGAAGCAGTTTATTGTAGGACAACAGAGCTATTTATACATTTTGCACAGCTTATCTAATTAACATAAACTAGATACATCAGTCAACCAATAAGGAATCTCCACACTTAATGGCTCACTTTTGTTACTTCTCAAACCACAACCTCTGGCATTTTGCCAGGCACCATCCAGACTTGTTTACGAACTCTAACATTCCCCTGGCAAAATACCAGGTGTTATTTTGACTTGTCTACAGACCTTAACAGACAAGGATTCAATTTCCATTAAGAATTAAGCTTAGGGGCTGGGGATGTGGCTCAAGTGGTAACGCGCTTGCCTGGCATGTGTAGGACACTGGGTTTGATCCTCAGCACCACATAAAAAAAATAAAATAATATGTGTGTCCACTGAAAACTGAAAAATAAATATTTAAAAAATCCTCTCTCTCTCTCTCTCTCTCTCTCTCTCTCTCTCTCTCTCTCTCTCTCTCTCTTAAAAAAAAAGAATTAAGCTTAGGTCATTTCTTGCCCAATGTGCATTATGGATGTAAAATCCTCCAAATTCATTGTCTTCATTATTGAAATTATTTGCAAACTGACAAAGCAGGACTAAGTTCTTTTTAAAGCCTTTCAACAAGGGCATTTGATCTAAAAGGTTCTTGTTCCCAGATGGACTTCATTGAGTCAAAACCTCTTCTATCAAGTGATTTCCTTCTGATTCTTAATTAAAGGTGGGCAGCAAAGTAATTTGGACCCTTTTCCGTAGAATTCCCGCCAACCTCATTCAAGCTCTAGTTTTTTTCTTCTGTATTTTCAAAAGTGAGTCTTCATCTAGAAGTTCCATTTTTTTTTATATAATATTAGATATGAATGGAAAAGGTCTGCAGGCAGTTCCTGAATTGCTGATGTGCTATCCTTTCCCATTCTGCCATATTCTCCTCTAGATGGGCGTCTGTTTGTAAATGTCCCTTCCAAGAATACTACCTAAAAATGAGACATGGTGCCCACTCAGCGCTCTGTCCACTGGAGACTCCCTGTGCTGGGCAGATGTGACTTCTGTCAAGCCATTCTTAAAAGATAACACAGGAATCGGGTCTTTATTTTATAAAAAGTTTGATGGCATCTCTTTATTTACCCACACATCTATACTAGAGTAAATGCCTACAATACAGCAGGTTTTTCTTCAATAAAATGAACAAAACAGTCTCTGGTCTCTTGGATCATACTTTCTTGAAGACGACAAAATTGAAAAAAATAAAAGTGTGCTACATGTGGAGATGATAAAAAAGAATTCTCAAGAAAATACAGGTGGATGAGCCATAGAGAGTGATGTGGGGCAGATGATTCTGGGGGATATTTGAAATAGTGTAGCCCTTGTGTAGATGGACATAAGGAACAGAAAAGGAATTCTGCTTGGGTGCAACCATTTCTGAGTTTCTGGATAAATACCCCATGCCCTTCCTCCTCAATAGAGATAACTCTGAGATAGTTTCAGGGAGCATCTTTCAGGATTCCCCATAGGATTAAAATGTCTACAGTCCCATCTACTTGACAAAGCTCACTGTAATCACCTCCTACCAATCCTTATCTCATTTCTCCACCTCCTAAATAAAGTATTTACTGTTGAATTCTTGTTTCTAGGTTTCTGGGGGCAATCTAAGATAAAATAGTAAGGGAGAAATCTGAAGAGATATATGAAATTTTCAGTTCATTTTTTTTCTAAATGTTTCAAGTGTTCTCTAGGCCCTCAGTATAATTTTTGTTGAGAGGAATAACTGCATCACAGCGTAGCTTAATTGGTGGTAGAATGTCAGCCATGTATCTGGGCTCCTTAGCCTTTCTTTACCTTAGTTATTTCTGGCCCTACACAGTCTGGTTATATGGAAATGCAGGAAGAAAAATCAATTCTGTCTCACATCATCTCTGCCTCTCTCATCCAGAGCCAGGCTATGACATATAAAATCCTTTCCTTGACATGTAAGATTAAGTCTGTCCAGCTCCTAACTCTGAATTTAAGAAATTTTTGGAAGAATATTTTTACTACTTTCTATCCACCCCATTGGTGAAGGAGGATTCTCCCCATCCCTAAATTTTATGAAATGACCAAACATATAACAACCAACACTGGACAGATGAGATTGACGGCAGCTTTGTAGAAGCATCTACCCACAGTTCAGGAGAGGGGGCAGTGCAGAGCCTCATGAGATTGAGCTTAGGAACCCAATAAACCAGAAGGGGTGGTGGAAAAAAAGTCCCTGTGCTAGCAACAGGCTGAGGTGACTCCTGGCTCCTTTGGGAGTATGTGTTTGGCTTCAGTAGTTTAGAGAAACAAAAGCTGTTAACTGAAGACCAAGTGGGATGCCACTAGTTCAGCTGGTGGGACATGGGCCAGGCAGGGATGCTCACCCAGTAGGGGGAAGGAATAAAAGATGAAAAACTCACGAGAGGACCTTGAAGCCTTGTGAACCTCAAAGATGTCTAGGTAGCATGGGGAATTTTCAGGCTTACAATACAGAAAGCTATTAAAACTTTGGCCAAACTATAAATAAATGGAAGCAAACAATGCCCAGTTGACTAATAGCTTGCAAGTAGTGAGGTGTGACTCTAAAAAGTTCACGTGGAAAATTTAAATTTTTTTCCACATCTGTTCATTTTTTTTTAAAGCAAATCACCATGCAGAGGTGGTTTGATTTTGCACTTTAATATAAAGTGTTTCTTTATCTGAAGAAAACGGGTTTAACGCATACTTGTAAATATTTGATATCGTAGGTAATCATGACTCTCTGTGTTTTCTAATTTTAGGCTTAAGATCCATAGAGATTAGACTTTATGACATTGAGAAATTGTTAGGGCCTCCAGGGATGTTTCAGATATAAGAAAGTGCAGTGAGCTTGTCCATATAACTGATCACACCTCAACTTGGCTGCTTATTCAGAAATCAATGCCACACGCAGATACAGCGGCACAATTTCTGACGAGAAGGGGATGGGATGTAATATATGCTGTAGGTATTTACTGGCATTAAGTTTTCAGATCACATATGACAACTGAAATGAATGTTTTCATATTCTTCAGTGAGAAAGTGAAAGGAAGTCAATGTCATTGTCCCCTTTGCATAAAAGGCTTTATTTGCATAGATGCATTCATCAGTAGAAAGAAGAATTTTCGAGGGAAAAAAAAAATGCCTTCAAAGTCTTTACCACAATATTACAATCGCATAAATGGGGCTCTCTGAAGAGAGCAGATTTAATCACCTAAGTCTACTTATTTCCTGATAGAGAAACCTTGGAGCATTAAGGGCAATCAATTGTCAATAAATGTTACAAGTTACTCCCTTTCTCCTCTTCTTAATTCCAGTAGATTCTGACTCCAGAGCCTCTACTGTATTTGCTGATACTATAGTGCACATTTGTATCCATTTCATTGCATGGGATCTAACATTCCAGTGTATATGCAAACCTTGCTTTGCATAACAATTGTGCTTCTGGGAAATTATGGATTAAATGATATCTAAAATGCAATCCAATTATTTGAAAGCCCACTGTGGTGAATTCTTTTGTAATCTAAGTGTTATGTAATTTTTTGTTACTGTGGATTGCATTTTATTAAAATAGGACCCATCTTTGTACTAGCACTGATGAGAGAAATCCTTCCCACAGACTATCAATGTTCAATGGAAGTAATTGAGTGCAGATTATTTAAATAGGAAAAGGAAATTTTCACCTTTAAAGTGTATTTAAACACCTTCTTGTATCATAAACAAACTTAAAGTTGAGTGCATGTCGGTATTTATTCTTCCTGATTTTGAAAATTTCTCTCTCTCTCTGGTTGGGCTTAGTGTAATCCTCCCAAGACACAGAGATTGCCTAAGTGATTTTATTCTAAGGCTTTTTGTAATTCTTTTAATCACAGATCACAGAAAGAAATTTTTAAAAAGCTTTATTCCATTCTATATAAGGTGAAAAGCTATGCACCAACCTCTGAAATGGCACTTAAAATAGAAACAAAAAACAATCCTTTAAAAATCATTGTTCCCATAATTCTTATTTCATTCCTATTTTATTGAATAAATTTATGTTTTGTTGCACTGAGATTGCAAAATCCTTTACAAAAAAAAATAACAACGTGTTTGGTTCAGAACTTTTCTCACCAGAAAGACTGAAAAACATTAACTAATTTGTAAAACACTACCACAAAGGACAATGGACTTAGGGAAGAGGTCTTAAAAACTATTAGTAGATCTTTCCAGATTTATCTTACCCACAAAATGGAAGAAATATAAACACATTATGATGCCAACCCAGGGGTTCATTTTACTTGCAATCTTTTCAGCTTAAAATTTCTTTCTAAGGGAGATCATAGCAATCCATCTAACGAGGATTTATTTATGTCTACCCTACTATTTCTAAAAAGTGTTGTCAGTCGCACAATGATAATGTGGTGGTCCTACTTTCAGAGAGTGGATCAAGGAAAAGAAAACAAATAACCAATGTGCAAATCAGGAAGAGTTGCTGCTATCATAAGATGCAAATAGAATGCCTAGGAAAGGAGAAATTACCTACATCTGTAGAACATGGGAAGACGTTCACAAGCCTATGGTGGAACACAGTGACTGTGGAGAAAAGCCCAAGGGCAGAGACTTAGGGTAGACAAGCAGACTTCCTTTGGAGACAGTGTGTTCTTCTTGGAAAATGGGAGAATATCCAGACTGGGTGGGGCCCTGGAAGCCAGGCTGAACAATTTAACTTAAATTTTCTATGTAGTGAGAAGGTATAAAGGGTTTTTGAGCCAGGCTTTGTAGCTTATGACTGTTATCCCAGTGATTTGTGAGGCTGAGGCCGGAGGAGCACACATTCTAGGCCAACCTGGGAACTTAGGGAGACCATATCTAAAAATAATAATAAAAAAGTCTGGGGATAGAGCTGAGTGGCAGAGTGCCCCTGGGTTCAATCCCCAGTGCTGCAATAAATAAATGAATACACAAATAAATAACAAACAAAAAGTTTCTGAGCAGGGGAGGATTATGGAACAATTTGTTTAAAAATATTAATCTTACACTGGTGTGTAACATGGACTGACAGAAGCACTCAGAGGTGGGGAGACAGTGCAGGAGTGTCACATTCATTCAGGAGTGACAGGAGTGAGGGAATGAGAATTTGAACAGGGAAAAAAGCACATGAGTCCAGGAACAGCATCAGAACAATCACATGTAGTAAAAGACAAATATTTTTTTTAAAAAAGCTTTATTTTCTCTGCATGAGGTGAAAAGCCATGTTTCAAACTCCAAAGTGGCATTTAAAATAGAAAGTAGAAAAAAAAAAAGAGTCTAGCCATGGTGGCACAGGCCTGTAATCCCAGTGGCTTGGGAGGCTGAGGCAGGAGTATCACAAGTTCAAAGCCAGCCTCAGCAAAAGTGAGGCACTAAGCAACTCAGTGAGACCCTGTCTCTGAGTAAAATACAAAATAGGGCTGGGATGTTACTCAGTGGTCAGTCGAGTGACTTGAGTTCAATCTCCGGTATCTGCCCCCCCAAAATGTGCTGTAAAATTATATAAAGGTTTATTAAATTCTCTAAAATTATATGACTGAAACATGTCAATTCCCCAATACTGGAAAATGCTATTCTTGCCTTTCATAGGTATTCATCGCCTTTTAGCTCTCCAAATCATGGCAACTAAATTGTTAAGAAAGAGAAAATCTTGCAACGAGTGTACATCACTTTCTTCTCTTTGAAATTTTAAAATTTGATGTGTTATCTCTCATTTTAGAGTTTTTAAAATGATATGCCTAAGACACAGAAGAAGCTTCTGATGTGTGAATGTGCGGTAGACTCAGGGTATATTTCAATGGGATTTTTCTGAAAAAGGACTCATTTTGACTTTGAAATTTTTTGATGAGTGAAGAAATAGGATACAAGGTTGATGGTTTTGAATATAAATGCAATATCAGGTTGCTGTATAATTATCAGTTAACTGGATGGTCACTGATGCTACTGTGGTTGGACTGAACCCTGGACATGAATTTGTACGTTACTTTGTACAAAACTAGTAAAAAAAATAGTGTCCATCTTTCAGCAAAAGCCAAAAGAGCTATTTAAAATTGTTGGCTAACCCTATTTGTAAGGACAAATGAATGCTTTTAAATGCCCTTGTGAATAACTTCAGTATAATTAAGTAAATCAGAAGCAAAAGTAAATCATTCAAATTCATCTACTAAAACTCGGATCAATCAATAGGCTTCACTCATCTGACAGGCTGTCATTCCTTTTTTAAAAACTTTTCTTTTTTCCTCTTCTCATTTGTTTTTAAAGCATTTTTTTTTAATGATCATGTATTGACTTCGAAGGACTAGATTCTAACTGTGGCTCCTTTGTAGGAAATAGACGTAAATTATGAGACTTTTACTAATCCCATCCCCGATCTATAGACCATGAACTACAGCTAAAGGGTCTACGGTGAACCATTAGACAACAAAATCTGAGCCACATGGCTGAAATTTACAGGATTCCCTTAGTAATCTTGCAGTGTGAAGACAGTACCTGACTGAGCAATGGTCATTTGTGATAGCTGATTCAATCTCCTATATTTACAGCTGGGCCTGGAGAATCTTTGCTTGGATTTCTTGAAAAGTTACAGCTATTCCACAATTAACTTCATGGGGAGAATATGGAAACATGACAGCGTATTTTACAAATATCCTTTAGGTAACTAGGATTATTGGGTTGCTTTGAATATAGATGCATTCTCTTTATTAAGAAAAAAGCCCCTCATCATAGTGCTTAATTTTGTTGAGTGTTAACTATGAACAAATAAAAACAATAACAACAAAACTTACCTCAAGCTGAAAAGTTTAGAGCTACTCTAGTATTGAGCATAGTCCAATGTGTTCCATAGATGATGTATTTCCTTGCTGAAACACAGTTGATCTTACTGAGAATAATCCAATGAATTTAATGCCATTTTCTACTGCTTCAATTATATTTTAATATTGGAAAGAAAGTATGAGACATAGTCAATTCTGCCCTGAGTAAAAATTTAATTCCAAATATTAATAGCCATTGCATTCTATTAAATCTGGTAGAAAAGATTTATGTCATCATTTGTTCCCATTTTTTGTCATTAGAAAAAAATTAGTGTACTTCTTAAAATACCCTTAGATAATGAGTTAAATAGAAAATTGTGAGTTTACAGTAGGATGTTCTTAAACAGTTTACTATAAAATCAACAAGAATGAAACAGTGATGGTCTGAGGTTTGATTGTTTTTATTTTTTTCTCTCTTTCCCTGAAAATCATTTCAAACTATTTCACAATGGCATGTAGTGCATTCTGGAAGCAATGAACATTATATTATTTAGCTATTACTTCAACAACATGCAAAAATAATTGTGCTTGAATTTAGACACACACTGAAGAATAAAGTAATGAGATTATTGAGGCCACATACAATTTTTTGTAGCTTTTCCTTTGAGAGAATTATAGGTTTGCATACAACCTAAGTTGCAATGTGCAGAGATCCTACATACCCTCTGTCCCATTTCCTACATTGACGATGCCTTATAAAATCATAGTACCGTCTCACATCCAGGATATTGATATCAATGCAGTGAAAATAAAGAACAATGCCACCACCATGAAGTTCCCTCCTATGCTGGTATTGTCACCTCCAACCCCTCCTTAATCCCAGGCTGTCATTATAATGAGTTCATTTCCATAGTATTTTCATTTCAACCATGATAGGTAAAAAAAATTATATAGGGAATCACCTCTTTTGATTGGCTTTTCTTTTTCAGCATGATTTTCTGGAGATTCACCAAGGTTGTTGCACAAATTAATAGTTTACATTTTTTAATTGATTGTATTTTTTAAACACATGACAGAGGAATGCATTACAAGTCTTACTACACATATACAGCATAATTTTTCATACCTCCGTTTGTATATAAAGTATGTTCACACCAATTCATGTCTTCATACATGTACTTTGGATAATGATGTCCATCACATTCCACCATCATTCCTAACCCCATGCCCCCTCCCTTCCCCTCCCACCCCTCTGCCCTATCTAGAGTTTGTCTATTCCTCCCATGCTCCCCCTCCCTACCCCACTATGAGTCAGACTCCTTATATCAGAGAAAACATTCTGCATTTTTTTGCGGGGGAGGGATTGACTAACTTCACTTACCATTATCTTCTCCAACTCCATCCATTTGCCTACAGATGCCATGATTTTATTCTCTTTTGTTGCTGAGTAATAGTTTACATTTTTATTGCAAATATGACATATGTGGTCTGGGTGGGCTGCAATTCCATCACCATTCCCTTTGAAGAACATCTGGGTTGTTTCCAGGCTACTTGTATAAAGCTGCATTAACATTTCATGCTTTGATGTAAATATGTTGTCATGTCTCCTAGATGAAGCTCCCAGAGTAAAACTGCTGGGTCCTAGGGGCATTGAATGTTCAGTCTCTAAGGGCCTACAAACTGTTGTCCTGGATAGAGGTACCACTTGACCTTCCCACCTGCAAGTAGGTGTTACCTAGTCACTCCACATTCTTGCCAGAAATTTATCTTGTCACTGTATTTCATTTAAACCATTTTGATAATTTGATATCTAATTTTGATTTTAATTTGAGTATTATGAATGGTGAGAGGCATCTGGATTCTCCTCAGTGAACTGGCTTTTCATGTCATTGGCCCATTTTTAAATTGTATCGCTTGATTACACTTCCAACTGTTGAATTTTGAGAGTTTTTAATACATTCTAGATAGTGGACCTTTGTCAGAGATGTGGTTTTCAAATATGTTTACCTAGTCTGTAATTTGTTTTCCTACCTCTGTAGCTGGATATTCTGCAGAGCATAAGGTTTTTTTTACTTTATTTTGACATAATTTTTAAAAAATTATTTGAAGATTTTACTTTTGCTGAAGTCTAAGGCTTGGGTTGGTGTTCTCTGGCTCTCTTTGTCTTCTTCTCTCATTTTGCTTTAGGATGTCCAATTGTTCCCCTACCCCTTGTTGAAAAGGTTATCTATACTTGAATTGCTTTTGCATTTTTGCAAAAACTCAACTGGGCAAATACATGTGTATCTATATTTGGGATATCTGTTCTACACCAGTGGTCTGTGTGTCATATGATCTGCCAGTGTCACAATCTTTTTTTTTTTTTTTTTTTTTAATGTACCAGGGAGTAAATCCAGGGGCACCTACAAAATTATCTTGTTTATGCCATATCCCCAGCCCCTCCCCCCCGCCTTTTTTTTAAATTTCAAGAGACAGGGTCTCACTAAGTTTCCTAGAGCTTCATTAAGTTTATAAGGCTGGCTTTGAACTTGTGATCCTCCTGCTTCATCCTCCTGAGCTGCTGGGAGTACATGTGTGCACCACTGTGGCTAGCTAGTCTTAATTATTGTAGCTATTAAGATGAGTTTTGAAATCCAGCAAAACAATTGTTCGCACTTTCTTCTTTTTCCAAAATTGTTTTAGCTTCTTTGCGTTTTTTTTCCCTCCCCATATATATATGAAAATTATCTTGTCTATGCCCACAAAAATTTTTGCTAGGATTTTGATAGGATTGCATCTCAGTTTGGTGAAAATTGACTCCTTTGCTATATTTAATCTTCCATTCCATAAATATAGTATTTCTATCCATTTATTTATCCTCTTTGATTTCTGTCATTAATTTTCCATAGTTTCCAACATACAATTTACAATATACACATTTTATTACATTAACACCTAAATATTTACTTTGATCAATGATAAGTTATACCATAAATTTTATTGTTTTTTAAAATATTTGTGTTCACTGCTAGTGCATGAAAGTACAATTGATTTTTAGAATATTTATCTTATATCCTGAAACCCTACTAAATTCATTAGTCTTAGAAAGGTTTACTATTGGCTTGTGGTTTTTCCACTTGCCCCATATTTTTCTGGTTTCGATGGTAATACTCATTTCCTACAATGAATTAGGGCATGTGTTTTCTTCTATTTTTCTGAAAGATGTTATGTATGTTTGCTATTAAATTTCTTTAAACATTTAGTGGACTTCTCAAGTAAAGCTGTGTAAGTCAGGGGATTTCTGCTTTGAAATTTTTAAAATGAGATATTTAATTTTTCTTAGTTATAAAAGTATTCCAATTATTTAATTTATATTGGGTTAGTTGTGGCAGTTTGTGTTTATTCGGGAAATTGTTCCATTTCATGTAAGTGATTAAATCTCTGTGTGTAGAGTTGTTCCTGGCAATTCCTTATTAGCCTTTTTAAGTCTGAAATTGTCTGTGATTCTTAATATTGATATTTTGTGTGCTTTCTCTTTGTTACTCCTTCTAGAAGTTTTCAGATTTTATTGATCATTCCAAATAATAAGTTCAGTGGAAATCATTGTGGAAATGTCTTAGATCCCATTGGGGCCTCTGTTGCCCAGTTTCTCTTTGACAACTCCATCAGGCATGCAGTGGGCCCATAATCAAAGTGGGAAGGCTGCCATATCTCATCACATAAATGTCTAGGAAAGAATATTTACCACAGAGGAGATGCTGAACAGGCACCCAACAGGACGCTTTGTCCCGGGGGTTTCAGGCAGTTTATCCTCTGCGATGGGCCCACTATGATGATAGCCAGGTTGTGAAGATGAACATTCTACATGAGCCCAACATCATGGACTCTCTCACTAAGTAGATTCTGTTTCTGTCACTGATGAATGTACAACCTGCCAATAAAAGGAGGGGGTTGACACTAAGGCCTCAACCTGACACGGACTTCAGAATACCAGTCACTTTGCAGTTGGTTGGCCACTTCAAAACCCTTTTCCCCTGGAAGAACAGCGATCTTATCCTTCCTGGATGGCTATACATTTTTGAATGACTTTGTTTTTACTTCCCACAGTGCCCAGAAAGACCAATGAGCCAATGAGAGCTGTGGTAGATGACAGATGGGGTCGCAACTCTCTACCCATCCTGCTATCAACATCCTTTACCATTTATTTTTGTGTAGCCTTTTGGGCTAGGCTTGTGATTTGCTTTGTTAAAGGAAACGTGAAGTGATTCAGCGGCAGTTCCAAGACCAGGCCTTAGGGGGCGTTGCTCTGTTGAAATTCAGGGCAAGCCACTTTGTGAACAGGCCTATGAGAGACTGCCAGAGGGTGAGGGGGATGTGGAGGTGAGTGGAACCAATAACCAGCGATTTCCCTTCTGCAGGAGACACGTCTCAGCCATGGACAGCACCAACCCAATGTACTATTTTTTTTTTCCCTACCCAAACAGACCTATTTTGACGTTTTAGATGTATCTATCTATATATGTATACACATGCACATATACACACATCTCACAGAAAACAACCTCAATTAATAACAAAAAGAACAACTACAATAATATATTGGAATAAAATTATGTGAATATGTTCTTTCTTAAAATACAGAATTTTCGTTTAGTATTGATTGATGTCATTTTAATTATTCTTTCGATTATAAAAGATAACACATCCACTTTTCAGGGAGCAGGTACAGGGGATGGAACTCAGGGCACTCTACCACTGAGCCACTTCCCCAGCCCTATTTTGTATTTTATTTAGAGACAGGGTCTCACTGAGCTGCTTAGCATCTCACTGTTGCTGAGGCAGGCTTTGAACTTGAATCTTCCTGCCTCAGCCTCTCAAGCTGCTGGGATTACAGGCGTGTACCATTGTGCCTGGCTCCGTTTTTTAAAATGACATCATTATACGTGTCTTTGACTTTTGTGATGAGGAATACGTCAGTTTCAATTAAGTTTCACCTTCCCTGAAGTCCTCAGGTACCCAGGTCCCTTTTACCTTCCTGCCTTGCCATTCTTCCCATGGGATTTCAATTTTCAGGGTTGCATTTCAGTTCTAAGAGACGGCTGGAGATCCAGCTGCAGCATCCACACTGAAGGCACCTAGAAGGGAAAGAGAAACAAAAAAACAAAGCAAACAGGAAATAAAACCAGCACAAACCGCCTTCTGAGTAAGCTCCCTTTAATAAAGAGACTTTTCAGCAGTTTCACCTGCCGAATGATCGAATGATCAATGACCTGCGCTGAGGCTTGGAGTCAGTCATTTGCCCACGTGTAGCTGCAAAACATATTTCGGAGGCAAAACATTCCCAGTTCAATCACTCAGGAGAAAGGGGTGACTAGCATTCTCTGACCATGAATATGTGTAAGTGATTCACATACATATTTTTTGCTCAGATCTAGAAACATCCGAGTGTACTGATTGGCACGGATATTATGAATACAATTTAGAGAGCAATACAGATTCATATTTCCAGATTCCTATAGTTTCTACACGTTCTGATTTGATGTTTGACCAAGATAGCACTGATAACTCACAGAAACTCCGTGAGACCCTGTCTCTAAATAAAATATAACAATGGACTGGGGATGTGACTCAATGGTTAAGTGCCCTTAGGTTCAATCCCTGGCACAAACAAACAAACAAACAAACAAAATAAACCTATGGAAAAAATTAAAGGCTTTTGTGCGCTGCTTGTGATGCCTTAAGTGAGCTAAAATATTTTTCCCATTGTTTGTTGGCCATTGTTGAAGCAATTAAATTGTTACAGACTTATCCATCATGTGGCATATTTGGATTTACAGGAGAGTATAGGCAATCAGATGATGGTTGAATACAAATTTTAAAAGAGCAAAAATAACAATCACCTGATTGCTGTTGGCCATCTGAATATAGTTTTCTATAAATTGTTCACTGTGATCAGACAAAAAAGTAAAATGACTCCTACTGGGGTAAAAAGAAAAAAAATAATTAAATCTTAAGTGTTTTTCAAAATAATTAAATCTTAAGTGCTTTTCAGATCTCTGTAACTAGCAACTGCCTTTACAGGAATATTTAGGTGTTTTTGATTTTTCTTCCTGTTCTCAAATGATGTTTTTAAAGACCTCATGCAAGATGCAGTGGCACTCAATAATTTCATATTGTTCAACTAGAAATTTAAAGACAGCAGCAAGTATTTTTTTTTTTTTTGGTCTTTTTCCAAAGAAGGTCTAATATTTCCATTGACTGACAAAAGGGATTTTTCTGAGCAGGAATAATGCCTCTAGGCTTCCAGGATGATGCCTTTTTAGTGTCTATACACAAACTTTAGTTGAAATTATGACCCTAATTGACAAGATTTTTAAATTGAGAACCCACAGGCCACATTGCTACATAGTACATCGTCATTTTCTTCTCCATTGAATTAATTTCCAATCAACATTGTTAGAAAAAAAAATGAGCCAAAGTAGAAACTGGCTACCAATACTCTGAAGCTATTTCAAATCCCGAAGCACAAAGATTAATTAAGAACCAATTAATACAAGGCGTATACGTCAAAAGATGATAAAGAAGATATGATGGGGTCAGGGTAAAAGTCGTTACTGTTTTCTTCTTTTGATGCGTGAAAATACCGAATGGTAAAAGAGAGGAGAAAATAAAACATATTAAGTTGTCAAGTCTGTATCGTTTTAAAGAAAAACAAATGTTTGAGGTTACCAATCCCATAACCTTGTTTCAGAAGAGAAAGCATCAGAAGCATTCAAGAAATAACTCCTATGATTTCTTAGGGAATCAGCATAGTAGATAAAAGTATAAGCCTTGGGGTGAAGCTGCCTCAAATACTGACTCTGTCTGTGTGATCTGGAACAAGTAACTTAACCTCTCTGTGCATTGGCTTTTTTACATGCAAAATGTGATTGGGGCTGGGGATGTGGCTCAAGTGGTAACATACTTGCCTGGCATGTACGGGCGTTAAAATAAAGATGTTGTGTCCACTGAAAACTGAAAAATAAATATTAAAAAATTCTCTCTCTCTCTCTCTCTCTCTTAAAAAATGTGATTATAACAATACTTAACCAAATAGAGATTTGGTGAAATTCAGTAAAATGTTTTATATCACCTATTTAAAAAAATAATCTAAATATAGTAAAAAATCAGTAAATATTATTCTCATTATTAATTAATTCTAAAATGTGGACTTAATGAGAACTATGTAAAGATGTTATATGGAACTGAAGCAATTGTGTAAATTTAATACTAAGAATATAAATTTAACACTATTTTATTGAAATTTGAGTGTAAAATAACAGGTTATCTAGTGTCTTTTTTTCACATTTAGGCAAATGAATAAGCAAATGGTCAAGTGTATTGGCAAACACACTTCTTTTGTTACTGTTTATAAGTCAATTATTCACACTAAACTGCAAAACTGATTAGTTGAGTCTCAGATAAAGATATCATGCATGAGTACAATGTGAAAGGTACTTTTGATTGCAAAAAGGTATGGCAAAGTCATCATTTTAAGAGAAGGAAACAAAAAAGAGCACACTGAGGTAATATTGATAAATTTGTGAAAGAAAACTTCACGTGGGTATTTAGTTTTGAGCAAAAAAAAGGCAAAAGCTTTCCATGTAAAACGACTGTAGAAGGCAAACCAGTTGGTATTCTGTCTCCATGAGAAGAATGTTGTACTAAACAGTCTGGGGATCTGATATTTTATTATTTAGCTGTGAATCTGTTGATAATCCTGCTCTCTGAACCTCGGATTTTTTTTTCACCTATAAGGTAAAATTATTTCATTTGATAATGTCCAAGGTTTAATATTCAACTAGAAGATAAATAGCAGAAACATGGATGTGTGATTGAATTCTTATTTCTCTTTTCTCCTTGAAGGCACCCATCTTGAAGATGATCTTTCCAGATTTACAGTCTCATGAATGTCCTGTAAAGGGCCAAGCCTCCCACCCTTACTGGGTCCCAGAGGAGTACAGGGGTCGTGGTAGGAGACGGGGTCAGAGGTTGCCGAGAAATGTCAAGAATCAGAAGGTGCCATATTCAATCACTGTACTTTGGGGCAGCTGTGGCTCTGGGTCCAGTCTGTAGATGAGACCTTTGTGCTGAAATATGCTTAAACTGATTTCCATAGACAACCCCTGTTCAGTGCCTGTCGACATGTGTTTACATGGTGCTAGCCAGGGAGGGTTTTCCTCCCTCGGTTACTTTTTCCTTCATAATGCATTGATGCCTGATTAGGAATCATGCAATGGTATTGCAGAAAAGCCACCTCTCAGCTACATTTGCGTCTGCATCTGCCATGACCTGGGCTTATGCCCTTCTATCTTCTCATCTTCAGCTAGTGCTGTCTAGCTTCCTGTTTTTATACCTTCCTTTTCTAAGTTGCATGTTGTCTAAGGCAGCCATCATAATACAACCTGCAGAGTGCAGTAGCTGTAAAACAGAGACGGCAAGCCTGGATAAAGCATGTGATTCTTTTCAGAAAACTTTTTTGCCAATCCTTGCATTAAATTGATGACTACAAGACTCAATTCAGACCCTTAATATTGCACAGTTATCAAACCGAATCCCCCACCCTAGTCCATTTATTCTCTGACTTCCCTAGACAACTCTTTTGGACCTTCTCTGGGATCTTTAACCCTCACGGCATCTTTATGTTCCTTATGGTCTGGCCTTAGTTTCCCCCTCCAGGTGGTTTTTCTTCGTCAGTAACCACTTCCTACCCCCCTCAACCTGGTTTCAGGACCATATTCATTTACTGAGCATATCATGCTCTTTATAAGCCTCTGTGGTTTTGCCTGCACCTTAAATGCTACCTCCACACCCCAGTGGCTAACCAAGAGCCTTGTTCCAACAGGTGCTCAACGAATGCTTGCTCAAGAAATTGGAGTCAGAAATTGATTCTTGCTCTTGTCATTCCATAAAGAAGTTTAAAATATTTCAGTTCAATTTTATACAGGATCATATGGGAATATTGCTAAAATTCTGAGAAGCTATACCAGCAGAAACAGGAATGTGCAGTTATTTTTAACATTGTGGATATATATTTTTGTCCTTTTTAATGAGTTTGAACTTAACCAGGTGCAAACTATCTGCTGTTTTTATTTGGAAACGATGGAACACCCAGCTGTCTGGAGAAGAAGTGTGTTTGAATCACATTGATTTTTCTTTAACATGCCAATATAAACTTAAGATTTTCTTTTTGCAATAAGTTGAGTTCTTTTTATGGTGGATTATCACATTATTAATTTTAATATAGCATTTTTACCCAAATAGTTCCCTGAAAGTAGCATTTGTTTGATTTTAAATGAACTTTCACGTTGCACCAGCAAGACACAAAAAGGTGATAGCATTAGACTCATTATGCTTTTATTTTACTATAATACTCTTTGTAAGAGATGATAAAGCTCATCCTGAACATATAATTAGAGCATTTGAGGTAATCCATGCTTCAATGTGATTTGAAATGATAAGTACCAGTTACAACACGCATGTCACTGTTCCTTTTTAATCTTATGAATTTCTTTTTTTTCCATGATGTTTTAATTTTGATACCAATCAACAAAATTCCAGAGTTCCTACAGACCAGTAATATCTATGGGTCTGAACACATTTGGAAGAACAGGTGGTCTTCTAGCTTCAGGGTAAAAATCTATACTGTAAATTCACATATTTCATGTATAAATGATTTTTATTTTCATATTCCCATTATTACAACTTAGGTCTGGAATAATTCCCACTTATTGTCTTGAACTCAGAAAAATTTTCCACGGTTACTCATACTGTATCTTGCCTGTGTTTCCATGCGCAATTCATTTTAGACAATGGGAATTACGTCTTTAATTGATCTCTTCTTCGTTTCGCCACAAGATGAAGATCCAAACTGACCTTATTTTTTTTCCCACCATTATATAATTGGCTTTTTGGCACAGCATTGATGTAGCCAAAAAATGTTCAAACCTTTCTCTAAGACACCTCTGTTTAGCTTTCCAGCGTGAAACTTGACTTGATCACTTCATTTACTTATATTTTTTTACGCATTTAATTTCCTTTAAACATTTATTCCTTCCAAGAATGCTTTTTGACCTCCTGGTATATGCTGGTGGACATTAGGCTAGATACAGTTGCTTTAGAAATAAAGGGCAACACATTTTCTTTAAAAAAAGTAGATAGAAAGGTTAAAAAATTAACATATAATGCAGTCAGTAGGGAAATGAAAATATACATAAAAATTACCTGACCTGATCTTCTTATTTATCCCTTTTAGGTCTCCTATAGGGTTTGAATTAATTTATTATGCTTAGCATGGTTTATGGTTCAACATAGACAATAGTGATTGATAGCTACACACGGCTGAAATAGGAAAGAGAAGAGGTATATAGCTGAGACGTTTCAGAAATGTCTGGAATGGTGGTGGTGGAGTACAGCCTGCCTTTAGGACCCAGGGTCTCCTTATCCTATGTCAGTGGTGCTCCAAGTGTGTGCTAGGAACCATCATCTGGGAAGTTGTTAGAAATGCAAATACCAGTCCCCTCCCTAGACCTTCTGAGCCAGAGACCCAGCCAGACTGCGCAACTTGTGTCTAAAAGACCCACACTCTGACCTCAGTGATCACTGGTATAAAGGTTGCTCCAACATCTTCCCCAGTGCACATCTCCTCCATCTGAAACACTATCAAATCCAGAGTCAAACCTGCCTCAGCTAGAGTTCATGAGGCCCAAGAACCAGCCTGCAGCCACATACCTCCCTGAGTGGTGTGAGGTTGTATCACTAGGCGACCCCTTTAGGGAGAGCCTGCCCCAGAATAACCCTTCAAGCCCTGTCTAGACTTCCCCCTGGCTTCCCGTGTGTTCCTATTTTGTGTCACCAAAATCTCATAGGTAAACCAACTTAAATCGTATCGTATTTAGTCCTATCTATTAGTGGCAGGATGAATAGAATACATGAGTTCAAGGAGAGCGATAGGAATTAAGAATCAATTTAGTTTTAGATTTTTTTCATCGAGAAGCATGATGAAATCAATTTGATTTTTTTTACTTCCTAGCATGTTTAGCATGTACACACACCTGTACAATTATTTTGTTAACATAGAATTTACTTTTAAAATGTAATTTCTAAGTTGTTTTTAAAAATTTTTAAATTTGTTTGCTTGGTAATAGGAGGACTACACACCTTAGCTTAATCAAAAAACTCTGGCTTTTCCCTGGCCTCTTAATTGTTTTCCTGAGAGAAAAGGAAGGCTTGCCGATTTCCAACACACTGTAAATACATTGATATTATTGTTTTATTTTGTATGCCTTCTCAAAAAACAACTTTGATCGCAGTGCAAATACTTCTCAAAAATTAAAGTACCCGGAAGTTTTTGTGAGCCTTTTTTTTTTATTTATTAGGATGTTATTTAAAGTTGAAAAAATTAATGTAAATGCTCTCTGGAGAATATAAATGCTTCCATGGAGATAGTTGGCATTTCCTAGAAAACTCCAAAGACTATCATCTATCAATCCATCTTTCAACAAATGTTTGAGAAATGCCAACTGCATGAAAGGTCTAGATTCTAGATGGATCGGAGGTGACACATTGATAAATACACATGAGAAGTTAGATGACGAGATTAATGATAGTTTCCTGTTGTATAGCTTATTTTTAAGTTTAATTTAATTATGGTCTATTTGATGATTAAAAAGCACATGTATCTAAGGTGTACAATTGGATGACTTCATGTACATGTACAATTTGAGATAATCACAAAAACCAAACTAACCATGTATCCATCATTTCTTTCCTTCCTTCCTTCTCTCCTTTCCTTCTTTTCTTTTATGTTTTCTGATGGAGGGATGGTTAAGTCATATCCTCTTAGCAGTCTTCCAATGGTATAGCATACAATTTGATACTCTTTCAACCTGATGCAGGAGTGGAAAGAATCATCACCCTCATTTTCAAACAGTGAAACCAAGACTTGAGTTTTGCAGATGAGTGACTTACCCAAGGTTGTGCATCCCTGTGCTAAGTTGGCAGAATCATGTTGAAGACAGGCCCTCGGGACTCCTGAGATAGATTTTGCTTA
Source organism: Ictidomys tridecemlineatus (assembly GCF_052094955.1). NCBI lineage: Eukaryota > Metazoa > Chordata > Mammalia > Rodentia > Sciuridae > Ictidomys > Ictidomys tridecemlineatus. The sequence goes on from NC_135484.1 coordinate 141,413,302, forward strand.
GAATGATTTCACATTACCCCTTATAAAACAAAACAACCACTAAAAGACAGTGCTTGATGAATCTGTGAGCAATATAACTATATAGCAGAATGCTGCTTTGTGGCAGTGATAGTTTGGAAATTCCCTTATGAAGGAGAAAATGATGCATCTGGTTTGGAACCAACTTATCTACACTTGAAAGAGCCTGCTGTTGGGGGAAATGATCTCACCAGTGATAAAAGGAGGAAGTGGGTGGGGGAGGCCCACAGTGGATCAATCATCCCCACCCTTGGACTTGGACAGGCTCCCTGACACTGTCTAGCCCTGACCACTTATTTGCCTAGATTCTTGTTAGCTGTCAGCACATTGATGCTAAGGAAGTTCAGTTAGTTCAAGACAGCTTTGTTTTCCCTCTTTAAATTTTTTTTTTTTTTAAATGTGTTCTTTTCAGATACACGAGACAGGGAGACAACGATTCTCAGTCAAGATCGCTTGAGTCTATTTTCCAAGGATGTTACCTATTTATTCATTTATGCATGGAGTTCAATATTCTGGTTTTGGTCTACACAGTGAAAAATAGCATTATTGCTGAATGTCAAAACAATCAGACCTGATTACCATTCAAGTCTTACTGTGCACAGACAGCTCATGCCTGTTGCCCGGGACTCCTGAAGATGTCAGTGTCTGGCTCCTTCCTTTTTCTACAGAGCCCTGGACCTTAAACAGTAGATGGCAGTGTGAGATGGGGAATTTAAACCTTGGCAGCTGTTGGCTTGAAACTAGCCCAGGAAAAATGGCTTTGTGACTTGGAAGCATTTATGAAATGAACTTTCAGGCAGAGTTTTGTCTGGCCGCCAGGATCTCGCCCTGGAAGGCGCTGGCAACCCACAGGTGAGCCTGTGCAAGGGCTTTGTTTGAACTGGAGCTGGTGCCCTGCTCGGAAGCAAGATGGGGTGCATTTGGGCACAATGCATTGTCACTGAGCCAAGCAAACCGCTGTTTCACCGTCCAGGCAACCCTGCACCCCAACCCGCCCCTTCCTGGGGGAGGTAGCACCTCCTCCTTTTCCTTTCTGGGAAATTCATGGTGTTTAAATCTATGAAATAGAGACTTTGATGTATCTAATGTATTAATGCTGCTTCAGGTTTTCAGTTAATCTTCACTTTCTGCCCTAAACCTGTTAAAAATCAGAGGCTCTTTAAATGGAAAAGAAAATTAAATTATTTATGGGAGAGTTGCTCCGTAAGTTTGAAAGGACACCACTCCTCGTGGCTTATCAGATATGGACTTTGTTTAAGAATCTTGAATAAATTATGGAAAAGAGGACAGCACTGAAGCTGGTTTGAGTTTCTCTTCTGTTATGGACTCTGAGCAATTGCAGTGTTTTGTGTCTGTGGTTCCCCAAACATGTTTCCCTCTAGAACACTTTATAACAAAGTATGCTTAAAGAAGGGGAAAATAGCTTAAAACATTTGACTTACTCAATATTTTATTTAATAGAGAAGGAATTAATAACTCTAAGAGGATGCTTGTATTGCAGGCTGTAATTACAGAATTTAAATCGGGTGCATAATCTGTGTATCCTAAGGTTGGTGATTCTTCTTCTTCTTAGACCTATGTAAAAACTTCATTTCCTTACTTTTAGGTATGATTTCTAGACCTGTTAAGTCTCAACTCTTGTGTAATGCAACCCACATTATTCCACAATGTTAAGCTCCACTTTCTTCAGCCGTAAAAGTGGAAAGTAGTTTTTATTTGCTTCACAGAGCCTGATATACAGTGTTAGCCATTTATAATTTATCCAGATATGCAAAGTCCTTAGCTATGATTGTTATTATACAGAAATAAGTGTAGGCATATTGTCAAACAAAATTGCTTTTCCTACTTTCCCAAATAATTCAAAAAGATAGAGAATATTAACACTACTCTAAACCAAGCAAAATCAGGCAGGTAAATTTTCTGTTCAAAATATAATTATAGAAAAGTGCAGAAAAATTTGAAACCACTAGTAAGAACACTCATTATCGTAAATATGCTTAAAGTGAGAAAAATAGAATGTCACACAAGTCTCCATATACACTGTGTGTGTGTGTGTGTGTATGTGTACACACATGTATTTTAATACATTACTTCAACAAGCACTTTGGTTAATGAGGGGCATTTTCAGGATGTAGGTCAAATAGAATCAGGAAAATAATGTATGAGCAGAAGTCACACCCTTCTCCTCCTTTAAATAGGCAGACCTTCCTTTTGTTACACGAGGCTGGGGCAGAGTGTGAAAGGGTAGAAGGGAGTTTGGACTTGAAAATAGTAATCACCTTCATGAATCCAAAACCTCCCCTTGAGAGAACCGCTTAGTGAGCAGCTCATAGGTGGATTTGGAGAATGTGGACTGAGAGCAGCTGCCTCACAGGGTCGTGGTGAATTATCAAGATATTTTTTTCCGTCATAGGTGAACTTGTCATTAAATGTGGTGCCCACATTTAATCCCAGTGACTCAGGAGACTGAGGCAGGAAGATCGCTAGTTCAAAGACAGCTTTGGCAAATTAGCAAGACTCTGTCTCTAACAACAACAGCAACAACAATGATAACATTTAAAGGGATGGGGCTGTGGCTCAGTGGAGAGCCCCTGGGTTCAATCTCAGTACCACAAACACACACACACACACACACACACACACACACACACACACACACATACACAAACCAAAAAGTAACAAAAACAGAGATTATTTTTCCAACACTATCTCTTTTACTTTTTCACATTTTCTTCAAGTTGTTCATTGATTTTGCATTTGTTAAACATTAACTTTGCTAAGGTCCAGTTTCTTCTCCTAATTTTTCCAAGATTTGAGATCTTGCGCAATTTGCTGAACATCTGTGTTCTTGCCTGCAAAAAAAAAAAAATAATAATAATAATGATAACATCTCAGGTGACCGTGAGATGAAAGTAGTTGTTAATACAAATAATACCCTTTAGCTCAGTGTTGGGCACAGAGTACGTTTTCATTCAATAGGCAGCCAGAGATTAAGAGGAAAAAAAAAGAGGATGCTTTGACAGTTAGAGAATTAGAAAACTATTGCATATTCTGACTAAAAGCAGTTCAGAATTCATCCTCCTCCTCCCTTCTTTTTATACTTGAGGAACATAAAGCTAGAAGATTTAAGTAAAGCTTGGTAATATGGAATGAATTAGTCAGAGGCCTTTAATGATAAAGATTGACTCACACAATTATGGACCCTGAGAAATCTCAAGATCCGCAGTCAAAAGCTGGAATCCAAGATTGCTGATGGGTAGCTCTGGTAAGAAGTTTGCCAGGCTCAGGACCCAGGGAGAGCCAATGTTTCAGTTGAACCCGAAGCAAGAGAAGACTGACAATGTCACTGAAAGCAGTCAGGCAGGAGGAGTGCCTATTACTAACTGGAGGACTAGCCTATTCAGGCCTTCCACTGATTGGATAAGGCCCACCTACTTGGCGGTGTGGGGGGGCACCACCTGATTCACTCTGTCTATAAATTCAAATATTAATCTCATCTAAAGATACTCTTACAGGAACACTCAGAATTACATTTGTTCAAATGTTGGGACCCCCTTGACCCTGTCAGGTTGACATATAAAATTGATCATCACACTGATATCTATGTTGACATTTAAGCTTCCAAAATAGTCAAAGAAAATTTGACAGGACTTTGTTGTCCTATTTGCTAAACTATAACATTTGTATCTTATCTTAAGCAAATTTAGGCTTTTCTCTTGCTTGAGATAAATTCACATTCTTCAGGTATAGCAATGAATGCTGTTCTGTCAATCCCTTCCTAGGGTTTTGCTGGGGTAATGTGGACTTGAAGCCAAGCAGATCCACACGTAGAGGGGTTTCTTTAGAGAACCCTATTTGTGGCAGGGCGCGGTGCTGTGTACCTATAATCTCAGTGGCTGGGGAGGCTGAGGCAGGAGAATCATGAGTTCAGAGCCAACCTCAGCAATTTAATGAGGCTCTAAACAACTTAGCAAGACCCTGTCTGTAAATTTAAAAAATACATATTAAAAAGGACTGGGATGTGGCTTGCTCAGTAGTTAAGCACCCCTGAGTTCAATCCCCTGTACCAAAAAAACCCCAAACCCCTATTTGTACTTTCCTGGTATTGTCTCTGCCTTTAAAGTAAAGTAAGGAGGGCACAACCTTTACCTTTTTCTCTGCCTTAAGGAAAACTAGACATTGTGACCTGTCTTGAGAGAACTCTGGGATGAGAGCTCAGAGAAACCATAAATCTCATCACTTGGATTTGAGAGCCCATTTGAATGGGGGAGAAGAGGTGTGTTCAGATCTGCTGGAGGAAATGCACTGTGGTGACATTGGGCTTTAGGAGCATCAGTTAGGGACAAAAATCAGTAGGGAATGTATGATGAATTACCAGAGCTAACAGGTGATCAATGGCATTCACACAAGACAAGAGAACATAACCCAGGGGCCTTGGCCGCACCTCAGAGCAGTGAACACAGCTCCAGATTCTTTAAGGGGAAGGAATCCAATGTCCTAACAGAGGTGGACTTGCTTGACAAGAGTGGAGGCCAAGTTCTACACCAGGCTTTTCTGAATATCTTCTTCTCAACCCTGTGGGTGTTGGTCAGTATCTTCAGACTGAAAGAGTTTTTAATTATTGATTCTTTTTCCATGTTATCATTCCTACTGGTACTAAAAATGATTATAGGGCTGGGGATGTGGCTCAAGAGGTAGCGCTCTTGCCTGGCATGCGTGCGGCCCGGGTTCGATCCTCAGCACCACATACAAACAAAGATGTTGTGTCTGCCGAAAACAAATAAATAAATATTAAATATTTATTTAATAAATGTTAAAATTTTATTTAATAAATATTAAAAATAAATCAATTAATATTAAAATATTAATTATTTAATTAATATTAATAATATTATTATTTAATTAATATTAAAAATAAATATTAAAAAATTCTCTTTCTCTCTCTTTAAAAAAATTGTTAAAAAAATGATTGTATACCTACATTAACACATTTCTTGGCATTTTGGAGTTTTGATCATGTTTCTACTTAGTAGGAAGACTTATTGTCAGAAAGAATGTTACATATAGAAATTTATTTAAAATGTTTAAATACATTTATCTAATGAGTCACAGTTCTTTAAACCTATTGGAATATTCTTGCTATATTTTCTATTACTTTATTTTTGATCCTTGTTCATTTGACTGATATTTATTGTTTTTATCTTATGGGTCTCACTGACAATACATAATCAAAATTGGAATTCATTTTAATAATGAACAGAGACATTAAATTCTTAGATTGTTAAAAACACTTTAGAAAATCATTCCATTATTTTGAATATTTTTAAAGTACAATTATTTCAACTGAGATAATGATAAAGTAAATGATACCATTGTGAATGATTCCTATGAAATCCACTTGAATGTTTTACCAATATCTATTCAGGTACTTAAATTAATCCCATCAGTTAAATATATACATGGAAACATGTTTAAATATATAGAATGAAATGGTAAATGTAAGATATTATATAGACATTTATTAAAATACACTGCTTTAGGATTTTCATAGTGTTTAAATACTCTCACATGTGTTTATGGCATGCTTGAGATAAGAGTCATTTATTTTTTCCAAACTCTACCCTATGAAACTGAGTAAAAGACATTGTTCCTGCCTTTAAGGAGCTCATATTCCACTACTGCAGACAGAGGAGTAAGGAAGTAATTGAGATGTAAGAAGACTGGTATGATAATAGATGCAGAAATACACTTCTTCCCCAGCAGAGGAGGAAGCCGTAAATTCTATGTGGTGCTGTGGTGGTGAGTCAAGGAAGCCTCTGAAGGCAATTTAGTATCCTGAGCTAAAGTAGCAACTCCTGGGAGTTACCCAGGAGGAACAATTGGGGAAAAAAATTCCAGGGAGAGGAATCAGCAGCGATGTAGAGGTATTGGAAAAATTAAAATTTGGGAATAAAAGGGGAGTCAAGATTCAAATCTGGAAAACAAGTACCAGAGCCAGAAGGTAGAAGGCCTTAGTCTAGATACTGTTGAATTTCCTATGGGAAATGGGCATCCAGGGGCGGCTGAATCTCATTTATCATCTTGCTACTCAAAGAAGGTAGGAAATGCAAACAATCTCACGTTTACAAAAGGTCACCCAGTGAAAGAACTATCCAGCTCAGTGCTGGTCTTCTAGTTCGCCATTCTGTATAGGTCCGTTATCTCAGAATGCTGGGCTGACTTGAATCAGTGTTCCAATGAGTCAAATAATGAACAAGAATGAGATGCAAAGACCAGATTTTTGCTGCTGTACCTTCAGTTTCAAAAACAGCACCAAGTTCCAAGCTGTTGTAACCAACAAATAACAAACATTTTATTGGGCAGTTCCCAAGTATCATAAACTCTTTTAAATTCTTTTCCATGGCTTAAAGGATTAAAGCACACACTCTTAGAGGATCACGTTACATTTTTGATGCAGTATTTTAAAAATTATTGCTAGTCAAGGAAAAGGTAATGTGATCTTGAAGGTTCTGGAGAATTTCATCCAATGGGCTCAAATGACACATTTTGATGAGAAGAGATTTAGAGAATGAGAGAATGGGTTTGTCTTCAAATATTTGAAAGCCTTCAGGTAAAAGAATGGACCTATTTTTTTTGAGAATAACTTAACAGAAAGTTTACCTGGGGTCCATGGGAGTGTATTATGAAGAGTTCTAATTTGACTCATATATAAAAAAAACATTTTCTGACAATTTGATTTTACCAACAATAAAATAGATAAGCTCGCATTTACCCATGATATTTACCCAAGAGCTAGAGGGTCATGAATCCTTTAGGAAAAGATCGATTCTTCCTCCCTCCCTCCCTCCCTCTCTCTCTCTCTCTCTCTCTTTCTTTCTTTCTTTCTGTCTCCCATTTAGTATTGGGGACTAAAACCAGGGGCACTCTATCATTGAGGTACACTCCAGCCCTTTTTATTTTATTTTGAGACAGGGTCCGGCTAAGTTGCTAAGGCTGTCTGAATTTGTGATGCTTCTGCCTCCGACTCCCGAGTAGCTGGGGTTCCAGGTGTGTGCCACTCTGATGAGCCATATTCATTCTTTGAAAGTCAGATTGAATGATGTCATGCCATTCATCATTGAATGATGAATGAGAGGCAGACACCCATATGTTAGTCCCCAATACGTTTGAAAGCACTTGGCCTGTTTCAAATCAGTTGGAATACCCATTAAATGGGCCCCGGGGGGTGGGGGGGAGGGGGCTCAATGTCCTTTTCTTGATGTCCTTTCCAAGTCAAAGCAGATTATTCATAGTTTCCTATACTGTCTGTTCTTCTGTTTATGAGGAATGACTCAAAGGAAGGTTTGCTTTAATTCAAAACAAGCAGATTGCTATGTGTGGAATGGGCTGCCCATGCTTAGATGGGGCCCAAGAGTGCTCACTGGTCCTCAGTATTGCTCATCAGGTGTTGCTTTATCTGAATCACCTGGTGATTGGGGCCAGGAACTCTGGCTACAGACTTTCAGATCACTCTATGGATGGATTATAAATTTTCCAGGAAGAAAAATCTTTATAAGGCACCCAGAGCAACTGATAGTTTAGCAAACCATTAGATTGCAGGGTGGAGTTTCTGGCTTGGGATACTCATCGCAGGACAATTACACCCCTGAAGCAGGAGCCCCTCTTAAAGGAGGCTCTGCCTCTGGATGACATAGCTCTGTTTTTCTGAGGAGATACACAAACTAAGGGCTATGGAACATTAAGTTTGGAGGACACTTTTGTTCTATCTCCTCTTTTCTCATTTGAAATGTGATGGACGTACCTAACTTGCTCCCATTCCCGGATAAGGGAATAAAAGATAAAAAAACAAAAACAAAAACAAAAAACCTGTAGTCATTAAATGATGTGGATGCCCGAGAGGGTGACCCTGGCTGGACACCCATTCTTCTGTTGTCCACCACACTATTGAATGCAGAACTGAGAAGTTCTAATCACATCTGCTAAACTCAAATACTGGTGTTTTTGTTCTTTCACTGGTAGAAAGTGGAAGAGAATTCAATTGTCTTGGAGCTAGAGGGTTTAAGGCCATCTGATGGAGTGAAGGTCCCCATCTTCTTTGGTACATTGGACAAGTGGCACTGGAACACCATTCATGGTTTTCTTGACATGAGAACTAAATTGTTAGGTGAGAAAATTTTTTAATTCTTGAATGTCTTTCTTCTAATATTCTAATCAGGTTTTACAGAGGAAAAAAAATAGGCTTTTGATATTGGGGATTTACAAAAATTTGAATAAGATTTTTATTTGGACTCATTTATATTCAAAACCAGAAACTAAAGCTCTCTATCTTTAAAGCAATGGGTTTATTATGCCAGGGATTGCATCAAAGGTTTATAGGTGGGGTTGTAAAAAGACTTCTCTTTGGCAACTATGTTACAAAATGAGCCATCTTCTAAAATGTATGTTTCCTGAGCAGTATTTCTATACACATAATCTTCACCTGTTTGTTCCTACAAATAATCTGCTTCATTTAAAAATGTTATGTGGTAAATCCCTAGCTTTCTATTCTAGAAAGGGTCTGGTAATAAGTTTATCCTCTCCTTTTGGGGAAAGGAGAATATTCTTTTCTGAGTCCAATTTCGCTGAAGTTCAAGATTGTTAGCAAATAGTGGAGTGGCTACAGCCTTGGGCATGGATTCTGTATACATGGGTTCCAATGTCCTCTGTGCCACTAACAGCCTGGGTAACAGGATACAAATCACTATCTTGATGGGCTAGGTTTTCCTTCCTTTTCTTTCTTTCTTTTTTTTTTTGTTTTTTTTTCATCAGTAAGAATTGAAAAGTGGTTTCTAATCTCCCTGCAAACCCTAACGTCTATGTTATTATATTGACAATAGCTTCAGAATCTTACGCTTGAATAGAATGTATTATATGACATTTTGGCAATAAAAAGAAAGAAGGATATAGCTATCCCTAAGTCATATTTAAACATATACTGCCTCTCCTAGTGGAAAAATAATAACAAAGTAATTTTACATATGGAAATATAGCTTCACAAGATTTTTGTTTGTTTTGTGGATTTTTTTCTCAAAACCATTTTTATCAAAACATGCTGGTTAAAAAGAAATGGAGAAAGGTCAATGTCCTTTTAGAACATGTCATTTGTCGAAGTTCTGGCCAAGAGTTGATGATTTCTTGAGGTTTTCTGCTTTTGCTGCTTTTAGAGATTTTTGTTTACTTATTTATTTTAGGTTTATTCTCCTAGACTTTTCTTCCTAGGGAGAAAAAAAGAAATCAAAAGGAAGAGATAATTATCTAGATAACAAATTCCTATTCTTCTAAATGCTATAATAGGTTATCTTGAATCCTTCCCTTTTCCAAATATACCTTTGGTTTTCATAGCAAGGATCTATCTTGAACCTCTTTGTTTTTTTTTTTTTTTCTGCTTTCAGCCAAAATTATCATTTAGTATCAACGGCAGAGCTCCTCTACCCCAACCCTTGGAGGAAGTTGGTGTGTAAGGGTTGCAGCAATCACATGCATTAAGCTGTGGATGCTGAACCCGAGAAGCACCTAACAATTTCTAGCCCTTGGGGACTTTTTCTGGCCTTCCTCTGTGACTTTGTTTCCTCTTGAATTTAACTCATGCTCTTTCTATTTCCATATCCTGATTCCTCTTTGAGAGTCAATTGATGCGCAGATGCTTAGGCTCATTTGCAAACCCAAGGATCACCTGTGGGATGAGATGTGCCTGCACCACCTGGCCTTCTGTCATCCTCACCCGGTGTTGCCACCAACACCCTGTTTCTCTGCCTTCACTCTCCCTGATTCACTCCGAGTTCACATTCCTGCTCACTGCATCTGTTTTTACTACTTGGAAAAGAACAAAGTAATTGTTCTGATCCCCACCGGGGTCAATTACCTTTCCTTGGTTCACCATTACACATTTCATCTCCATCTCAAGCTGCCATTTTGCACGTGGCTTGTTCAGTTGCAAAAGGGGAAGGGTGGGTGGACCGGCGTCAGAGGGGAAGCAAATATTTTGAATAGATTTATACAAATCCATCAGTGCACCTGGAAAAACTGTATAGCAGAATAGACAGAGCATAGGTATTAGAATTAGAAACCAGCATTTGAATGTAGGCTTTGAAACACATTAACTGTTTGCCCTTAGGAAATTTTGTAACTACTATTAAGAACTTGTTTTTTTTTAATGTATAAAATATACATAGTAATAAAAATCTTATTGGATTACTGTATTAAACAAAGAAAATAGATAATATATCCAAAGTCCCTAGAACTTGAGAAGGGCACTAAATAAACCATATCAATTAGTATTGCTGATACTGTAATAAGTTAGTCATATTCCTTTATTCACGAGAAAATAGTTTCATCCTCAAAGCAATTTGACAATCATTCACTAAACACTATGCAGATTCTCTAGTCTGGGTAGGGAATATAAAAGTGGTATGAATTATAACTTTTAATCTTCCCGACATCTTCTGCTCTGAAAAATCCAGTATTTTAGCAAGATATTCAAAGCTTTGTTAATTTGTCCTCAGCCAGTTTTCCAGCCTCCCCGCCCCAAGATAGTTTGCTTTCAAAGGGGGGATTCTCATATATATGTGATTCCTTGTGTTTTGGGGGGCTGAAGATGGGTCAGAAGGAGGCAAATCCTACTCACTGTAAGACCTAACATAAATGGCACGTTCTCTCTGCATTCTTTCTTGACCTGCCCTTCTATGCCATCTTCACAAGAAGAATGGTTTACATCAAATACACAGCATTGCAAGCCCTTCATACATTTTGCTCCCCTGCTTTTTTTCTCTAATCTGTCCCTGCTGTAAATTTCAGCTAGCAAGATCTCTATCTCAAAAAACCTACCTACAAGAAGCAAGAAGAGAATTCAAGCTCCATTACAGATGTTCCTATATTTACATAGGGTTATACCTGGATAAACTGATCATTAGTTTAAAATATAATTATAAGTTGAGCATGCATTGCATACACTTCATCTACCAAACACACTGGCTTAGCAGAAGCACTTTGTAGAGTGCCAGTTGTTTTCCCCAGTGATCACAGGGCTGGCTGCTAGGGAGCTGCAGCTCACTGCCATTGCTCAGCATCACCAGAGAGAATCAGAAGGGCATTTGGCTAGCCCAGGAAGAGGTCTAAGTTAAAATTCTAAATACAAATTCTACTAGTGTATTGTTTTTGCACCACTGTGAGACTTCTTCAGTTGAATTATGGTTAAGTCAGGGATGGTCTATACTTTTTTTCTTTGACTTGGACAAGTTCAGAATCTGGTTTTTTTTTGTTTTTTTTTTTTTTGTCTGTAAATGGAAGTTGTCAATGACGTATATAACTGAGCAGATCTTTTGTATAAAGCTTTGGCATATAACAGGAGATGGCTTTTTAAACATGATCATAGTGCTCCATCTCCTCCTATAAAAGATATCTCCTTTTTGATTCTCTAAATGGGATTTATAGGTCTAATGATATACCTCCCATCTCATGGAAACCTAAAGCTATAGGCTGCAGTGAAGAGTTACAATTCAAGATAACAAAATTAAGGATAAAGCAGACCGATTGATTATTCCAGTTCATTATGATAGAAATTTCAGGACAAGGTTCCAACACAACAAGAAAGGAACACAGCGTTCTTCATTCTGGCTGGTGAGTTTTATGGTTCTGTCTGGCTTTTGAAGAGCAAAACTGCTAATTGAATGGGAGGATGAGTCCAAATGGAGAAATGAGGAAAATATTTGTTAAAAAAAATAAATTTGAGCAGAGATGTTAAATACAGAATTTGTGTCTAGGTCTGAGGTGCCTGGTTCATGCATTTGAATGGGGTCCTGCATTTTAGGAGGTCCCATGTCTTCCTTAAAAATGGAATGAACTGCAAGGCGTGGGGCACTAAAAACCTCTGGTAGTTTTCAGTTGCATGCTTTTCATCAAAGGACTGGAGTTGATTCAATTAATTATGGCCCCCCACTGAGTTCCATCTTCATCTGAACCCACGTGGCAAAGCTGTAAATGATACGTGCAAATAAGGATTTATCTCTGGGGAAAGGCTTCCTCACAGCAGCGCCTGCTCTCGCTCTGTGAGCTGCGAACCCTGTGCTGAGCTGGGTTTCGGGGCTGCGACCCCAAGAAAGGGCAGTCGTCTTTGTCTTTTTCAATGTTAGTGTCAAAATATTCCACTTTCCAAATATTTGAAGAACAAGATGGGACTGTGAGATCCAATGAGAGATTGTCTATTTTAGGAATTCTGCAGAAAGCATATACTGTTCTCTTAATTTTGGTGGAGGGGATGCATCAGAATGTCTGTTGACTCAGGTGCCATCAGACCCAAGCAAAGGACTTATTACGCTCAGCTCAAATTGTCCTAGCTACTGTATTTCGATTAAAATTAAATTTCACAAAAAAAATGAAGTTAGAGTGGATTTTTACCTCAAAATGATTCATTTCTCTCTATGGAAAAATATTTGTCAAGACTCAGATAAGATTTTACCTTAGTTTTGTAAACAAAGAAAATGTAACGCCAAATGAATATTTTTTTTACATGGTTCATGAGTCTTTAATTTCTTTGGTTTTAGGCAGTACATCTAATCATGACATAGAGCCTCCTGAGAGTCAGTGTGCTTTTGGGTTTTTTTTTTTGCATTTGCAATCTGAAATATCACAGTCATGTAGAAATGTCACTGGGGGCCAATGTCTGTCTAAGGCATCAATTCAGATTTGCCACTGAATTTAAGGTGAGAAAGCGTTTTGATACACAGTGTATAGGATAATGGGGTCTAGGACAGGCAAATTAAGGATCAAACTCAGCTCTGTTTCTAGGGAACTCTGCTATCTTGATAAGGTTCCTTATCTTCTCTGGTCTTCACCTTGACCATCATAAATGGGCATTCTGATGCTACCTTGCTGGGTGATTTTGAGAATGACGTATCTTATGAAGCTTAAGGATCCTCATACACTACCTGGCACATAGTAGGAAGCAACTTCTGAGTTACAGGGTGGTCTTTGAACCAGCAGCATGAGCTTTACCTGAAAAATTGTTAGAAGTGCCAGCTTTCCACCTACTGAAACAGAAATCTGGAGCAGGGTCCAGATATTTTCATTTTAACAAAACTTCCAGATGATGATGATGCACACTCAAGTTTGAGACAGCTGCAGTGTGTCGTGAATGCTATGAGGACATGTATGTTTATGTTCAATGGTGATGCTGAGTTATCCCAGGAACTTGGTATATGAGGTGGCTCATACGTTAAACCTGTCAAAATGGGAAGAACAATATTCCTTATATAATCTTCAGTGATGGGGAAATGTAACTAAGGATTATTAATAGTTTACTTTCAGAGGTGTTGTACATTATATATCTTGTTTAATGCTTGCAATAACTTCAGAGGAGAGGTGCTGTTGCCAATCATGTTGTTCTAAGCAAGCAATGAGGATTATTGAAGCAAAACGTCAAGGAACTGAGCTTCAGACCCAAGTTTCAGAAACCTCATAGTCTGTGACACTGACCATCACAATGTTTTATTTTGATAGGATTGATGAACAGACATTCACAACCATGTTCCAATAACACACACACACACACACACACGCACACAAACATGTATGCACATGCACATGAAGGTATGTATCACTTCCACCGATGGTCTTCTGTGAACATTCTCCTTGTCTTCTTCCCTATTCTGGGCCTCAGAAATCTTTCTCACCTTCCCTCTGGAGTTGATCACTATTTGTATTGTATATGAGTATTTACACCCACACACACTCACAAATATATAGGTATATATGGATATCAATTTCATGAGGGCAGAAATCACATCCATCTTACTCATCTTTTGTAGCTATGTGCTTACAACAGTCCCTGGCACATCATTTGAACCTTATAATTGCTAATTGAATGATGAATGAATGAACGAATGAATCTCTATTAGTGCTGGGAAAAATTTCATCCTTACAGTTCTAGAAACTAGATTCTTTTTTTCTAGTTCTAGTGAGCTGAAGAAATGATGGCTAACCCTTTTTATTTATTTATTTATTTTTAATTAAATTATTTATTTATTCTAATTTGTTATACTTGATGGCAGAATGCAATTCATTTCATATTACACATATAGAGCACATTTTTTTCCAAGTCCCTGATTGTACACAAAGTATTTTCACACTATTCATGTCTTTAACCATGTACTTAGGGTAATGATGTCTAACTCATTCCACCATCATTCCTACCCCGTTGAATCCTCCCTTCCTGTCCACCCCTTTACCCTATCTAAAGTTGCTAACTCTTTATTTGGAAGCCAGATGCATTCACTTTGGCAGTTTTCTTAATATTAATTTGATCAACACGTGTAGAAGTCATGGGATCGATGTGACATTTCATTTAATTGTCAATCATATAGACATAAATTTTTAAGTTGAAGAAGACTATGGAGAACAACTAATCTCTGTGCACATTGGGAATTTGGGCGAAGGGGTTAAGTGATTGTTCATGGTTAAATGCAGGTTAGAGGCTGGACAGAAAGTGAGGCAGGAAGTCCAGTTTGGCTGATATTTGGGCAGCTTTTTTCTTACCCAAGAGAAAGCACACCAGCTGTGACTGAGTAGATCATGCAGCATCTGCAAGGCCTTATGGTCTCTCCCCTCCCATAATATCATGTTGAATATTCTGGAAAAATTTACATGCGATATTCTTCTGAATTGACTTTGCCACTAACAAATTGCACAATCGTCAGTAAGTTACTTTAACATTGTGCCTCAGTTTCCTCATCTCTAAGCTTTTGGGTAAAAATAATGTCTACTCCTCAGGCTAATTATGAGGACTGAAAGAGATAAAATGTGCAAAGTGTTCAAAACAGTGCCTGACAGATAATAAGTGCCGTATAACAGTCAGCGATTCTCTTACTCGTGAAATTTGGGGGAAGAAACTTTGTTACAGGACGTTTTCTTTAGAGTTGGAGTGATCAATGGCTAAAGTAAAAAGCCAGCCGAATGGTGAAGTTTGCATAGAACTCAAGTAAAGAGTATCTTTATTCAGATAAGCAACGTCTTCCCAATTCTCCTCCATGAGTAGATGAGAAGGTAATATTTTTATGATTTACCTCCTCTTGACTTTTATGAGTTGGGAGTATTAGCTCATATTATTTATTGGAAATTTCTGGCCTAGGCAAATTGGAATAAGCCCAATAAAGCTGAGGAGACGGAGTGACAAAAGTTCTTACCAAGAGTTTTGGGTTGTAAGTGCAGATTCCATTTAAAATAATCAGTCCACATTAAAGGAAGCCATTTGACTGGCATTATGCACTTGACACCCGGGGAAGAGAAGGTCAATGTCTTTTTAGGTAAGTACATTGTTGTTGTCTATGATGAGGAATGTAAATGAAGGTGGAGGCTGTTTTGAGAAAATCGGTATGGTTCTGAAAATTTAAGTAAATATAATCTTTAAAAAATATTAAAATTCTAATATACCTGTGAAGCTATTTACTTACTAAAAATCAGTAAAAGTACATGCTGCTAGTCTTCTCTTCACTCTAGAGCTAAATATAATTTAATTTTAAAGATGAAAGTACCCTATGGAGAGTATGCCTAGCCTATACATGCAGTATACATATTACATACTGAGCTGTCTATGCAAACACACCTACATATTTACATATATACATTTGATGCATTTGTATCATATTTTTTTAAAAAATGTATCATGTCCATTGCAAAATAAATTGCTAAACTGACCTGAGGCAATGGGTTTATGTTATTCACTGATCGCTAAGCAGTTAGATTTACAGCAGACATAACAGATTGATCAGGTTGAATTGGCACGGAACAGGCTAAAGCACTCGGGTGGCATTTGCCACTGCCATTATATTCTCCTAATTAGAGGATTTTAACTATTTAAGCCATTTGCAGGATGGTCAATAAAGGCATTTGCATCAGGACTTATTCAAAAATGAGAAGTGTATTTGGAGCCTAGCATGGTTGGTCAGAATCTGGCATGATTTTTTTTTTCTCTTAAAAACAAAGAGACAAATCGGGTTTGCTTGTTAGTTTATGTTTTGATGCTGGGTAGACACTTGATTTTCTTTTGAGGACCCAGGAAAACAACACACTCATTTTTATAGGCAGGTCAAGTTTACTTTCAAGATAAAGAGAAAAGGCGGATGTTTGAAGGCTGAGCTTGGCCGCCAAGGCACAAAACAAGAACTTGAGAATCGGTTCTGCAGCTTTTGTTTTCTTTTTCTTTTTTTTTTTTTAGCAGAAATTGTCAATTACCCATAATTAATATTTACTGAGGACTCGAGGGGTTGCATCAGGTCTGAAGGCATGTCACACACACCCACAAAAAGTTATGTTATTTCAAGTTAAATATAGATTTGACTGCAGTGTTTTCCCACTAGGACCATATTTTTTCATTCCTTTAGAAATCTTGTTATATATTTTTAAAGAAGGGTCGGCCATATATTCTTTAACTTGTTTCTTTTTTTTTTTTTTACTTCTCCCTGAGGCAAAAAGAAGCAGCAACGACAAAAATAAAAGTTTTTATGATCCTGCTGAATCAAGATACTAAAACATGAGTTAAATGAAGAGGCGTGGTGGTTTTAATGAAGAAAAATAAAACAATTTAAGCGTTGCCAGGTGGAAAATGAGACAATCTCTTTACATGGAATGTGTAGAAGGGGAGGAGGCTCATGGATGCTGGGAAGGCAGTTTCCAATGTCAGGAATTTTTTGCCATGGTCTTTGATCTGCGGTCCAATTTTAGTCTTGGTCTAAAAGGGGAAAAAAAAATGAAGAGGAAAACTATTACTTGCTTTAATGAAAAAAAGTCTCAGTGAACCAAGACTAACTATGGGAAAAACAAGCCAGGAAAAAGGGTGTTGATTCACAAAAGCAAGCAAATCTTAAAAACAAAAATCAAAGCAATACAAAAATCCGCTCCCCCCACCCCCTGCTACAGACCAATCCTTGAACAGCTTCACCATTAAATACTTCATGTGCTGTCCATTCAATGTCACATGATTTTGGCTTCGTCTGAGTGTCTTTTCAATGAGTAAGACCTTCTGTGTTTTGATGGAGTAGCCATTGGTTCTATCTGCAACCTTTATTCGTCCCTAACTTCAATTTCTGCAATCATGGAAGGAATCCTCTGCCCCATTCAAGAATGTATTAATTTTTTTTTAACATTCTGTGGATCTTGGTTGATAGAAGATTTTGTTCTGGCATAAAAGACGTGTTAGAACTGGAAATAGAATCTTAGGTTTCTGACTCCGGTGTAGGAAGTAGATAGACTTTGCTACCATAGCAAATCCGGTAAGGGAAAGAGATCACATATTTTTTAAACATGCTAAGACTCATAATAATTAAAAATAGAAAGTAAATGAGCTTTGGATGCAGCTGTGTGGTAGAGCAGTTGCCTGACATTCATGAAGCCTTGGATTCAATCTCCACCAAAGCAAAAAAAAAAAAAAAAAAGGAAGCAAACAATACATTTTTTTTAAACAATGATTGTTACTTGAAAATATATACTTAGATAAATGACTAATACTATTAAATATTATTTTCTTTGGAATTTAAAGACATACGTAGTTGCTTTGATGACTATTTTGCTTATTTGAATGGACAGAATAGATATTGTGATGCTAGTTTTATCAAGGGCTGGAGTGGGGAGCTTTTTGTGTGTGATCTTTGCAATTTGTTTCTTTATGACTTGTGGAACTGGATGTCTCTGCTGCCATCTTTTGTAATCTTGTTGCTGCTTCACATCACTGCAGTTATCGTGACCCAGGAAGGCTGGATGCCTTGAGAAGAGGTTTGTTTCTCCCATATTCCATTCACAAATCCTCGTTTTACCATTTTACTCTTCAAAGTTTGTCTCTTGGCCTCCAGAGGGACAATTAGGTAGGACCTATGTCACGATGAGAAATTCCTATAGGTCTAAAGCGGTCTATTTTTCTTGGTTTTATCTGAGAGCTGGGTGTCATTTCTCCTTTCAGTTTACCTTAGAAATATGCTCAAAGAGTCTACTCCTCATCAATTCTTCAGGTATCATTTTTTCTATTCTTTTCCAAAGACCAAGGCCTTTATTAGTCCCTCACTTCAATTTCTATAATTAAAAGTAATAGCAAATTTGCTATTTGCAAAATTCCTGACTCTGCATATCCAAGTTCTGTTATACTCATTTGTATAGAAAAGGTTCCCACCTTACCCACGCTCGGATCTATACTGCCATCAAAGTGGAAAACCTCCCTCTAACATAGCTACACGGTTTGCAGTCTCTTTTTTCATGTTATTTTTGAGGTTGGAGTTGTTTATCTTCAGGCAGATCCCAGAGTCCACTTCTCTGAATACTCATAGGTTCACTCTAAACAACATAATGTCATTTTCCCTGGATGTCAATAAATCTGATATATTTTGACTATTTATCTCACAGGCAATAAAGATCCTTTGACAAAGTGCATTTCATGAATTAGCTCAAATTACATTTGGGCTCCTTTAGAGCTTCGGAGAAAGGTGCCAAACATTTGATACAACACGACATTCTATTTAACTTCAGGGGAGAACAGAACTTCTGATTCTCTCATTAAAAGAAAAGATAAAAAAGTCTGTTTTGTTAAAAAAAAATTTTCAGGCCATTTATTTTAATTTATCCGTCACTTTTATTAAAGCATTTCAAGGTGATGTATGTTTCCTGAAGTTTAGGTATGAATCAAGATGAGTCAATATGTCTAAAATGCACATACTTCATTTTTTGAGATCGTTTATTGTCCACTATTGTTTATGAAGTATTAAAATGAACATGAAAAATCATGAAATACTGCTATAAGCCCCGGCTGCAGCACATTTTATCTTAATTCCTTTTATCTGTCTTCTTTTCCACTTACTAGATGTTTTCTGCCTGCCACAAAACATTTTAGCTCATAGTATCGATAAGTAAAGTTTTAACCTGTCAGTTGAAAAATTAAAACTTGATCTCATTATGATTTGTTTCAGTACAGAAGAGTTGTTAGTCAGCTTCTATTACTGTAACAAAATACCTACGCTGATCAACTTATAAAGATGAAAGGTTCATTTTTGGCTCAGTTTGGGAAGATGCAGTCCATGCTTCTTTTGCACCTGTGATGGAATATCATGGAAGACCAAAGTTGCTTATGTCCTGGCTGGGATCTGAAGAAAGAGGAAGATCATGCCCCAAATGCTGAAGACCCCTGACTATCACAACCTTTTAAAGGTTCCTCCACCACCCCACAATGCTAATCTGGTGACTAAGGCTTTGAAACATGGGCCTTTGGATGATGTTGCAGACCAAAGTATAGCAAGGGCTTAATAGCTTCTCCCACCCAGCTTTGCCTGTATCTGACTGTTAAGGTTGGGTTATAAGAAGTTCTCTTATGAGTAAATCTCTGAATCTGGGGGAGGTATGCATTGTTCAGCCAATTTACTGAGTTTTCTGGTGTGTATTTTTCCTAATAACTAGAGCCCTCGAACCAAAACATTAGCCGACGGCATTTCTTGGGAAAGAGGAATTAAAAAACCTATTCTCTCGTGATGTTTGTCTGCACTCTTTAGAGTTCACAGGACTTTTATAATCAGTACTTTCCTTCCTCTGTCATCATGATTCTCAAATATATTGACAGTAATGGACCAGCAAACTTGGATATGAGTCAGCCTGTTCTTCTAAACTTTGCAAAAAGTAAGCATAAAAATCTTGACTGGTTTTATTACAGTCTACTCCAATGGCATGCTGTTTTTCTTTTCCTCAAGAAGCTAATAAAAATTTGTTGGGCATCTACCCTGTGGAAATCACTGTGCTTGTTACTGCAGAGGAATTTGGGTTGATGTCATCTCTGGTTCCACCTGTCATCCACTGTCCTGCATATGGGGGTCTCTGCATTTTACACTGTGACTGTGATTGAGGACAGTCCCTCTCTGCTGGGAAGAATAAGTCAGTCATTTGGGCACAGGCTTTATCTGGATTAAGAATTCTGTTTAAAAAAACACATTCCACAGTTGGGAATGGCTAGATGTTCTCACCATCTTGACATCCTTGCATGCCATTTTTATGAAAACCACCATCCGCATCCGCGCGAAGCCTGCATTCAGGAGCATTTTCCAGGTCACTAGTAAGATTGAATGCGATTATGAGGGAGTCTTTGGGGACCTTTGCCACAATTTCTTGCTGATTTCTTTCTGGTATAAATATTATTGAACAAATTGGTTAGCCCTTTTTCTTTTTCTGTTATCTGGAAGAGTTTACCCAGAAAAAGCTTATTTCTTTCTTAAATGTTGGAATGAATTCACAGGTGAAGGCTTCTTCTCAGCTGGGATACTTCCTTTGGGGAAGTATTTTAGTAGGAGCCCCCAATTTTTAGCCAAAGACAGGACTGTCACTTATTCTTCTGTTATTTTCAGGAATCTGTTTTATTAAAAATTTCAACTTTAGTGGCACATGGGATACTGACTCATGTTCTGTAGTATATTTTTACTATTCATAGGATTGTTGCGACATCCTGGTTTTTTTTTTTTTATTCTGGCCTTGGTAATATGTTTCTTTAATTTATTTTCTTGCATTTTTATTTTCTTGTATATTCTATTGCATTTATGTCATATTTATATATTTCATACTTTTAGATATTAGGTTTATATTTATGTTTTTACATTTTTTGTTTTACATATTTTACATACACATTAGCAGAGCAAAGAAAAATCGATTATCTAAATAGCTCTTTTAACAATACTTACAAAGTATACACCTGAAATATATACATATATAAATATATGTAATATTAACACACACACATATATGTAATATAAAATATATATATACACATATATGCATATATGTGAGAATACATATATTTATATAGGTTTACACACACACACATAGAGAGTGTGCACTTGTGTCAGGCAAGGGGAACTTTTACTGGTTCCAGTCAAGGATTGCATTGCCTTGAGTATAACTTCAGTTTTTTCTCAGGCTCCTTTTAATTCTGGCTCTCTGTCTCCAAGAAGTCCCCAGAGATTGGGGGATTAACTAAGGTCCCAACCCATTGATGGGTTCCGAAACTCTAACATTTATTTTCTAAGTGCTACACAATTGCTGAGATTTCAGTTCTGATGCTTTGCTTCTTTGCCTCTTGCCTCACAGCTGAAGAATTTGGTAAAGGCCTTGAGGAGAAAACCCTAGGAGTCAGGCTCACTGTGTTAACTGTTTGGGTCTTCAGATCTCAGCTGCTTTGGAGACTTGGAATTCTAATGTTTGTCCCTTTATTGCTGGGAGAAGGACAGAACCTCAGCTGGCCTTTCAGCCTCCTGTCCTAGGTCTGGCACTCAGGTTTTTAACATTTTTACCTAAGGCCAAAAAATCAGCAAATGCCCCAAGGGAAATGTGGGTCGAAGAAGTTTCTAGTCCCTGGTTCCTTTCTCTACAACAGCATGGCTCCCTACTTCCTGGTTGTCCCGGCCATGTTGGGATGTCTTCATATTCACAGCTCTGCATTTTCTCTAACTTTTCTAACTGTTCTTAGCAGGGGCATTGTGACCTGCCATGGATTCAACACAGCGAGTTGTAAAAATGCTAGCATGCGATGAGGTGTCCCCCAGAAACTCACGTGTGAGACAATGCAGAAGATCTGGAGGGAACATGACTGGGTTATAACCTTAACCTAATCAGTGGGTTAATTCCTGGTGGGATTAACTGAGTGGTAACTGGAGGCAGGTGGGGTGTGGCTGGAGGAAGTGGTTCACTGGGGGCGTGGCTATGGAGAGAGTGGAGATTCTCTCTCTCTGCTTCCTGATCATCATGTGAGCTGCTTTCCTCCTCCACTCTCTTCCACCACGGTGTCCTACCTCACCTCCAGCCTGGAGGAATGGAGCCCGCTCTCTGTGGACCTCTGAAACTGTGAGCTCTCAACCTCTTTGTCCTCTACAGTTGTTCTGGTCAGATCTTTTAGTCACAGCAGCGAGATACCTGACTGAAATAATGACTCACAGATTGTTTCTTTCTTCCTTTTATTTTATTTTATTTTTTTGGCGGGAGGGGGTCGGTGGTACTGGGAACTGAAGAAACTTGGACTTAGCCACTGAGCCACATCCTTAATCTTGCTTAAAATTTTTAAAAACTTTTTTTTTTAAATTTTATTTTGAGGTCTTGCTAAGTTGCTTAGGGCCTCCTTTAGTTGCTGAGGCCGGCCTGGATGTTGTGATCCTTCTGCCTCGGCCACTATGTCACTGGGATTATGGACTTGTGCTGCTGCACCTGGCATGACTGACATTTCTTATTCAGCTTTTCTGAATGTTGTTTTGTAATGTTAAGACCTCTTTTTAATTTCCAGAAGGTGATTTTGTTGTCTGGCAATTATAATTTCAATGAGTATTGTATTATACATAATAACAGTGAACATAGATTGTGGAAGCGAACTTATTCCCGGATAGGTTTCAAAGATACAAAATAAAATATACTCCCACCTTCATAAGATCCTAATCTATATATAGAAGCCATTCTTGTTACATAACTAATTTTATGAAAACTAATTTTTATTAACAATCCACATATATACTTTTTATATGGGGCAAATCTCATTAAAATAATATTGTTATTACCAAGCCTCTTCCTTTTCCAGTATCACTTTCAGTAAGTCACTTCATATCTAAATCAATCAGTACATATTTGTCTCATTGATATACAAACTATTTATTCATGTTACTTTAAATAACTTGGAGGAATAGAAAACACTTCAGACCCTGATACTTGATATAGTAATTCACTAATTACACTTTGCCTACATGAATGAGGTATCTTTCACAGATTCACTGATAAATTTTGAGATCCTCAGAAAAGTGATAATGGAGGAATCAATTGGATTTTCAAGCCAATTAGATATAAACCTAGAACCTGCAGATAAAACTGGTGGCAAAGATTAAACAGCCCCATGTTAATTCAGCCAGTAGCAAAATCTCTACTGCCTTTGTTTGAAAAATATTGATTAAATCTGATTGATGGGCTTCATGGATGGAAAGAGAAACCGATTATGGGAATTGGATAGATCAACTCACAAAGCTCGGCTCATTCATTAGGGAGAAGTAAATAAAGTGCTGTTTATATGTAGGCTGCCTGGTTTGCTTCATATATGTTTTTATTTAGAATTTTTAGATTTTTTTCTATTTCCAGTGTACTGGAAGAGTAGATGCTGAAATGTTACCTCTGTATAGAAAATAAAGGGGGAATGGCAATGATTGTGTATTCAGTTGTTCCTTTAAGTCAGTTAAATACCACTGAGGGAGGTGTCTCCTTTGTGCTCCTGGATGGTTGCACTACATGTGCATTCATCAACATGTATCTCTGAACTTTGTTATTTCATTGACATCATTGCAGCAAATGCAAATAATTTATTGAGAGAGCTGTTAACAGCATTTTGAGTAAACACAACATGTTATTCTTATTATATGCACTAATGTGACCAATACTGATAGATTCTGGAGCAAGCATCTATGATATGTAGAAGATCATGCAGATATTGGAAAATAAAATAAAATAAAATAAAATAAAATGCAAATAAAAGCCAGCTATGTCTACCAGGAACCTATGAATGCTTGCCTTTACATATCAAAACCCCATCTTCTTCTTTAAGGAAACTATGAGGAAAAAATCCAGATTTGAATGCTTATTTATTCCTATTCTTTCTTCTCAGCATGTGGTGCCATTGTTATTGAAGAATAGCAGAGAACTGAGCCAAATAAATTCAATTGCATCTAAATCACAAAGTCTATTTTTTTTTTTTGCTTCATTTGTACATTGAGAATATGACCACAAGTGGATGGTTAAGGAAGGGGCAGGAATGAGCTTCTGATAAAAGAGGGAAGAAAGATCTTGTAAGATCTTTCACTTTGTGCATACTACATCTCACCTTATACAGCAGTATGCACGTGAGGCAGCCTTACTGTCTTTCCTTGGTCTATTCCACCTCTGTGGTAGCTGCCCTGTTCCACTTTCCACTCCATCATGAATGATTCCCCTGTAGAAAGCTACTTTAGTTATTGCAAAATTGTGTTCTGATTGAGGATTTAGGCAAACATAAAAAAACACCAGACAACAAATTTTACCAGGAAGTAAGGAGATGAGTCACTTCTTCCCCTACGCATCTTATAGCACATATAACTTCAGGATAAGCCTTAGATGAAACTCACTGCAAAGGTACAGAAAGTGGCTCTCATAATCATGTTTTCTTTCTAAAACCAACACAAGGCCCACTAGCACTCCAGAAAACCTTCTTCCACCTTTATGTTCCCTGGATACCATTCCCAAGCATGCCCAGAATCTCCGGACACACCTGGAGAGGTTTCTGGCCTGAAGGACCACAGCTTGAAGGATTTGACTGGCACTATTTGTTCAGCTGATGCTGAAGAAGAAGACACAAAGACCCCTGGATGAGAGGCAGGAAAGGCAACCCCTGTCAAGGGTCCACTGATGTGTGGTGTAGTCTGCAATGTTACATTTAGCAAATGAAATTTGCATGAGATTAGATTTTTCCTATGGGCGTGGGTTGTCAGTGGATGGCCTTCAACTAAATGCAAGTGTAAGGAGCACAGAGGACAAATTACTTTGAGGACTTTCTGGGGTAGCTCAGAGTGTGCAGTGAACTGAATGCTTGGGTGTCCCCCTCCCTCCAATTCGAGTGCTGATTCTTGACTCCCAAGAAGAGGTCTAGGAGGTAAGGCCTTGGGAGGTGATTAGGTCATGAGCGTCCCTTGTGAATGGGAATCGTGCCCTTATCATAGAGCTCCAGAGACCTCCCTTAAATTTTTCTAACATGTGTGAACCTAGCAAGTCTCACCAGACTCCAAATCTGCTGGCACCTCCATCTTGGTCTTCCAGCCTCTAGAACTGGAAAAATAATTGTCTTCTATTTCAGCCACCTTGTCTATGACATTTTTTTGTGATAGCATCCCAAACAGACTAACAGTCACATGGAGATTAGGTTCAAGTATATGCCTGTCGTTTTATTTAATAAACAAATTCAAATAGAGCTGTTGTGATTTCTGCTCCAAAACACTATAAACTCTAACTGATAACTAATTTAGGAGATTGGTTCTGTTCTTGCCCCTATGTATTAAAGGAAACTGGTGAGTGTATGGGAGTTCTACTTAAAATTTTATTTTTTTGAGAAACATCACATGGTATCCATTAATATAGACAGTTTTTATGATTCCATGTCATTAAAAAGAAAACTTAATCCACTGAGTATAAAAGAGTAATATCTGGCAATTAGAGGAGTAAATAAGAACAATAACAACAAAACAATAATGCTGCCTGTAATTGTCATTGTTGCAATTACTATTATTTAATAGCCACCTTTATAAATATTTACCAAAAAGTGTCAAGACACTTCACAGCTACTCTTCATAATAACCCCAGTATGAGGCACCCTCTGTGTATCCAATGAAGAGACTAAAGCTTAGAGTTTAAAACAACTTGCCCGGGTGCAAGTGGATAAGTCACATTGGAATTTGGTATTAACTTATTCCAAAGATGTTGCTCTCAGCCACTCGGTTATACCAATTCAGTTATGACTAGGTATCAGGGATATATGAGACTTCTGTTTTAAAGTGAAATTGTTAATTATTTCTATTAGTATGAATCTAGTTTTCACCTAACTTGGAAAAACTGTCCTAACTTGGAACAGTTCCATTTATTACTAAATAGTTTTTTTCTTTCCTCCAATTTAGAAAAAAAAAATGGATGTTTCAATTTCAACTCAAAATCTGTATACTCGTTGCTATCTATTTATTTATTGGATTTGAGGAGTCAGAAATTCTACCACTGGAAGTAGAAAAGTAAAATCCAAAAGAAAAGTTCAATAAAAATAATTTGCATTCATACTTTTAATTTTCTTGAGCAGAATTTGAAGTTTCTACTCAGCAGTTCTCAGAAGAGATCTCACACTGGGATTATTTCCCTGTGTCCAGCCCTGCTCCTTGGCTAGCAAATCACCCTCCCAATCAACTTGACTTTCTAAGTGGAAGGCCATGAGGTGTGGGCCATAGGCTACGGGAATCTGCAACCACCTAGTCCTGGATGGCAGCTCCTTTCTTGCTAAATTTGACCCAAATCCAGGAAAGCCCTTTATTTCCTGCTAAGCACTGTTTTCACTCCTCTCTCCCCTCTTTGGGATGGTGTGAAATGCCTTTCAAAGTAGAAGTTAGTTTTCCAATTGTTTTCTGCAGAATCCAGTAAATCTAACAAATTTTGACTGATGCCTGCTACGGACAAATGGTACAAGCAGCATGTGAATTCCAAGATTTTCAAAAAGGGATTTTGCAGTTAGCATGTGGTCCTGTTTTCTTCCAGCAGGTAGTAAAAAAGAGAAACATCTAACAGTGGGGTTTATATCTCACCAAATGATCAAGCAGACCTAAATTACGCATTAGAATTTTGGCTTCTCTTTAATTTGCGGGGGGAGATTTTTGTACATCTTCCTCCTGGGCATGGCAAAGAACCGCTCTCCTTCCCAGGGAGAAGCAAAGGCCCTGGTGACTGTGGCTTTGCCTGGGGCTAGCTGTGAGGCAGGCAGGAGCCAGCCCTGACTGGATTCACAGGATGCTCAGAAGCACGCAGCGCGTAGATAGAAAAGGACAGATTTGGAAGTGGCATGTGGAACTCTATTCCTTGTAATTCTAAACCATGCTTCCTTGATTCTTCAAATCCCCTTCTGAAAATACAGTGAGTCATTGCCTCTGACCGTGGCTTGTCTTCTCCGACACTGTGAAACTGCTTGCATCTTGGAGGAGGAGAGGAATGAGGGCCAGGTTGGTTCTAATTAAATTTTGAAAAAGATTCAACCATAGCCTGCTTCTTCCTTCCATCAGGGATCCTACAATTATTAAATTAGGCTGGTGGTGTCTACTTTCAGAATCACGAATTTTTACCAGCAGTTAATTTCTCTTTTCTATTGTTGGCTATTTTCTTGGTGCATTTTACGGCTATCATCTTTGGCAGAGCTAATCTGGTTTTCTTCAGCCACAGTTCTGCTCGTTAATCCATTTAGGGATTTTTACATAGTTTCTCCTTGGATGGTAAGTGTATTACCTTCAAGGATTCCTTTTAAGCCACTTAGTAGAGCTTGTTCCTATTTTTTTTCCCTGTCCTTAGTATGTGATCATACTACTGTGGCCATATTAATCTTCTTAAAATTCATTTCAGGTCCCAGTCAGGATGGTGGTAGACGTGAGTAGATACATATAGTAGGTGTATTTCCAAAATGTTTTCTCTTTGCCAATTTACTTTAAAAAAAAAATTAAATGGCTACACATTTTTCCATACTTTTAAAACTTTTTTTTCCTGCCTGTTAACTTTGCTAAGTACAAGCAAGTTACACCACCAAACACATCCATTCACACAGAGAGACACATACCCCCAAAGTGAAAAATTATGATGCTGATTCTACATGAACAGGAATTCAGTGGATTAGATAAAGGAGAATAAAGGGAAGGGGAGTGGGATAGGAATAGGAAAGAGAGTGGAATGAATCTAACGTGACTTTCCTCTGTCCATATATGAATGCACCACAGTGAATCTCAGCATCACGTACATGTAGAAGACTGGGATCCTAATCAGAAAAAGATAGACTCCATGTGTGTTTAAATATGTCCAAAATAGGCTCTACTATCATGTATAACTAAAAAGAAGAAATAAAATTAAAGATAGGAATTATTAAAAAATTCTTGACAAAAAAAAAATCAGAAGAGGAAACACTTTTTATTTCATGAGCCCAGCAGCACCTTGATATCAAAGCCAGGGAAAAACATCATAGGAAACTAAACTATAGACCCATTTAATTTTTTTTAATAAAGAGGAAAGAAACCTCAACAATAATAATACTAAATAAATTCCAGTAGTCCATTAAAAGGATCATACTATATGACCAAGTAGGATTCATCCCAGGGATACATGGGTGCTTCAACTCATGAGCATCCATCAGCGTGGCACTATATCTTAACAGAATGAAGGGGGGCGGGGAACACCATCGTCTCAATTGTACTGAAAAAATATCTGACAAAATATAAAGCTGCCTCATGATTTAAAAAAAAATACTTAAACTTTTCTAAATAAAGGAACTTCCTGAATCTGATAAGAAACACTTGTGAAAAATCCATACCCAACTTTACATTTAACAATGAAAGAGCAAAATCTTTCCGCTTAAGATCAGGAATGAGACAACGATGTTCAGTCTTATTCCTTGTCTTCATCACAGTCCTGGAAGTTCTAACCAGGGCAATTAGGCAAGAGAAGGAATATGGAAAATCCTAAAGCATCCACCGATAAAACTACTGGGACTGATAAACTAATAAAACTCATAAAAGCTTCAATAAGATCAACATATAAAAACCAATTCTATTTCTTCACAGTAGCAAGAAACCATGCAAAAATACAATTAGGAAAATTATTCCATTTACGGTAGCATCAAAAAGAATTATCTACTCAGAAGTGAATTTAACAAAAGATGTACAACATTTGCACAGTGAAAACTATAAAATTATTGTTGAAAGACATAAAGGTAAATCTATATTATGTAAATGGACTTGAAGACTTAATATTGTGAGGTAAAAATACTACCAAAATTTGATTGTAGGTTCAATGCAATCTTACCAAAATTCAGTGTCCCTTTCTACTCCTAGCTGTAGACAGCTAACCTTAAAATTCATTTAAAATTACAAGAGACCCCAATTAGCCAAAAGTTTTTTTGAAAAGTGAGAAAGACGGAGGACTCATAGCTCAATTTCAAACTCACTCTAAGCCATAGTAATGGAAGTAGTGTAGATAAGAATAAACACATAACTGGATTGAGAGTTAAGATTTCTGAAATAAACCCCTATATCTATAGCCATTTGAATTTGAAAACAGTGACCAAAACAGTTCAATGGTAAAGCATGGGTTCCTCAGCATTTTGTCCTGGGACTAGTGAATACCCACATGCTAAAGAATGAGTTTGCATCTTTCCCTTACACCATACACAAAAAAAGTGACTCAAAATGGATCAAAGACTTAAATATAAGAACTAAAATTATATCTCTTAGAAGAAAACATAGAGGTACATGTTCCTTACCTTGGACTTGGCGATAGTTTCCTATGCATGATGCCCCAAACAGAAAGAAAACAATTTAAAATATTTAAACTGAACCACATCAAATTTAAAACTGGTTGTGTTCCAAATGATACTCGCAAGCATGTGAAAAGACAAATCAATAGGATGGCAGAAAGAACTTTCAACTTATGGAATTGACATAGGTCACCCATTCACATTATCAAAAGAGCCCTTATTCAAGAACAAAATGGAAATGACTCAATTAAAAATATGCAAAGAACTTGAATAGATAATCATCCAGCATTACAGAGAGCCACCAAGTACATGAAAAGATGTTTAACATCATGAGTTATTAGAGAAATGCAAATATACCATCAAAAGACTTGAAAGCAACAGTATAGTCAATGATATGGAGAAAGTAGGCCCCTCAGACGTTGCTGGTGGAGATGTAAAATGGTACAGCTGCTGCGGGAAGTAGATGGTGTTTTCTCAAAAATTTAAACATAGAATGACCCTATTACTCAATAATTCCACTCTAGGTATCTATCCAAGAGAATGGAAAACATACATTCAAACATACATGCACACAAATGTTCACAGCAGCCCTGTTTACAATCAAAAGATGAGAGCCATATCCAATATCTAATGAATGGACACAAAAAACACAATATATATTTAACCATAGAAAGGAATAAGTTCCAATCTGTGTTTTAACATAGATAAACCTTGAAAGCAATATGGTAAGTGAAATAAGCTACACACACACAAAAAAACAACAACAACAACAAAAAAACATAGTGGATTTTTATGACATGTCCAGAGGAGTCAAACCTACAGATACCTAAAGTAGATGAGTGGCTGGTAGGGGCAGGGAGGATGGAAAAATGCAGAGTGACTGGTGAGTGGTTAGGATGCTTCCTTTGTGGATGATGGGATGTTATGACTATACCACATTATCACTGATGTAAACTCATAAGTCATACACTTCAAAATGGTGAAAATGGTGAATTTCTATTATATGAGTTATTTCAATAATATTTGCAAAAGGTATTCTCAAATAGTGCACAACCTAGTTGAGAAGAAGATGGAACTAACACACATAAAAAGTCCTGTACAGGCAATCCCCACTCTGTATGGTACTGTTGAACCCTGATATGACTAGGCAGGCTGGAACCATACAGGAGGATCTCAGTAATCAATGGGAAAAATCAGTATCTCAGTAGCTTTAGGAATTCCTGTTAAAACATTAAGAATTCTTTTACTACTCGTTGCAAATGTAAAAACATTCACAAAAACTGAGAAAAAGGTAAAACCAATATTTATTTAGTATAGCATAATTTAAAACATTAAGAACATTAAAAATTGAAGCTTCATTTCTTTACAAAAAAGCATATCAAGAGTAGTTTGAAGAGCACTCACCTTGTTCTCTGTATAACTTCTGCTATAGAAAACGTCTTCTTTATGCACTGGCAAATATTCTGATCCTTTCTCAGTTTGATCAGCTTCTGACACTTTATCCTTTGCCTATACCCTGTTATGAAATACCTTTAAAAAATGTAGTCTTTTCTTTTTTCTTTTTCTTTGCCAGCACCTTCACCTTTTCCAATTCAACCATATTCTTCATTTACAGCAAAAAGTTCACCTTGTCTGAATCCCTCTGGCTGCACCTGTTGAATCTCAAAAGCTGGGGGGAGGATCAACACTCCCACAATCCGCTATTTCTTTCTTAACTCCACATACAGCTGATTCTACTTTCTCTTCCAGTATTACCACTTTTTATTTATTTCCTACATTTTCATCTTTGTGGGCTAATTCCATTTTTTTGATAACCCACTGTTGTTAAAATGTTTCTGGGGTTCACTGCAAGAAGCCAAGGCAACTCTGAGCTCTGCTATCTTGGTATGAGCTAACAGGCGCAGTGACCAATCACCAACACAGTTTGAAGGAAATGACGTGGCTCATGGTGAACATCTTTACCTAAACTTGAACTGAAGAGTTAGCAGCACAGTTTTCCTTCATGCAATTATTCATGGTCAATATTCCATGGTAACTGAAATTGGAACCATGTTGTTGGGGAATTGATGTTATTTAACTAAACCATGATAATTGTAATTTGTGCAAATTGGAGCCGTGTAAAGTGAGGATTGTATGTATGTACTAAAATCATGCTGTATTGAGTAATGTTGAAATATAATTTTAAAGTAAGATTAACTAGCTTTCAAATGATAACTTGGGTTTATTTAAGAATTAAGGCATTTCTCATAGGAAGATGATATGAATATATGCTTTCAAAAGGGAAGAAATTGGGTACATAGGTCATTGAGCAGGATGACCTGAAGTCTTGAGAGTGGACAAGCAGAAAAGGGAAAGGTTGTGACAGGAAGTGAAGTACAGAATCAGAAAATATTCTACTAAATTATTTTCCAGAAATGGAAACTGGAAAAAATCCTACTAAAATTAAAAAAAAAATCACAACTAACAGAGGCAGAAGCTATATTTTCAAAGTAGACTTTGTCATTCATCCCATTTCTAAACTTGGACAATTCATGAGCATGAGTTCCATCATTTGGAAAATGGCTGTGCCTGAAATTTTTTGAAAACTTAAAGAATCTTACAACTGTGCCCATTCTTCAACCAATAGTTTCTATGTGCCTACTCTGAGACAGGAACTAGCTATTAGTGCTAGCCATTGTTGCCACAGAGATGATGGGCACATGGTCTCATATGGTAAGGGTTGGAGGATGGGGGGGAAGAAATCAATGTGTGAACACACAAATCACTCATTAATCTGGTAGATGCTGTAAAAGAGGATTAGTAAATAGTTGGACAGGGAGCGATCATAATAAAATATCACGACATTTTAGGAAGAAATCTATGGTAGCTCTTTACAGGGTGAATTAAAGAGGGAGGAAATCTCATTTTAGGGAAGAGTTTATATCTCTGTCTCTATAATCCCAGGTCTAGAGCCAAACCCTTGGAGTGAGAGGCTGAATTAGATTGTAAAAACATGTAGCATTAAAGAGATCAAGATCCTCAAAGTCTGGAGTACTCCTTGATCATTATATGCATGGTGAAATTCACAGTAATTAATGATAAAATTAATCCTCATTAAAAACTATAAATCACATATGGAAATAAATCCTTGTTAATTAAAGGGATTACCTCCAATTCTTGACCAGTTACGATAGTCTTGAAGACAGATTTCAGGAAGCAGAGTATTTATTACCTGTAGTGTGTTACATCACTACTTCTCAAACTCTAACGTCCATAAAAACCACCTGGAATCTTGTAAAAACGCTGATTCTGATTCCGTAGTTCTGGAGTAGGACCTGAGAGTCTACATTTCTCAAACATCTCACAGGTAGTCCACTAGCTTCGCTGCAATTGAGTTGCCAGATGCTACACTATTCAGATACTTTTCAGTTTAACCACTTCCCTTCCTCAGATCCAAGTGAAGGATGTGCTCAGCAGATGGTAGCTCCATGCTGTTTGATCTTTTCCATCACCAGAATCATGAGAACAGTATCTCTTCTTTTTCCTTACTCAGTATCCGATATTCTGTTAAAGCTACCTAAAATGAGCTAATACCATTTTAAATTCTAAAAAATTCTCCCGGGCTTTAGAGAATCTTATGTAGTTCCTATCACTTATAGTGAAGGAAGATCTTGAGGAACTACTGAAGAGGATGAAGAAAGAGACTTAGGAAAGATAAAGGGAATCAAGATGGTTTAGGTATGTGCGAAGGGAGGGACCCTCAACGATGTGGTAGTCTTCAATTCAAAGAACAAATGAAAGAGAAAATAGGGGGATAGTAATTTTATTTTGTAACTGTGCATTCAATCAACTCGGTGAAGGGAGTGGTGTAGGTAGAATACCTCCAATACTGGGTTGACTGGAGAGACAATTCATCTGGGATGGCTTCTCATAGAAAAGCCAGTAACTAGTATGAGCAGTACTTAAGCACAAAGTTTTACAGTGACAGGAAGGAGGAGGTATTGGCTTCAGCATGAAGAAGTTCTCTACCATGTATCTAGAATATCCCTCAAAGGCCCATGTGTTCAAGTCTTGGTTCCCAGCCTGGTGTTAAATGGGAGATGGTGAGAACTTTAAAACTTTTATAATGGGAGGTTTTAGGTCAATTGGGAGCAAGTCCTCAAAGGGGGCTATGTGACCTTGGTCTCCTGTATTTAACTTCCCCACCTTGTAGTGAACAGCTTGTTCCACCACTCACTTGTGTCATGATGTGCTGCCTCATCAGAGACCGCAAAGCCACAGGGATAGCTGGCCATGGATAAATCCTCCAAAATCACAAGTTAAAAATAAAGCTTTTATCTTCAGAAGCTGATTACCTCGGGCATTTGATACAGGAGCAGAAAGCTGACTAACACAATAGGTTCAAGGAAAGACGTTTCTATTAAGTTACAGGGGAGTTAAACCTGTTTATAACAAGATATTTATGCATTAGGTACAGGTGGGTTAAAAATAATGTACAAGGACATTTGTCAATCTGAATGCATAAATAGGCAAAAGGAGAAAGCAAAACATAAACTGGAGTAGCCCACCTTTGGAGTGTTTATGAATAAGGAGGCGAACACTGAACAGAGGAGAAGAATTCTGGAAATCAACAAGGACATAAAGATATAAGCAAGAGAAGATAATTTTGGAAAAAAACTTTAGGTGTAAATAACAGCAAACAAAAATATTGTCAAAACCAAGCATCAAGATGATTTTCTCATTAGGTTTCCAAGATGTACTGTTGTTTATTATACAAGGGCCCTGATTTGTGAGTGGACTCAAAGTTTTAGTAGAATCTTCCAGCAACAGATTCAGAATCAAGGTGAATACAGCAAAATATTTGTTTCCAAATATTTTGGAAATGCTACTTTTCTTAGCAAAGGCACTTTTAGCTGCTTTTATAGTGACAATGTGGATTTGCCATGAGGTGGCCACAATGTCTTGTTCAATTTCTCTTTAGATTATAAGCATGCATTTTTCACATAATTTCCAGAAAA
Source organism: Ictidomys tridecemlineatus (assembly GCF_052094955.1). Classification (NCBI taxonomy): domain Eukaryota; kingdom Metazoa; phylum Chordata; class Mammalia; order Rodentia; family Sciuridae; genus Ictidomys; species Ictidomys tridecemlineatus. The sequence goes on from NC_135484.1 coordinate 141,447,400, forward strand.
TTTTGGTACACTCCATCATCATGGAAGAGAGAAGAGAGCATTCATTGTATGCACACTGATCCCAGGAACATGATGTCTTATCATGAGAGAAGTTACATTTTCAGGATCTCACTTTAATAACTCTTGAATATGTCAGCCAGAATCATTATTTAACGGAAACTTGCTTTTCAATTAAAATAATGAACTAAGTGCTTTACTCATTTTCTATAAATCTAGCATGCTGAAGACAATCTCTCATCTTTCTTGACTCTAGATTTTAACTTTAACCGTGTGATCAAAGGCTAATTCTGGTTGAAATATTTACCTATGCAGTTCGAGTGTACAATTCATATACATTCGAAGAACAAAAATGTTATTGGAGAACATTTTCATGAATAAGAACTATCTTTTTTCTCCTGAGACTTGACTTCCTATGTATCAAATATTTCTGTTCTGTTTGTGGGAGAGAAAAGCTCTCTTGGTTGTGATTTTTTTTTTCCTCTGGCTCAATTACATGTATTCCAAGAGAATTCCAGGATCCAGAAATGACTCACTGGAAAGAAAATAGTCTTATACCTTCTCTCCAGCAGGGATAGAAAACTCATTGAGAAGGCAATGGCCTCAGACACATTTTAAACCATCTAGTGATCTAGAGGAATCACAAAGGATATAAAAATAAACTGTGAGTGGTGTGGTCTTCTCTTCCCACTCACTTTACTCATTTCTCTTCAGTCAGTTTGAGCTGAAGCAGCTAGTGGGGTTAATTCCTTGACTGTTCTGTCAAATGTGAGGCTCCAGTACACCTACTTGTGTATATATGAACAACTGTTTTTTAATAACCTGCCAAGAAGCTATAATCTTCCATTGCAGTCCCCCCTGGGATTTAATTAGAATGGTTTTCCACAGCCTGACATGTTTATGGGGCATAGGTAAGGAGACAGTTCATAAAACTGTCAATTTTCTGAGAAATTAAAGAAAAATTGGGCTGCTTAGTGCTTTGGCAATTCCGTGCTGCTGATACGAGCATTGCGAGCAATGAAATCAAAGGAAACATAACAAGATACTGATGCATTAGGTTCGGGTGGGTTAAAAATAATGTACAAGGACGTTTGACAATTTGAATGCATAAAGAGGCAAGAGGAGAAAGCAAAGCATAAACTGGAGTAGCCCAACTTTGGAGTGTTTATGAACAAGGAGGCGAACACGGAACAGCAGTTTATTTGCATCTAGAAGACTTATAATTTTGCTTTCTCATAGACAAGATCAAGAATCGCATGCTAAGGAGGATGTGGAGTCCCCCTATGGCAATGGTAATGCAATGAGCTCTCCTTTCATTTGAGGATTCTTCATTTAAGCTCTCTTTCCCTCCTTTGGGTAAGTAGAAGTTATTAATTTCACATAGACTCTGTCTTCAGAGAACCCAGGTCTGTTAAAATGAATGAGCCAAACATAAACTGGTCAGGCTCTTTTTGCATGCTGTCTTTCACAAACTTGTCCACCGTCTTTTACTGGGCCCTACTGAGGTCAATAGTTACGATCATGGCACTTAATTGGGGTGGGTACTCCACCTGGTTTGCAATAGGAACAAGAGCAGTGTGATCATGGCACATGAGCTTCAGTACTAGACACAGCCAAGGAATGTTGTTAGGGTCACTAGGGTGGGACTAAAATTCAAGGAAGACCAACTTTATCTCAGGGATGTGTTGGGCAATCTTCATGTATTTCTCCAAAAAATATTCCCAGATACCTTCTAAAGTACCTGTCATTAATCTCATTTAAAAAAATAAATAAAAAATTAACAGGACACACAGACTTGTTAAGCAATCTACCTGAACTCATTCAGCAAGGAGAAGGTAGAAAGAGCTAGGATACGGGAATCACTACGTATATTCTTTCTATAACATCATATTGCCTTTTAGAAAAGAAATTATAAAATGGTAGAAAAGTGCAATATATATATATATATATATATATATATATATATATGTTGAGAAGAAGAGAAAGTTCAAAACATTGTATCGAAAAATAGAAGTGACTTGAGCCACAATAAACCAACCTTGAGTAATGAGCCTCACGGGAGTGGGTCTCATGGAAGTGAGTGACATCATTATCTGTCACTCAGTGCAGGGTGGGGGCTAGTGAAAGGTGGAGTTCACAAATAGTCACTATGGTGTTTTCACCTTATTCCTGGAATTTTCTAACCCCTACCACATCTATGTAGTACAATTATATCTCATGAATTTTATTCATCCATGTATCATTTGTTCATTATTATTTTTCTAGGCATTGGGCAAAGGATGTGGGCCTCCAAATGAACGAAGACACAGTATTGTTTGCATAGTGGAAAGTAATAGGACTTGGAATTGGATCAACTTGGGTTTGAGATTCTTACTCTGTCACTTGGTAATGGGATGATCTTGATTAATATTTTACTTCTGTGTTACCCAGTTCCATTACAGGGGGAAATAACGTTTATTTAAAGTTAGACATCAAAAATATCACTTTTAGATTATTTTCTTGGATTTCAAGACCCCTCATATATGCATAAGTGTCTATAAGTAGATACAGTCAAGACAAGAAAAAATGAGACTTTAACTAATAAGTGCTTTAACTTTAATTAATAAGGTGTAACCTGGACCTTATTGTGCTCTAGTGTTTGCATTTTGAGTGTTTCCAAAAGGTCCACATTGGAGGTTTGGTCCCTAGGTTAGTGCTACCGGGAGATGGTGGAAACTTTAAGGGATAAGGCCTAATTGGAGATCTTTGGTCATTGGGAGTGTGCCCTTGGAGGGGATGCTGGGACCTGAGATACTCCCTCTTTCTCCTTCATTTTCACTACCAGCTGCATGGCTCTGCCCAGCCATGCACTCCCCACCACGGCATGCTGCCCTGCCACAGGCCCAAAGTATCAGGCCAGCTGACCTTGGACTGGAAACTCTAAAATGTTGAGCCAAAATGACCCTTTTCTTTTTATAAGCTTCATTTCAGGTATTTATTAGAGTATTGGAGAGTTGACTAACACATAAGGAAAGAATGAATCGATTCTTCCTGCTATGTTAAGAAAGTCTTTGCAAAAGAGATGTTATTTGAACAGCACACAAAGATTTTCAGATGGAGACCAAGAAGGAAGGAAGTTTATGATAACCAAGTGAACATGGGCCCTCCCATGTTCTTGGAATACAGTGTGTGTGTGTGTGTGTGTGTGTGTGTGTGTGTGTGCACGTGCATGCATGCATGAATATATGCACTTCTATGATTGATACAGCAATGTGGTAAAATAGAAAAGATCAGAAATTGAAGACAGGTTGGGGTCCTAAGGGTAAAATATCTCTTACACTATTGCTTGATTCTATTGGAATGAGAAGCCTCTGAAGGATTTTAGTCAATAAAGTTAGGAAAAAAATTGTAGACCTTCAACGAATATTTCTAATTAATGATAAAAGCTTCATTCTGAGGCACTTCATTTATGTTTTGATGTCATTGACTCTCAAGGTAAAGAAAGCTGTGAATTTCAAGTGTGAGAAACATATACGCAATGTTAGCAAATAAAGTAAAACCAACTTGGTGATTTAATAAATCTGTGAGTTACTCCTATAAAAGAACCCCATAGAATAGAGAAGAAATTTTAGGGACATATTCTTGTTGAACAATGTACCCTACAGGAAAAAAAAATATGCTCTTGATTTCACAGAATTTAGAGATTTTTACCTAATCAAGGACACCACAGATTCATATAAATCCATAGCATAGCATATTTCAGCAACACAATTTTACATAACTTCACCAATCAAGAGGCTGCAGACACTGGAAATTATTTCTAGAGTTAAATGCCTCATAATTATAGTCTATGTAAAGCCATAATTAATGCCATGTTATAATTTTGTAATAATAATAATAATTTAGCGTGCTGTAACTTTCCTCATCTAAGGGTCTAAAAGTGATTCATAATCATTAACCAATTAAGAATCTTCCAGCATTTCAAGGATAAATTAAACAGCATGTTTAAAACCCAATATTCTATGTTAGATGAATTTAGTTTGTATGTGAAAGTGTTGGGAAATACTTAAGTGGTGAAAAGGGGAAAATAAAATGTTTGCTTTAGACTGATCCAGAGTATTGCTAATACACTTTAAAAAATTTCTATCAAATACATGGACCTATCCATGCTAATTCCAGTAAGTACACCAGAGCACATGAGAGTTGTGCTTGATTTTAAAAGACACAGGATCCTGGGGAGGTCATTCAGACACATGGCAAAGAATCAAGTCCTTGAAGGAAATGTTTTGGTCTCACTAGGTGGCATGAAGGTGCAGATGAAAATCTCACCTGAATTACCCTGAAAAGAAGTCAAATTTGATTCTGGATTTTCTACTGTATTATATGACCATTCTACAAATCCTCCCATGTTTTATTATTATATTTTTATACACAACCGAACAACAAATAGGGTTTCTAATGTTTGTAACTTATTCTGGCACACAGATAACATAGAAGCATGTTTCAAAGATGTCAACTAAGTTCATTTCATACAGAAATTTATTCTTTCCTCCAGAAAAGTTGTTTAGCTTGTTAGAGTTATTTAAGAAAAAAAATGAAAATCTATTGAAAGTTTTAAAAAGTTTACATCTTTCAGTCTGTTTTAAAGAAGAAAATAGTTCTAAAGCAGAGTTATCCCTGATTTTAATCTATGATTTTGGCTCAAGGTATTACTACAAGATATTAATGTATTCCCATTGCTTTATGTTACTTTCAAGCAACTAGTTGAAGAAAGTTGCTATATTTTAATCTCTAATATGTGAATTCTAAGTTGTTTACAAACTATAATTTTACATACCAAAAATGAAAGATATTTTTCATTTTATTCTGAAGCCATCATGCACAAATTAAAGAAATATATTATTATAATAGACATATTAGCCAGGTGCCGTGGTACATGCCTGTAACTCAATAGCTTGGGAGGCCAAGACAGGAGGATGGCAAGTTCAAAGCCAGCCTTAGCAAAAGCGAGGCGCTAAGCAACTCAGTGAGACTCTCTAAATAAAATACAAAATAGGGCTGGGGATGTGGCTGGTTGACTGTCCCTGAGTTCAATCCCTGGTACCTCAAAAAAGAAAAATAAATAAACATAATAAAGTAAAAATATGATCAACATATTCTAGTACAACCAATTAACTTTTTGCTGGATTATTTTACTTCCTTTCCTTAAGATAAAATAACAAAATCGACCTTATTTGTAATTACAATTTACCCCTTTTCTACTTTCTTCCATTTATAACCTTTCTATCTTTCTTTCCCACAGGTCAGAACATTTATAGTCATTACCTACTGTCACTACATTCTCGTGTCTCCTTCTACATTTTGTTGAACCTTTTCACAATTAGTATTATTACTCCTAGGAAAAAAATATAAAAAGTCATTAGACACAGATTTTGCATGATTTGTATTTTATAAAGCCTAAGTTTTTGGAGGGAGAATGTTTTGGCATCCTAGGACATTATGTTTCATTTCTTGCTAGCTTTTTTAGCTTCTTGCATCTTTAGCATTTTTTTTTTCAAGCTGCTAAAACTCTTAACTGGTTTCTTCATATTCATAAAATAAAGCCAACTCAGCACCTGATCTCCTCTCTGTCTACAAACACGCACACAGAGTAAGCAGGGGAAAAGGAAGCCATAATGTTTCTAGGCAGACATAGAACAAAAGAGCCAAGAATGGGAGTTAAGGAGAGATGTGCTAAAGGTCACCAAAGTAATATAGAGAATTCATTCAGATCAAAGGAAGTCGGGAGTTATTTGACAGTGTTTAATATGAAGCAGCTGCACTGGAAAGTCTTTTCTGTAATAATTTTTTCTTCTTTTGACTTGCAGAGTACTGAGCTGTCTCCAAAGAATTCCGATGATTGAGTGTGGCCCGCCTTTTCTGATTTCCTTTGCCCATCGGATAGGCAAGGCGTGATGCGATGTGACGCGTCCACGTCTGTACAGTCGAAGTGTCAGTCTCTATAAGTGCTCTGCGCCATGATCCCGGGCTGCAGTGCTACAAAACACATTTTTTGGTGGAGCAGAAACAGTGTTGCCTTTCCCGCACTTCCCACGGCTGCTGTCGATGGAAAGCAATGAATTCAGAATGCTCAAGTCAGCCAGGCCATCTTCTCAGCCAGCTTCGCCTCAGGCACCCTGGATATTGCCACGCGAGAGCTATATTTCATTTGTTCTCCAATGTTTGCGCGTTCTAAGGCTGAAATCTGCCACACAACCAACCTAACCAGCTTCTGCAATCCCTAAAAAAAAAAAAAAAAATATTCATCAGAATTGGCTAGAATTTACTGCAAGAACAGCCCTCTGTTTGAGACGAGAAGCCTGGTTCTATCAACTGTCCAAGCAAAGTATCTAATAGCATACAAAAATTATTAACAGGTCAATTGAGGGCCTCTCAATCCCTTAAAGCTCATTCCCAGATTATATGTATGAGAGCTTTTGCTAAGTATGGTGGAAAGTGGGAAAAAGGCTGTAGTCCACAGTGAAAGTCATCACCGGCCTTCAGATTCATTATTAATAAAAAGTCTGAAATTCCAGAGGTTCTATTCTCTGTCAGTGACATCAGAGAATATGATAGAATTCACGGGAGAGATTGTAAATCATTTGGCCACCCTCCTCTTCATTTAATTTAATTGATTATTTTATTTTGGGGGTCAAGGTCTCTGTGGCTGAACTCTGCTCTCTCTACCTCACTTCTTTTCAGAGGTATCGTTGCTAAATGAATTATTCAAGACTTCTCCAGCAAACAGATGTGTTGATACCCTTACACATTCTTCCTTTCTTCTCTCCCATTCCAAAGAAGAGGTATCCTTCCTCAGATGCAAAGTATGAGATCAATGCCCCCACCCTATCCAGGCTCCTTCCTTTCCTTCTTTGGGGGTCTTCACCCAACAAATTTTTTCTTGAACTTCTCTTCTGCTTCCCATATAATGCTTCTCATTCTTATCTTTGTGATCACATCAGCTTTGTGATCTTTGGAAAATGTTTTTAGCATTTTTTAATGGAAAATTTTATAGATCTACAAAGTAAAAGGAATAGAATCAGGACTCCCACCTACAAAACACTCAGCTTCAATATTTACCAACTTTTGGCTAGACCTACTTCATCTAGACTTCTGCTCATTGCCTTCCTATCAGATTGTTTTGAAACAATATCAGACATTATATTGTCCCTCTATCTATCACTAAAACGAAAGGATTCTTAAACATAACCACAATGACATTATCACATGGAAATAGTTAATAATTATTAATAGATAATTAATAATTTAATAGCACCAAATATGCAGTGTTCAGACTTTCTCCAATTGGCTCAGATAATTTTGCAAGAGATTTGAATCAAGTTCCAAAGAAGATTATACTTTGAAATGAGCTGATATATCTCTTGTCTCGACTCTCTCTTGCTGCAAATGGTTTGTTGAAATATTGGTATCATTTCTTGTGTAGGTTCCCCAGGAGTATGGGTTTTGCTGGTTGTATTCTGTGAACATTGAGTGGTTTCTGAACCCTATGCTTCCTTGAAGTTGGCAGTTGAATCTAAATGTTTGATCAGATTCAGGCAGTGTAATGCATAGATGATCCCAATTCACAATAATTCCACTTAAAACTTTTCAACTTATGGTGGTGTACAATGGTACTTTGAAGTTTGAATTTGGATCTTTTCCAATGTGGTGACAGTGGACTTCAGCCCACGGCCAGGGGAAACCACTCATGTTGTACAGTGTGTGGGGGTTGCTCAGCTAGGATGCTGGGAGTTTAGGTGCAATAAATGCACATTTGACTTATTCCATTCTGAACTTAGAATGGATTCATCAGGATGTAACTCCAACATCCATCAAAGAGCATCTGCATACCTATTAGAAGGTGAATATTCTCTGTTGTCTTTCCTGTGATGTTGAAGCCAATTGACCAAATCCAGGGGCACACTGAGGTGGGGGCGGGCAGTGGGAGTGGGTTGTGCGGTGATGCAGTATGGGATGAAGAAGGGAGGCTTTGATTACAGTAATTTGAATCCTAGAAAGAATTCAGAAATAATGATGAAACCAATCACTAGTTGGTAAACATTTTATTGTTACTTAGGCTGCCAAATCTGAATAATGTCTCTGAAAACAACAACAACAACAACAACAACAACAGCAACGTGGGATGAAATTCTAAGCAGTTGCTGTGGTTATAATTGAGTTTTAAAAATACAGATGTCAGATTCAAATTTGCACATTTTGATTATTGATCCTTTCATAAACATTGTGGTGTACATGAAAGGATGTTCAGAAAGATCTAGTTTCACAGTTTACCCACAAGCACCAGGCAAGTGTCTTAATTTTAAGAGTAAATTCCTAAGAATTGGAGTGATTAGCACTCAAATCAGGTACAATCTGTCTTCAGTCCTTCTTGTGCTCCACGGTCCTGCATTTTATTCTAAATCAATAATGACATCACAGTCATCAAAAAGAGGGATGTACAGAGGTACCACAAGTTGTGTCAATGCTATCATTTTGTGAGACCCCTTAGAGTTATTGTTATTTTTTAATTTTAGAAGACTGACACAGGGTGAATTGCAAGATATAGCTTTAGTTTCAAATGTATAATATGACTGTCTTTGATTTAAATGTTTAAAATGAGTTCATTCAATTTATATTAATTTAGAAACAAAGGGTGTATTTTTAAAGGAAGAAATGATAAATGCTTGGTTCTTTATCTTTATTTACTGATTTTCAAATTTAATGAGTTGGTTCCTAATCAATAGCCTCCAAAGGTAACCAATTATTATATTTTTTCTCATTAGGAGCTCATTGATTTAAATATAGCTGATGTGTGTGGCAACACTTTCAATCAACTGCTGAGCAATTAAAATTATTGTCCTTATTGATGCCTCAGATGTCCAACTTTGACTACTGTAGAAGTCTCTTCAAGTTAGCTCCTGAGTTTTTAAAGTAAAACTATATAAGTCTTGATAGCTTCTTTTTTTCTTTTTCTTTTTTTTTTCTTTTTGATACAACAAGATGTTTCTGGTTCATTTTGTACATTCCTTGTTCCGGGCTTGGCATCAGTCATTTCCAAAGAGCATTGGTTTCTTATGCTGTGCAATAGTGTTTAGACACAGTAATCTGAGCACTAATGGTGCTTTTTGCTGTCGTGTAGGTAATAGTTTCCAGGCATTTTCAGTGGACAAGACTAGGAAAGCAATTCTAGGGTGAAATGCACTGTAAGTTTGTAATGATCCTTCCAAGTATCATCATGTATTGTGTTTGAAAATCACTTGAGAATATCCTCTTTTTTTTCCTAATTGCATCATCTTGAGACATATTTAGACTGATTGGTTTTATTTGTCTATGGATGTTACTTACCTATTGCTTTCCCACATTTCATTTTGGCCTTTGATTATGTGGTTCCAAAATACATTCTTCAGAACAAGTATATTCAAAGAAGTCGATTCTTTTCCTGTACCTTTCCACTTTTACGTCACCTTCGATCTTTAGATGTCCTTTTAAAATGTTTGTATTTATCCTTCCATTTTTATTATAGGGCAATACTGACTTGAACTTCTATTTTTTTAATATATGCAAATGTAAACAATAGCATATGAAACATAGTTTTCTGTCCCCTGGCTTATGGTTTCTAAATATATAAGATCATTGCTAACAAAGTGTAATAATACATACTTTAATGTTTCAACATGCATTAAATGAAATAATATGTATGAGATGGTTGTTGTAGCATACATGAATGGTCGGTTTCCCTTTGTCTCTGAAACAGTTCACATACTCCCCACATCTAAGGACATTTTCTATGGAACTAGCTCTGTTCTAGATTTGGAGGAAATACACCACTAACTGAATCTTTCAGCTTCAATTTTTCTTGGTGATGATGCCTTTTATGATCAATGAAAGATAATCCAGTTTTCCTCAATACCTAGTTGAAAACATGAAAACAAAAACAAATATTAAATTCATCTTAGTGTATTCTTAAGCATATTTTGGTTCCTCTGAACAGGTGTATGTATAAATCGGGATAAAATATCTTTGAATACCAGGCCCCATTTTTAATTTATTCAAAGGAGCAGGTATTTCAACTTGAGCTTATCAAACTTCTTAAGACTTAAGATTTCTTGAACTTTAAGTTAAAATGAGGCTATGACCTATTTTCATTATTGGTGCCTCATAGTACTACAGGTAAGATTTATTATTTTACAGAGTTTGATTCATAAATTCTTCCAAACCATGGGTTTAGTAGAGGAACAGATGATGCTTTAAAAACATTTTGGAGGATGGATTGAGACTGCTGTCAACCTCCTCTTGGGCAGATACAATAAGACCTGGCTCTTCTTAGCTCCTTTGCACTGCAGAGGGAAATGATATCACACGGTAAGTGGCATGATGCCTATTCACCATCTGATAGCCCATTGCTTCATAAAGAAGCATTGCTGTTCAACTCTAGCCAAGGGTTATCTGCCCTTGGCAATGACAATTGTCTAATTGTTCAGCTGGTACCACCAACACTCAGAAAGTGCACCAAACAATGACATGACTCACGTCCAAGTGACTACTTAGTGAGACATAAGTTTGTCAACAAGTATGCAATGCGTTCCAGGAGACAGGGCGAGGTAGTGACTCTGGGCTGTTCTGCAATATTGGCAGCTCATTTTCTCTCTCTGAAATGTACTTTTCTTGTCTATAAAGTGCAACTGTTCTACAAGTAAATCAGATTTCTTCCATTGCTAAAATACTATGACTCCTGGTCTAACATTAGCTTAATTAACATTAGTTAGTTATTTCTTTGGTATAAATAGTCACATAATTCTCATCTTCTCAAATGCTTAATTTTACTTCAGATTGATAAGTAATTTTTGGTGTGAAAAGGAACTAAGAAGGTGTGGATATACTGATAGAAATTTATAATTATTAAGAAGAAGGTAAATTTTTCTGGTTAACATATTAATTAAATGTCAGTAGGATCCATCATGGTATTTCCATACATGTTACAAGATATACTAATGGAGTCCAACCTTCCACCCTCCTACTGCCCACACACCTTCCCAACCCTTATTAATCACTATTCTACATTCAGGTTTACTTCTTTTAGCTTCCACATATAAGAGAGAACATGCAGTACTTATATTTCTGGCTTATTTTACTCAACCTAATGTCCTCCTATTCTATCCATTTTGCTTCAAATGAAAGAATTGAACCCCTCTATATGGCTGCATAATACTCCACTATTTTTTATATGTACCACATTTCTTTATCCTTTTGATGGGCACCTAGGTTGGGTCCATATCTTAGCTATTGTTAATCATGTGGCAATAAACGTGGGTATGTTGTTGCCTACTTTCAATGAGTTTTCTCATTTCAACCTTACCCTAATTGTGTTATGTATTATTATCCCTGATTCTAATGTAAAACTCAGATTACTTTGCCCAAGACCACACAGCTCGTAGGGGAATTAGGCAGCAGTTGAATGTCACAGATTGATACAAGTTCATAATTTTAAGGATCTTAGGTGAATATTGAGCACAGAGTGTGCACTATAACTGTGACTTGCATTTCTCTTTCATCTTCCTTTTGTGACCCACAGCTCATTATTCTTATCTGGTGGGATACAGAGTAAGTTTTGGAGGTAGGATGTCTGCATTTCAATGCACATGCTTTGTCATCTAGGTATGTGGCTGAGGACAAACTGCTTCATCTCTGTGCTCCCATACTGCAAATGTTTCATCTGTAAAGTAAGAATAAACAGAGTATAAATTTTGCTGTGAGTTCCTGTATGTAAAACCTTAGAACAACACTTGGCATATGCCACATGTACAAAAAATACAAACTTGCACTATTAATATGTTTCTTCCTTTACACCTTGAGTTTGCAGTAATAATTGTTCAAATGGTATCATTCATGGTGGTATTAAAAGTAAGACAGATGGTAGAATAGACAGTAATTAGGAAAACAGGAGATACTTGTCACACCCATTAACATTATCACGGAGCACAAAATAACTTCTTTATCCCTAGAAACTTTCAAGCTAGTTATGATAATAGAAAAAAAGTCAATTCTAGAACAAAGCCTACTTTGTTTTCTAGGTAAATGTCTATTTTACTACCTTGAAATATATCACATGATGGGTCTGCGATACTCTTAGTTACTTAATTACTGTACATCCTTCCACCCATTTATTCAATTGTTCCTCTATCAAGCACAGAGAAATGCTTTACAAGGTGGAAGGAAAGTCAGCTCTGAGATCCTACTTTTACCACTCAAGTAACATTCCGTTTCCTGCTAGCTGTATCATGTTGGGAAATTCACTTAACTCCTCTGAGGCTCAATATTTTCAAGTAAAAAATCAGATTGAGAATACCTTTTTTTTTTTTTTTTTTTTTTAGGTTGGCCCACCAATTCACAAATGTGTAGAAGGAAATCAATTTACTTTCCTCCCGGAAGAAGGCATGCGCATCGGCAAACACGAAATTTGTCTTGAGTGCTACTTAACTACTTTTATGGCCTGGCTCATGATTTTCTCCTACCTAGAGCAGGTGCATCTGAGACTGGAGAGTTTGAAATAACCTTAGACTTCATCTTATTTAACAGATGAGGGAATTTTGGTCCAGACAGGGTAAAAGAGACTTGCTTTAAAATCAAATCTGCTAAATTGTAATATATTGTTTGTGCCTTTATTTCTCACTTTATACTTTCCTTCCTATTTCCTTCCTATTCACAATAAAAATGAGAACCTTCACTTATCTATCTTTAGAAAATTACCTTTCTTTGACATTCAATATTCGAGAAAGGTATATATTTTTCCTAATCTATTTTTTTCTTATAGAATAACTTAGGATATTGAAAATATCTCGTTTTTTTGCAAATAAATCTATAAATTTAAAGAATTGTCAATCTGAATCTCTAAAATATACTTTATGGAACTTTATAAATCAATTATAAAGATTAAGTGAAGGAAGAAAAGCTTAGTACTAGGCAAGTAAAATTCTAACAGAGGAAGAAGTTAGAACTTTTTCTACAGATAACAAAATATAAAACTGCAGTAAATAAAATTGTGTGGTTTTGGCATGAATATGGAAAAAATTCGATCAATTGTACAGGATAGATTCCAGAAAGACACTACAATGATAATCAAAATATTATTTTTAAATAGCAAAAAAATGCTTTGAAAAATTTTATTGGGGTGATCATACATACGCGTGGTTAAAAATGTAGAACTCTATATGTACAGTATACCTAAAAAATAACCAATATGCCATTAAAACTAATAAGAGAAAAATTGGTCCTGTATATATGTAATGAATATTGAAATTTCACATACTTTTCTTTCTTTCTTTTTGTTAGTGCTGGGATTGAACCCTGGGCCTTGTCCATGTGAGGCAAGTACTCTACCAACTGAACTATATCCCCAGGCCTCATGTGCTTTCAAAGAAGTGTGTGTGTGTGTGTGTGTGTGTGTGTGTGTGTGATGTCAGGGAAAGAAACCACCAGAATGAGGGGAGTTTGAGGAATTTTTATTTTCTCTATTTTGAAATTTTAATTTTTCATTTTTTTTTGTGATTGCTTTTTAAAAAGGCACTAGTACAAAAAAATTTCCCTTTGGATTGTATATTTCTAAAATGTTCAGTAAATTGTGTGTGTGTGGTACAACTATCTGTGTATATTTTAATCCTAATTGTATTCTAATTAAGCAAAGGATCTGCTACATGTTGCAGAGAGAGAGAGTACTTCCTTTCAGGAACATGAGATTCATGCCCTGATGTCTCTGCTTCTTAGGTCTGGGAATCAGTACACCTACTTTTCTTTAATCATGTTTATTTCTGTTTACCCTTGAAATCTGGGTGACCTGATACAGATTAGCCCTCATACTGATTTCTGATAAGTGACAGTTTTCATGGACTCTGTTACCTGTTTCTGCTTAAGCTTTTGCTGAAGAAGTCTCTCTGCAACCAAAACCAAGTTTGAAGACTCAGGTCGGTGATTTCCATGTGACTTCATGTAACCAGGGATAATGAAGTTCTGATGTTCAAAGACATCTGTTCCCTGACATGACAGATGAGAAAACTGGTAATAACAGGTAGTATTATTATTAAAAATAAGAGCAAACATTTATACATGGAAGACTTCCTTGAATGCTTTATATGTCTGAACTTAATTCTCCACTAGAAGGCTGTTTTACTCCTGGGGAAACTACGGCACAAAGAAGTTAGCAACTTGCCCAAATTCATGGAGCTAATAGGTATTGATATCAAGACTGAGCCCTGAAAATCTCCTTCCTGAGTCTGTTCTCTGATCCCAGCCAATGATGCAATGAATACTCTCAGACAGGTTCCCTGTGTCCACACGTATGAGGTTTCTCCAGGTGTGGGGCTCTTGGTTACACCTGTCTAACTTTACCAGCTAATTCGACTCACGTTTCTCTCGGCATCTTCTCTAATGCCTATAAACAACTTTCAGTATTGGTCATTTCTGATGACAAACTAAAGGGTAGAACACATTGTGTTTCAAATTTTCCTTTCATTTACAAGTAGAGAGTTTGAAATAATTCTTTCCCTATAGATTTGTAAGATTTCTGTTCATATTCTGAGTACTCAACGATACATTTCATATAAATGTTCCTGGATTATTTGTTCTGTTTCCTTAGCCCTGCACCTCTTTCTATATGATAGGAAAATCCCTCACCCACTTTTACCTTCAAAATAGAATCCACCATTTGTGATTCTTTTTTTTAATACCAGGGATTAAACTCAGGGGCACTTTATCACTGAGCTATATCCCCAACCCTACTTTTAAAAATTTTTTATTTTTAGTTGTAGTTGGAGACAATGCCTTTATTTTGTGCATTTATTTTTTATGTGGTGCTGAGGATTGAACTCAGTGCCTCAAACATGCTAGGCAAGTACTCTACCACTGAGCCACAACCGAGCCCCCACTCAGCCTATTTTGTATTTTATTTAGAGACTCGCCAGGGTCTCACTGAGTTGCTTAGTGCTTCGCTAAATTGCTGAGGCTGGCTTTGAATTCCTGAACCTCTTGCTTTCGCCTCAAGCCTTTGGGATTATAGACATGCGCCAGCACATCTAGCCACCATTTGTGAACTTTTAACTATTTCAAAGAAACATTCACAATGTTACCAAGGTCTAGGAAGAAAAAAAAAATCATCTGTTGCCCTCAGTATGTAGATTGGGAGAAGAGAGAGGATGATTCTATCCAGCTTGAACTTTCTGAAAATTGTGGAAGTTTGAATTAAATTAGTTGTTAAATCCTAATGGCCCACAATTGTTTTTGGCTTTCCAGTAACAGTCACCAGAGGCATTAACAAATTCAAAAGTAACTATCTCTGAGCATAACCTCTGTCAGATGTCAAGGGCTGGGATGATGTATGGGAAATGTATTGTAGTTGTGGATTAATAAATACTTAAGATCTTCCTGTATTGTGTTTTTAATAGATGCTATTGTTGCTGTTCCTCTGTAATAATGCATGTTATAGATGATATGGAACCCTATTTGGACACCAAGAACCATCATTTTCTACCCAAGACTGCATGCTTAGGATTCTCTAAAAACTAGTTATTTGGCACTGATTTGTAAACCTTTGTGTCATTCTGAGCCAAGGCTCTGCTGAACTAGGACCAAGTACTGAAATGCATATTCCAACACTTGTTCACATCGGATGATTCCAGCTTAATGGTTAGGATTGGATATGGGTGTCTATATCTCAAATTTCTTCAAGTTTAGTCCACAATTCAAAATCATGACAGTTCAACCATATATTATTTCAGACCAAATGACCAAAAAAATAAAATGAAAATTTCTGCAGTATTTTATATAGCTTGGCTCAGCTACCTTCAAAAATCCATATAGATAAGAGGCCAAAATTATAAGCATTGACGCTTTTTCTTTTCTAGACTGTAGAGCACTTGGCTGTTCAAAGAACAATAGTTACTGTATGTATTTCAATTATTTATGTCAAACATAATACCACTCTTCCTTGAGTTAATATTGGGCGATAGCTTCTAGAAACACTTTCTACTACATGCCAAATATTGTGTATGAGAATTTTATATCATAATTTAACTTATTCTTCACTGTAATCTTACAGATTACATGTTTGTTCCCAATTTATGGATGCAGATGCTGAGGCTTAGAGAAATTTCCTATGCATTTCAAATTTCCTATGCATTTCAAGCACAATTCTATCAAATTCAGATCCATAGGATTTCATCAGCTCCTGTTAGTTCATTCCATTCCAAAAAAAAAAAAATTAAATGAGAATAAAATGTTGAATCTTGCAGGCTGTTTCTTGAATTATGTACTAACTCCTTAATTTTTAAAAGCCCCTTTATTTTGTCAGTCCAGGATAATCCAACTCAATATTTATCATTCTGCTGATCTTATTGCTTAAATTGCTGAGAATCCTAAATGCTATTATGCTTATGAAAGCAATGTTCCTGCACAGTTGCTCCTTTCTAATGTTAGTTGCATTGTGAGGTAATCTTATTACTCTAAACATTACAGATTTTGCTGCATGTTTTGAGGGATTAAAAAAAAACTCTAATTTTTTAGTTTCCTTGCGCTAAATTCCTTGCCACTATTCTTAAGTTGCAAATACATAGATTATCCAAGGCCAGGAACTTTCCCATTAGGTCTTTCTCTTCATTTTATCTGAAATTTAGAAACTTAAGTAAGTATATTTGAAAAGAAGAAATCTTTGAGGTAGACAATTCCCAGTTTCTGTTCTAAATGTTGAAAGGATCACGATTGTAGCTCAAGAGATATAAAAATGTTGTTTTAACTTCTAGTAGTTGAAGAATATAATTAACAGATTAAAGCTCATTTGAAAAGTGAGATCATACATGAAAGAACAAGGAAAAAATGGAAAGGATGGAATCAATTTATGAGTCTTACAGGACAAACTCTCTTTTGATATAGAAACTTTTGGGAAGTTGACTGTAAAGATCAACAACAAAGGAACAAGATACACCCAAGATGACATTGGCTGCTTCTGCATCCAGCAACAGGAGCTAAGGGATTAGGGCCACTTTCATGCAAAACCAGTGGTGCAATTCCATTTCCACTACTGGTCTAAGAATGTGCTTTAGACTCAGAAAAGATCTCTGCTAGAAATTGATGGCATTAGTGCCAGTTGTGACATTCTGTGACTTGCTGTGTACCGTGGGCCTGGTTGTTGGCCTTGGTTCCTCTGCATTGTTCCAGTTGAAGGACACCACTGCAATTCTGTATATTTCATAGTGGGTCCATTTGCACCATCTGGAAGGTTCTCTCCATCTCCAGGTCTCTGTGATTGAGTCTGACTGTGCACTAAGGCAGTGCTAATTTGGATGCTGAATGTCCCCCAAAGGTCCATGTGTTAAGAGACTGGTCTCTGTGGTAGCACTATTGGGAGATGCAGGAACCTTTAGGGAGTGGAGGGAGGTCTTAGGTCTTTGGGAGTGTGTTGTCCAGGGGAACCCGTTCCCTTCCTTTCACTCTCTTTTGCATCCCTGTCATGAGGTGAAGGGTTTTGCCCCACTACACATTCTGCACCCTGACCCCACACCAGATGCCTGAAAGTCATGAGTCTGTCTGATCATGGACTAGAAACTCAAAAACTGTATGCCAAAATAAATCTTTCCTCCTTATAAGTCAATTACTTCAGATATTTGTTATGTGATAGAAAGGTGACTACCCAGATAAGATGAATAAAAATTTATGATCCTAGTTTCTAGATTCAAATTAAAAAATCATAAAGTATCTCGTTTAAGTTAACTTGACATGGTAATATATATTTCACAAAAATGCTTTTCTTTCCCAGGAACAAAGGGAATATTTTAATGGACAATACAGATTTAGAAACAAATACCAAATACTATGTGTCCTAGTTCAAGTTCTGCTTTTATCACATACATATTTTATGATGTTATATGAGTCATTTTATGTCTCTTAATTTGTTTTCCAACTTTAGGCTGAAAAGATACATAAATTCTTCAACATATAAAAAATAAATTTTTCAAAATCTCTTGTTATTTGTATTATATTTTTGGATATATTTTAATTATATATTTGTATTATATTTTTTGATATATTTCTGATACATTTTGAGCAGAATGTTATGGTAGTTGCTAAAATAGCAAGAAAATCTAATTATATTGGAGGGTATCAAGAAGTACTTCTTATTATAGTGAAAGTACATCATCAGATAATTTCCCATACATGTAGACATTAATTCTTCAAGCCATTATCTGCTTGCAAAAATAAATCTTAAATCCTTAAGATTATAATAGGGCTGGTAGTGCAGCGTAGCATGCATGAGGCACTGGGTTCGATTCTCAGCACTATATAGAAATAAAATAAAGATACTGTGTCCACCTAAAGCTAAAAAAATAAATATTAAAAAAAGATTATAATAGATATCCATAAAATCCATTTGTTCAAGAGTCAATTTCATTGCTTAGATATGCTGGAATAGTTTGGATATATCCCTCGTTCACATGAAAAATGTTTAAAATCATAAGGTAGGCTGTTTTCAGGTTGACACAATTTATTTATAACGTGCTTGGAAGTTAGAATACAGATTCTGTGACTTGTATAGGCCCATGCCCATCCTAGGAATATACAGGTAATTGGTTTTAGCAGCACTGAAACTGCACATGTTTTCAGTATAGAGTAGGCAAACAGACATAATTTTATTATTTTTTTAAATAACAGCACTTGAAGAAAGTCAGAAATAAATCCAGAGTTCCTATAAACAAGGCAGGGGAAGGCTTACTCATCACAGGGAAAAATCAGGCTCATTAAGGAAGGTAATTATTACCTCTGACATACAGAACTGTGTGCTGCTTTAAATTAAGGTTCTTAACGAGGCATTTCATTGTATGTCCTTAAGTGGGCGATTTAAGGAGGCAGCCTGCCTTCCAAAGTCAATGTGAATGAGACTTCTATGTCCAACGGTTTCACTGGTGGAGGATGTTTCAGGAATGAATCATTGAGGGATATTAAATGTGCAAATGTAGATGCAATTTCAGAACAGATTGCTGGTGTGCAGGATGCTCATCCAGACCACATGTTTATAAATGGAAAAATCTAAACTTTGCCACATGCTAATGATATGCTAATGCATTTTCATGTTGGACAGATGACAGGAGCATGGTCCTTGTCCTTTTTGTTGATGTAATGAATGAGCTTGAACAAGACATTTCAAGGGAACACTGTACCCAAGTTGTAAGTGTTCATTTTCTTTCATTTTGATTAGTTTCTGATTATTTCTCTTCTTTTGCTCAACAATTTCCTCTTCCTGCACTGCATTACTTAGAGAATTTAGGGTAAACTTCTTTTTATTTCAGACTTATACATACTCTCATCCTCTGTCAAGATGAGAGTTTTCTTGATCATCAAGAAGAAACTTTTTATACCTGTCTCTAAGCAACCCTGTTATTTAAAAAAAAAAGTCCATATTGGGTACCCATATCAACTCTTTCTGATGCTCATATTCATAAGTGTGTTATGTTTTGAGCAAAATAAATTGCTTTCAGGTGAGTACATTTATTTCAAAAGGTATATTTTATGGCTCTGCTTTTCTACATTTAAAAATATCTCACCAAACCACAGTGCTATTATAAGAAATGCAATGGGAGTGTTCCTCAAATCTAAAGTTTCCATTCTAACTCTTTCCCCTAGCATATAGCTAAATTCTGGAAAACCTAGAGCCCATTAACATGATTTCCCCAAGGATTTACCTGTTCCATCTTAGAGTAAGCTATAGTGTAGCAATTTTGTAGCCTCATTTTCTCTATCGAAGAGTAGCAATGTCTACCAAGTACCCAGGAGACACACAAGGCGGGGATAGAATCTCTGATCTGTACCTACCATAGAGAGAAAAGTCTAAATCTTTCTAAACTTCAACCTAGGAGAGCATTTGAGTGTGGCCCATCATATTACCATCTGGTTAAAATCCATTTCCAGTTAAATTACAAAGTCCTATTGTTATTCAGGAGTACCTTGCCCTGGGAATTTCAAGGTTGGTTCATGTCCTTGGTAAGGGCTCCAAGTGTTG
Organism: Ictidomys tridecemlineatus; assembly: GCF_052094955.1. Lineage (NCBI taxonomy): Eukaryota > Metazoa > Chordata > Mammalia > Rodentia > Sciuridae > Ictidomys > Ictidomys tridecemlineatus. Next base: position 141,467,453 of record NC_135484.1, read on the forward strand.
TCTAAGGTCAAATAACCTGTGACACTAGTCATTATGTCAGCACTGGATGCGGACCTGGCCTTAGTCAGTTTTCATCAAGATGTCATGCTTCAAATAGATGTTTAGTCTGTTTTTTAAACAAACACATCATTTTCTGATTCCTTTGCATGTTATCTTTCCAATCTTGACAACTGGTGGTCTTTATTCTCTGTTTTTCTGTCTGCCTTATTTATAGATCTTAGGGGAGATGTTTTATCATTGTCCGTTTCATTTAATCCAGTTTATTCCTATACATCCCCTGTAATTTAAAATTGAAATTAAGAAAAAGAGGGTTAACTGTGAAAGGCAAATGGAATATTGAATTGCTTCCATGTAGGAATCACTTTGTATAACAACATCAAGTTGTGTACCTTAGACATTTTCAATAAATGAAAACAGTAAAATTTGAAAATTGGAATTCAGGACGTAACTTTTTATTAATTCTTAAAATTCTCAGGGGGAGCTGAAGCAAGGTGTTTATGTAGAAACATTAGAATCATTTTTTTGAATACAAATGAAATGAACACATATGTAAATCGGATATGTCTGATATCTGATTTTATTTAAGAGTTTAATTCTATCAACACATAATTCATTCATTTAAAATAATCTGATATACCAGTCAAGAACTTCATCTTCAGGACTCAATATTCTACATAGGTGCTTAGAGACCACACAGCACAGAGAAAGTATGCTCAGATATATATCTTTAAGAATATTCCATTTAAATAATATTAGTCATTATTTCAAAAACTGCAATATCCGGGCTGGGGATTTAGCTTAGTTGGTAGAGTGTTTGCCTCATGTGCACAAGGCCCTGGGGTCAAACCCCAGCAAAACAAACAACAAAAAAAAATTACAATATCCAATCACCGAGAGAGATTTCCTTAAGCACTGAAGTTCTCTCTGCTATTATTCATATCTACGTCATGAAGACTTTACAGAACACTTTCTCACGTGTGAGTGGAAAGAATTTCAAAGGCTCTCACTGTATTTGTAAACATTGAGAAGATTCATTCCATGTATCCATGTGTTTATAATCATGTTTACAGCTCTAAGCGCTAACAACTCACGAGACTCTAGACATATTTGGATACTGATTTTATGGACAAGAATGTGGAAGTTTTAGCTAATACTCAATTTCATCAATATTTCAAATAAAAGAAGAAAAGCATATTAGAATTTCAGCATCTTTCACCTTCTGATGTGTTGTGATAAAATAAGTCTAAAATTATGAAAAATTTCTAAATTATTTTTATGTGATTTAATGTGTACTTTCCAGGCAGACCGTCCTGTAGTTGTGTAGCACTCTAGTGAGGGGTCATTGCTCATATCTTTCATACTTGCATTTGGATTTAGAGGCAAATCTAATTCTTGTAAATTTCAAGATTCTGCATGTCCTGTTTGTAGGGACATTTTGGCAATTTAGCTTTAGAGATACTCCAAGAATTTTTTTTACCATTAATTTTTAATGGATTCTTTAAAATATTTCAGTTTACATTTTTGTCAGTCTCTAATCACACACTTGTAGCTACTATGTGAAGTTGGAGACAATGCAAAACAAACTCCACATCTACCTCCAAAAGCACCTTCACCCGTAAATGTTCAGTTACCAGGCAACTACTAGATGCCTCCAGTCTCAGAAAAGTCAGCTGGAATAAATGCCTGTTTCGGCACTGGTTCTTATCTTTTCATGTCCTTTCAGGACCTTTATCCAAGCTGTCTACAGAACTCCTCTCCTGCAACAAATTTCCATTATCCTGAAAACCAAATGAAATTTTGTTGTTTAATATTGCTACTGTTCATGGCAATCACAGACACCGTGATTTTTCCTTAGTAGCCAAATTTAAAAATGTCCTATATCTCATTGATTTATCCCTTCATTAATTCTTAAATATAATCATTTATTAAGAATGTTTATAGGACATACAATACTTTGCTACAACAGTGGACACCACTGTTCCAGCCACCAAGACACACAGACCGGTACTGTGCATTTTTAAGTAGTCAACAAACACATGCTCCTTCATCTGTTCCCCCAATGTTCTTCCACATCCATCAATTTCCTTCCTGTTTCATTTAATTTTATTAGAGCCAAAATCATTCTTTCTTTGTGCAAATGCTACATATAAGACATCTTGTTTCATTTTTTAAAAAAATCACTCATAACCACACCATCTTAATGAGAGCGCATGAGGTTTTTATCATTCTCTTCAGGTGTTGGTCAGACTCATGTTGCAGTGTTATAAGAAACCATGGTAGAATTGGACTGACATATGCTGATTTTTTGCTTTATCCTTTCCAAAAATCTAGACAATAGACCAAAAAAAATTGAGTAGGAAATGGAGAAAAAGTGAAATTCCATCACCCTGGGATATCATCTTAACATGTAGCAACCATGATTTTACATATTTCTCTGTGCACCTACATAAATAACTTCATATAGATTAGATATAGTTTGTGACTCAATATTTACATTGTAACAACTGAAAACATCACAAGTATTAAAAACGTAATATTGGGGTAATAAAAGCTATGCAGAATCAAGTCAAAGTTCCTTTCATTGAATTTCCAACCCTGTTTTAATGTAGTTCCTATGCAACACAATTTTATATTTGAGTAAACATATCATCTTAATAACATAACTGGGGTAGCTTTAAATGTATATTTCTGTAGCTCATTTAATACAACTTAATACGTTTTGAACAAAATACCATTTCAATGTGTCTCTATTTACTTCATTTAATGTGTCAATTTTACATTTTTAGCTACATAAGAGCACTTACTATTATTTTCAAGCACCTAAAAGGCTTAAAAAACAACAGTTGATGGTTCCATTCCACGCTAGCCTAGCGCTCAGAAGTTCTATGAGGTATTTTGTTTCAACTGAAAATCTGATTTCAAACTAACATATATATGTACATATATAAACTACATACATATAAAATATAGTGTGTATTTATATATGCTATGTATCATATATATCATATATATACACATATACATTATATCCAGATTTCCTTATTTCAAATGATGTCTATTTATCTCTTACAACAAAACAAGACAATGTTTAAAACATTCAGTGGAAATGCTACTTGGAATTTTGCCTTGGGATGTTTCCCTGGGCTGAGGTTATGCAGAAGATGCTTTCCCACTATGCTGAGCTGTAACAATGAGTTCCAGCTTGCAGTTAGCCCACGATCAAAGGGAGAAACGAGTGATACTCTGCACTGTACATGGGCAAGGTAGGATTTCAGTCAGTTAGGCACATTTTCAACTTATGATGAACTTAAGAATGAGCTTATTGGGCTATAGACCAATTGTAAGTCAAGGAGTATTTCTAATTTATCTTCAGATTCATTGAGAAGGCTACAATATCCTTATAAATATGGCTAAGTCCAAATTGCAGACATCCATCTGTAAGCTCTCTTTCTTCCCTGGTACTCTAAACTATTTTAGTGGTGTGTTTTGGTGTGGTTCTATTTTCATTCATTGGGGTTGAGTGATTTGTAGATGCTTCAATATCACAAGAAATGTTTGGGATTAATTTTAGGTCTGAAAAATTAGTAATGCAAATAAAATAAAATCTTTGAAGAATTTTTACTTTATATTTTATTGTTCTCTCTTTTTGTAACTCTTAAGTTGATTCTTTCATGTACAATTTTCATTCTCAGATGTTTTGACTATAACTTCTGAGAGTTTTCTTTAATTTTATCTTTTAGTCAGTCCTTACATAGAATTTAAAATTTTTGTTTTAGTGCTCAATAATTTCCAAAGGCTATTATTTTCTGAATGTTAATGTAATAGTACCTACCTTTGCTTCATGATTTCTCATTTTATCACTATTTTTCTAGGTTATCAATTCAAGATGTTTGTTTTTGTTTGGATTTTTAAAAAAAATTTTTTTTTGGTTTGGGTTTTTCTTCTCTTAATAATCTCATTTTCTCTCAGTTCCCTTTCATCACTTCCTTTGATTTTCGTCTTTCATATTGAAAAAATATTTTAGATTCTGGCTCGCTGATCAGATTTTTAAATGACGTAGTGGTACCCTTCAGGAAGTTATGGGGGAGTAAGTTACTAAGATTAGCTGACTGTATGGAAACTCACCACTTTGGTTTGGGGCTTCCAAATGCCAGATAATAAAGATATGTTCTCTTGGACTGGGAAATTTTTCCTGAAGGAAATCCTCTATCTCTCGCCTGTGAGAGCAGGGTGAGGATGGTGTATAGGATAGAGTTTGAACTTAGCCTGACTGCTAGAACTCTGAGAATCTAGCAGGGGAATGGGTAGGTGGGAGTAAGAGGTGTCCAGGAAGAAAATCACAGTGGAGTACCACTGGTTCAGAGTGCAAAAAATGAAGTGGAGAGGCCTTGTTAAACTAGGTTTTGGTATATTCGAAGCTACATTATCTGAACTGAGCCATCTGCACACACCTACCTGAGTACATGCTGACCTTGTAAACTGGGTCAAAGTGTAGCTTTTGGTACAAAATCCACTAGCCTTTGGAATAGTTTGGGAAACTATCTTCCTGATTTCCCAAGCCTGGATCCAATGCCTTTCTTATGGGACAGTTTGACATTTCCCACCAATACTAATTCTTGACAAAGAAGAGATGAAATTAACAGCTCTCCTTGTCCTTTAAACTGTAAAAATACCCGCCATCTTGTAAAACCTTAGAGCACATTTTCAAGATTGCTTGAAGTTTGGGGTCTTCTGGATTACAATCTTAATAAGCCTCACATAAAAGTAATTCTATGTTCTCAACCAGGTTGATTTAATCTTGGTTTATAGGGGGTTCTTGGTTTAATACTTCCACTTAACCTCCTTTTTAGTTTGGAATGTTCTTTATATTTCTTAGTGCTTCACTGTTGAGATCAACTATGTCTGAAGTCTCTAGGATCACAGCTTCTCTAGTTTACAGTTTCCAAAGTAAAGCTCCTGTCTTTTGTAAGGCAGCTGAAAGATGGTGGCCAGTCTGAATCAGAAAGGAGAGGGTACTTGGATGTAATGACTCATGCAGATATTCAACTTGTATCATTTTGCTCATCCCCATTCTATAATCTTTTTCTGCAACTACTGCCTCAAGATATTTAGATATTCTGGGATTGTTTGGTGAACATTAATTTGTTTCCTGTTAGCCCTTAGTAGAGTGGACGGGATAAAATACTTCAGTTTGTTATCACATGAGTACCAACCTTTCCTTTTCCTCAGTATTCTTAAAATCTTTCATCTGCTATGATGTTTTTATCCAATACTTTTGTATTCTGTGGTGTCTTTCTTAATGATCGTTCTTTAACCTTTCTTTTTGATATAATTTTGTAAGAGTAAAGATAAAATATGTATGTTCAATTTGGCAGGATTAATGAAATGTTTCATTTCCATTCTTTTATCAAAGGTTAATGGTGACTTTATTTTCTTTAAATCATTGTTTAGTCACCATGTTAATCCTTGTTATTTTTTAATGGCACTTGGCATTACTTACTATTTACCTTTGAGTTACATGATACTGTATATTTCTTGTTCTTCTCCTTTGCCTAGTCTCTAAGGTATATCTCTCTTCAAATGTCTATTCCAACAAAGAAGTTTCCAAAGGCCCTGCTTATACTTTCTCACTTCCAAGGATTAAACTAGATAATGTCAGTCATTTATTGAAGTATGTAACATAAAACAAGAGCTTAATAAACAACTCCTGGGTATTACCTTGGGAATTACCTCACCTTTTACTTATCCTTGTGATATTTACCAAATTGGATTGTGATTTCTTTGAAGTCAGTACCTAAGTTTATTTTGTCTTCATATGTGTCAACTAGAGCCATATCCCATATGCATATATATAAAAACATACGATGTGCAATGAGTGTTTAAGGAGGGAAAGAAATTGGTGTCATTTGAAGAAATTTATAAGTTAACTATAACATTTGAAAATAATCATGATGGTGTGTTTGGTTTGTTAATTTAAAAAAAGGTGGAAATAACCTGATGTTTTAGGACCTCTGTTTCAGAACAGGGGAAAATGCCATCATGCTTTTTATCATGACTTATAGAAAGAAACTGGAACATTTGTTTGAATCCACCCACAGCTTCCATATTTTGTTGGTCCCCTGAATATGATTGGTTTTGCCCTTTTAGATTGTGTAACACAATTTATGCTACCAGCACACACTACCCACCTGTGTGCACACACACGATGTAAAGAAACCAGCTAAGCAACGTTTGAAAAGTAATGAGAAATGAGTAGTTACATAATGTCCATAAATTTTATTGATTTTTTAAAATGAATTGACATGGCTGGCAAAAGAGGATACCAAGCTGGCACCATACCGTGGTGCACGCCTGTAACCCCAGTGGCTCAGGAGGCTGAGGCAGGAGGATCATAAGTTCAAAGCCAGCCTCAGCAATGGTGAAGTGCTAAGCAACTTAGTGAGACTCTGTCTCTAAATTAAATACAAAATAGGGCTGGGGATGTGGCTCAGTGGTCAAGTGCTCCTGAGTTCAGCCCCTGGTATCAAAAAAAAAAAAAAATGGATACCAAGAGACTTTCCCCATTTCTCTACTGGCCCTCCAGGAAAGCTATAGCATTATTCCTAGAGATTAGTAATCAGTGTAAGAAGTGACCAGATCAATTATGGATTTTTATGAAGGAAATCTGATTTAAAAGATGTCAACAGTTTAAAAAGTCTTTTCACACTTCTTCTACACCCACCTCAAGAACTATTCTTTGGAATGTGTGTGGTATTTTTAGTTATTGTTCATGCATCTTATTCTCTGAGGTATCCCTGGAGGGCAGAACGCTTCTTCAAGGCTAAACAAGAACTTGAAAACCCAGTAAATTCACCATCCAGTATGTTTGCTGTGTCCCTATTAAGGAACAGTCTGGTTGTCTCTGTACATTTCCTGGAATCAAACATCTGGGAAATAGTGGTTCACAATGTCTGTGGAAGCAAACAAATTTTGTGAAATAAGAGATTTACAAGAATACCTAAGATTCCTGCAGTGTGGAGTGTATTCCCAGAACCCCGTCAACCCACTCATCTCTCTCACTAAGTAGCTCACCACGGCCCTGGTGGTAGCTTGGGAAAGATGACATGATTGGGGTTTATCCAACTGCTCTAAAACAGGCAGACAGTATTTGTCAGCTTCAAAGGGTGGTCTTTTTGACCTTGGCCATATCATCTTACAATTTCTCAACTGAAACCAATCTTGGCATACATTGTGCTTAGGTTGTTATTTTTCTTAGCAAAATCAAGGTGTAGGGGGATTGACTTTAGAATAGGTCCTAAACAGTCTTGTGCTTTTCTGATATAATATTGTAAATAAATTCTAACTAGTTTCCTCAAAAATAGAAATAAGCTGCTGCTACTTCTTATTTTTTTTTTCCTGAGATTGAACCCAGCCAGGGGTACTCAATCACTTAGCCACATCCCCAGCCTCTTTAACATTTTGTTAGAGACAGGGTCTCACTAAGTTTCTCAGGGCCTCACTAAGTTGCAAAGGCTGGCTTTGAACTTGTGATCCTCCTGCCTTCAGCCTCCCAAGCCACTGAGACTACCAGCATGAGTCACTGAGCCTGGATAGGAAGAAACTTCTTTTACCTCTGTTTTTCTCTGTCTACGGAGAACATCAGTAGGTACTGAAGAGGGACATAAATGAAAGATGGATGCATGTATCATTTGCATAATTGCTAATTTGTCAAATAGCTTGATGACAAAGCTGTAGGCTCCAAGGTAGGTGTCTTCTGTGTGCACTGGGTATTTCTGTAATTTTGGAGTTCTGTTTAGCGACAACAGGTGGTGGCAGCAAGTGACATGGTGAGCGTCCATGAAGAAGAACACGCCCTAGAAGACCCATATTTCTGGGGAGGGGGCTCTGAGCACTGTCTCCTGAGGAATCCAACTTCATATCAGGAGGAGTAAAGTGGATATAAGAAAAATGCCATGTGTATGGACGGCATTAGGAGAGGTCATATATCTCCAAAAAGAATATTGTTTACAAGGAGTGTTAATAGGTTTCAGGGGAAATGTTAATTTTTTTTTTCCTGGATGAAATAGCTACTGTAAGTTTTTAATGGTTAATCATTCATTCCTGAATTTTTATATTAAGCATTTCATATTACTTTATTGACTTAACTTTTATGCTCTTCTTCATTTTGACAGTAAAGAATGACCAGGCAATACTCTTTGAAAATTGGAGACCATTTGCTGCTGCTCTCTGTTGAGCGAGGTGAGTAATAGGGTGCCCTCAAGGAATTTCAAAGGTATCACTCAACAGAAACTTTCGTGTCTGAAGAAAACTAGATCATTTTATCATGGTAGGCATGCTGATATGTTTGCTTTAATAAAATGCCATATTTCTGCCTTTAATCTCTTGTCAACCCACTATTAAAAAGCCCCAAAGTGCTTGCGGGCCTCACATGTAAACACTTGTGGTTTTGAGGTTACCCCAGAACATACTAATAAAGCATGAAATTTGTGTTTCGTGCACAGACTGTAATAATTTATTGAGTGGTAAGAAAGAAGCTAGAAAAGGGTTTTCTCTAATGTTAGCCAGCGAGTCGATTTAATTTTAGTGCTGGGTGCGGAGGTTTGTGTGTGCACATGTTCACATGATGAAATCATGTTTAAAAAGCTTCAGGCAGCCTCCAGGATAAAAATGGGGTGAAATGTCAATTCGTGGCACGCAGACTGAGGACTGAGGACATTCTATTAAGTGTGGCCATGTTGGTTCTTTATGCTGATGGGTAGGCAGCATGTGTAGCGCATTCTGTCCCCAAGGGATGTGTTTATGTGCATGTCAATGTGTGTGAGTGTCTGTGTGTGTGTGTGTGTGTGTGTGTGTGTGTGTGTAAAACAGATGAGAAGCATTACTGAAATATGGATGAGGTCAATTCAGTTAAATTAACAAAAATCACAATAGCAATCACCTTTACAAACTTCATGAACATTATCTTCGTAGCTTCTGGGGCAAGAGGGCAGAGAACAGAGTTGCTCCTCTTTGCATGTGAAATACCAAAGAGCTCATCACCAGACTACAGCTTCCACCAGGCTTATCTGAGTCGTCAACTTATCTACTTAAGATCCCATGGGTCAGGGTGGTCTGATGGTCTCCCATTCATTTTATTGTCTCCCTTTTTCTTCATCATGTACCTTGCACACAACAAATCATCAACACAGATAATCTGAGTTGAAAGCCTTCACATCTATGGAAGAAATGATATCCTGACCAGACGTTTGCCAATTTCTGGCAAATTCTATGAAATTCTGTAGTATGGGAATAAAAGTCACATTTTATTTATTCTGACAAGTAAAGGTATGTTCAGTTCAGAGAAAATATCTTGCTCAGAGGAAATGGGTGTTAGGTACTCAAAAGATATTCATTCCAAAAAGATTCTTTTTTCCCCCCCTTGGAGAACACGGTTCCACGCTCTGTGCTTCTTTTCTTAAATGGCATATTTGTGTATCAGTTTTCAATGTGCAGAGAGACCTTTTGTGATGAACACATTTTTAAACTTGCGGGCTCATTAAAATTCATCCTTTGTACACCCTTTAAGTGACAATTCATTTTTTTTCATTTTGTGCATTTACCAATCTCTAATTAACCAGTTCCAAATTATAACTAGGAATTAAAGAACTTGCTGTGGCTGGTGGCTGTCATGGAGGCACTGGGACAGTCGTGAGGAGGTAGGTAAACACGAGAGGGTGACTGAATTCAAGTTCTACCTGGGGATGCAGATTTATTCCACCTAGAAAGAGGTTTTCTTCAGGGAAAATAGCCACTTGTCTTGACCCCATGAGGAGGAGACCACAAAGTTTATGGCCCTTCTATTATTGCTGTGGCTGAACTGCCCCAGTGTTTGCTGATTGGCTTATATAAGGGGAAAGAAAGGGTAGAGAACAGAAGCAAAGGACAAAGGAAAGGAAAAATCCAAAACAGAAAGAAAGAAAATTCCAGAAATCCATTGTCCCTCCAATGGTTGGCTTGTGCACATTGACTGGTGGTATTTTGTTTTGTAGTAACAGCGGTATTGGGATTCATGTTAATAAATGCTAAGAATTAATGTTAATAAATGTTCAGATTGGTCAAAGTTCTCATTTGAAAGGGTTTTTGATGGGCATAAAGTCTAACACATACAAAGTAGAGATTTGCTATTAAAGTAGCTAAGTTGAAACTCTTACTGAGTGGCTCCTTACTCTGAGCCTTTTGGTATTCATCTGTGGGTTTCCATCTTGCTTGAAGTCTTTTAACTGAGCCAATTTCTTTTAACATACACATACATAAAAAGGCAGGTGGGGTGAGAGGACATAGATAGAAAAGGTTCCGAGTCAAAACAAAATTAGTGTCCAGAGTCATGTTCTAATCTGTAATTTTCCAAGGTCACAGAAGTTCATGCGTATCAAACTTACTTTATTTTAATGTGGTAATCAAAACAGCTGTTAGAATGTCTTAGACGATGAAGCTGGGCAGGCTTGAAGAATATTGGCAAAGGTGAATGGGTTTAGAAAACCAGGGTCAATGATGCTGGAAGTTAAAATTTATTTAAAAATCAAATAAGCTAGCTTTTTACTTTTAGGCACAGAGAGCTTAAGTATCTCACCTAGTGGAGGAGCCACAATTTAAAGCTGGGAGGCGGAGGAAAATGGAGAATGTATTTTTCTGTGATCTGAAGAACATTTTGAGTGAGAGGGAAGGAGGGACTTGGATGTCAGGTACATGTTGGGGAGTCCTGCAGTCGCCTGGAGGAGTGTGATACCTGGGTGGCTTTTTTTTTTTTTCAATCCCAGATCAGTGTGGTTAAAAACATCACTCTGGAAGCAGCAGAGCAGCAATTGCTCTGACCTGATTCGGGGCCCTCACCAAGCCTAATGGCTTCACCTCTTGGTGGTGCCAAGTGGAGAAGCAGAACCAGGAGATAAAAGAGTGAAGACAGGTTTACTACTTAGCCAAGCAGAGAGCCTGGGGGTAACATGGGGGAAATGTCTGCTTATGCAGCATCCCTTGTAGAGGAGTCACGTCCCAGGGCATGCTCAGTTGGAGGCCATGCTTCTTCTGTACACTGCATATTAACAAATGGAAGGAGGGAAGACCTCCCAGGTGCAGGATTTAGCATTATAATGAGATTGCAATGAGCAAAGTCCACTCTAAGTCTTAGAGGAGCCACTCACTGATTCCCACTGGCTCTTTGTTGTGTCCCTGGGCTTCTTCCCTGTGACCAAAATACCTGACAAGAACAACTTAGTGGAGAAAAGTCTGTTTTGGCTCACAATCATAGGAAGTGCAGTTCAGGGCTGGCTGACACCATTGCTCTGTGCTCTGGTGACATAGTACATCATTGGAGAAGGTATAGGGGAGGAAAGCTGTTCTGTTCAGCCAGGAAGCACAGACAGAAGAAGAGGCTGCAGGGGAGATGTACCCTTCCAGGGCATGCCCCTAGTGCCCCACCTCCTCTAGCCGTGCCCACCTGCCTGCAGTTACCACCCAGTCAGTCCATTCAGAATAGGAAGGACTCATGAGATTACAGCTCCTAGAAACCAATCATTTGGCCTCTGAGTGCTCCTGCATCAACACAGGAGCTTTGGGGGGACACCTCATATCCAAACCATAGCACTTGTGGTTTTGTCAGGAGAATCTTTTCTGAAACCAACAACAGCAACAAAAAAAATCAGTTCAAATAGTGGTAGTCATTTGGAGGGAAGTTGCTCCCTCCAGTCCCCTGCAAACATAGGAGTTATTCTCCCAGAGTTCCTGCCTATCAACTGATGGGACCTAGACTTCAATTTGCTCTAAGAGGAAAAGGAAAGACGAACATGTCTGAAATGCCCATCCTCAGACAGGCACTGAGCCTGTTGTGTCTCCTCTCTTTCTCACAGTTCAAGAAAGAGGCTCAGAGAAGCTAAGCAAATTTCCCAAGTTTCCTTAGTTATGTGCACAAATGGGATTCAAATATAGATCCAAGACATTGAAAAGGTCATGCTTCTGTTGGAATATTCTATTGCATCTTCTCAGAGTGTGTATATATATATATATATATATATATATATATATATATATATATATAGTGCTGGGATTGGGGTGAAGGTGGGTTTAGGTGTATTTTGTGTTTAAAACAAAAATGAAATTACCTATTTATGACGTCAAATTGGTAGTTCACTCAAATGAAACACTGTGCAGGACACGATTCATGGAAACCCTACTCATCTATTTATAATTATAAGGAAAGAAAATTCATTAGGAGTAGCTGTCCCCCAGAAGGTTCTAACTCAATGCATCTGTGCCGCATTTGATTAGGGCAGGGGAAAATGCTGCACAGGTCACCGTGCCCAAGTGCACAGGAGGTACTTTGAAAACAGGACCATAAGTATTTGGTAAAAACTGGTAGAATCGAAACCTCCACTGCACAAGGCGTACTATCAAATTCACTCATGCAATATCTTCCAAATGTTCATACTCATTAATTGGCCTGCTGCTGCTATAAGATGTCCTCCTATTCCTTCTCCCACAGCTCACAGACACACATCAGTTAAGGCAGTGCACAGAACACTCCTTGATTTTAATAAGTAGTATCCTGAAGGTTGTTTGGAAATTAAATCCATTGTTTAAGAAGATATTTTCTACAATTGGCTAATTTTTACTTTGGTCCACTTAACTTACCTGGCAAATTAAGAGAGCGCACCAGAAAAAACTTTCGGGTAGTGGAAAGAAGATACGTTTAGTGTCCTGAGAACGGGACTTTGAATCCTAGAATGAAGACACATCACCCTCTTCCCTAAATCTTTCCTTTATTTTGGAGTCACAATAGTATTAGCAACCATCCTCTAGCTCTTCCTATGTGCCAGATGTAAAGCTAAGTACTTTTTTTATTTATTGTTAGAATAGTTCTCTGATGAAGTATTATAATTGTTCCCCTTTAACCAAAGAGAAGACCCTGAGGGGTTAAGTAATTTGCCCAAGGTCACACAACTGGTACATAGAACCAGAATTTGTCATCTAGGAAAAATTGTGCCTATCCTCTCAAAATTGAAATTCATGTAAAAGTTATATATGAACATATTTTATAAACTCTTAGGAGTGATACAACTTATTGGTTTTAAGTTCTGAGTCAAAGGTATAAGAAGGGTAGGGAACATTTGCTGCCCTTTGGTGATCAAAGGAAGAGTCCTAAAGACAAAGTTGACATGAAACTCATCTTTAGAAATCTCACTTCCTTCCAGGTATTTCTTCTTCAGTCTCCTGGACGGTTACCTTGAATTTTCAGGCCACATGTCAAGTGAGGGATAGAGCTTATGCTTGTCTGACACTTTGACTTCAGTCAGAGAGAAAAGCAGAGAGAGCACTAAATCAGTGGCTGGTCCTCACAGTCTGAGCGTGTGGCACCCGTCACCTCCCGCCATTTTGTCTTCCTGCAGCAAGGTTCCAGCAAGAAGGTGCAGAGAAGTTATTTTTAAGTTAGGATCTAGAAGTTCCATTTTTAGCTGCTTTCCACAACTGAGATTAAAAATAATAATACAGCTCTTCTGATTACTCATGATATCAAATATGAAAACTGATTAAAAAGACATTATGAATAAAAATTGCTCCTCATGTTTTCACCAATCTTAGTTCATTCTAAAGGCAAGTTCAACAGACAAGATACACCATAGTTATAGGTTTGGATTCTCACATTACAACTACTGAAATAGACAGTCCCATGGTTCAGTACTGTTGAAAGTGTGTTGGCATAATTACTACGTGTGATTGATGCTCTGGGAATAAGGTGGTCTTCATTTGTTTTCTTGGGTAACCATGGATGGACACAGAAAACTCAAATGTATTTTCCTTCTGTATTATATCAATGAGATCCTTATCCAGGAAAATGCACACTTATCACCATCTAAATGCACACTTAATACCATCTAAAGTCTTTTCTCCAGAAAGAGAAATGAAACTATAAAATGCTTTTGGTCTTCTTTGAATCAGTGGTCAACTGTTGAACTTCTCAACTCTATAACTCCATATCTTTAGGAAAAATCACATACTCATTATAGATAAGGAAGGAGACACAGGTATAGAAATGGTTCTTTCTCCTCACCCCTGCTTTATACCTTTTTGACTAAAATTTTATTACTTCTCATTCAGCTCAGTTGAGAATAAAAGAAAACTAAAAAAAAAAAAAGTTTTAAAAAAGGTTAAATATTAGCAATAAGTTTTCTTTTGAAAGTAGTGAAAACTCAAAGGCTCACAAAGATTCTCACACCCAATTAAGATGTTTATATAAACTCTGGTATAAAGTGAGCAGCAAGAATTGGTACTGATAGATGAATGGGGGACAAACGTGAAGACCTATGTGGGTCTATGGGATGTTGTAGTGTGTTTCTGAAGAGAGACTTTTTAGAGGATTAAGAGACATTTGAAAACCAATTTTTGTTTGGCCATTAAAAATTCTTCAAAGATCTGGGTCTTAGCTGCAGAAGAAAAATGCTGACCGAGACACAATAATCTAGTGAACTTGTCTGATACCAGGCAGAGGAGGGTGTCTGACACCCAGATGTCCTCAGCTCTGCCTGTCACTCATTGTGACAGCCCTAGATGAAAGGACATCTGTTTGTGCCCCCCAGAAGGCTGATTAAGACTGCTGGAGGTGCAGTAGGCGGTACTGTCCAACTCTGAGCTCCTGAGAGAAGGCAGATGCTTTGAGGACCAGCCAACCAAGCCGAAGTCATCATGGTGTTCACTGGCCTACAAGATGCGTCCATCTCGCCACTTGCTGCTGGGCGAGATCTAGTGTCATTACACATTTGTAACATTTCTGCAAACATATTTAAATTTTTTTCTTTCCCCCACTAGAATTTTACGTCTACTTTTTTCCCCCATTACATTTCTGTAACAACCAAGAGGTAGATTCTTTATCCTTCACAAGGCAGCCTTTGGGGTATACCAATAATGACCCTGGCCACGTGTGTTTGATTTATAGCTCAGAGCGTGGGAGCGTTCAGTGTGGGTCACAGTGTTCAAGGTTTAAGTGTTCCATGATGCCTAATGGGACTGCCATGATTTAAATTCTATTTTTATAATTCCTCCTTTTTTGTTTACTATGTTTAATCTCAGATTATACCAGGAAAGCAACCAACTGCACAACCAAGATGCCCCAAATCCTACAGAGTAGATAACCTGAAAATGCTCATAGGATCTGTAGAATCAGCCCAGCAAGGCAGGGGGCATCTGTTTGGTTTGGTTTATGCTAAGGAGGCTGCTCACCTTTCATTTGTGCCAGGACCAGTCCTGTCCAAGGAGCAGTGTACTGAAATGGGAGAAGCTATTTTTTTTTTCCTTTCCCTTTTTTTTTTTTTTTTTTTTTTAGTTGTTAAGTGTAAGTAAACCTAGTTCACTTAATCACAAAAACATGATGATTCCAGGAACCTGATAAACTCATTCGATTGGAAATCAAGTTTCAGGGGGTGTCTGCTCGCTCTGATGCTTCCATTTCCCTTGGAGGAACGTGGATAGGTGAATCTGGAACAGCCTCCAGGCAAATCCAGTCCTTCTGTTAGTTTGTTCCAAACACCAAGATCATTTTATACCCACGGATTATTTGTGCAATATTTTTCCTTGGTAAGTAAGTTAATGAAAGTGAACCCTCCAGAGAAGCTACACTTATATCTTACTTCTATATTGATCCCTCTAATATCTTTTCCCTCCTTATTTGGGATCTTCAGCCAGTGCATGGTGTTTTTGTCTGGTATGGCTTGGTTAAAAAAAAAAAATCTCAGTATGGGAGGCACAGACAGGGATTGGGCACCGCAACCTTCCCTCACCCCCTCTGACCAGGAAAGAATGGAACATGTGCTTTAGAAGAGGCATCCGGCAGGCCACCCCTGATGCTCTATTTTCATGTAACTCATTCTTGTGGCTTGGTCTTAGGAAGGGGGTAATGCATGATGGGTGGATTATGAAAGGGGCTTGCTGTGTGACCCACTCACTTGTTCCTGCACTCATCACTTGTACTTTCCTGTATCTCTATTTGGTTTATTTATTCATTCTTTCCACAAATATATATATATATTTTTTTGCATTACAATTAGAATCCAAGCCCTGTGCTATGGCATTCCATTAGTCACAGAGTTTCCCATTTATTTTTGATAAGTGAAGAAATGGAAAGCCAACAAGGTTAGAACAGTGAGACTTAAAGAAAATGGCCTTTCTCATCCCTTAATATTATTATTATTATTATTATTATTATTATTTTAACCCAAGTTATTGTATTCTCTGACATTCTTTTTGTTTCCAGAGATGGAACTAGAGGAACCATGGAATAAAGGAAGGTATATTTGATCAAGGAAGATAAATTTTATCAGGCAAGATAGGAATAATTATGGAGGAAATAGTAGAGTATTAGATGCCTTTGTACAAAAAAACATGGGGTACTTTAGAAGAACAAGACCAGCCATCTAATCCTGTAGAGTGGGACATGGGGAGTCTTGGAAAGGAGCATTTGAACAGGAAGCTAAAAGATAAGTGAGAGTTGGACAGTTACTGGCAGAAGGATGCCTCATACTGAGGGAAGAAGCTGTCACTGTGTAAAAGCGAGAGATCGTGTTCAAGGAAGAACAGTCCAGAAGGAATTTAAAAAGCCAGGATGGTAGAATGTGCAGGAGAGAGTAGTAAAAGATGAGGTTGGAGAAAAGAGGAGCACCTATGGTCCTGAGTGGGCCTTGAAGAGCTGAACCGGGAACGGGTCTTCATCAGATGCCAGAATGCGACCTTCGGCCATAAAGGGGAAAATGGAGTGCAGGAGCCAGGTACCTTTAAGGTGCTCAGTAAATGACTATGAGTGGAAAGGATCCTCTTCAAAGCTGAAGGACATCCAAATCCTACTAATCCCCCAAAGAGAAACATTTAAATATATTCTTAATGTACTTAATGTTGCTTTGCCTTTATAAAATCAGTATGTCATATGAGGACATCAACACAAGATGCTCAAACAAGAAGCATACTTCCATGTCCATATCTAGGTTTATTCATTAATTTTTTATCACTATCACCATCATCATCATTCATCATCCTTATCATTAGAGCATGCATGTATATGATCATGTACATTCGTCAGTTTTCTATCACTGTGACAAAATATCCGAGATGATCTATTTAGAACAGGAAAGGTTTATTTTGGTTCAGTTTCAATCAATGTTTATTTTGTCCTGCGTCGGGGAGTGCAAGGTGGAGGAGACTTCTCACCTCAGTGCAGCCAGGGAGCAAAGGAGACAGGCAGGAAGTACCCCCTTCAAGGTCATGACCCCAACCATCTAACTTCCTTCCTCTGAGTCCCACCTCTTAAAGGTTCCATCACCTCCCAATAGCTCCATGGGCTAAGTTCCAAGACTTCAACCCATGATGTTTGGGAACACTTATCCCAAACGATGGTGCATAGGTAGGACAATTTCCTCTTGGGGAAGATAGGTCTTAGTGATGAATAAGACCCATTAAGTTTAGTAATAGCTCCTCTCCTTTCTCTCCTACTTTCTCCTTGAGGAAGGCAGTTTCAGCAGCTCACATCTGGAGAGCCACCAGGGACAGCCCTCCTGGTGACCTCCCTTTCCCCTGGCTTTACATTTACCACACAGTTAGGATGTGCAGTATGTTACTGATTATTTGGTATTCCACTGTATCATCCATGTTTTCCATCTGTCTGTCTTCAACTTAAATCTGGTCCCCATCAGATCACTGTATTTTACTTAGAGACGCTGGTCCCTAGAGGGACAAATCAAGGCCTTGCCCCTGACCAATCCTCTAAAAGTGAGGAAACAAAATCCTGCAGAGGTCAGGATGATCAAACTGGAAGAGAATGGCCTTCCCCAACCACCTACTTGGGCTTTTATTTCTGTATCTGCCTGAATTCCCTTTACAGAGGCAGAACTGGAGGAACTGTGGAATGAATATGTAGGTGTTTAAAACAATGCAAGTAACGTAGATCTACCCGGGAATGGAATGAAATAGAATTTAATGAAAATTAACTCACTGAACTTTTCTAGAAATCATCATGAAAGACTTTGTTTATTAACAATAGTATTACTTAGGAAATACAATGCTTAAATTTTATTTAGAAATGGGCATAGGCTTATTTTATTTTAGGTTTTATATGAACTTCAGCAAAAATAATTTTGCAATTTAAAGCCATGAGAAGTAGAAATTACAGTCTCGACTTTTGTGTTTGCATTTATTTTATTTCATCAGCCTGAATAACTATGTATATAAAGGCCAATATGTTCATATGCATAACTGAATACCTATCTATCTCTGTCTAGATGTCTGTCAGTAATATACAAATAACTTATAAAATCTTGAGGCTAAAGTAGGAAATCTAAAAGAGTTTCATACATACTGCCAAAGGACTGGAGACTTTTAAAATCAAAGTACACCTTTAAGGAGTTTAGAATATTCAATTTGCTTGTTTTTACATAATAATTTTCAAATATGGGCTCAGATTCGGGACACATCAAGATTATTGGTGTAACATTTCCAGATGGATACGGAACCTCTGTACCAGCCACAAGTGGTCATTCCATTTTCCTGTACATATCCAGTAACAGAAAATACACCATCTCTCCCAGGAAGTCAGATTTTTTTTTTCAGGCAAAATAATTTTTAGAAAACGCTTCTTTATACTGAGCCAATAGAATCCTTTCTGCATTTTTTACCTGCTGATTTTCATTCTTTCTTCCAACAGTCTCAGAGAGTGAATCTAATCTCCCTTCTACCCGACAATACTTCAAATATTTAGAGACAGTTATTATATGCCTTGTCTTTTCCCATTTCCTATTAAACATCCTCAAAATCTTCAACTGTGATTCAGAATTTTTTCTCTCTTTTTTTTTTTTTTTTTTGGGTCAAATACCTGTTGAATCCAGACATCCAGATCCAAGCTGCCTGCGTGGTCCGCAAGAACAGAGTTGAGTTGCCAATCACTTTCGGCATTGTGAAATAACAAAAGAAATAACAAAAGAAGCTTTTCCCTCGCCTTTTCTCCAACACGAGAAGATGGACATCGAATGGACAAATTTCCTTACAACCTTTTGTGGCTTCCTTTTTAAAAATTTTCATTTGTGCTTTTTAGTTATATGTGACTAAATGTGAATTTATTTTGATGTATGTATAGAAGCATGAAATATATCTTATTACTAATTAAAATCCCAGTCTTGTGGACGCATATGATGTTGAGATCGACTGTGTTGTATTTATATATACTTCTGTTATTCCCCTTCCCACCCTTGTGTGGGATAGCATTCACATATCAGAGAGAAGATTCAATCTTTGGTGTTCTGGGACTGGCTTATTTCACTCAGCACGATAGACTCCAGATCCCTCCATTTACTGGCAAATGTTATAAAGTCATTCTTTATGGCTGAGTATTGGAATATTTTCCATTGTCATCAATGTGTATAGCAGCATAATTCACAATAACTAAGCTATGGAACCAACATAGGTGCCTTTCAATGGATAAAGATGAATGGATAAAGAAAATGTGAATTCCTTTTGATCTTCTGCTCAGATTTACATTGAAAAATTGCACAAAAAAAGGGGAACCCAAAATAACATGTGTTTCATATTGAAAAAATACATAGGAATAATTGCTCAATTAAAGAACTTATTATGGAAGATTCATATTTTTAATTAAGTTATTAAGAGGAAAACATGAAATGTACTTCATGACAGAAGGATTTCAACATTAATTTTTTCTATAATTAAGTTATTTCATTTTACTTTTGTTTAAATACATTGTATTAATCCTTTAATTTCATTTGTAGAGGAGGGCACATTGATTTTTGTTCTTTTTTTTTTCTAAACCATGATTTGAGTTATTTTCCTCTATTAAGGTATATTTAAAAATACTTGAGTTGAAGGATTTCTGTCACAGTAAACCCACATTCCTAATGTTAAATGCAGCAAGAAATCCTGCTGTTGCTAACCACAAACCTATTTTTTTTTAAATTTGATTTTCCATTCCTTCCCACGTCTTATTTCTGGGAATTCTCTCATTTCTCAGGATTTGTCAGCCTCTTGTTTAATTGTTTTCAAATTATCTTCTACTAAATACAGAACAAGTGAGCTTCCTTCTTTTCTCATCTTTGGGGATGTTATATTTTGGTCTACTTCAGTTTATACCTAAATTTACATGTCAGAATCATGGAAGAAGAATCAGAGGGGGAGGTTATCTATAATAACACTTTTGAAAGGCAGAAAAATATGTGCATGGAACATTGACAAAGAATGAGTGAAAAAGCAAGAAAATGGGTTTATTAAATGGTACAACCATATATTTTAGGGGTATTTTGCACAGAATGTGTGAAAACAATTACAAATATACTTGTAGTGACGAAACATAAATATATAACACTATCTGTATCATTTTTGAAATGAAAAACCACTAGAAGAGTGTTCATTCACAGATATACTTAGATAGTACATTTCCTTGTCTACAGTTGCCCTTAGTTTTGTATTTTCACAAAGCTCTTTATGGACTGAGGCCTTAACTGCAAATACAATTAGTCCCTCTGAGTAGAAAATTCACATTTATTGTGTGAGTGTGGAATAGCCCATTCATTCGTTTTAAATTCCAATTTTCTTTTCCATACAGAGCATCCTTCTTAGTTAGAGTAAATAGTTTTTCTACATTTTGCACTTTCTATTATGATGTAGGAGTGGTGGAGTTCCATGTTTTTATTGTTAAATCAAAATCTAATAAACATTTACTTACATCTTGGCATTAGAAATTATAGGGGGAGTCTAATTGATAATTTTTATGAGTATGTTGAAGGTTAACATCAGACATAGCTAGGTAAAGAGTGTATGGTAACTGTACTACTTTTGTAGCAATCTTATAAGTCTAAAATTATTTTAAAAGAAAACATTTTAGCTATTAAATATTAAGCAGAATATATTTGAAATAAAAGATAATGAAATAAAAATATTTTAAAAAACTAGTCTTACCCCTTTCTGAGTTTTCTATGGAGGAATGATAGGACACACTTATTTTTCTTTCTATTTTATTTTTGTCCTTATTTTTCTTTTTAGCTTAGGTTTGTATTTATTCATAGTGATAGGTAGTTGCATAGAATCCTGACTTAGATCTGCAAGTGAGCTTAAATTCATGCAGTTCTTCCCTTTGCTTTAGATATGAGGAAACTGCTATATTTTAGACCTGACAGCCTGTGGAAACATGAGGAGGTGGTGGAACCTTTAAGGCCTGGTCATCCTTGGAAAAAGTCAGATCATTGGGAGTATGTCCTTGAAGGTGATATTAGAACTCCAACTCCCCTTCCTTTCTCTCTCCGTTTTGCTCACCAACTGTCATGACATGAGCAGTTTTGCTCTATTACATGCTCCCTACTATGATGTGCTGCTTTGACCCAGACCTAAAAGAAATGGAACCAATGGATTGTAGAGTAAAACCCCGGAATCCATGAGACAAAATGAGTTTTTATTCCTTTAAGTAATTTTTTTTTCAGTTATTTTGTTACAGCCATGAAAAGCTGACTAACACAGAAACTCATCTGGTTATAATTCATGTAGATGCGGAAATATTTAACAGAGGTGCTGAGGAAATATGTGACTCCAGACTGGCGAGAGATATTAACAGAACTTATGGTATACAACAGAATGCTTTTTTTATTTTATTGACTTTTTCCTTGAAAATTTTGAAGATGATTTGCTACCAAATGCGTTTCTCTACTGTTACTGCTAATGCATGTACTTACTCACATATTTTAATTTTGCTTAATGGGATAATTAAACTATATTTCGGCAATTCTTACTTGGTTCATTCTGAAACAGATCTATGAATTAATTATTTCTTTGTGTCTATTAATGGGTATGTGTGTGCTTTTTTTTTTCTTTCACATGAAAAGAGGAGGTTTTATCTTTTATGTAGAAATACAAGTAAAAATTTTAAAACTTTTAAGATTCTTCAATTTCAGTCTGAGTCATTTAATCATCTTACTAAATTGCAAGAGTATTTACATCCTGGCAGTTTTATATTATATTTAAGTAGTTATCTGTGTTTTTTAAAAAATATTTTTTTTTCTGGTAATGTAGCCATATGTCTACAGTGTTGGAATGAAGTGGGCATTGGTTACTTATTGTACAACACATAAGTACAACACAATGGTGTAACTGCTGTTAGCATTTTTATTGAAATTTTATTAAACAGGAAAAAGAGTTTTGTGAATCAAGCTTGACAGGATTTTCCTATTGAATGAAGCTTGCATGTTGAATCTGAACCCCATGGAGACTACCTGATGTGGAGCAACCACTGAAGATGCTGTTCTCTAGGAATGGAGTGTGGTCCACCCGCAAGGTGGTTGGAAGAAGGTTTTGATTGGAAGTAACAACAAAAAATGAATGCTTGAGACAAGACCAATGTTGTAAGCCTCTATCCAGGGTATGTTAACAAAGGGTGATGATGCAGATTATTAATATTGGAAAAGAACGAGTGTTTCTGTGTATCCTAAGATCATTAAAAGAATGATAAGCTATAATGAGCTATTTTGTGCCCACAAATTTAATGACACTTATGAAATGCATCATAAGGCAAAATCTGGCAGAACTCACACAAAAATAAGTAAATAATTAGAATAGGTCTCTACATGTTAAGGAGATTGAGATGATAATGGACAACATTTTAAAACAGAAGGTACCACCCAGTTGAGTTCACTGGTAAATTCCCCCAAGCATTTGAAGAATAGATTGACCAATTCTTTACAATCTCTTCCAGAAGATAGAATCAAGTCATTATTTGAAGTTAGTGTTACCTTAATATAAAAAGCAGATAGAGACATTGTATATTTATATCTCTCATTAACAAGGATGCAAAGTGTTTCAACATAATATTAGCAAATTAATTTCAACAATGTAGAAAAATAATTACCATAACAAAGTGGGAATTATCCAAGATAGGAAAAACTGATTCAACATTTACAAATAAGTTAATGTGATCCAGCATATCAACAGGCTAAAAAAATTATTACAATCATATCAATAGATGCAGAAAAAGCATTTGAAAAAATTCAACATTATTTCATGGAGAAAAAAAAAACTCTCAGCAAACTAAGAACAGAGGAAATTTTTCCTCAATTTGATAAGATCTACAAAATTATCCAGAGCTAACATTATATTTAATGATAAGAAATTAGGCTCTTTTCCATTAATATCAGGAAAAAGGCAAAGATATCTCCTCTCATTCTGGCTAATGCCATATGACAAGAAAAGGGAACAAAGATTATATATAGCTGGGTGCAGTGGTACTGGTCTGTGATCCCAGTGGCTGGGCAGGCTGAGGCAGGAGGATCATGAGTTCAAAGCCAGCCTCAGCAAAAGTGAGGCACTAAGCAACTCAGTGAGACCCTGTCTCTACATAAAATACAAAATAGGGCTGGGGTTGTTGCTCAGTAGTCAAGTGCCCCTGAGTTCAATCCCCAGTACCCCCTGCCCACATTTACATATTGGGAGAGAAGAAATAAAACTCCTTTCACAGACAACATGATTATCTATGTAGAAAATCCAGAAGAATTGAACAAACAAATAACACAGAAAAAACTACCACAACAAAAAGCTTTCGTGAAACTAATGAGCAAGTTTATCAATGTTCCAGGATAGAAGGTAAATATGCAAAAGTCAGTTGCTTTTCTATAGAACTGCAATGAACACAAGGGATTCAAAATTGAAAATGAAATTCTCTTTATATCAGAAATACTCTACACATTATAAATGAAATACTTAGTTATAAATCTAATGAATTATGAATAACATCTCTATGAGGAAATCTACAAAATTCTGGTAAAAGATACCAAATGAAAACTAAATAGATGAAGAGTTACTCCATGTTCATGGAGAGGGAGGTTCAATCTTGTCAAGATGTCAGTTTTTCCTAATTTTCCTTATAGAATCCACTTAATTTCAATCAAATTTCCATCAATCAAAGTCCCATTACCTGTAGATAGCAAAAAAAAAAAAAAAAAAAAAAAAGACTCTGAAGCTTATATGTGGATGCAAAGACCAGGAATGCTAACATGATATTATAAAGGTGGACAAATTTAGGGATTGACACTATTCAACATCAAGGTTTCTTATTAGATGAATGTCATCAAGACGGTGTGGTATTAGTGAAATAATGGACAAACAGATCAATGAGTCAGAATACAAAGCCCACAGATCTGCACAGATTCAGTCAGCTATTGATCTTCAACAAAGGAACAAAGCAAAACAGCATCAATGGATTTAATAAATGGAAAAACGACAACTGGCATCTATGAACAAAAATCTGAATCTGGACAATGACCTTACACCCTTCACAAAAATTAAACCCAAAGTGATCATAGGCTGAATGTTAAAAAAAAAAAAATCTGAGCAAATATTTTCCAAAACATACTATCCAAATTCACGAAGAATTCTTATAACTCAGTAGTAAACATGATTGATTAATGAAGTGGGCAAAAGATCTGAACAGACATGTCATTGAAGAAAAGACACAGATGGCAAAAGACAAGATGCTTATTGTCAAATGTCGTTAGGTATATTTAAATTAAAATAACAGCAAAATGCCACTACACATGTACTAGAATGGCTAAAATCCAAAACACTGACATCATTAAATGCTAATGAGGATACAAAAGAATGGGAACCATGATTCACTGCTAGTAGAAATGTAAAGTAGAAGAGGAACTTTGGAATACAGTTTGGCAGTTCCTTCCAAAATCAAATTACTTCTACCATTCAGTCTAGCAATGAAGCTTCTTGGTATTCACCCCAACAAACTGCAAAATCATGTTCATGAAAAAACCTGCATAGGCATGTTTGTAAGAAGTTTCATTCCTAATTTCTGAAACTTTGAAGCAACCAAGATGGTCTTCAGGAGGTGAATGAATAAGTAAACAAATTATGGTAAAACCAGACAATGGATCATTATCCAGTACCAGAAAGATGAGCTATCAATCAATGAACAGATGTAGAGAAATCTTAAATGCATGTTACAAAATAAAATAAGTCAACCTAAATTAGGTGGAGCTAGAGGATCTTCAGGGCATGGAAGCCATTCTGTGGGATGCTTCCGTGTGGAGACATGCCATTTCACATTTGTTTCCACCCACAGAATGCAGGACACCAAGGTTTAACTCTAAGGTAAACTATGGCTTGTCTGTGGTGGGGGTTGTTGCAGTGGGGAAGGTTATGTCTGTGGAGGGACATGAGGTATATAGGAATATTCTTTTCACCTTCCTCTCCACCATGAACATAAAAGTATTCTAAAACATAAGCCTATTTAAAAGGAGAAAAAAATTGGAAATCAACTATTGATACACCGAAAACCTTGATGTATCTTGAGGGAATTATGCTGAATGACAAAAGCAATTTCAAGAGGTCACATATGATAAGATTCCATTTAAATGACATTGTACAGAATTTGGGGAATGATAAAGTTATAGAGATAGACATTAGTGGTTGTCAGGGCTTAGAGATAACTGGTGGTGAGAGAGTAAGGACAGGGTAAGGGAGCGCTTTGTGATGATGGAAAGGTCTGTCCCTTCATTGCATGTTGGTTACCTGGATCAAGATGTGCACAATGCTGTAGAACACATGCACACATTGTATTAATGTCCATTTCCTGGTTTTGATACTGTGACTCTGTGTTATACTAATGCCAGAGGATACCATTGGCAAATGGGGTGCAGTGTACATGGGACCTCTCTGTATTATTTTTTGAAACTTCTTTGAATCTATAATCAT
The DNA here is from genome assembly GCF_052094955.1 of Ictidomys tridecemlineatus. Classification (NCBI taxonomy): domain Eukaryota; kingdom Metazoa; phylum Chordata; class Mammalia; order Rodentia; family Sciuridae; genus Ictidomys; species Ictidomys tridecemlineatus. The sequence continues at coordinate 141,493,214 of NC_135484.1, forward strand.
TTCAAAAATCAAAAGCTTAAAAAACAAAATAATACAAGAATATTCAGAGTTGACTTGGAAGGGTTTGAGGCACCGTGTGGGATATTGGTAGGGATCTTCATGGAACCCCTAGCACCTCAGTGTCCCTTGATCAGTGTGTCAGAGAACCCCAGCAGGCTCTGCCCAGTGGCCCCAGGACAATAGGTCTTTTCTGAGAAGCACAGATGCATCACCTTTAAGCCCAGAAGTCTCAAGTCCTCAAAATGCCCTGGCTTATTGATAGACTGGTATCTGGAATGGAGATCAGGCACAGTTCTTTACCTGACATTTTCTTTTGATCTAAAGAGGATGCTATTTTTCGGCCTTTTTTTTTTTTTCTTTTTTCTTCTTCCTTGGAGAAACGATGTCTTTCTCTCACTTTCAGAGACAGTCAACTTATGACATTTATTTTTCTGGACAATCTGATGATCTCTAGAGGGTAACTTGTTTTGTGGTCAGGATTCGCAGGAGGCACAAATACAACTTCCTATTTAAATCTGAAGAAGTAAAAAAAAAAAAATTGAAATCCCAGCACCCATTACTCAGAACACAAATAAAGTCCTCTTACAAACATAATTATTAACTAAACAAAGAAAAGCCAGAGCCGGTACTCAAAGCATTTGTGTTTAAAGTAGCAGATAATCCTATAATTGCTACTTCTCAGAAAAGTTCTGTGGCTATGTGGGGTTAAACCATTATTTAAATCATGGAACATTACACTTCAAAGCTGCTTCTGTCAAGGGTGTTTAGTTACTTCAAAACATTTTAAAAATAAAAAGACAAGACTTGGGACAGAGATTTCATCTGAAGCTACGAAGGAAAAGAAACTTCTTTGAAATTTTCAAGGTTCTCTCTCTCTCTCTCTCTCTCTCTCTCTCTCACACACACACACACACACACACACACACACACACACACACATACACACACACAGTTTTATGAAATATAGTCCTTAGTGATGAGTTCAGATGCGGGGGGGGGGGGGAGACATTTCCTAGCAGAGGTAACTTCATTACATCTGTCTGTTCATTCGCTTCTAATGTGGCTCCTTTATGTGGATCTGCCACAGGCCAGAGACATGAATGCAAAACACAAAATCAGTTATATCATTTCTCTTCCTAAAGTCCCCCAAAGACTCCACATCATAAATCTTTTACATGTTCAAATGTCTTAATATGAAATGTAAGCACTTGCCAAAATATCTCCTCTAACTTCCCATCCAATTTTTTTTTTCCCAAACCTACTCTACTAAGTATGTTTGCGTGTTTCTCTAGAATTTTGCCATTTTCTTTCCACACTGCTGTGTCCCAGGCAGGCTCTTCCTTCTCTCTGGATTCCATTCTTCTCCTAACACATCCATATGCTTGCATGGTTTATACCCCAAAGTTCATGTGCTGGAAGAGTGGTCCTGGAAGTAATGGTATGGGGTGGTGTGATTGGTAAGAGGTAGGGCTCAGTGGAAAATGACTGGATTATTGGGGCCACCATTCTAGGAAGGGATTAATACCTATCATCATCTCTCATTGTTTGAGAGTGAGCAAAGTCTTTTGTGACTGCCTTAGTTTTCTCAAAGGCAGATTTTTATAAAATGAGGCCACCTTGTGTGCATAGCCATCTCCCTTTCTGCTTCTCTGCCATGTTGTGATATCGTTAGGAGTTGAGAGGATTGGGACTTTGCCAAGGACGCACTGTATGGATGTTTCATCCACCAGAATCATAAGCCAAATAAAAATCTTTTTAAATTTTCATTAAATATCCAGCCTCGGATACTTTGTTACAGCAACACAAAATGGACCAAGATGTTATTCCTCCGCTGCCTTTCCACCTGGATAACTTCTACTGACACCTCAGGCCTAGTGAGTCAACCTGGAGTCTTCTGGGTGGGCCAGGGGTCTAGTGCTTTTCTATTAAAGCCCTTATTAACAAGGACCAAGAATTACCTGTGAACTTGGAATATTCCCTTGAGGCTAAGAGCCCCTGGAAGAGTAAAAGCATCTTCTTCACATTTCTCAACAACTCAGGCAGCACAAATCTCAATGAATGAAATTAATCCTTCCAGTTAGGACACCTCCTTTTCCATGCTTTGCTGACTCTCACCTCAATTCTTTGGACCCCAGGAAATCTTAGAAACTGAAAAACTGTAGTTTGCATTATAGTTTTTTTTTTCTAGAATTTTCCACAAAACTATTAAGATGTTAGTCATGTGATCTCTGTGATGGTTTTTAAAGCAGTAATTAGACTTAGGAACTAACTTATGTAAGATTTATCCTCATACCAGACTTCCATCTTCCTGCTGAGGATAAAGATTTGTAGGACAAAAGAACATCTCTCAAAGGTTTGAAAAGTTTCTAAAAACTCCCAGAGCTGCTCACAGAATTTTGGGGTATGTACATTTTCTGGGAAGAAAACCAATAGCTTTCTTGAGATCTATGAACTGGTTTGGAGAGAAGAAAAGCAAAATAGTTGTAAAATCACTAAATGGGAATGAGGGACGTTTTGGAGATGCAGGAAAGAAATAGGAAAAGATGCTCATAAAAAGTAAACTGTTATTTTAAAAAAATCACGTAGGGCCACAGACGAAGCTTCCTTATTAGACTTTGTGCAGGGCTAACACAGATACCTCTTCTCTTAGGCAGTATATTATGTCTGACTCCAAATAAATGCCCCATTTTCCCACGAGAGAAAAACCAGTACAGGGTCGATAGGTCTGTGGCCCTCAGAAGTTCAAGGTCTTAGTTAATGCGTATTTTTCTAAGTTACAATATCGACTAGGTATTGCTATCACTTGTATCTGGAATGTCCTGCAAAGGTCCATTTGTAAATGCTTGGCCCCCAGGGTGGCACTGTTGGGGAAGGGTGGAAACTTATGAGGCTGGGGCTCCTGGGAAGAGTGTAGGTCGTCAGGAGGATGCCCTTGGAGAGCACAGTGAGACCACAGCTCCTTTCTCTTCTACTTGCTCCCTAGTCATGTGCCAAGTGAGCAGTCTCTCTCTCTCTCTCTCTCTCTCTCTCTCACCCTTCCTCCCTCCCTCCCTCCCTCTCCCTTTCCCTCTCCCTTTCCTTCTCTCTCCCTCCCTCCCTCTCCCTCTCCTTCTCTCTCTCTTTCCTTTTTAGGACATATGTTATCCACCATTGCCATCTGGGGCCCCCACTCAATCATGGGCTGGAATCTCCCCAAAATGTGAGTCAAAATGATCTTTTCCTCTTGGTAAGCTGATTATCTCAGGTATCTGTTACAGGGTAAGAGGCTGAATCACACAGCTATTGATATAGACAGGACATATACTGTAACAAACTAACTTTGGTCAAAATGAACATTGGAAAATGTTGTCCAGGATGAAGGTATTTCATGAAAAATGAGTTGAAATTAAAATATTGAATGCCTTGCCTTTCCTCGCAGGAAGCATTCATGATCAGGGTTGGGATAAAATTCCATAGTTTCCCCGTGAACTGCGCTTAGATTATCTATGCACCCATCCAAGAGTGGCCTGTCCAGAGCCTTATTCTTGGAAACATGCTCAGACCTCATAGATGTCATTGCTACGGAGGAAATGGTTGCAGGATTTGAAGTTCCAGTGAAAGGGGGGAAAGTGAAAGAAAACAAATAAATAAAAATCTCAGAGGTCCAACCTCATTCAGTGCCATCAACTACAAAATAAACCGAAACTAAATGAACCGTCAATTTCAACTCACTTTTAAAAACCGATCAACACGTTTCCAAAATTCGGACTTTAAGAAGAAGAAATATCACAGCATTTATAAATTAAAGCTAAGTCATTTATTTAGCCCCAAAGCTGTATTGCCCAACCGCTCTGAGGATGCTCCATGTGCCTCCTGTTTGGTTACATGCAGGTTGAAGGGTCTGGCCACAGAATTTCATTTACTAGATTCACATATGTGTCAGTCATCCAAGTCAGGAGGCCATGTAGAATTATTTTTAGCAACATTCTTGGGGTGAGTACCTTCATTTGCTGTCTTGTAAAGGATTGGGAATGGCAGTGCATGTTTGCAAACATTCCAATTTTAAACATGCATTTTTAATAATGTACGTTTCATGAACATCTTACCGAGTGGTTACATCTTGTTAGTAATGGTCCTTTATCTCAAATCCCTGGAGGGTTCTTTATCCTGGAGGAAAAAAAAAAGTATCTAGGCACCCCCCCGGGTACTACTTAGGAGAAATGACTGCATGATCATCTACTCCTGTGTCAGTTCAAGTTAAAATATTTTATGGCACTGTCAAAATTTGGTCAATAGCAAATAACTTATTGTCATAGTCTATTGCAATAACAAGTATGCATTTGTCAATAACAATGCATAGGATAGCTTATCCATCCTGAGTTTCTGTGTGAGTGAAGCTAAATCAAATGTCTACAAAAAAAGAAGAGAAGAGGGTATTCTCTGATTAAATCTGGTTATGGAAGGCATTTGATATTTCTGTCAATGGGAAGATTCATGCTCTTAAATAACAGAGAAAGAGGTTTGAAGAATGAAGAAAAATAAGGATCTGAGTGAAGATTTTCTCCAATAGAGTACAAGAGATTTTTTTTTTAAAGTCCCTCAAGTTGAGATTTTCTTTGAAATGTTTTAGAGAATGAGTTAATACTTATTCTATGCATAGCTGTTTCATCCCAAGGTTATCTTTATGGTTCTAATTTTAATGAAAATTACAACATTTTAAAATACCTGGTTCCCAGAGATAGAGGAGCACTTGCAGACTGGGTAGCTCTTGTCATCTTCATGCACGACGCTGCGTCCGCTTTGGCTTCTTCACCTTGCTATGGTCCAGCAAGAAAACTCCAGCACCTGAGCCACTCCAGGGGCTGGGGGAAATGGAGGGGATATTTGCATGCTCCTCTGCTTGTGGAGGTCAAGTGCATTTCGCAGTATGAGCTCCTGGGACTCAACGAAGCACTCCAAGGCTCTAATTCCCTGAAGCATGATCAGATCGTAAAGTCAGAGAGTTAGAATGACATTAGGGGCCATCTAATCCCACACCTCTATTTGAAATAAAACTCCTCATGCCAAGTCCTGTGCTGGCAGGGCACATAGCCCCCAGGAATGGGGCATTCTCCTCTCTTTGGGAGCAGGTGCTTTTTTTTTTTTTTTGCTGATGCTGCTACATTAAGTGTTGAAAGGTATTGTTTCTCTTGGTGTTGGTTCTGACCCTACTTACATCTTTCTAACTTTCTGTTTCAGAGCCATTTAGAAGAGCCATCATGTCTCCCAGAGACTTCCTTCTCCTTCTACTTACAGTGGCTCATTATGAAGTGAGTTTCCACCCGCCTCCCATCCTGGCAGCTCTCCTCTGCACATGATCTGCTTTTCCATAGTACCTCTTTACATTCGGAGGATTTTCCTCCCAGTGACTTTTGACCATCGGATGCTAGAATGATCCTCACTTTTATTTATCCAAACACTGTAATGCTCTTAGCACAACATGAGTTTTGCCTTATCTTATTATTATTTATAAATGGCATAGATTCATGACGTGCTGATAACGCAGACTCCAGGAAGAGTGAACCCTGTTTCTCCTTGTTTTCAAAGACCAAGACATTGGGCAAAGTCTCAACACAGGGATTCTAGAATGTGGACACAGGCACAAACCCTACAAGGAGAAGCAAACAATGTGGGTCAACTCGAACCCGGAAACATGGAAAGACATTATATTAGGTATAAACTATTGCTTCTGTCTGACTAGAGAAAACTTTACTACTGTTCACAACAATCAGTGGCTGATGTTTACTTCCTGCTACAGTGTTCACATACTTGATTGCTTTTAATTCTTACCAATATCCTAAGAGGTGATTATCAATTTCCTTATTTTGTAAATGAGAAAAGTGGAGCTCAGAGTAGGCAAATACATGGCCACGTGTACACAGTGACATTGGGACCCAAGATGCAGACAACCCGATTCCAGAGCACATGCTGGTAGCTGAAATGCACCAAGCCCCTTACCTGTGGTTTCCTTGCTCAGGGATCTGGGAGATGCCCTGAGAATGAGGAGAAAGCTCAGTGGCCCAGAGGTAGTTAAAAGAACAGAATGTAAGGCGTTGGGAGTGGTGGAGCCTAAATTTACAAGTGACCTGCAAGGTAATTACTATCATACAAGTCAAGGTGACATAACTAGGTGGACGGGATGACATGAGGTGTTTTCTATAATATAAGCTATTACACCACCTTCCCCCCACCCCACCACTACCTGTCAGCAACCTAGAACACTGGATCCAGTCATAAATCTGAGCACCCAATGTAAATTGGGAAATGAAATTATGTCAAAGCAAAGTCTCCTTTACACAAAAGGAATTAGAAATAAAAAGACTTTAAAAAAATACTGAAGACAAAAAACTCAGTTTTTATGAATCATGATGAGAATTATTACTTTTATGATCCAAGACAGCTGTTGATTATGTATGTCCCATGGCTCTAAGTGGTTTCCACATATTAATTTATTTAATGCTCATAATTGTATGGAGTGAAGATGACTGTTATTCCCATTTCAAATTTTGAAAGTCGGAGGCACCGTTAGGTTGGGCAGCTTTCTTAACACTGCACAGGTGGCGAGTCACAGAGCTGGTGCTTGGCTCCAGGTGTCTGGTGCCTCCCCTTCTGTAACTCCTACATTGTAGCTCCCGCTTTTCTGCATGATTATACTTTTAAATCTCCTGCGGTGTATTTGCTGGGTAACGTGTCCCTGCGGAACGCCAACCTAAGCCAGCAATGAACTTTAGAGCAGAGCCCACCCCATCACCAGATCTCACCCAGGCATTTGAGTCTCCGTGGTTAAGTGTGAGGGTTCTGTCTAAGGACGTGCCCTTGGCTGGTTTGAGCCAGGCTGCTTGTGGCTCTTGCAGGGATAGGACAACCTGGTTTGCTTCTTGTTTTAAATCCCAAATGCAATACGTCCTTTTCCCTATTTAATAACATTTTAGAAGAAATAATAAATAATAATCTTTTATTACTTCTTATAATCATTGGATGCCCTAAGAATCTTGCACAGCTCATCTCAGAGAAATTTGTTCTACAGTAGACAGAAATGCCATAGCTATTATAAGGCATTATTTCCTATCACTACCCAACAATCAGCTTTTCTTAATTTCACTGATTTCAATTTCCATTGCAGAACAACAAAAAGCAGCAATTAAAAAAAAACAAGTAGCAATGAGGATGTAACTCAGTGGCAGAGTGCTTGTCTAACACATTCAAGGTCACAGGTTCTATTACCAATATGGAAAAAAAAAAACTTGTTCTGAAAAATACTTCACCCCTCCCCTTTTTAAAAAAGAAATATTCTGATATGATGATGAAGAAGATGATGATGTTTTCAGCAGACACCGGCAGGAAGGTACTTTCAACTTTGGTCCATTTGGTATTTTCTTTCCTTCTTGTTTCTGCCTGGGCCTATGTTTATTGAACTCCATAGAATGCCGAGACAGCATTTGTAAAGGGGGATTTATTTAACTCTGGGTGAGTTGTACAAATACAATAATGTAGCCCAACTCTTGTTTAATTTTGAAGGCTCTCTCCTAGACAACATTGCTCATAATGGACGGTTCAAGCCAAATTATCCATTATTGTTCCCAAAGTTTACAATTAAACTATCGATCAAATCTGGCAGTGATTTCTCCAGCAGCCTGAGCTGAGAAGCAGCTGAATTACATCAGAACCCGGGTGTTTGCAGCCAGAAGAAGGTGGCACAGACAGACAGATATCCGACAGACGGTTGCCTTCCACCAGCCAACCCCCGGGGGGGTCCAGCCTTTGGTAATTTTCCTGGAGCCAAGAAACAGACTGCCACCATGGCTATGGGTGTGTGTGTGCGGTTTTAATAGCCAGAGGTGCCCGCAATTTGTGACCCCTATCCCTGGCTGTAAAAATTGGAGTTTAACAGGTTCGGCTCCGTGGGGAATCAACCTCAGCTTTTAGGCTCCTTCACACACTGCAGAATGCATCTTTTCTGGGGAATTCCACAATAAAATGACTGTTATTTATCATTACAAACCTCTTTATCATTTAGTCAATAAAAGGCCTCTCTCTCTCTCTCACTTTTTTTCCTGTGGCGTGCTCAGAGTCAGAAATCGGTATTAGTCTCTCCTGGCCTGAAGGCAGGAGATGTCAAAAGCTAAATCATGATCTACCCTGGCTTCCTGGCTAAATTGTGTATGAAGGCCTGAGGCGAAAAGGTACACATGCTCATTATTTGAAACCGAGATTTTTTTTTTCACCCCACTTTTAAGTTTTCCTTCTTTTTCTCTTTCTTCTTTTTACATATTGGGACGTGTAATACATGTGGGGTTCAGAAGACATCAGACAGGAGACAAGCCAACGAGAGCATAGCATGAACCTCCATAGATTTTCGGATAATTTTTTTTTTAAATTAGACTGTCATTTTTTTAAAGGACAATGGATTTTATCCCTTGAATCTTTTGATCATGATGTGATTAAAAAATAATTGGGTGGTTCTTTATTGGGCAATCAGACCTCAAGGAAGGCATATTTTAAGTGGAACATGAATTGTGCTATGTCCACTGGCACAGAGAAGTACAAGTTGAGGCTCTGGTGTGCACAGGTGTGCACAGGTAAGAGAGATCCATTCCTTTGGATGCATAGGTAAGCTCTGCCTCCAGAGCTCCTGTACCTCCTACAGTTCTTCAGTGGTGGCTAGATGGTTGAGGTGCCAGAGTCACCAAAGCTCAGTAGGAGTGTTACAAGGAAGGAGTCTTAGAACAGAACATATTGGGGGTAGTTTTTGCCAAGCCAACTGTCTTGAGTATGGTCTCAACTTCACATTGGACAAAAAGTGAAATTCGATGGTCATAGATCTTCTTTTAATTAAATTACTGTGGGCACAGGCTCTCTGTCCAGATTTTCACCTGTGCGACATAAAGACAACACTCTCCAAGGACTCAGGTTTGGCTGTTAATTCATTGTCTTATTTAATCAGTGCGTCTTCTGAGCTCATCCGTGTTCCAGATAGAATGCCAGCCAAGGGTATAGCTGTGAATAAGCAGAGATGGTTGAGGAGCTAGGAAAAACTCAATGATGGAAACTATACAGACCCACGTCCTGTTGTTTCATTTCTAATGGGCCAACCTACAAAACAAAACATAAAGTTTCATGGTATCTCTTTTGCTCAAACCTTATGAGTGCCCCCTGTATATCTAATTCCTGGGGGAAATATCATTTAGACACATAGAAACCTATATGTTTAGAGCTGAACATACTTTGAGAAACTCTTGTGCAATACTCTAAGTTGCCAGGCAAAGAAATTAAGGATTAAAGAGAGAAAATAAACAGCAGCAGCCACAAATTGACAGAATGTTGAATAAGCAATTGTGTGTAGGAATTGATTTTTGGATTCTTTTCCATACACCCAACTACTTTCTATATGATATATTCAGTCTTAATTTTTTCATGTAACCTTTACCAAAGATTCATTCAAAGGCTGCTTGGCGGTCACAGGCAGACAGAGGAACAAGTTGCCTGGGTGGAATCAAACACGTGGATGCATTGTCATCATTTGCTCCTCTGTGTTCTTCAAGGTGAACTAAGATATAATCGGGGTCTAAGATGTATCATTTGGGGAGTTCACTTTAGCTATAGAACTAAATATAGTTTTAGTCAGTTTTTCTTTTTCTTTTTTTTTTTTTTTTTTTTTTGCTGCTGTGACTAAAACAATTGCACAGGAAAAAAAGTTTATTTGAGGGCTCATAGTTTCAGAGGTTTCAGTCCATAGAAGGCCAGCTCCATTTCTCAGGGATCTAGGTGAGGCAGAACATCATGGTGGAAGAGTGTGGCAGAGGGAGGCAGCTCACATAGTGATCAGAGGGCAGAAAGACAGACTCCAATCACCAGGTACTAAATATGTTCCCCATACATGCCCCCATGAACTGCTTCCTCCAACCATCTCCCACTCATTAATCCCATCAGAGATTAATTCACTGATTAGGTTAATGATATGACCCAATCATTTTTTTTCTCCGAACCATCTTGCATTGTTCCATATGTGAGATTTTGGGGGACACTACATCTAAGCTATAACAGTTGATCTTCTGTCTCCATGAGGCATTAGCTCCAAGAGCCCTGTAGATGTCAAACATGCTCAAATTCCTTAGATGAAACAGTGTAGTATTTCACAACCTGTGCACACTCTCCAGTATACTTTATATCAACTCCAGATTACTTACAATACCTGGATACAATGCAAATGCTATGAAGACAGCTGCTATATTGTGTCGTTTAGGATACGCCGATACAAAAACAATGTCTATACTGTTTAGTACAGATGTGATTTTTTCCAAATAATTTTGATATGAGGTTTGCTGAATCCATGGATACAGGACACATGGATACAGAGAGCTGGCTATATATATTTAGATCTGACTACATGTATTACCTTTGATTTCTTTGCTCTTGCATTGACCCCTTGCTTATTCATTATCCCTAATATAAGAGACTAAAAGTACTTGCCTTATTTCTGGCCTCTTGTCTTTGTTTGACTGGACAGCTATCTGCTTTTCCACGTAATGTCAGAATGCCGCAATTGTATAAAATTCGGACCTGCAGGCAGAAGACCCAACAAACCCAAAGGACTTGGTCACAACAGGCCTCTGTTTATCTTCAATGTAAATACAAATGAGTCTTTGGGAGGGGGCCAGATCATGCCGAACTAGCCTATGAGTTTATAAACCAACACTTTCTATGTTGATGGGAAATTATTAGAAGAAACTCTCTCCCACCTCTCATCCAGGCTACGAAACTGCCCAGAGGAAATCAGCCATCTTCTAGTTGTTAATTTACTCGCATTCAGAATGGCCCAGCATATTTTCAAAACATTTACAAAAAAAAAAAATTGCTTCTAGACCGAAATTTATTCCTCATCTTGGAAATAATTTTTTTTTGGATAGATTATGAAATTCTGAAAAGCAAGATAGTTTGTGGCAAGGATACAAATGGAAGGCCTAGCACCACATTTTACCCCTTGCCATTACTTAATAGAGAAGGAAATGCCAAATTTGTGTATTCTTCTATCCTGAACATAAAGTTTAAAGTAACCTTTGCCTATAAATTGTCCAGGATTTTAATAAAGAATTTTTTTTAATTGCACATTCCTATTGCCCTCATCTTTTTTCCCTTTTCTCTTCTTTGTTGCTGCCTAAGAAAAGACCTAATGTTAAGCCTGCCACCTTTAACTTGCAAACTGCAGCAGTGTCTGAGCTCTCAATAGTTTAAGAATCATTCACATTATTTCTCAGATTTATAATTATGCTTCCTTTATCATTTAATCTTAAGTCCACAATTCCTGGTGATATCTGTAACGTAGGCTGCTCCATAAGTAACCCTTTAAAAAAATTAAAAAGGTGAGAGTGTTAATGGGTTTAATTCAGGTGGGTCGCACTGTTGAATTCTTGCTTAAGTCAAACACTAGCTTCCTGGGCGAGGTGCTCACACACACGTGGTCCTATTTCCTACTGAGGTGGGTAAATACCCATCTCAAGGTGCCAGAACGGACAATGGCCTTTGAGCACTCTCCTGTGGGGTCCTACAATAGAGGACAGCAAACACAGCCCAGTGGCCTTGCGTGGCGGGGACACTGTCTATCCACCATGGTGGATGCTGGGGCACTTCTCATTATGGCCTTGGTGCCAAGCTCCATCTCACCACCATATATCTTGATCCCCTTTTTGAGAATGTATCTCTATAGTGCTTTTTTGGAGTAAATCAAGTTTGTGGTGCAAGCGTAGACTCTTCAGGCTGGTGATACACTTGAACCCAGAACAGGAATGCTATTCTGTACATTTCATGTCCATACACTTCTCTAACTTAATATTTTACTTAGTAAAATTGTGGATGGACTTCACTTTTGGGATTGATGAACAGAGGTTGTTTGTGCTAAAGTTTCCAAAGATAGTAATGAATTTTAAATATTTACAAAATCCCTAGTAAGATTTCAGTTTTGTGTTCTGGTGCCGCAGTCCGGCTGCAGCAAAATAACCGGGAGGGTGACCAGGAACTTGTGTACATTGATACAGCAGGAGTGGGAGCCGTTTATTGTAGGACAGGAGGGGTATTTATACATTCCACACAGCTTATCTTAATTAGCATAAACTAGATACATCAGTCAACCAATAAGAAATCTCCACACTTAATGGCTTGCTGGCCTTACTTCACAAACCACTCCCTCTGGCATTTTGCCAGGCGCCATCCGGACTTGTTTACAGACTCTAATATTCCCCTGGCAAAATGCCAGGCGCCATCCTGACTTGTTTACAGACTCTTAACATTCTGGCAAGGTAAATTGTGCACTAATATGTATAAAATATCCATATGTGTTTTATTTAAAATTCACTTTATGGCAGTAGACTTTATTCAGACTGGAAATTTTCTTAGAATGAAATGTTTATGCTCTGTCATAGGTGGCTCTTTGGTCCCAGTCATCACTAACTCTTCCAGTGAAAGGGTATATGCCCATGGGGGTTTTCACCATGTGACTTTCATAGCCATGTGACTTGCCTTCTGTGGCTCCTGAAGCTGGGCTTGGTCATGAGACTTGCTTTACTGATGACCAACGAGCAGGTGGGTGTGAGACATTTGCGGTAGCAACTTGACAAGCCATCACAAGTTTTTGTTAATTCCCTTGCCCTCTCTGCCATGAGAATAACATGTCCCAAGTAAGGGACCTGTTTCTCCAACCCAGATTGTTATGCCACATAGAGAATGAAGAAACCCTCAGCCTTCCATGTTTGAAATGACTGAGAAATAAACATTTGTTCAAGGCCACTACAATTTCAAGGTCATTTTTCTTATAGCAGATATGATAAATACATTATTAGTATTTATTTTTAGGGAGGGTAATTAGATTTTTTTTTTTTAGTGAGCAGAGATACAGAGAAGAAAACCAACAAAAACTGATTATCTTTCAACCAAAATGACATTTGTTAATGTGTTTTTACTGTTTAGAAATTTAAAATAGAATAGAAAAAGTGTATGTTTTCAATTCTGCCTTAATTATGAGAGGTGACTTGTACCTTTCCTTTTTTAATTGTCTTTCTTTAGATATCTTATGTGACAGTAATGTTTTATTAGGTTTACACTCATGTTTCCATGTGTAGTTTACCTAATGTTCTTATGGGTGGTTAATAATTGAAAGAGGTAAATGGTTACAGATGGATATTTTACTCTATTTATTATTTGCTTTTCATAACTGAGTGTGCTGTCAATATTTATATTATCTATATTAGGGAATCAAGCTTTGCAACCAAAAAAATTGAAACTCTATTTGGATATCATTTTGATTCTTTTTTTCTTATGAAGTAAAATAAATTTCCATTCCACCAACAAGGAAATGGCTTTGTTTTGGCTTTGTTTTGTTTTGTTCTGGCAAACAATCATTTGATTGTTTATTCCAAAAGATGGATATCTTCAGGGAAATGTCACTACAATTTCAAATATATCACGTACAGATTTTGGTGATAGTTCAGTAAAGCAATGCCAACAGAGTATCTTCTTTTCACTGCTTTATTTACTTTTTTATTGTTTTTATCTTTCTTGTCAAGGGATATTTAATTAGTGAGAGACCATTTTATATTATGGTTTCATGTTCTTTCTCTCAGTTCTTTTTCTTACTGATAAAAGGGTTTGATATCAACTTTGGAGGTGAAGTAGAACAGTTGATATTAAGCCCTCTGTTAGTAAAGAAACTGAGACCCGCCCCCCCAAAAAAGAACAGTATTTGAAACCCAGAGAAAGAATGTGACTCATTTCAGAGAGTGGAGGTCAGGCTAGCCCTACAGCTTCATGCAAATCTGACCCACTCTGGCCTCCGTCTGTCATTGGATAACCTCAGTTGGTTCCTATTACCACTTCAGGAACTTATTCTCTTAGTTTTATAGGATTGGCACCTGAATTTCCTTCCCTCTGTCACCACGACTGGACCATGGATTTTCCACAACATTTCCCAAGCTGGTCTTCTGGATTCTACCTCTTTTGCTTCTTTGTAGTGGCCCTGGATTCAGCCCCACAGAACCTGAATCCAGACAAATCACATGGTGAGCATGTGATCAGGTGTATTTGAGCCACTCTCTGCTTGGTTTTATTTCACAGTTTAGGCAAAGCAAAGTCAGAAACTGAATTAGGAAGTGAACTCCTAAATTCTAATATATATAAAATAGTCTCTTTAATGTATATGTATAGTTTCTTGTGCTCGATAGGTTTAAAGGGACAAATACCAATCAGCAACTTTGCCGTTTGAAACTTTGATAGTTTGCATTGGTCTTGGTTTCTTTGACACAGTGATTCAAATGATTAGCTGATCTTTCTTGCATTTATTTGGAACTTCTGACCTAAAGGTAAATCCTCTCAACCTGCTTGGACAGTGAGGCTGCTTTTATTTTGACATCTTGCTGACTCATCGCCTTCACTCTCTGACACCTTGGCTAGTATCCACTCTACGTATTGCTCTGAAAGTGCTTGAGTCAGGGTTAGTGTGGAAAACTCAGGCAGAAGTTCTAACCAACTCTCCTTACCTGGCATCCAAAATAATATTATTTAAAATCTGTCACTGTTGGGGGTATAGCTTAGTGACAGAGAATGTGCTTAGTACGTGATAGGCCCTATTTAATTCCTAGCACCAAAAATAAAGTCAGAAAGAAATCCGTTTTTACATCTCCTATGTGCCTAGGAATAGTCCACTAAATTAAGTAGTATTGTCATTATGCCCTATTTAGATACTATTTGTTTTTAGCAATGGTTATTTTGTTAATATCCTAGAAATATGCAAAGAAGAAAAATCAGAAGATTTAGATAAGTTCACAGCATTACTTCTTTGTTCAACATGGTTATAGCTGAATTCCAGAAGAGCTGGAACCAAGAATCAGTTAGAGAAAGATAGACTGTAGACTTTTACAACTATTATAACAAAAACAGAGTCTTTGCAGTTATCTGACATTATAAAGATGCAAAGCATAATGTTTAATTTAAAACAGAAAATTTTCTCAAGCTTGCAGATAATATGTGGGTGTTATTGTACCTGAGTTGATTTCTTTTATTTTGGTTAGCCAGTCTCCAATTATATCAGCCAATCAGAATGATAATTATTGTCAATACAAATTCTAAAAAAACAAACAAACAACAACAACAAAAAACAAAAACAAACACTCTTCATTAAATCAATTTTTTAAATGTATGGCTAAAAATAAAAGTTTATTCTTTAAAAGCCCAACCCCTTGCTTATTTATATTGTTTTATATATCAGATTTGAGTGTGCTCCAAATAATCTTATCTGTTTCTCAGTCATTTCTTGTTCCCAGAAATGAGGACACAAACATGAATATATTGTCCAGTATATATCTTTATTTGAAGCCAAAGTCATTAATTTTTTCTGATTAGAAAATTTGGAAAATTTAGAAAATTCTAAGAGCAAATGAAAAATTAAAATTTCATAAATATCACATTTTTGAGTTAGTTGAATTTAATCTTTTAGTACATCACTTTTAATTATTACCTAGTATTACATCAATTTAATGATGTAATAATTGATTAATAGTGATTAATAATTGATTAATATGATTAATAATGATCTTCAGTTTCTTGTACCATTTCATT
Organism: Ictidomys tridecemlineatus; assembly: GCF_052094955.1. Classification (NCBI taxonomy): domain Eukaryota; kingdom Metazoa; phylum Chordata; class Mammalia; order Rodentia; family Sciuridae; genus Ictidomys; species Ictidomys tridecemlineatus. The sequence goes on from NC_135484.1 coordinate 141,508,835, forward strand.
ATTGGTAATCTTTTTTAAGAATTTACCTTCACAATAATTCTATGGTGAATTTCAGAGTAAAATAATCTCCTAGTAGTCCTTTGCTTAATTACTTAGTATAAATTCCTACAAATATTAGGATATTTTTATAACAGAATGACTAAGATGTGGGGTTTGAAGGTCAAGTAGACTTGGCCTAAATATCAGGTCTACCCCAAATCCCCCAAAACATGATAATATGGGAAATCTATTCATCCTTAATCTCTCCAAGTGTTGCTTTCATCTTCTATAAAATATACATGAATAGATTATACTTACATAAAAAGGGATTATTGAGAGTATAAAACAAGGTTCACTCTTATTTTCATATACACATCTCATATCTCCTAGATTCTGGTTTTCAGGTATTGCTCTAACTATAAGTAAAATCTTAAAAAATACCCGTAACTCTGTGAGGTAGTATAGCTAAGCTATTAGATGTTGTTTAAGTAATCTTTATTTAAAAACAGGAACTTTAAAATCTTCTGATGGGATAAATCCCAAGTCTATCACTTCATAAGTCAAAGATTCCTCCTTAAAGCCTGGGAATGTGGCTCAGTGGTAGAGTTCTTTCCTGGGATGTGTGAGGCTCTGGGTTCAATCCCAGCATAACCAACCAACTAACAAACCAACCTCCTTTAAAGTTGTCCTGCCCATTTGATGAATTATACAATTTTCTTGTTTGAGTCCATATTTCTGAGTCCCTGGTCATGGGGCTGTTAGGTAGGATTGCTAAATTTAGCCTTTAAGGATAAGGACTTTGGAGGGCATGAGAGCATAGTCCTCAGCAAGTGGAGAGGCTGAGGCAAGAGGATCACAAGTTCAAAGACAGCCTCAGCAATTTAGTGAGGTGGGACACTGTCTCTAAATAAATAGATAAATAAATAATTGGGTTGGTGATGTGGCTCAATGGTGAAGCGCCGCCCCTGAGTTCAACCCTTTTTTTTTTCAAAATAAATAAATAAATAAATAAAGAACAAGATCTGCTCATTGCTCCTTGAACTTCGAATTTCAGATATGCGGCAAATATTTGTTTAAGCATATCTTATGCAGTGTTTGAGAAACATTTTTGTACTGAAAATTTTCAGTATGAACTGTAAGCTTACCTGAACATTATTTAACCTGGTAACTCTGCTGTGGAGATTCCAGAGACTTCAGCTGAAAGTTCCCAATGTCTTTAGAAAAGCATGTACCGCCTAGGTAAGCGATGAGGATGGCAGTTCCAGAGCCTTGCAGAGGGTGACATGTTGCCTCAGTTCTTCCCTCTGTTCCATTTCATAAGTCTTATGCAAGTCTCACTTCCTATATATATATTTTTTAATGTGTTCACACACACACACACACACACACACACAGTGAGCTAGATGACATCTCTTTGCTATTCCTGATCTAGAACTTTCTCCTCTTTTTTCCTCATTATCCTATACATCTATACATTTTGTTATACATTTTCTATAGATATGATAGTAATTTTCTCTTTAATTTCTCTACATTATCTTCAGGTAGAGAATAATTACTTTTAAATGAAGAATTTCAACTCCGTGTCAAGTTTGGTCCAGATCAACCTGTGTTCTTATGGACTTCTCCCCGATTTTAGTTTTGCTGTGTGTGTGCCAGGCGGGCCTCTTGAACTGCTGAATGAAGAATCCCATGTTTCCACTCTTTTCCCCCATTGGATGCTGAAAAGATATGTGAATATATAAATGGCAACTCTGTACTTTGAATGAGGCAAGTTCTCAGTCTCGATCCTGTGTTCTCTTCAGTTATGTGAAAGACAATGAAGAAGCAGATTGGTTATTTTCACCTTAGAAGCTATATTTCCAGAGCTAAAACAACAGCAATAGAACGACAACAAAAAATAACATAACATAAAAAAAAAAACCAACCAACCAACCAACCAACCAACCAAGCAAACGCACAATAATATCAATAAACCTTTCCATCACATCTTTGTGTTGCTCTGGGCTTTTTTTAGCCTGTGTGTATGTGTGTGTGTGTGTGTGTGTGTGTGTGTGTGTGTGTTTCCCTTGAAACTTTCAACTCACAGGTAGGCTCTTAGGCACTGTTGTATAGATCCTCTGAGCAGCCTATAGAGATGAAAATAAGCTGTGGGAAGACCAGAATCCTCTCCTGTTTATTTATGGGTCCCCATAGTACCTAGTACGTCTTAAGCACTCAATGCTGAATGGATTAATAACTTAATAAGGAGCACCGTCATCTGCAGAATCATGGAGGACAGCCTCTGGGAGAGAGGAGACTTTGAAAAGAAGAGCAGGACAGAAGAGAGAGAGAGGCAGAAAGGTGATAAACAGAATCTCGACAATTTTGCCTAAAGCCAACTCCACTCTCAAGTTTTAACAAGATTTTCGTTCACTGCCCAAATTCCTAGGATTCTGTTTCTAATATTTTTGTTTTGTGTAAATAGTTTCCACTTGGGAGAGGGATGAAATTCACTTGAATAACAATGAAGAGGCTTTAATAGAAGATAGTTCGGCTCAGGCTTTACTCTGTAATTTATTTACCATCCCGTGGGATTGTCCTTATAAATTATTCCATATCTCTCCTCTGTCCTTTTTATAATGTAACTTTTGTCAAAAAATACACAGTTTTATAAACTTCACTGATTTCCATCTCCATCAATTTATTTTTAAAAATCCATAGCAGATGCACAGATTCTACCCAGGGCTATACAACAGGCATCTGCCATCCAGCACCCTCAACAGGTAATGCCCGGTCTTACAGAATTCACCTTTCATGGGGGTCACCAGACATGGACAGAGGGGAGGGAAAACCATTTATCTGCCTTAGAATTAAACAGTTCAGATAATAATTCTTGGAAAGAGAACTTCTCCTTTATCTAGGAAAAATACCTTGTTGGGCTGGAGGCTGGGGAAGAGGCAGCCTCCCCTTCTGTAATTTCATCCACGCACTTTCCAGGAGAGAAGTTAAATCACTCTGGGATGTAAAGTAAGGGGACTCAAATGGAGGCTGGGCAGTCAAATAGGAACTGCCTTCAAAAAACTAGAGAGAGGGAAGGGAAACCCACCAAATCCTGAGACCTCATGCTCTGACAGGGAGAAAAGTAGCATGGGACTATCATAGACGTTCACTAGATCATGATGATCTAGTGACCATCAGGATGTGTTAGGGTCTGTAAACAAGTCAGGATGGCGCCTGGCATTTTGCCAGGGGGAGTGGTTTGTGAAGTAAAGCCAGGGAGCCATTAAGTGTGGAGATTCCTTATTGGTTGACTGCTGTATCTAGTTTATGCTAATTAAGATAAGCTGTGTGGAATGTATATATACCCCTCCTGTCCTGCAATAAACGGCTCCCACTCCTGCTGTATCAATGTACACAAGTTGCTCGTCACCCCCCCCCCCCCGTTATTTTGCTGCAGCCGGACGGTGGCAAGGACGTTCTCTATATCTTTGCACTTTTCTGAACACTCTAAATGTATTGTAAATCTATCACCTTTCTAATGCTATTAGAGGGCTAATATTATCCCTAATCTGCAAATAAGAAAACAGAGGAGCGCAGAGTTTAAGCAATTTAATAGCTCTAAATGGCAAATAATGGATTCAAACCCAGTCTGACTCTGAAACTTGCTTATTAAACCACTGTATGTAATGGCTCTGAACCATCCACAGTAATCTTGAGGAGAACATTGATGCAGCACTATTAGTGCTAACTCCCAGAGTATGTGTAATTCCAAAATTGAGGAGGACTTGAGACCAACCAGTATATACAAAGACATACTTATTTTTGAATATGAATTAAGTGGGAACCTAGAACATTCTGTAAGTCCTCTCCTAGTTTTAAAATGCTATTTTTGTAAGACAAACACAAGGATATTTAATTGTGTATTATTATCTTTATTGTCAGCGTGAACTCAGAGCAGATTTTGTTTTATGAACTCTGTTGTCTTATTAGTGACCTGTCATTCCAGCTTTGAAATAGGAACTGAAGCAGAAAGTCAAGGTGCCTGGAAGACGGTCCATCATAACAGAATGTATAATATGGGAATTCGAGAACTCTGAGTTCATCTGGGCTTTCCCATCAAGGTTTGACCAATTTTCACAGAACCAGTTGCTTACTTGATGCATTTTTTTTTTGGAAGACTTACATGCATGCAAAATTCAGGAAGTCCAAATGTCCACACCAAGCTATTTATACCCTTGCAATTCAAAATTGTGTTTTCCCCTCCATTCTCTCTTCTACACAAAGCTCCATTTCCTGGCTAATCACTCATATGGACGATCTTGAGTCCTGTTGACATGAGCTCCCTGTACTCCTTGAAGGTGCCATCTCCTCTCCATTCCTGCTCTTACTCTATGGGTGCCTGCACGAGGCTCTTACCTGGACATCATTTCTGCAGACTAGCCCTCTTTGTATCTGACCTCCATTCCGTGCCACTGTGCCACCCTCTTTCAGCACAGACAAGGCTGAAAGCTCTCCAGTGGCTGCCATTGTCAAGTCTAGATATCTGACTTGATATCCCCAACCTTTCATATTCGGGATTTGCAGTGTGCCCCACCGTTCATGTTCCATGTCATATCCTAAGATGCCGTTCAGCCTCCTTTCCTAAAGCTCTCTGCACTTACCTGTATCCAGGATTGAGCTCGCCTCATGGCTTGGATGGGATCTTCCTTCTCTTCTTCCCTTGGTTAAATTCTAAAATGTCCCTTCTTTCTGTATCTATAGAATGGTGAAAATTTTAGACTGGTGCCACATTTTAAAGAAGTCATCTGGATTCGCTCTTTCCCCATGATAGGTGACAATCTTTTCAAGATCAGGGACCACATCCTCTTTGTTTTTCAGCCTCATAGAGTAATACAATGTCCCTGACCAGTTAAGTCCTCAATAAATTCTTGTGAACCATTAAACTGCGATGACCACAGATGAGCTCTTTCCCCTCTAGGGTAAAAACCATATATCCAAGTGCAAGAATTCCTATTTTTAAAGGATTATTAGAATCCAGCTGTGCCCATAATGTTAACTCTTCACATAATGAGTTAGTTCAAAGACTTTGGAATCAGATTGACTTCACTAAAAATCACCATCTGACAGCCATCAGCTAACTGACCTAGGCAAGTTACAAAAATAGAATTATATTATCCTTACTTTTGAGTTGTCAGTGGTGATATTTTCCTTTCAGGATTACAGTAAGCATCAGGAATAAATTTTATAAAGTAATAGCATAATGCCTAGTAGCTTTCCTCTAAATTAGAAATGGTGCTAGTGAGGATGGTGGTGATGATGTGGATGCAGAGGATGGGATGATGGTCATGATGATGTTGATGGATGGTGGTAGGGATGGTGGTAGGGATGATGGTGGGGATGATGGTGGGGATGGTGGTGGGGATGATGGTGGGGATGGTGGTGGGGATGGTGGTGGGGATGATGGTGGGGATGATGTTGAAGGATGGTGGTAGGGATGATGGTGGGGATGGTGGTGGGGATGATGGTGGGGATGGTGGTGGGGATGATGGTGGGGATGGTGGTGGGGATGACAGTATTGATGACAGTGGTGGTAGTTGTTAGTCAGGATTCCATCACTGTGAAATATGTCTGAGAATAATCAACTTAAAGGGGAAAGTTCCTTTTAGCTCATACATTGAGAGGTTTTGGTCCATGGTCAGTTGGTCCTGTTCCTTTGGGCCTGTGGTGGTATATCATGACAGAGAGCCCATGGTGGAGGATAACTGTGCACCTTTTGGTGGCCAGGGAGGAGAGAGAGAATGAGACAGAGAAAGGGTAGGGAGTCCCAATATTGCTTGGGAGAACAGTGGCCTAAGTTCCTTCCACTAGGCCCCGTATGCTGAAGGTTCCAGCACCTCTTGATAATGGCGTATCAGGCCTGGGCATATGGACCTTGGAGGACATTTAATATCCACATCATGACAGTGTCTCTATAGCCCTTCCTGCCTCTGTGTCCTTGCATGCAGGTTTATCTCGGTTAAGAAAACCCATTCCAAGGGCTATCACTCCATCTTCCCTAACCTAGCTCAGTCCTATTCTTCAATCTTTAGGTTTCAATTTGACATTTCTTCTTGGGAAGCAGCCTCTCATTTCTCCAGTGAAATGAAGTCCTCCTATTATAATCTTTCCTGGCAAGCTCTCTGTTTTTTTTTTTTTAATTTTATTTTCCCTCCCTGGCACAAATGCATGCAATTTGTTATTTACAAACACCATTACAAAATATCCCCCACTTGCTGGTGATCCAGTCTGTACCCCCACCCTCTAGTGCTGTGTCTCACATAATTCAAGCCCCTCAATAAATATCAGTTGAATGAGTAAAATCAGGGTAGGTGCCACAATCACTTCCCATCAGAAACGGTGCTGAAGGGATGATTTCTTTGGCTGCAAACAGCTGAAACAAGTGACTGTTTTGCCTGCAATTTAAAAGCATCCCCAACAAGCAAGAAATGTCAAATAAGAGATGGCCAATTTGGTAAAACAGAGGGTCCTAGATGAAACCACGTACGTGACTGGTGGTATATTGTTAAAAAGAGAAAGGAAGGAAGGAAGGAAAGAAGGAAGAAAGGGAGAGAGAGAATAAAAAAGGAAAATGTTGGTGGAGGAATGCAGAAAATTTAAGAGGTCCCCCGGATGGCCTCCTTGGGAAGGAGGAAGGGGCTCTAGATAATGAGATGGATGAGTGACAGAGGGACATTGCTGGGCATCGATGTATGCCTCCATGTTTTACCGTCTCCAGCCACAGTCACTGTGCAGGACAAGAAAGGCCCATAAAGATGACATGTTTGCTTGGCGGCTCCCTGTTGGGGCTCCACTGTATTACCTGGATCTAATTATCTCATCTCCAGTTGACAGAGGCGTTTCCATGAAACCTCTCCATCACTCCTGCCTCAACCCAGCTTCCAGGGGGCTGTCTAATAGCTTGATATATTTTTGGATCCCCTGCTCATTGGATGAACAAGCTGAAGCAAATCATGTATTGACCTCAAAGCATTTATAAACTGTAGAACATTATATTCTCATCAGAGCCATAGGGGCAGTAAACTATAGTTTCTCTGCTGTGAAACATGGTTTTGGTTATGCACTGTGTTACAGGGGTTGTACCTAAACAATAATACATCATTTGTGGCACATGTCGCCTTCTTTATTGAAAGGCAAAACAAAGAGTTGAGGACAAAAATCATTACTTCTTTAGCAATTTTTCACAAAATGCTTTTCTTTTGTACTTGACACACAGATGGGACATTGGACTACGAGGGAAATGATGTATGGCAGCGTGACAAATTTCATTTCCGTTTTAAAACCAGAATCAGAAGGATGCACAAATTTGGGAAAGTTGGGTTTCTTAGGGAAAAAAAAAATTTTTTTTAAAAGAATAAAATGTGCTTTAGATAGAGGAGCCCTTCTAAAGTGACTCTAGTAGGTCTCCCCAGGAAAGCATTTGTGTGCTTTAATTGACTTGTCAGTCCTTGATCAAAGTGTTTAAACGGGAATATTCATAACAATAAACCAGCTCATGGAGAACTTTTGTGTCCTCTTGAAAATGATCAGCCGTGACTGAGGCTGGAATTAGCCCATGTGACACAGCTCGGGAGGAAGGGGGTCCACATGGAATCCGTTCCTTTGGGCCCAGGAAAGTGTATGCATGAACTTTCTGTGAGTTAGGAGCAGTAATTCAGCTGCTTTGGATTCTTGCTCCTTCTTTCTCTGTGTCTTCTGCCCCATTATCAAATGCAAAACTTCTCAAGGCTGATGCAACCGTGTAAAAGACTCAACTTTTGTTTTCTAGAATACCCGCGCCACCTCCCACCAGGGTTCTTTTCCCTTAGTACTGTATTAGGTGAATTTTTAAAAACCATTCATAGCTATGGCAATTTATAACATCTCTCGTTCAGATTACATACTTGCATTTTGTCAAGATTTTTTGTTTCTTTCTCATCATTCCCCATATTGGGCTAGGCATTTTTTATTTTTTATTTTTGAAGGAAGTAAATGAAAGGTTTAAATATGCTTAAGAAATGATGGGTTAAACTTAGTTAAATTTAGCGAAATGGCTCAAATACAGGACTTGTCAGGGCCTTTCATAGGTGCAAGTACACTGGGATTCTCCAAATAGAAGCTTCTTGAACATCCCTGATGGGAAATTCTTCAACCTATGAGACTTAAGTTTCAAAGAACAAATTTGAGTTATACTTCCAAACTCAGAAGAAATAATACAAGGTAATTAGCAGCTCTGGAGGTGCTAGGATAGGCAAACTTGGCAGAAGAGACATTTCATGCCTTTAAAAATGCTGCCTATACGTGGCTATTTATTATACTCACAGACAGTTTTGCATCTATGAAGAAAAGATTGTCGATACTCAGAAATGCAGGTTACATGTCAGAGAAGTTTATATTCACACACAAGGATTCCACAGTACTGGAAAATATTCCCTAGGTAATGTTGCATTTGAAAAACTCAGCAATCAAGTTGGCACCAACTTTGTCTAGTTCTATAATGCTAAAGCTACTGTGACTTTCTTTTTAGTCTTCAAATTTGTCCTCAGTAAAGTGGTTCATTAAAAAATCAGCAATCTTTCTAAGCACCAATGTCAATGCAGGGTGACTGGGTATGTTTCTTTCCCTCTCTAGGATACCTCTGCAAATGACGTTGAGATTTCTGAGGAAAGTAATAGGACTTCATTTCCCTAAGTATCACATATGCAGATGCAACCTAAAATTTCTCCTTAGTGTCAAGGGCTTCTTATATCATCTGAAGCCCACCACAGGTGTATAAAGGGCCATCGGTGGATCCTGGGGCCAGTGACTAACTTCCCCAGAAGCCTCTATCATTACATTCTGTGAGTCTAAGATCGACTCTGCTCTCCTTTACCATCCTCCACATTCTTCCTGTCCAGGTGTCTTTCTCTCTGTAGATTATGGCCACAGCAGACCCAAATCTCTGCCTATAATGGTTCCTTTACAATGACTGGTTAAAACTTCAAAGGAAACTCCATTAGTCCTTTCCAGTGGAAATTATAGCAGTGGTTTTCCTGTTATATAAAGTTGTTATTTGCCATTTCATCGGAGTAGTTAATGTTCAAAGTTGGAGACTGACCCGCAGAAGTCATAAACAATGAAAATGTTTTGCAACAGTCGCTACGGGCCAACTGTTTGCCTGAACTGTCAAAAGTGCATGAAATCAACTATGCATGTTACAAAACACAAGTCACAGCTCTATTTGTGATGTAACAAACAAAATTGTAAATATTTCATCAAAATTGAAATGACAAGCTGCTATAACCACATGGAATCATCTGGGCCTTGTTCTTCCTTTTTTTTTCCCATGCATTTTATTTTTTAAAGAAGTTTTAGATGCACAGCAGATTGAAAGGGAAGTACAGAGAGTTCCACATATACAAAACCTCCTTCACTATAAAATCCTGCATCAAAAAGGTAGATCAGGTACAATCAATGAATGTAACTTGACAGATAATTGTGACCCAGAGTTCATGGTTTATCTTAAGTTTCGCTCTTGGTGTTGTGCATTCTATGGATCTGGACAAATATAAAATGACGCGTGTCCATTGTAGTGCGGTGTAGAGTAGTTTCGCTGCCTAACTACTCCCATGCTCAGCCTAATCATCTTCTCCTCCTCCCAGTCCAGTGCGGCAATCACTGATCTTCACACTGTGTCCATAGTTTTCCACTAAAGGACCATCTGGAAAATGCAAAGAGACAGTATCAAGATCAGAATATATCCTTTCTGCTTGGCTTATCCCACTTACTAATGTACATTTGAGTTTCCTCCATATGTCTGATTATGGATTGATAGTTTACTTCTGTTAGCAATGAGTGATATTCCATTAATGCATTCACTTGTCTTGTACCACAGATAAGTGTAAATTATCTGTTCACCTTCTGAGGCACCAGGTTACTTCCAAGTTTGGACAATTATGACAGAAGCTGCTATAAACATATCCATGCAGTTTTGTGTGGACATTTTCCCAATTTGCTTGGGCAAATGCCAATAAGGAGTGTGATTTCTAGATCATACAATAAGAGTATATTTAGTTTTTAATAAATTATCCAACTGTCTTCCAAGGCGGCTGTGACATTTGTCATCCCTAACCATTTCTCCTGACCCTGCTGGTGTTTGGTATTGTCTTGTGTTTTAAATTTTGGCCCTTTCGCAGGCACGCAGTGGAATCTCCATATTGTTTTAATTTGCCATTTCCTGCAATTAATAGTTTTAATTGTACTTTCGTCTGAGGACGTATGCTATTGAGCATCTTTTCATATGCCCACTTGCCATCTGTCTATCTCCTTTGGTGAGATGTCTGTTGAGGTCTTTCACTCATCTTTAGTGGGTTATTCATTTTTTAATTGTTGGGTGTTAAAAGAGCTCTTTGCGAATAAAGTCCTTTATCAAATATGTCATTGATCAGGATTTTCTTCCAGTCTGTGACTAGTCCTCTCATTTCCTTGACTCTGACTACAGTTCCTCATGCCACATTTATGGCATTCGAGTGTTTTAGTGATGTTTTTTTTGCATTTCTGGATAGAGTTTGAGATACAGAGAAAGTTAATTTTATTTTTAAAATAAAGACATCTATTTCGGTGAATGAAAACCAAAAGTATAACGGTCCTCATTATTTGCAAAATGTTTTATGGGGAAAAAACTAAAGAAAAATGAAATAATCTGAAGCCTATATCACAAATAATATAAGGGGACTATGTTTCTTCCCTAATGAAAAATGTGCGTGTGTCTGTGTGTGTGTGTGTGTGGGGGGGGTGTCTGTGTGTAAACATATTTATGTAATCTACAGGGCCCTTTGAAATATATCTCTGCTCTGCACATCACCACCAATCCCTTTTGAAGGGGCTAGAGTCTTTGAAGTCTTCCTTGAAATGTGAGATGGTGTCCCCAAGAATACAACTTATCAAGTTGTTTTTGTTTGTTTGCTTGCTTGCTTTTGGACCAAGATTACACGTCATCTTTCCTTTTCTTCATTTTGACATAAAGTGAGGTATAGTTGAGTCAAATAAAAAGAATCATTGTAGAACTTTGTGGATCATGTTTTTATTTTTCATATTTCAGGTAGATAACTTGATAGAATAAAATTCTTTAACTTTAGGATTTGCCCTATTTAGCCATTGTGGCATCGATTTTTGCATTTACTATTTGCATTAAGGATTTCTTCCATTGAACAAATCTCCTGCGTATGATTTGGTTTAGTCACACACAGAAAGAATGAGGATCACCATTATCAAATACTGAATGTTAGAATGTACTGACCTCTAGATGGATGATTCAAGGTCAAAGCTCACCTAGGAAAACCTCTAACTTGTAGTTAGGGCATCTCTGTAGCTTAAACCAACAGCGGAAGCACCCAATAAAGCACAGGCTCCTCTCTGATCTGTGTACGGCAGAAATTCCTAGGTGAGTGGCAGAAGGGTCAGGTTTGGGGATGGCCAGGATATTATTTTGTAAGCACTTTGCTCTGACTGTTGCAGGGATTCAGTTTCCGGATGTCCCAAACTTGCCTTGCACATCCATTTATCGTGATGTCCTGAACCACTGAGGTGAAATACCCTGGCTCCTCTTCTCATCAAAGCTTTCAAGCTTGCATCAGTGTAAGTAGAAATGGGTTGTTTCCCTGGCTCAGTCGGTTGGAAATGCCTCTAGCATCTGAGTGGTCAATTGTGCCCTGAACTGCCTCTAGTATGAAGGTGCCTATCAAGTCACTGGAGCTGAGTGTGTGTGAGTGTGTGTGTGTGTGTTTCTGTTTCAAGGTGTGAACTCCACTTTCATCTTTGTCCCTTTTATTCTAGGTCCCAACATTTGTGTTGGTATGCTACCATTGATTAAAATGGAAGAAATACACCAATTAAGAGTATATTGAGAGATGACTCTTAAAAAATGCACTCAGGGCTATTTTTGTCACAGTGAAACTGGTCATATTTATTATAAAATAAATGCGAATGCAAAGAGGCCTCGCCAGGAAACATATGCCATTTGCACAAAATCAAAAAATGTTTCTTTCTTTTTTTTTTTTAAATATGAAGATGTGAACCTTTCTTGCCTTATTCATGGTCCGGCTAGTGAGCTGTTTATGATTCAGTTGAGATAAAATGCATGCTTATTATTCCTTTAGATATCAGTTAATAAAAAAATAAAACCCATTAAGAATCTAGCATTTAGACAAGGGAGAATATTTTTTTAATGTCACACTCAAAACCACATTTCTTTTAATCAACATCTGCTCCGTGTTAAGTTGCCTATAAAATCTCCTGCCCTGTTGACAGTGGAAGATGAAAACAAACAAACAGGAAAAGTACAAAAGACATGGTATTAACATCAAAGGGGAATAACCCTGCTCTTTCCCTGGCATTTGAGAAACATCTTTATTTTGACCCTAAACAATTGGATTTTCTTCCCTCCAATCTTGATTTGGGAACTCTGGGTTAAGAAGATTTGCATGTGAATGAAGAAGGAGCAAGGAACTGTTTGAACAAATTAAGTCATTTGCGATTGTAAAACCTCTTTTATTGTTTGGGACAATCTGAAAACAGCACCACAGATGTTTGCAGATGAAACTCATGTTCTGTGGCCACGATGGCAGGTATACCCTCTGGAAGGCAAACTGATCTCCATCATAGTCATGTGACTGCAGCAAATAGTTCAAAGTTTGGAAATGATGAAGAATGTGAAAGCTCTTGAATCTTTTGTGGATACTGGATTTTGGGAGTAGAATTCTTTTTTTTTTTTTTTAAATTGAGAGTAGTGGCTAAGATTGTCTTAATATTTGTAATTAGTTCTGAGTTTAAACTTAAAAATAAAAGTGATATGCGGCATATCTCACCTTAGAGCATTAATGATTGCAGATATGTCCATTCTGTAGGGATTAAGTCTATTACAAAACTTTTATCTATTAATGGCTTGTGCCAGGCAGTCTGCTACACATCTTACATTAACTTAACTGCATCTACTATTAACTAGGTAGTGTACTGGGGGTACCAAAATAAACAAATCCCAGTCTCTGATCTTTTAGAAACTGTGGAAGAAAAAAAAATAAAAACTAACCATCACTAAACACACACACACACACACACACACACACACACACACACACACTGGCACATAAAATAGACTGTCATATGGGGTAAGAGGAGGTATGGAGAATGTCCTTCCCCCCATGCATGATGTTTCTCTGAAGGCAGTACATAGATGAAAGATTCATATCTAAGACAGAATAAATCACTCACGAAAGACACCAAAATGAATGGAAAGTTGGGAAGATTTTTTTTCTTTTAAAAATAAATATTTTGAAAACATTCAATTTTATTTATTAATAACTTTGTCGTTCAATCTCCACCAATAGGACCTCACCCCACTGTGACTATTGGTAGAGCACTTACAGTAATTAAGCGGAGAACCTTTATTGGTTAATTCTAAATTTGTTGTTCTCACCATTGCAAAATGCTAAAACAAATTCTTCCTCTCTCTTTTTTAAATTTCTTCAAGGTCACTTTTATAAATACCTCTGCAGATTACCACCAGGAAGGCTATGGCAAACTCAGGTGTTTTGTATTTTTTCTTGTTGTCGTTATTCAAAGAAATCCAGGAAAGCTTCCTGGAGGAGGGCTGTGGGTATCCGGTAAAAGTCAGGGCGTGGAGACAGATTTTGAAGTTCTACTTCTAAGGCCTTTTCTCCTATCATTCCTTCCTCTTTCTCCCCTTCCTCCCTCTTTGTTTCTCCCTCTCTCCCTCCCTCCCTTCCTCCTTCCTTCTCTTTTTCTCTTTCTGAAATCTTACCTATCTTTCTGTCTCTGGATTTTCTATGACAACCATGGATTTAAGAGAAAGCCCCAAAAGGTAGCTTTTGAGGACTAGGGGCTGTGATCAGGAAGGACAGGGAGAAGGCCACAGAACTGTCCTGCTGTGTACAGAAGAGGCAGGTGACACAGTGGGTGACGAGCAGGTCACAGGGGTCTGTGCTGCTTGATTGATACACTTCTTGGATGTCACCCTTGAACCCATCACATAATTAAATTAATTCCTGCTTGTCTGTGTTCTGCAAGGTGGTGCCAGCACACAGCCAGTTGGAGTATTATGCGAAGGAATGGGATCCAAGAGGAGGAGGAAGGAGGGGAAGTTTCACAGACCCTCAACAGTCGCTGGTGGGGGACCCATAAAAGTCACCCACTCAGAGCCATGGCTGTAACTGAACTAACTTCACCCATCCTTTTGGATTTTCCAGCGACTCTTTAAAATCACTGACCTTGAAGTTTATTGACTTCGGGGGCACTGGAGTCAGGCTTCAGTAGCCACATTTAGGTTGCTCAGGGAGGCTGATTCTGAGGAGCTGCCCCAGTCACACAAAAGGATGCTTCTCTGTGTGAGGTGTTATTTTCCTTTATTTCAAAGGGTTCTTTTGCATGTGCGGGTCCAAGTTTGAAAACATATGAGATTATTTTACTTTGAGATTATTTTACTCTTAGGTCTTTTTTTTTTTTTTTGGCCATAAAAGGAGAGCCATATACTCCTGTGAAGGCTGTTTACTCACATATATATGTGTGTTTGTGTGTGTGTATAATATGTCATACAAATAATATATATACATACATATAGTAGGCTATATTTAACATATGTTATGCTAAATGTTATTGATATCAAATCTCTCTGTGTTAATCCTCTCTCTATATATATCTGGGATATATATATTATATATTATATATATCTTGTATATATATATATATATATATATATACACATACATACACAGATCTATCTATCTATCTATATACCCTCTTAAATTTGTTCAGGTTATATAATTCCTAATTTATTAGTCAAGATTCAGGACTAGTTAAAATCAGCATGAATAACAAAAATCTCCTGGCGATATACTGCAAACCACATAAACACTTATTTCCCACTCACAAAGTCAATTTAACCTTTAAAGAAATGTATTTCTCTTCACCTATTTCTCCCTCATGTCTGTCTGGATCCTTACCTTCGCTTCTTTCTCTTTATATCTATTCTCACTTCTTTTTTTTCCTTTGTTCTCATTAAGTAAACAACAACTAGGAGGCAATCACAGAAATCATGAAATCCCATCCTAGCAATGCAGTCCACATTAAGAGGATATAAATAATAGTCTTTTTTTTCTTTTTTTACAGGAGAATATAAGAAGTTAAAATGCTACACTGGCTCCTTATGTGAAAAGTATATAATGAGACAGACTGTGAATTGTGTTCCAAGAATCTTTTCCTTCTGTTGTGCGCGTGTGTTTAAGTGTCTTGCGTGTATGTTGATAAGCCTGTGCAAGATTATGGCATTCAATGGGTAAGAATACTCAAGAGGTTTTCCCACTTAATGGTACTAGAATAAGCCCCTCTCCAAGGTAATCCATTTTCCTTCATGCTATTTAAAAATAAAACAGAGTGCATTTTTAAATTATGTACATGAAGGCAATATTCAGCAGGCTGCTTAGCATTCAGAGGAGATTTCTGTGATCCACCCTGACATTGCCGTTCCTGCCTGGGCTCTGCGGTACGAGAAAACACTGTTATTTACCCTGGGACACAGGTGACTGAACTTATAAAAATCACTACAAGACAAGATGTATTGAGGCCTGGCATGGAATGACAAATTCTGGTGAGGTTCACCAAGAAGAGACATATTGATTCTTAAATGATTAATAAGGAGAATATAATTGTATTTCATTAAGATGGATGGGATTTCATTTAGTCTGTCTTCTCCCTTTCCAGTTGAGATGCGAGAGGAAATCGAGTCATCACAATGGCACCTCGTGTTAGCCTGCCATGGCAACAAGCCCATTGATGGAGTAGGAGAACTTTCAGATGCACTCGCTGGTCTTTAACGGGTTGCTGAGAGCACAGATAAGACAGCCCAGGGAGCGCTGGAGTTTCTCGATATCCAGGAAAAAAAAAAAAATAGAAATTCACAGTACCATCTCACATTGGTTTTCAATGGAACTTAGCCCTGATAAGAGTTCTAACATTGGGATACAAAGGATGCCTGTTTCATTCATTCAATTACAAATATTGAGGGAGGAGGGGCTCATATCTGGGGAAGCACAGAGCATGTTGCACCAGGAATTTGCACTTGCAAAATAATAATAGCTAAGTGTTGCTGAGTATTTATGATTTTTTTTGGTATGATTTCTTATTTTTCAAAAGAAACATCAGGGCTAGATACCATTAATGTCAGCTGAGTTTCACTGTTACATTGATTTTAAAAGGTCAATTTCAGCTTTGAACTCACTAAACCATGTCATTCTCCTCTTATCCATGGCATATGTTTCAAGATGATACCCTGCGAGTTTCCCTTTATCATGTTCCAAGATTCCCAGTGGATTCCTGAAACCCTTGGTACCAGCAAACTCCATAGACACTATGTTTTTTTCTTGTTCATTCATATCCATGGTAAACTTTAACCTACAAGGTAAGAGATTAACAATAACTAATAATAAGATGAAAGGGTAGCCGTCAACTTTCTGAGACTGTGACAAAACACCTGTGAAAATCAACTTTAGAGGGGAACAGGTTTATTTGGTTCACAGTTTCAGAGGTGTTAGTTCATGTTTGCTTGGCCCTGTTGGCTTGGGCCTGGGGCAACACAGTCCAGTATTGTGGGAGTATGTGGTGTAAGAGTTTTCTTCTTCTCATGGGGGTTGAGATGCAAAAAGAAAGGGATTGGTATTCCAATACCCCCTTCAAAGGCCTGTCCCCAAAGACCTAACTTCCGTTCACTAAGCCACACCTCTTAAAGATTCCAAAACCTCCCAATAGCACTAAACTGAGAACCAAGTCTTCAACAAATGGGCCTTTGGGGGACATTCAGTGTTCAAACTATAGCAAACAGTTATAATAATACAATAAAATAAAAGTCACCTAAAACTTATGCAATTTTTATTTCTGGAATTTTCCATTTAATATTTTTGGGCCATGGTTGACTCAGAAAGCAAAACTGTGGGTCAGGGAGGACTCTGTTTGTTTTCTCTGAAGGCCTTTTCTGTATATGGAAAGAGCAATCTGAGGGCAGCACTGCAGTGGTTAAGTATTAGGACTTTCGAGCCAGAGCCTCTGGCCACCTCCACTTTCTGCATAACCTAACAAGTAGCTAAGACTTGTGCCTCCATGTTCCCATCTGTTCAATGGGGTGAGGTGAAGTTGGAGTAAGTGCACAGATGCAGAGTGTTGAGAATTCTGTCTCAGAGCGTGGCACCTGGTAAGCACATGAGAAATAAGAACACACATCTGGGTTTAAATTCAGTTCTGCTGTGGTGGCAGACACCCAAGAGGATAAGCTCTCCCTGCCAGAACCTTTCAAGCCTAGCCTCCCCTGCTCCAAGCAAGTTCTTAGGCCAATTCGAACGTTAGCACACGGGAAACACATTGTGTCCAATGATGGTGGATGGTGAGAATATTTGTTGGTTGACTCGCCTGTTGCTTAACTGTTCTAAGACTTGTTTTTATCATCTGTGAAAGTCCAAATAGTACCCAATTTGCATCCTGTAGTGATGGTTAGAGGAGATGGAGCACGTGGACCGCTCAGCTCAGTGACTTGGACTCCACAGACGACAGCAGTGTTGTTACTGTGAAGGCAAAGCAATGACACCCAAAACAGTAAAACAGAAAAACCTGCCTTATCAAAAAGTCTATTTGATAAGGCAGTCATGGCATATAGCATTGCTGGTTTCCAATTTTCAAAAACATCAGCATAAAATATGATATACTCAGTGACACAACCAAGCTATACTAATATTACATATTATAGCAATTAGATACTTATAATAATTAGATATAACATCCAATGGGTCCATTTATAGCAGAAACATGGCTTTTCAGATCCCCTCCAAGGATAGGGCAATAATAAACAGAAATTATTTTTTAATCAGAAATAGTACTATGATTATTTATAAGTATCATACAATAATTTTAAATGAAACAAAAAGAATGAGGTGGTCTTTCACTAAGAGGGAAACTAAAGTGGGGAAAAGAAATGATTCTAGTTAATGCTGACACTCTGTGTCCATGTCCCTCTCTGCTCCCAAGGCTACTTCTGACATGTGTTTTGAATGTCACCTTATTTAGGGGTAGGGTGAGGGGGACCACTGGATTCTGACATTTGCTTCACTTGCCAATCACTTTGGAGAACCATTCCCTTTTGCTGAGCCGCCTGGATGGTGAAGGAGAATGACGTGGAGGAGTTGGTCCTTCTAAGACATGTACAGGGATGAATGCAGGAAGGTGCTTACTGGTGCATCCCAGGGCCTCTTAGCAGCCACGGGGTGAGACAGCCTGCAGGTGTCTCTTAAGGAGCTCTGAGCAGCTCTCTGCACCAGCCCCTGTGGGCATGGCCTCCAGAGAAGGGGAGAAACACCAAGTGTTTATCAGAGAATAAAGGGCACATCGGTGTCCAAATATCTGGCAAACAGAAAACAAAAGGGGTTCCAGGATTAGCTCCTAGTGCCAACGTTTGGAAGAACCATTCACCTGTGGAGCCAGACGAAGCCAATCAGGGAGGGGAGTTTATACTAGCATGAAAACCAAACCCATGTGGACAGCAGAATGGGACCTGTCCCAAACTTCAGGGCACATTTATATTAAGCAACAGAGTGCACTTTCTAATCAAAATAAAATAAAGCCTAAATGGCACCGGAGTCTCCTTAGATTTAAAATGGTTCCTGTAAAGTAACATTTTGATGATTTAAATGGAAATGAATCAGAACATATAGATTAAATTTCCTTGAAAAACACA
Source organism: Ictidomys tridecemlineatus (assembly GCF_052094955.1). Lineage (NCBI taxonomy): Eukaryota > Metazoa > Chordata > Mammalia > Rodentia > Sciuridae > Ictidomys > Ictidomys tridecemlineatus. Next base: position 141,527,598 of record NC_135484.1, read on the forward strand.
TTGGCTTTTGTATATTTTTTATTAAATTTTCATTTCCAATATCCTGAAGTAGGCTCCAGAAAAAATTAAAAAGGAAAGAAGGATAACAAAAACATGTATTCGGCTCTGAGCATGATGTTGTGTTATAATATTTTCAGTAAACAAAATAAATTGAAAAATATTTAAGCTGGTATGAGTGTATGGTATGCAATATATACAGGGGATTTTTGTCTTTGAAAACAAGATGGGTTTGTACTAAAGCAGCCAAAAAATAGCTAAAATAAAAAAAAATCATATTATTTAAAAAACCATATAAATGGCCCTTCTCATATAAGGAACATACTTTCAAAAGATTCCCTTTTATGGGACATTTTTTTTGTATATGATCTGTATGATAGATTGAAATATGATTTCATTTCCAAACCAGGTTTTAAGGAGGGTGAAACAGATACAGAAATACTTATTGGAGAGATTTTCTAATAAAATAATAATCACAGAGTAGAGCGAGTGGATTAGTGGGAAGGCAGAGGAGAGGGAAGAAGGAAGAAAATTGAGCAAATTTTGTTACATGCCAGTGCAAATATGGATAATGAACCTAATTATTACAGACAATGCATTAATAAAAAGGTAAGATAAAAAATAATCATTCAAAGGGCCTTAAGAAGAGAGGTTGATGAAAAGATATCAGAATGCAATCAGAATCATCAATATCAACAAAATATTAACTAGCTTAAGGCATGCCTTGTACTCTCTCAAATTATCTTCCTGATGACTGTGTTGTAGTATCTACTATTATCTCAGTTTTACAGAGGTGGAAACCTAGGTTTATGTAGATAAAATAATTGGCCCATTTTTTTTTTTTTTTAACATAGCAAGGAGTACACTCATTCCACCTCAGGCCTCACCCACCCCTCTGCCCTGCCTCCATGTCTGGATGCAGTTCTTCCACTTGGGAAGAATGAAGGTCCCACTGGTGTATTCAGGCAGGGGATATGGGAAGGTGATTATTGAGCCTCACATGTATGAAAATAAATTTTGTTTGTCCTGCAATTTGTGACTAGTTTTCCCGAGTATAGAATTCCGGGTCAGAAACTCGTCTCCTACAGAATTCTCAAAGTGTATGTTCCATTGTTTTTACCTTCTGAAACATCATCAAGAGACTTCCATGTCTCTTAGTCTGCTGTTTTCCTTCTTTCTTTCTTTCTTTCTTTCTTTCTTTCTTTCTTTCTTTCTTTCTTTCTTTCTTTCTTTCTTTCTTTCTTTCTTTCTTTCTTTCTCTTTTTTTTTAAAGATTCTACTGCATGGAAATTCTTTATCTTACACTTTTCATTGATTTTTTTTCTTTTCATTAATTTCATAGAAGCATTAAAATTTCTGAGAACTACTTTGTATTTCCTCATTATTTTTTTTAACAGTGTTTGATTTTTGGTTCCTGGTTGCTATACCTTTTGGAATCTTTCTAAAGTTATGAATTATAGATATTTAGTAGGAGATTTCCTCTACTTGCACTGTTTCCTTCAAAATATTGTTTCACGTGTGTTCCCTGATTTATTAGTCTCTGTCTTTTCTGTTAATAGTTTCCCTCTAATAATTGTTAAGTGTTATTTCTACTAGTATCATTATTATTCTAATATCCTTTAAAATGAGGGTCACATTGGAAATTATGATCACATTGATGGAGTATGTCAGCTCTGAGAATAACTCTCTTTAAGCCTCATTATCCCAGCCTGGATGATAAAGTTCTGACTGTTTATTTTGAAGATTGGGGCCTACCCTTCCAGGATGCACCTCATGGATCAGCAGAACTCCCATGTAGGTTAATACTTCACATAGTTATGACACTAGTGACCACTAACTTTTAGCTTGTCAGATCAGCAACCACATCCTTCTTATGGTTATATTCTATCATCATGTATGCAGGCAGTTTCTAAGTGAACAGTTGAAATTTATCTCCTGACTAGTATTTCAATACTTTTTCATGATAACTGAGTGACTTTTTACAAAGAATGTACTCCTTTGTTTGTTACAGTAATCCCATCAAGAAAGGCTACAGAACAACAGGCTTGAAACTGTTGAATAACTTAACTGCCCACATTTCTAAAGCATTATAGGATTTATAATAACCTTTTCCATAATAAGACTTTTCTTGGTTACCTGGAGTTAGAAATACCCACTGTGATCAGCTCCTAGGGTTAACTTTACTGTTGCTATAAGAAATGATAGTGGTCCCTGTTATCTATCGTTTCTCTCTCCACAGTTCAGTTACCCATGACCAATTAAGATATTAAGTAGAAAATTCCAGAATCAAATATTTCATGAGTTTTTGAAAAGTGTTACATATAACTAATATGATAGTGACATTTTATCATTAGTTAATTGTTGTCCATTTCTTATTGTGCCTAATTTATAAGTTAAATTTTATCCTAGATATTTATGTATCAGAAAAAGTAATCTATATTAGGGTTGATGTTATCTGTGGTTTTAGGCATCACATTAGGATGTGAGCCCTGTGGATAAAGGCTAATACTGTATTGATGGTGTGAGCTTTCATTATTCTTGGGCTTTTGACAATTTTTCTAATATATGTATATCTATCTTTATGTATAAACATTAAAAATAGACAATGTTGTACTCAAAATAGCAAATGTTAAATCTTCCAAGAGATACTTTGGCTAAACCTGCAGGTAGAAAGAATAGGTAAGCTACATGGCGTGCCTTTGAAGGAAGAGTTTCAAAATAGCTCTTTTTCAGAAAATTATCTCTCAATCTAGTTTCAAGATGGAACTTGTTTACTTTTACAAATATTCATAAGATGCTCCGGTTGCCGGGAACATGATGCTTTATCATGATGAGAGACCCAGTTTTTAACTGAGAACAGTTAAAATCTCCACAGAGGGATTTGGTGGTAAAAAGTAGGATTTTCATCTCCCTTATTTTATATATGTGTATATATTCTGATTTGTTATACATGATCATAGAATGCAATTCATTTCATATTACGTAAACAGAGCACAATTTTTAAGACACTGATTGTACGCAGAATATTTTCACAGCATTTGTATCTCATGCATGTACTTAAGATAATGATGTCTAACTCATTCTACCATCATTCCTACCCGATTGCCCTCTTCATTTTCCTCCCTCCTCTTTGCCCTATCTAAAGTTCCTCCATTCCTCCCATGCTCTCCTCCCAATCACCATTATGTGTCTGTGTCCTTATATCAAAGAAAACATTCAGCTTTTGTTTTTTTTAGGATTGGCTTACTTCACTTAGCATTATATTCTCCAGCTTCATCTATTTACCTGCAAATGCCGTGATTTTATTCTCTCTTAATGCTGAATAATATTCCATTGTGTATATATACCAAAGTTTCCCTATCCATTCATTCACTGAAGGGCATCTAGGTTGGTTCCACAGTTTAGCTGTTGTAAATTGTGCTGCTATAAACATTGATGTGGCTGTGTCCCTGTAGTATGCTGATTTTAAGTCCTTTGGGTATAAACTGAAGAGTGGGATAGCTGGGTCAAATGGTGGTTCCATTCCTAGTTTTCCAAGGAATCTTGATACTGCTTTCCAGATTGGCTGCACCAATTTGCAGTCCCACCATTAATGTACGAGTGCACCTTTTTTCCCATCTCCCTTATATCTCGTAATAATGGTAATAAAGCACAACCTATGGGATTCTCACAGGGTTACTCTTTGATCTTGCAACTGTGAGACTGGCATGGGGTGGAGACAAAGCCCTCTCCAATGTAGTGTATCAAGTGCTATAGATTTTTTCCTCCAAGTTCAGTGCTGGATGAACCCTGAATGACATCGTGGTTAAGGAGTTCCACCACCTCTCCTTCTTGCCTTACACTAGGACTTGGGAATTTAAATGCACCTCAGTTTATGAAGTGTTTATGGAACTGTAAGCATTGTGTCAAAGCTACAAAAAGTATAGAGTAGAAACTCCTTCAGGGGAGTCTGCTGCTTTTGTCTTTATGTCCTGTCACTAGTGTGGGCTGGACATAGAGAAGACACTTGATACTAATATCTGTTAAACCAATAAATGAGTTTCTGATGTTACAAGAATCCAAGTAGCAAAGGCATCAAGAAGTTCTCTATGAGGTGAGTGAAGTCAGAGCTTCATGTGTTATGGGATGGGCTGAGAAAACTGCAGAAAAGATCAGACTCATGGCAAACCACTCAAGCAATCCCTATTCCTTTAGACATCAAAGGCACTTAGAGAAAAAAATAAAACTATTAAATTATATGAATTATATAAAATAAGTATTAACAAATATTAGGTAAGGTATTAACAAGTACCTAAGAACAAGTACGAAATAAAAGTCACCAAAAAAAACCCCGAGATCTTTATCTGCTGAAAGAATGTATTCAAAGCATGTCAGTCAAAAGGTGCTGTCTTTGTATGGTCAAAATTCACGACACAAAATAACTCAGTAAATCCCAATCTGACCATCAGCTCCTTGAAGGCAGAGCTGGTGTCTATATTTCTCACTGTTTTATTCCCAGCACGCAGCTTTGAACTTACTATGTGAGTGAATGAAAACTTACTGTGTGCCCTGAATTGAGGTATTTTGGGAGACGCAACACTTTTATGATTAACTGTTCTTTGAGAATCCAAACTGAGTCGAGGACCCATGAAAAAGACAGGAAGTGGGACATAGATACATTAGAAATGTGCAGATTTAGGAGTCTTAAAAACATGATGTGAAATGCCTCACACAGAGTAAATAGTAAAGTCTCCCTCTCTCTCTCTCATCATAATAACCAATTTTACTAAAGAAGATGAATAACAGGGCAAGGGTCTTTTGTGGTGTTGTTATTGCAGCGTTGCACAAGCACTTGGGTTGCTTTGTTCTGCGTGTCCCAGTGCCCTGCCTTTTACTTGGGTCTTAAGAGGTCTTATCTTCTTATTCTTCATACATTCATCCTCATGGGTTGGCAGAGCACCATGCAGATGTGGCACAATCAATGTTGAAATGCCATTCAAACCATCCAGTATATTCTCTATCAGCAAAGGTGAAAGCTATTTAGCATCTCACAAAGGACCCTGCACAGTGACCCCCACTGTCTACAGGACAAGAAGGAGAATCTGAAGCCCTCAGTTAGGATCCTGGCCGTGGTCTGGACTTCGCTTGCCTTTTGAAGCCATTGATACCTTGATGGCCAGGCTTTAATTACCTGCGATGTTATGCTGATGCTCTGTGCTCTGTCCCTGCCTCAGAAGTGCTACAATGAGGAGTAATTAGATGCAAACAAAGTTACTGGATGGGCAGTAGAAACGGGAGTTTCAATTATTTTTTAACAACTTGTTTACCAATTCTCTGGTGTTTAGTATTTCTCAGGATTATAAGGATCCTCATTGATTGCTTCAGGCAAGAAAACACAGAAAGTTGATGGAGAAGATCAAGGATGGCCCAGTACATGGGCAATATTCTCTTACTTCAGAGCATGATTACAACCCCTGAGTTTTACAGCGCTTTTAAACGCAGGTGCAGGGCTTTCTGCTTATTTGAGCACAGAAAGTACCTCATTTGATTAAAAAAAAAATATGGTTCTCATTTGAATGAGAGTTCTTTCCTTGACGTGGTCATGTGTCCCCAGCCAAAGGCAGCAGATGACTATTAAGTCATAACAGCCCAGTCAGGGATGGAGAAAAGGTGGTAGTCACGCAAGAGCTTTGTCTATCAATTTAGTCAGAAGCAGATTTTATGTTTCAAGGATGCAAATTATTTTGTGAACAATTTAAACAAGAAAAAGAAGTGCAATTTTTTTTTAAAAAAAAAAGAACAATGGTTATTTAACGTTGAACACTGGCATATACGCATACATCAGCATTCCTAGCCATAATACATATACTATTTGAAACACATATCTAGTTCCCTGTGAAGAAATTTAAAAATATTTTACATATCTCCTTATATTTGTATTTGTTGCCCAAGTAAATTTGTCTAACTGGTTATTTAGAGGTATTGCTATTTTACAGATGGCCAAACGGAGAGACTCCGTAAGCTTTCCATATTATACTATATATCAGAAGTCGTGGCACACGTAGGAAATATAATCTGAGCTGCTTGATTCCCAAATGAATGTTCATGTGAATAAATAAAACATGGAGAACTAATGTTTTCTTTTGTCAGCATCAATAAGAGTATTTTTCTCTCTGTTGTAGTGAAATGTGTTAATAGGCACAAATGAGTTCTTAAAGAAAGGATTACCCAGTTTTTAGATAATGTGGTCCCTTTCTTTTACTGTGGATTTTTTTCCACCTTAACATTTAGAGTATTTTGGGATGTCCTTGCACAAGGATTAGGTGACCAAGCTTCTCACTGTGCCAATAAAGCTTCTTCATGATTGTTTCTGATTTCTGCCAGGGAAGGTGCTCTGCAGTGCTAGTGAGTTTGGAGTTGGAAATTAACTGCAGTAACACTGGTTCCAATCTTTTCCCCAATGCTGGCTTTTATGTTTCTACTGCCAATCAGGAACCCCAGGACAGAGTTGGTTTCCTAGTCCTCTCCTCTGTTCCCTGGATTAAATGCATCTCTTAATCCCAAATGGCGCTCCCCTCTCTCTACACATACACTTTCTCCTTTAGTCAATAATTCGTTTTATTGGTTACAGTGTGAGTACATTATTTCAGCCTTTTCCACAGCTGAGCACAGCTGCTCATGTTGGCTATTGATTCCATATGTTAGCTCAAAATTGTATAATAGTCTCTCCTAATAGTTGCCTTTGGCTTTTCCTCTCCCCACTCAGAAAAGCACCCTCTGCCCCTGGCCTGGCATGCCAATAAACTAGAAATGGATCCTAATTATATCAACCATTCATCACCAAAAAGCCTAAATAGCTGTCATGTGTTTGAACGGCCATCCATGGTTTGGGTTTGTGCGGCTTCCTGCTGCTCAATGGAAAACACTTTAAGAAATCCATGTTCTGTTTGCTGTTGGGAAGAGAACATTTTGCCTGTGGATGTTTTGGTGACGTCTAATTCCAGGCAAATTTCTTGTTAAAATTCACGAGTGAGAATTTAGGTTTATCTTCTCTCCAACTCATCTTTTCTTCTTTCAATCTCATGCCTCTATTTATTACTGTGAACTCTGTGTTGAAGTTGTCTGTTAAGTATAAAGTTTCTCCCAGGGGAGAAGATTTGAGGAGCACCTGCTAAACTTCATCTGTGAAAGCTTTCTGAAAGATACAAGTTGCTGCACACAGCAGGAAAGGTCAAACCATCCAGAGATGGTGCTGGGCCGCAGAAGCTCTGTACATCTGAATGATCCAGAAGCTCATCCAGATTACAAAGAGCCTTGACTATGCTCCCTTATCACACTCCCATAGCTTCTTGTGTCATAGAAAGAAACAAAACTCAGTAACTCCCCTCTCCATCTTGAAATCGAGGTGGCCAAAGAAGCATGAAATCCAAGTAGGGTCAGGAGCATCTTCTCATCAAACTTATAAAAGAAAGGTCCGATCTCTCACAGGAAGCTCTTACAATTTCTATTGATGACTAAAGCAGTCACGCCATCCAAGGCAGAATCCTGCACCCAAATCAAGCAGCTGAATGGCGGAGACTAAGCCAAACAGTTTTGCATTCATACAGAAATCTGGCAAGAGTTTAGCAAGTGAAGCATCAATGCCTCAAACCTCCAAAATACTTTTAGTTTCCTTCTCCCTCTCCCTCTAGCTTCTAGGTTCAAGTCCTACGGATTCTACCTTTGATTTGCTCACTGCTACCCTCTCATGAATGTATACAATGACCCACCCGTTTTATCTCATTTCTGGAATATGGAACATCTTCCTTCATATTCTGTTTCTAGTCTCATTTCCCTTTGATTAATCAGAAGCAAGTGGTAGTCTGATGATTATTCCCAAGGTAGCCCATGATTTTACCACTATTTTGCTAAAACAATAAAAAAGGTTCAAAAATTTCTACTGATACTGGTGAAATGTGGTGGTGTAGGGGGGAGTAAGAGAGAGGCATTTTGAATAAATTGTTCCAAAGGAACTACATCAAGTGCAAAATGTATTTAAGTCTGACAATTTATCAGATTCATGCTCAATAGGATTGTGTTGAAATTCCTGAGTCTTTGAGTGGATGGATACTCTTGGAAACACTGCAGTGTTCATTCAGTAGCAGTACAAACATTTCCCAGTCTACTCCTCTCTCTTCCTTCGCAAATTGCACAGAAATCAACCTTGAAAGCAAAATCCTCATTGGACAGTCAAAGCTCTCCAAGGAAATCTCTGGTCCAACCAATTGTTTAATTGGCATTTCTCAACTGTCCTATGGAAACCTCCCCTTCTTTGATCTGTTATTTTCTCTTGCTCAAAAGGTTTATATTTGCTATCCATTTAAGAGTTAAAAGCTATTCCAATAACCAAATGGGATGTTTTCTGACCTTTGACATTTATTTTTGTGGGAATATTGACCACACCTACAGTGTCCAATACTGTCAAGTGGACCAGAATGCATGAATTCTTGGGGTATCCCAAATGCTGATGTATGTCCATGCTTCTAAATTCTCAAACATGAATAAGACACTATAATAAAAATGCACATTGTTCCATATTTTTATTCCAATGAGCAAGCTCTTACATTGCTGTGTCTTATGATACCACAGCTTATATCTGATTTTCTGGGACTCTTTTTATTTTTATTTTATTTTTTTTGTCTCCCTCATTGAGCACAAATTGACCAGCTCAATCCTTGGCATAAGATAAGTGCTTAATAAACACACCCTGAAATACATGAATTAAGGAATAACTCTGGTGATAGTTGTAGGGTTGCATTTTAAAGGTTATGAATGTTTCAAAATTGGGGTATGTCCAAGATCCACCTGCTCTTA